>NC_143253.1:49705000-50339166 GCF_984573655.1 Nuphar pumila
CAAGGATAGAATTAGCAGGGTTATCAAGCACCAAAAGAATAGTGCAACTTTAACAAATCATATTGCTAATTGTAGTGCATCCTGTACTTAAATCGCTTTAATTATGAGAGGGGTGCTGCCGGAAGTCAGGGTAAATCTCTTGCAAAGGGACAAACTTATCAAAACATATCCATTAAGAACATAGCCTTATCATCACACATTATAGCCAATACAAATGAAAAGCATATCAGCAGTTCAGAAAAGGAATGAAAATGTATGATCACTTGATCAACTCACACATAAAAAATGGGTCAGTGGAGATCAGAAATTTAAAATTGCTGAATTATTCACCATCTGGAAATAAATAAGCAAAAGCATTGGTTATACTTGGGAAGGAAATGTGGTAAAACCCTGTTGTATTGTGAATGCGCTCATATAAGCTGCATGGGAAAATGTGATTTTCTAAAGGCTTGGGTAGTATGGAGTACCAAGAATAGCTTCTATCCAAGAAGTTGCAGAAAATCATTTGAAATAACATTGCAGTTTTTGAATTCTGATTGATCCATCTCCAACCTCAAGACCTAGAATAAGTGTATGATTCATTGTTGCTGCAGATTCCTCCAAGCACAAAAATCTTGCACTTCCCCCTAAAGAATTTAAGCAGGTTGACCTCTGATTCTAAACCAAAAGTGCCACATGGCAGGTAGCTTGATAGCACTGCACCAGATGTTAATATATGATTACAACCAAAAGAGAGCAACATCCATGTTGTTGTCATGAAATGGCACAGAACCCAAGGCACAAGAAACACAAAAAAAAGACAACATAAATGAAGTCCAGATGCATTTGACTGGATACAATAAACCATGCATAGCCATGAAGAAAAAACAAGACATAAAAAAAATTAAATATTTTATTAATGAAAAATGTACAGGAAATATATAAGAACACATCAGTACAACACTCATGCACACACACTCTTTATATAAGAGAGTGAGAGGGAGGAAAGGAGAGGACTAGCCGGCTACTTGGTCAAAACAGCTTGACCAAAAAAAAAATACTAATATTAGTCATTAAATAATGTCTAATAATAAAAAAATATATAAATGAAAGTTTCTATTCTACCCTTACAAGTATAAATTGAGTGTACTTATTCTAAAGACTAAATACCTAATAGGTATACCAAGGATATACCTAAAATACAAAAAAGAATACAAAGAGTTACAAATACAAAGAAAGTACTGATAAGTATACCTCAGTATACTTCGGTAAAAACAATACAAAGATACATTTATCTTAACAGTTGTGCCATGCCTAAGAGGATGGATGCTAACACCCAGTTATTCCTACTTCAGTGCTTCAAGTCCCTCTTCTAACCAGCTTAGCCTGAACTAAAAAAGGTTGGTAGATTCACCCTCCAGAATTAGGTTCCTGATAATTGCTAGATGGCGTTTTGATGGGGGGACAAAGAATGATGTTTGGTGACTCCATGGCATGATTGCCCATGTTAGCAATGAAAAGTAACAGAAATAAGGTTTGACACAAGGAGAAAGAAATTTAAGGTTTGACAAAATCCACTAACTTTTCCATGGTTTATGTTGCCTGGATGGACAAAAATAACAATAGACTAACCTTTTGTAGCGACATAATACTATGAAATAGGATTTTCAATTTCTTAATTGAAGAAAAAAAGAAAAAAGAGAACTATAAGAACAATAATTAGAAATACCAAATCAAAACGATACTCAAAGAATTTAGTTCATGAAACAGAGTGACACAAACTATGACTATAAGGTGCATAAAATTTGATTGTCCTCAAACTATCCCGATAAGGTGCACACAATTTGATTGTCTAATTGGAAGCAATGAAGGGAGCTGCAAACTTGGTAGGTTCCTCTTTGTTGATAGAAAATAGGAAAGGCCTTACCCTGTCTGTTAAACAGGCACCATGCGTACCTCTCTAAGTCAAACATGTTGCGCTAAAATCCCCTCCTATCCACCATTCTTCTCTAAGGCAACATTATTCTTCAATGTTCATGTTTTCCTAGGAATTATGTTTAGTAGGTGCAAAGAATGTATTCTTGCTGGATATCAAATTGAAAAGCCCTTATAGACCTTTATATTGACTCTGTTTTCTTTATGACATAGCCACCAGATTCTTATATTTAGTTCACTTCCCACTTTCAACTGACACCCCAGAGAACGGAAAAATGTGATTCACATTCGGGTATTTCATCTAATTCACAAAGATTAAAAAAAAAAAAATGCCCATAACTTTAGTTCAGACTTTTCCCAAAGAAAGAGTTGCATGTGAAAAATCACATAAAGCTTCTATGCAAAATAAAAGTGTGCAACCTATAAATGCACATGACTTTTTATATAAGAAATATAAACTAGTACATATAACAGACCTACATTCATCTACAAATATAGATGCATAGACATGCATCCTTCACATTAGTTAATTTTAGGACTTATTAACTGTCAAGTGTACATATTCTCTACAGGAATCCTCACTTTTAACCTGGAACTTCTACTCCTGACCTTGCTTACTCCTGGTGACAACACAGAGCATTTTATGGTCCAAAACAAGATCAATAAACTTGGCAAGACACATTCATTTAAAATATGCATATCTTATATCAACAGCAGAATCCCTGTTTTGTAGAGAAAATAACATAACCAAGGTAAACATAAAAAGGAAGCAAGATAGGGCCCAACAACACCTTCCTAACAAATTGAAGTATTGAACATAATGTAGAACAAAAAAATCAACAATAAAAAAGGAAAAGAAAAACAACAACACTGCATGGACAGCTGAAAAAATCTTCATTTACTATATGCAATAAAATTAGTCAAAGATATTAGGAGAAGAAGAAAAAGAAAAGAAGAAAAAACTTCCACATCATCAGCCTCTCAAATAACTACCTAAGAGTATTAGAACAGGTATCTCACCATTCAACATCTATTGTTTTAAGCTGCCAATATTAATTTAGTTGAGGATGCAATGCTTGTATCCATTACATGACAAGATAGAGATACATCAAAAAAGGAATATTCATCCGATTAGAACAGACATCCCAAGAAATTGATAGAGGGCGCCAAATGAAGTCAACATACAATAACTATACAAAAGTTTTCTAAAATGTGTACTGAATAATACAACACAACAACGATTAACAAGAAAGAAGACCGCCCACGGTAATAAATTCACATTTCATCAACCAAAGCAGCAAAGCACAAAATTCTAACATATTCATCGTGACTTAGAAAAGAAATACAAAGGGATTAAAACCAATGAAAAACAAAAAGATGATTGATTCCCAATGACGTTTAATCCCATGATGTCAAAACCCAACAGAAACAGAAGCTAATAAATGAAGCATCCCCAATCAACCACAAGAAAATCTTCATTTTCAGATTCTCCATTGGCATTCAAAGTAAAAAAAGATTGAATCCCATAATCCAAACCAAACAATAAGAAGAAGAAAAAAAGAGGGCACAAATCGCAACAACGGATTCTGATCAATTCTACCAAAAAAGCTGCATCATCGAAGGGCAAAAAACACGATAGAGAGAAATTCCAAGCAATGTTAGGGTAAAATGCACCGAATTTTCGACCGATTTTAACGGGCATCATCAACAACCGATTCAATCAAACGGAAAGAAATCCTTCCACAGGATCAAGAAGATAACAATCTGCAGCGAAAATCAAAAGAAAAAATCAAACAATTCTTACCGACATGGATTCCCCGAGAGAGAGAGAGATGAGGACGATCGGAACGAAACGAAGAAGGAGAGAGAGTGTGCGTCTGTTTATACACGTCGTGCCTTTAGCGGGTGGCCGTCCGAGTCAGCCAGCATTAACCACTGTCTAAAAATAAGAAATCTCCAACGGCAACGATACCGTGAGCCCCTCCCTCGTTTAACCTTGGGAAACCACTTCCACTCGCAAACGGATCGGATATGACTGTAACAAATCTCGGTATGTAGATGGAAGATTAGGAAAATATCAGAAAAGACAACATGTGAATAATATATAAATAATATGAAAAGTTCAAAGTTTTTATTGGATAATTATTAGGTGAACGTGTTTCAACAATTTCAAAACGTTCATTATTTTGAAAATGTTGCAATAATTAGGGAGATATTAGTGTCTAAAACTGACCCAAGGGGTTTGACGTAGTGGGATGGGCCTTAGGCCGTCTGACGGAAAGTCTAGGTTCAAATCCCATGGGCGTCACCCCCGCGGAAGCTTTGAGACTCCGTGGGTGGGGTCGAGGGGTAAGTCCTTGAAGTTTTACGCCGACATGGACAACAATCATAAGTACAGTAGGCTGAGCCAGCGTTAGGGATGGCAGCGGGGCGGGGGACAAGGTCTCCACCCCCGCCCCGCCTTAAGATTAGAACCTCCATCCCCGCCTCCATCCCCGTGCGGGGATGGATTTTAACCTCCACCCCCGCCTTCATCCCCGTTTCATGTCCTCCATCCCCGGTTCAAAAGGGGATGAGGCGGGGCGGGGATTGAGGCAGGGAAAGTGGCGGGGATGAGGTGGGGAATAGGCGGGGAAAAGTGAACGTCCATCCCCGAACGGGAATGGATTTTAACCTTCGTCCCCGCCTCCATCTCTGTTTCATACCCTTTGTCCCTGGTCCAAACGGGGCGAGGTGGGGCGGGGCCCCGCTTTCCCCCGGTCCACTGCCATCCCTAGCTAGCGTGGCTAGGTCTCTGTGCTTGGGGCGGTTTCTTCGAGTAAAAATAAAAATTAGTGTCTAAATCTATTACAATAAAGTCGTGATATTGGTGATATTTTGTGAAACGAGATTAGCTGAGCCAAGAGCTAATGGTTGAAGAAGGATTGGACACTTGGTTATGATCCAAATCTGACTTTACATTGGACTAGTTACATCCATATTGGCGTTTTATGAAAACCTTTTTCGGATTGCACTATATGCAGATTTGAGATGGATAAAGATCGGATACAGATTTGGGTCAATCCGTTTACCTGAGTTGCGTTTGCATCAGTTACTACATGAATCAAAGTGGATCCTGCCTGAATTACTTATCTCAACACAAGTCGGATTAGAGTGAATCGTGGTTGAGGTGGGCCAAGCTTATGGAGCGATAAATTCAAAGCCAGATCCATAATTCAAGAAGTGAGATAATCCAATAAAAAGGTTTGGAAGCAAAAGCATAATTGATGCAATAGGGATCTGAACATAAATTTGATCAAAGATATTCCCTTATGTGAATCAAGATCCCGATCCACAAAAATTCCATCTAATAAATCTCAGTCTGATTTGAATACTCAAACAGATCATAATTTAGATCTATATTCTAGACAAAGGTGCAATATGCAAACCAGAGATCCAATGAACCCCGTCCATTTTCAACCAATGTAGCAAATCTCATTATCATGAAGAAATCTTGCCATATAAAAGATTTTGTTTTTCATTGGAAATTTTGCTTTTCTTTATCAACACATGAACATTTAAAAAAATTGAGAAAATAGGCAAAATATACCAAAAATAAATAAAAAATTTGTTATATCAAAACAAAATAAAAAAACTTCTATACGTAGCTTATTTTTTTTAAAACTACTATGTTTTTTGTATTTTATCAGCTTTTGATAATACCATGATATTTCAAAAAATGACCATAGTACGACAAAAATAACATGTTTCCTGGAATGACATATAATGTTTGAAATCTGCCCAATGTCTAAATTGGTAAATGTCTGACTTCTTTAGCAACAAAGTAGACAAACTTAGCTCTTTCAATGAAGGACTTCAAGTAGAGAGAGTATAGACTTAGTTCTTGCAAGAGTTGAAATTCATAGGCTACAAGATCTGATTGAATCCAAAGACAAAGAGTTGTCTATCAAGGACCTCATTATTTTGGGTCTACAAGAGTTTTCGCAAACTCAAGCAACACTGCTCTCTACCAATGATCTCATTATCTCTAACAAGGATATGAAGTTTGAGGAGCTAAGGGCACGAGGAAAGTAGTTGCAACCTCAGCAACATGGTGCCCCCATTTATTTTCGTTGCATAGATACATTCACAAATACATATAATTTGTATAGATATATTTTTTTGTTTGTATATATTGTTTATAACAAGAATATATATATTGTGAATATATATATATATACATATGTATGAGTAAATTTATTTTTAAATGAATAAAATAAATATATGTATAAGCATATTCATTTTTAATGAATGAATGATTGTATGAGCATATTCATTTTTAAATGAATGAAAAACTTATAATTGTATAAGCATGTTTATTTTTAATTAATAAATGAATGAATATATATGTATGATCAAGCTCATTTTTTAATTAATGAAATGAATATATGTATGAGTAAAATCATTTTTAATAAATGAATAATTGATTGTACGAGCATGTTCATTTTTAATGAATGAATTAAATGAATATATGCAAGCAAGTTCATTTTTAATGAATGAATGAATGATTGTATGAGTAGGTTCATTTTTTAATTAACAAAATGAGTTATAATATATGTATGACAAGGTTCAATTGGATAACATTTGCACATATAGTACGAACTTTGTGAATATAACTTGCAAATCTCTTTTAAGTAAATACTCCTTGAGGTGGTTCGCAAATGTCTACCGATATTCGCAAATATCAATATAACATTCGAGAAGGTTTGCAAATGTCTCTGACTTTTGCACTATGGTGAGACCTCTGCAAATATAGTATAACCTTCGCAAATAAAGTACAAACTTTGCGAATATAACCTATGAACCTCCTTTAAGTAAATACTCATTGAGAAGATCTGTAAATATGTAATGACATCTGCAAATACAATATGAACTTCATAAATATAACCTGCAATTTTTTTTAAGTAAATACTCATCGAGAAGATTTGTAAATATGTGACGACATCTGCAAATACAATATGAACTTCACAAATATAACCTACAATTTTTTTTAAGTAAATACTAATCGAGGAGATCGACAAATATGTGCAACCATCTGCATAAATGTGTTGATTGTATGCAAAACTCAATTGCAAATATATTCAGAGGACTTCTCCAGACTCGATGAATTTGCAAAGTTCATATTGTATTTGCAAAGGTTGTATTATATGAAAGTCAAGGACATTCACAACTGCTATTCCGCTATTGCCAACGAACATTTATAGACCTTTCTTGAGGAGTATTTACTTAAAAGAGATTTAAAGGTTACATTTATAAAGTTCATATTGTATTTATGTTAGACTATATTTGCAGTCAGAGTGCGCAAGTCAGGGATGACCTAAGGTTGTCCTCTATTATGAATGACCTACGGTTTGCACATTCTAATGTGTGGATGTCGTCCAATTAAACATTGTCATATATATATATATATATATATATATATATATATATTATCATTCATTCTATTCATTAAAAAATGAGCATGCTCATACAATCATTCATTCCATTTATTCATAAAAAAAAATGAATATGCCCATACATATATTCATTTCATTCATTAAAAAATAAATATGATCATACATATATTCGTTTCATTCATTAAAAAATAAACTCTTATATATATATATATATATATATATATATATATATATTTATTACATTCATTCAAAATGAACCTGCATAGTTTTGTAATCAAAGTAAATTTGACATAAAGGTAACAAACAATAAAAGTGCATAACTTTGTAACCAAAATAATTTATAAAGTAATTTATGACACATCTAATTATAATGTTGTCAACAATGACTCAAAAAATCTCGCATTTGCTTTATGTCAACTTCCTCATCAAGGTCCTTCGGTGCCTCCTCTTCTGGATCTTTATGTTTGGCTTATAATCCTTTTAAAGTAGTAAGCTTCGCTTCCCTTGTGGGAGATGTTTTCTATTGTTGTTCCTTTTGCATCGTTGCTTACATTGCTATCTTTTTTTCGTTCTTCTTCCTCAATTTCCTATAATAATTGATCATACACTTGCACCAACCTAAAAAAATGGTCGTTAGTAAACAATTAATTAGCTTACATTGCAAGAATACAATAAAACAAGAAATATAAATGTGTAGGCTCATGTTTTTGTCCAAGTATAGCATGTACATTATGACAAATATACCACAATCTTTACTATAACAATCATATAAAAAGTTATGTACAAGTATATATTGAATTTAGACACATGTGCAAAGTAATTACTCATTCTTTTATTGCAGAATACCATCCATGGAACAAACCATCCAATCTGAGTAAACGTTATAGCCAAAAAACTTTGCAAAAATTTAACCTACAACCCAACATTAATCATGCCTAATATTAGAGAATATTATTGAATAAATAATGAGTTCATACTATTTTTTTATGTCTTTATCTGCATTATATACGAACCCCATAAAATTGTAGAGCCTGAACTCATTTTATTTCATGACCATCTCCCATATAAACCAATGTTCAGTTTCCTAATTGAGAGGAATTAAAATTTGCAACATATATTGAGTTCAAGAAATAAGTAATTTATCTATATTTAAACGTAAATATAAGTATGCAATGTTATTTAACATATACCTTATCATATTTTTGAAAAAGATACAACGTGTTTTGGTTCTCCAAAAAAGTATGAGCCTCTTCTTTCATATTAGGATATTCAACCATTTACTATAAACAATGTTAAGCAATTAGTTTCTCTAAGTCGGTAGAAAAACATGAGAACTATCACTTTGGAGACTTACCGAGAAATAAAAGGTAAGGTAAATTATCTTTGTTAATTCATTTTCTGCTGCCATATCCTTATTGTAATTCTGAATAAGTCTTTCTATTAATCTATATAAATGTTACACAATCGTCATATATGATGTTAATATTAAATTCAAATGAGTCTATATACAAACTTAACAAACAAACATGCAAACCTAGTACTTACATCACTGGTTAACAAATTGTCAATGTAGAAATCATGCTCGGGTAACTCTATAGTCGGAGTCTTTTCACATGGTTGGTTTTCATCAACCTTTCTTTCCTTTCTGCTGCCTTATTTTCCTTAAGGTGTTATATTGTGAAAGACCTAAGATACACATATAAGACATATGATATTAGACAAACAAACAAACATGAATTAGCTATAATACAAATATATATATATATATACCCCAAATATAGTAAACGATAAATCTGATGACAAAATTAAATAAAACGCAAAAAAACATACAAAAATATATCAACAACAACAACCAAATGCAAATATGCATGGAGCTATTAAATGCTTATAACTACAAACAAAGAAAAAAGTTCAGAATGAAATAAATCAATATGCACATATATATAGTTTATATGAAACTCACCTTTCGACCTAACCTGGTGTAGACACCTCAATTTTGACAAGGTCATTATAAAGTTTTGCTAGCTTAAAGTTTCAAACTCCAAAATGACATCTTTTAGACTTTTATTCAAAATATCAATTAAACTAGATAATCTTAGCTTTTTAACAAGCTAAAAAATAGGTCAATACAATATCAGAGTAGAAAGTTATGATGAAAACAATATAACTTGTTCAATGAAAATCTTATTTTCAGGTAAAGCCTACTTTGAGTGCATTTTTAACCACCAAAATGATTGAATTTGGTTTTACACTTAAAATATAAATAAATTTGAGGATGTTATATTCTTAACGCATCAAATGGTGCCTTAATCAGACATTTAGACAGAAAGTTATGATTAAAACAAATTACTCTTTCATAATGGATCTGAAGTATGACCTGATTTAAGCATAAAGATCTAAAATTTTATTATTCAATCCATAAAAAACCTCTAGAAACCCCATTCACACGTGCCATTTAGATAGAAACCACCTAAAAACCTATTGTCGTCTCTCTAAAGCCCAAAAAAATAGAAACCCTATCCTACCCAAAGTCCTATATCAAGCAAAACTCTTCTTAGATGAGTCTTATCCTCCATATGGATAAGAACAAATTCATTTGGGTTGGATTCAAACCCAATAATTCCTGAATCAATATTCTATGTAGAATTTTTATAAATAGGGATAGATCCCTATAGTATGGAGAGATCAGAAAATCAAAAAATCTCGTACCTAAGTGTTGGCTTGGAGAAGAAGCCTACCTAAGCTCTGCCTGCACTTTATCTTGAAGCCATCGTACCTACACAAAGATGTTGACGGACGAAAATAAACGTAAAAGCGAAGCACACCCTCAAGTCCGAAAAAGGTATTTTTTTAGATCATTTAATTAAGTTTGTTCTTTCATTTCAATTTTCAATATTTTAGAACAAATACTTATACACAATTGGTTTTTATTGCATATTCAAGTTTCTCGATAGTGTGATTCAAGCTACGAAAATCGAAAAACCTGTTTGGGCATTACCTTTCTCTAGGGCAAAGGATGATCAAGACTTGCATACGTCATCTCTGCATCTTTCAAAAGGATTTTATGAATCTGGGTAAGTCAAATCTTTCCCAGCTTACAAATTTTTACCAATACCTCAAAAGTCGATGTGAATGATACAACAACCTTGTCGGAATGCAGCCAAATTTTTTTATGAGAGTTGTTGCAAGAAAAGAGGAAAAATGTTGAGGGTTCTATAGAAAAAAAAGGTTAGGGTTCTTTCAAGAAACAAACAAGAAAAAAACAAAATGAAAAAATGACTTTATATATGATTTAGCAAGCATGCAAATGTAATAAAATTTGCATGCCAAAAATTTGGGCAAATCGCCCCATATTTGCAGATCTCTTTAAAGATTAGTTACTTAAAAGAGATTTGTATAATTGTATACGAACTTTGTACTATATGTGTGAATTTAGTAAAATATTTGCAAAGTTTTGACATGTTTTAGTTATAGAAAGTTCATAAATTTGCTTATGCGAACTTCATACTATATATGCAAAGTTAGTTTGTGAAGTTTTGATAGGTTTTAGTTATAGAAAGTTTGCAGATACAATTATGCGAACTTTGTACTATATATGCAAATTTAGTGAAATATTTGTGAAGTTACGATAAATTTCAGTTACAAAAAGTTCTCAGGTTTGTTTATGTGAACCTTACACTATGAATGTGAATTTAGTGAAATATTTGTGAAGTTTTAAGAGGTTTAAATTATAGAAAGTTCACATATTTGGTTATGCAAACTTCGTACTACATATGCAAAGTTAATTTGCTAAGTTTTGAGTGGTTTCAGTTACAAAAAGTTCACAGATATGGTTATACAAACTTCATATTGTATATGCGAATTTAATGAAATATTTGTAAAGTTTCGACATGTGTTAGATACAAAAAGATTGCAAATATAGTTATGTGAAGTTTGTGATAAAAAAAAATGTGAATCTACTTTTTAGTGAGAGTTTGTGATACCTGGATAGTATAATGATATATCGCGCGAACTACAAGAGTTTTGCTCGTGTGATGAGTAAAATGATCTTAAAAAAGTCAAACATTTACAAATTTGAACATAAAACTAATTTCAAAAAGTGTAGAGCATATAAAAAAATATGTTATTTTTTCTCTTACAATACTATCATTTTACGATGATATTTCAAATTATCAAATTATATCCGTGGCTATGCTTTTAACCCTTAGACTAATATGCCATACCACTATAAATATATGAGTGCAGATCTCAGACAATCATAACGCTGGAGCCAAGAGAGAGGGGTTCTCAATATTCCGTTTAGAGCGCGAGTGTGTCGGGTCGTCGACTTAACGATCGAGACGGCGCCATGATCGGCGTATCGAACTGTAGAACGATCGGAGCAGACTCGCCACGTCAGTCACAGCTCAAGGGACGTACACGTCGGTTTCGTGATCTTACCACGCTGGCGTGACGTGACGTTTCTCTGAGATAGCCAACAGGAAAACAACACGTCATTCTGATATTGGCAGGGCGAGACGTAAATGAGGAATGTCTCGAGCACGAGAACACCCTCGTATCTTCTATAAATTACATAAATGCCAAAGATATTTTTCTCCCTCCTCCCTTTCAGAGCTGTGGACTGGCCTCGGACTCGGGTCGGATCTAGGCATTACTAAACTCGACTTAATTGGATTCGAATATGGATTTGGAGTCAGAATTTTGATCCAATTAACTTAAAATCCAACATTTACACAAACATTTAAACACAAATTTTATTCAGATTTAGGTGTAAAAATCAATATTAAGTCCACTTCTGATTATTAATCGAATCCAACTATTTCGGATTCAGGTCGGATACCAGATATTATCCGACCCGTTAATAACCCTACCTTGGCGTTTTAAATTGCTTCATTTCCATATTTCTCATTTTGTTCATCTTTTTCAAGACTTTTTAAGTTTTTCTTAATCTTAATTAGATGCCTAAAGACCAACCACAAGTATTGCAACATGTTAAGAACGTTTTGATTTTATTGCGATATTTTCAAGGGACGATATATATACCAAAAGTGATATTTTCAAAGTTTACCTGTTTTGAAAATATCACATTTTAAACTTGATATGTACTAAAAGCATTTTTTGCCTATTTTTTAATGTTTTTATATTCATATTTATATATACCAACATTTTTCCAAGATTTGCTTGAGAAAAGCCTATTTTTTTTTTAGTATATCATAAGATTTTCCCTCGCTGATATTTTCTCAAGAACCGGATTTGTGCCTATGTTAACATATCATCGTTTATTTTGATTCAACTTGTTGAATCCAAGTAACTAGTAACCAGTTAAGTTGGATTTCGAAACAAACTGGACCTACAAAAGGCAAAACCATGCATACCCTGGTCCTATAAGGGTATCGTATACCAAACCTAGATCAGGCCTCATAAATTACTAATTTTTTAAATATATTTTGCACTGAAAAAAAGCAGATCCTAATCGAGACAGGTGGGATGTGGGTTTAGTATGAAATTTCATAAATCATACCCAACTCTGTACGTTAATAAATTCAAACCTCACATATCTGACACGGATAATTAATTGGATCTCTTTCCTTGTTACCAATGGGTCTGGATCGGGTCATACCCGTCATGTTGATGAGGCTGGGTTGGCGGGTTTGGAGCAGTGGTGGAGCCAGAAGTTTTTCCTTGGGTGGTATAAACACCCCAAATTTTCACCCTCATCCAGTGTTTGTCCATTTCATGTGTCATTGCATATCATTGCATGCATTCGGCATACCATCTCATTGCATTGCATAGCATTGCATGTCATTGCATTTCATTCTTGAGATTCAACACTCCAGTTTTCAAAACATTCAATCCAGATTTGAATTTCAAAGCTTTTATTTCAAAATCCATTTCAAAACCTGGGTTTTTATTCAATACTCCATCATTTTCCAACCCCAGGACTTTATATTTCGAAATATTTTCTCAGAAAACAATTTGAATTCATGTTAAATTCAAATTTCAATCGATTTCAATTCTCAGATGAGACCCATTGAGATGGTGTTGCTTCTGAATTTCTCTATTCATCAAATCTCTCAAATTTTTGAAAGTTTCAGTCTGATCAGGACTCTGTCCCAGAGTCCAAATCCAATCAAAAATCTATTTTGAAGTCTGTTTACTTCCATTTTCATTTATTTCCATTTATTTTCAAAATTTAGGTCATTTTACAGAGTCCAGTTAGTTCAGGACTCTATTTTAGAGTTCGGTCGAGTTAGGAGTCTAACCCTGACTGTATTTTCTGACTTGTTCCACCATTTTCGATGAAATCTTTTCAAAAATTCCTTTATTTGGCTTTTAAAAACCCAAAATCACAGAGTCCTAAGAGTTCAGGACTCTAATTCGGAGTTCCAGTTCGCTTGAGACCCTATTTTCAAAGATCTTGAATTTCAAATGTTGATTTTAACCCTCTTCAAAGCCATTTTCAGTGTTTATTTCAAAATTTCCAAAACTCGATATGGGCCCACTCAGTTGGCACCATATCCAGAGGAGTTATGACTTGGTTAGAACCCTATGCCATTTCAAAAATTCTAATTTTAAGATTGCTTTTGAAAATCCTTTTGAAAACTCCTTCAATTTCAAGTTTTAAAATCGCTTTTTGAAAAACTCAAGTAGGGCCCACTCGGGGTGGCGCCATATTCGAGTCAGTCAGGGCTAGACTAGGGTTAGTTGATGTCTTGGTTAATGTTAGAGGTTTAGAAGAGTCAAAACCATTTTGAAAAACTCATTTTGAAAACTAGTGTTTTTAAAGGTTTTTAAAGGTGTTTTAAAAAACCAAATGTAGAAAATGCCAAGTGGCATTACATTTGGGGATTTTTTTAGGAAAGTCTAGGGGTTAATTAGGCATTAGTTTAGATAAGTTAGGTTAGGGGTAGTTAGGTCCTTCCACCCAAAAATCGCCCCCCCCCCTTAGAGAGTCCAAAAATTTTCAATTTCTTTTAATTTTTAACCTAATTTTTTATTATAAAAAGGAGCATAAGGGGGGTCGATTTTTCCAACTTGCTCTCCTTGGGATTCTTGGAGCTTCTCTCTCCTCTCCAGCCCTTCCTCCATTGCTGCAACTCCAAGGTATTTATTTCTTTTAATTTCTTTAGTTTATTTAATACTTTTGTTAATTTAAACATGAATTTAGCCATTAATACCTCCTATTTCATGGATTCAACCATGGTTTCACCTCAAGAACCATCAAGAACCAGCAAGAACGGTCCAAAAAAGTGATCTAACCTTGTTTGGTGTATTTTACAGGGATTTTAATCCATTAGAATTAATTTTAATATGATTCCTTACATTATTAACCAATAAAATACATGATTTACTCTTTTTATGGGTTAAATCTATGTTTTAAAGGTGATATTGAATTCCAGCCATTGATTCCCTGTTTTTATTTTATTTTCATGGTTTATTCATGTTTTTTTTACGTTATATAGCATAGAAATAATTTTATTTACTGTTTTATGGTTTATTTTATGGATTTACATTAGTTAATGCATGGTTTTTCAAGTTTCTTAAATTTCTGTGTGTTTTAGGTTTAGAACAGTAAAGATAATGTTATTTCGGATTGAAGTACTCATTTTTTATTTCTAATTTTTTTATATGTGATGCATGAATGAGTTATTGAGTTACTGTAGAAAAATCAGAGGTTTTGGATCTCGGGAACCCTGTCAAAAAAATCAGACATCAAATCGGGTTTTTAAAGCTTTAAAATCGTGGTTAAAATCAAGAAGGTAACTTGCTGTTATGATATTTCTCTCATCTTATATCCGATTTTAGATCTGTAAAGTGATATGGATTCACATTGAGTAGATCTGTCTGCTGTGAAATTTTCGGATTTTTTGATCACTGTTTAGTATTTTTCCTCTTTCAGAAAATCTGTTTTTTTAAATTTAAAACTCGTTAGGGTTTACCAAAACCCTAATCAGACTTGTGTTAGTCATAAATCCCAAACCACAGATCCGATTCATGATCTGTAAAAAGTGAGTATTGCTATTTTTCTGTCTACTGTTCACCACTAAAATTTCAGAGATTTTTGTTTAGGATTGCTATTTATGTCTGTATTTTCAATCTGAAGTAGCCGTTTTAATCCCTGTTAAAAGTGATATATTTTAGCTCAGATTGCCGGAAGGGTTTCTCCCTAACCGGAGATGCTTTTTCCGATCTGTAAATTGAGAAATCTCTGTTTTCCTTCTTAGTTAGTCTCTATAAAATTTAATAAATTTTCATGGAGATTTGTCCCCTGGTTCGGTTCTTGGATTGAAACTGGTTGATGAATTAGGTCAAAAATGACATATTTTTAGGGTTTGATGCAATTTTCGGGTTGATTTAATGTCAAAAAAATATTTTTATAATTCTAAGTCAAAATTAGGGTTATAACAAGTGAAGGTACCAAATTTTATGAATTTTGAAATCTGATTGATGGCTGAATTAAGCAAATTGCAAAACCGGGTTCCTGAAAGATCCAAAAACACTGTCAAAATCATATTTTTTGTGATATTAATGGATTTTCGTGCATAAGCATATAGTTTCAGGGTTTAATCATATTCATAATCATATTAGGATGCTTTAGGTTTAATTTTATGCTCATTTGATTTCATTTAGTGCATAAAACCTAAGTTTTTACCAAAATCTATTTCAGAAAACCCTGATTTTCAAGGCCATAGTCTTGCTATCGGGGGCAATTTGGTCATTTGACCTCAATTTCGAAATCCCTAATCCTAATTTTTACATATTTAAGTATGTCACATCATATTTAGCTTAACTTATTCCATTCAAATTTCAAAACTGACATTTTACCAAATATCTTTCTAAAAACCCTAATTTCAAGGCCATAGTCTTGTTATTAGGGGTATTTTGGTCATTTTGACCCCAATTTCGAAATTCCATATCTTATCTTTCATATTTATTCAATTTTATTTCATATTTTATCAATTTTGATTTAAGAGAATCAAGGAAAAGGCTTATATCTAGCAAAATCCAGTAATTTCTAGATATTACTGGATAAACCAAGAAAAGCCAACATATATTCACTAACAAGTTTTCTAGTTTTGCAGGTACATTGAAGACTTTATTTTTCATGTATTTAAATTTCAATAGTGATGTAATTTGTAATTAAACTTTGGAATAAGAATTTAAATTTCAGCTTAGACTAGGATTGCATTGCATATAGTTTAATTCTGCAAATATTAAATGTCTGATGAATGTATCATTCATGCACATTTTTATCAATTCACTATGGTTTACACGAATGGCACATGCACTAGCTCTTATGGATTTGACAAACTTGGTGGAATTTGTATTTATGGTCATAGTCAGAATATGAATGATACCTAGATTTGTAATCTTCGTATTAGCCACATTCAGCCTACACTCTTAGGCTAACTTCAAAATGCACTGCATTTCTAAAAAATACAAAGAGTTTTTCCCAATTCCTCAAATTCATATTCATTCATTTCCTGCATTTGCCAATTCCAATTCAAATTTCAATTCAAAGAAGTTTAATTCCTCAAAATCTCCTAAGTCTTATAGCAAAATCGATTTTCCCAAAAGCATTGAATTTCAAAGAATATTTCAAGTGTTTCTCAAGTTCATAAACTCAATTTTCCAAAGTTATGCAGTCAATTTCAAAATTTGAAGTTAGAGAAATCAAAATTTTTCTAAGTCTTATTCAAAAATCGATTTTCTCAAAATATGGATTTGCCAATGATATTTCAAGTATTTCCCAAGTTCCAAATTCAAATTTTCTAAGTTAGAATTTCAATTTCCAAGTTTGAATTCAGAGAAACCAAGTTTCTCAGAATCGATTTTCACCAAATGTCAAGGATTCCTCAAAATCGATTTTTTTCTTCTCTCAGAAGTACATTTCAAATCCCAATTCACGATTTTCCATGTGATATCTATTCTAAGTGTTTCAATTATTCAAAGCAAACATCATGTTTTCAAATATGCATTTTCAGAAAATTCATAGCACATGCCTGATTCTATGTGCATTTAGAAATTAGAATATGATGTAGACAAGTTGAATAGAGTAGAGCATAAAGATTGATCCTTGGTTCAATTACCCCTGTTAAAGGTGGCAGGAACGGTTGAACCTCGTACCGACAGGCGAGTCCCATTCTACAGAATTTCCCCGCATTTTAAAAATAGAGGCGAGTTATTTCCAAAATCTTTTTCAAAGGTCAGTTTGACTCGCAAAAAGTTAAAAATTTTGCGATGATAACAGATGGGCAGACTTCGGGTCTCGGAGACAATGCTATGATCTTGAAGGATGATCCATTTATTCGGACCAGTGGCGGAGCCAAAAAAAATTCGCTAGAGGAACAATCATTCGTGGAGAGATAAAACTTAAATAAGCCTTTGAATTAAAATAACAATTGTTACAAACACAAACAACTAAATTTATGAACATAATAAGATAAAACCTTAAATTGTACTTTTAAACTAAAATAAAAAATTTTCACTTAAGAAATACAAACAACTAAATTCATGAAAATTTTACAATTGGCATCTTCTATTTTTCATATTTTGAAAGCAATTCATAATTGCATCATCACTGATGGTATCAAATGTCTCCTTCTCTATGTAAGTAACCAAAGCATCATTAATCCATTCATCTCCAATTCTATTACGTAGACGACTTTTGATATTGTTCATAGCTGAAAATGCTCTTTCAACACTTGTTGTTGCAACTGGCAAAGTTAATGCCAACTTAATCAATAGATACACATGAGAAAATACAATGTGCTTTTGAGTTGCTACCATCATCTCTGCTAGCTCTGCTAAAGATTTTAAATTTGAAAACTGATCACTGTTTCACATGTCTGCAATATATATATCCAATTGATTTTCCAGTCTAATTATGTTTACGCTAGAAAAGTCCTTAGGGTAAAGCTCAGCAAGACAAATCAACTTATCTTTATCAAAAGCAAAAAAAGAATTCTTTGGACTCAAGCATGCCATTGAAAGGAGGAGCTCTGTATTTGCTTCAGTGAAACGATCATTCAACTCTTGAAGTTGCAAATCAATAATAACATAAAACACATCAATACAATAATGATGCATTGTGGTGATCTTTTCAACCTTACGTCTTGGTCGTCCTTAAGGTGTATATGAGTCCCCTAGATCAGGAATCAGAATATCAAATCTCTTACAAAATATAAACACTAGGTTTATGAGAGAGTCCCATCCATTGTCTCTCAGACCTTGAAGGCACTGTTTTGATATATTGACTAAACTCAAAGCATTCACAATGTCTTGATCTTTTCACTGAAGTGCTTGTGAAAGATCATCAGTTATTCCCAAAACTTTACACATCAAATGTAAGCAAAACACAAATTCAAAATCTTGCAACTGATGATATAAAATAATTGCATCTGAACTTTTTCCTGAATATGTATCTTCTGCAATGAAATCTAACACTTGAATAACAGAAGAATACATACTGAGTAAATTAACCAAAGCATCGTAATGAGAACCCCACCGAGTATCACCAGGTTGTTTGGAACTTATTTCTTGATTTAATCTTCGTCCTGTTTCAAGTTCACCCAATGCAAGTGCTTCAGCAATTCACATAAATTCTGCTTCTCGAATAAGCTCAGATCTCTTGCATGAAGTGGAGAAAAAAGTTGACAACCTGCCTAATATATTGAAAAACACATCAAGCAATGATTTTTTTTTAGCAACACCAACTAATGCCAATTGAAGTTGATGTGCAAAACAATGAATATAATATGCAGATGCATTTTCATGTAATATAAGACTTTTCAATCCATTAAACTCCCCTCTCATATTACTTGCTCCATCATAACCCTGTCCACGCAAACTTGATATGCTTAATTTATTCTTACAGAATGCTTCTTCAACTGCTTGTTTGAGTGACAAAGAACTTGTTTCAAGAACATGCACAAGAGTAAGAAATAGCTCAACCACTCGACCTTTTTCATTAACAAATCGTAAAACAATATCCATTTGTTCTTTAGTTGATACATCACGAGAATCATCAAGTAAAATAGAAAAAAAGTATCTCCAAGTTCCATGATAATAGCATTTGTGGTTTGTATAAAAGCAGCCTTGACAATATCCTTTTGTATATCAGGATATATCAATTTGTTATTTTCTGGAGCACTTTTCAATACAACTTTATTTATGTCATCATTGATCTTTGCAAATATCTTCAACAACTCAATAAAATTTCCTCTATTAAGAGATTCTTCAACTTCATCATGCCCTCGAAATGCCAATCCTTGACTTAACAAGTATATGATTGCATTAACAATTGCCCAAAGGCGAAGTCTATATTCATCTTTCTGTCGAACACTTTGTTAATAAAGTATAGAATCAATATGTTGTTTTTGTTGCATCAAATTTTGACACTTCATTCGTGCTAAATTGTGAAAACTGCCAGAGCTTCCAACATGTTTATCAAACCTCTTTTTGTCTTTCCAGTTATCAAATCCTTCAGATACGAATGCCTCTAAACTAATCTTCTCTGTACTTTTTGGCCTGAAAAGATAACACTGCAAACAATATGCTTTATGCTTACTTGTACTATACTCCAATCAATCCTTATACTCATCATACCAAGCTGGAATGAACCTTCGTTTTTGATGGTTTAGTTGAAACATACAATCTCGAGGTTGACAAGGACCTCATATCATATATGCTCTATGAACATTATCTTGGATATTAGGATGATAACTAGAAATAGAAGGACGAAGTGCAGGGTCTGTAGGTAACTCTGATTCATCATTTTCTGTTTTGCATATTTTCTGACTTGGTTCTCCTTCTCGAGTTACAGAAGATTTATCAAAGATTGACCTTTTCGTTATAAACTTATCCATTCCTACGCAACGAAAAAAAAATGACAATGTTATATAAGCCAAATCTCATTACAAAAAATGATCGAGTAAAATGAAATGACAACAAAAACAAGGCAGGGGGCGAAGCCCCCTGTTGGCAATCAGAGGAGGCAGTGGAAG
This sequence comes from Nuphar pumila, assembly GCF_984573655.1. NCBI lineage: Eukaryota > Viridiplantae > Streptophyta > Magnoliopsida > Nymphaeales > Nymphaeaceae > Nuphar > Nuphar pumila. Next base: position 49,725,357 of record NC_143253.1, read on the forward strand.
CAAAGTCCAATGTCAGTCTAAAAAATCAAGTTCTTGATGAATGATAATTCATTTAGCCAACTCATAACACATAAAATTGGCCATTGAAATCAAGATAAATAGGTTTAACCTTCTTTCATAACAAGCTGTCAGAATGCCTACAGCCTATGTCACATGGATATGAATGTAGATACAGAAATACAACCATTTTTATGAAGTTTCCAGTATGACTTGTATATAAAGGCATATGGATGACTTTTTTTGAAAGTTTAGGATAGCATCCTACAAGTTTCTATAAATTTACCATACACAATCTAAATCACTTAAACATTTATATACGATCAGACTTTCCGTACTAACCAAAGTCCTTTTCAGAAAACAGCCTTCGTAGTATGAGATGCCTACAGATAAGCACCATGCTCCCACCTCTATACCTCATAAAAACAATTCACCTATATGCCCCTTCACCATTTGCAGAGACACACTCCGTGAAGTCATAGTATAAGGAAGCCTTTAGTAAAGAAGTGAGGGTCAAGATTACAGAGAGAGAGAGAGAGAGAGAGAGAGAGAGAGAGAGATGGAAGAAGAATTTAAACAATAAAGTTCATTAATCACTCAACCATAAAGAAACAAGAGAAGCTTCATAAGTAGTAACAAACAGAATTAACATAAAACATGACTAAAATTTCAAAAACATTATTCTGTATCAATCGACCAAGTTGGCCCAGGTCAATGTCACTCAAGCTCACTTACCTGATACAGCAGGATGACAAAGCTCATCTAATCATAAATGAGTTTTAAGGGTTGTGCTATTGTTGCAAAATGGGCTCATTCATCACAATCCTATTTAGAAAATGGACCAAGCATTTCATACCACCTCAACTTAAACAAAGATCTTCATTACAAAGAAACATACAACAGAATGTGAAACATTACTAGTTAAATCAAATCATACATGGCACAAAATGTGAAATATTACTAGTTGAAGAGTCAAATAGCAAAAGATAGTTAAGAAACACACTCAAAACCTAGACAATGCCTAGTATAGCAGAAATATCGAGTGTTTGAATCCAGGCCATGTAGATGGACCAGAATTGGACACCAAAAGAAGCTAGAAAAATATATTGCCCCAAACAAGTCCAAGCTACAAGATTAAATACTAAAAACTTGTGTCTAATTTGAAATACCTCCCTGAGTAAAGACATGCATCTAACTAGATGAATTAAAAATACCTTTTACATTGTGCATTAGAAAAATTGACAATTTTGTTCCTTCCATGAAAATTAAACAGCTCTTTAACATGATATATCAATCTCACATAAATCAAATTTAAGGAATATACCAACTTTTCACGAATAGCTCACTTAAACTGTCAAAAACATTAGCATCCCTATCCATCACATAGCTCCACAAAGACTCACTAAATAATAACCTGAAATAGTTTTTTCTTCTTTTTTCTGAAGTAAATACACCAAACAAGATTTTTCATGTTCCCCAGTTCGGATTAGAAGTAAAAAAAAAACTAGAAACCCATTCTCTCGACGAGGAACCGCCGGAGATCTCACTTCCTAGTAAGAGATGCCCTTGCTGATGCTTTAAGGTTTCTGAGAAACCGAAGGCTTAGACCTCATAAATCCATAATCAATAACAATGACAATATTTTCCCTAAATACCTAACTGATTAGGAAAACTTGCCACTTAAAGAACATTTTAGGAAAAGCAAATTTAATGAATATCATGAAATATGAATACAATTCAAAGCATAGAAAAACTGTGCAGGTATAAGAAGATTAAAAAAAACTATTTAGTACTAAAACATGACTAAATGAATTCCCCGCCAACCAAAATCAACACACAATAGTTTGCCAAAACTGAAAGACACCGCAAAGCATAATCTCAATACCATGAAGAACATGAAAAGAAAAGAAAAACTTTTCATCCTTTCTAGCATAAACCAACAAGAGATTTTCAACCAAAAATTCACGGGAACAACAAATGATAATAAAACATAACAAAAACTCAAACAGAACTGCTCACAACCCAAAGAGGAGAAAGGAAAAGAAAACATACCCTGAAATTGTGGAGGTAATAACTTGGGGAGTTAGAAGAGGAAGACCAAGAGAAAGATGCTGAAGCTGCCATTTATACAGAAAAAGGAACCAGAAAGAAGGAAGAATCAAATTCAGACTTTCACCTTCGAACAAGCGAAAGAAAAAGACTCGTGAGACAAGACCCCAAGGGTAGGGACTACGAAGATTACCTGAGACACTGCGACGGCCGACTGCTAGCGATGGTCGTCGGAGATTGATGAAGGTCCGACTGACTGCGACACCGGTGCCTGCCTCCCGTCGCCGGAGATTGCAGCAGAGAGGGAGAAGCTCGGAGGGGGGCACCTCTACCGCGGGTTCACCGAAGGGAGGCCGGCGGCACTACAGAGCACAGGGGTTGCCGGCGAATGTGGTTGCCGCCTTGCCTGTGACAGAAGAGGAACGCCGGAACGGAGGGGTAGAGCTTTAGAAAACTGACGAGGGTTTTACCCCTCGCCCCTTTTGGCAGGCTCTAAACTCATCGAGAGCCTGTGTAATATCCGAAAATTTCTAAGTTCTTTTCTATAGCATTGTGAAATGTCTTGAATTTCGTGCCAATATAAAACCCTAATTTCTTTAAAAAAATTAATGTTTGAGTATATTCGTAAGGATTAAGGGGTTTAATTATATTGAATTGTAGTAAATATAAACCCTACATGGTTTGGATATCTGAGAAAATTCTAAGTGATGTCTAATTGAAAACGTCTTACTTAAAAAGAAAATGTTGATTTTTCTTTTAAGTAAAATTATTTAAATAAAGTAAATTAACAAAAGTAGATTTTAAAAATATACATATTAATATGCTTAATAAGATGGAATTAACTTATATTCAATTCCTTTACATTTTCACATGAGTTGTGGTTATATAAAACAAAAACGGTTTTTAATTAGAATTTTATGATTTATCAATAATAGTTTAATATAATAGTTTTCTTTTGTATACATTAAAATCCATTTTTTATTAGTTTAGTAGGAGCCCATAGGTGGGCCATCCCATCCTATGTGGCATCTTACTTCAAATTCAAATTGAAAATAAAGGTATAGTGATTTTCAAGGTTATTTAAAGTTTGAAAAGTCAAAGTGGAGATCAAGGGCTCCAAATGAATTTCATTAATGAGATCAAGGACTGGAATTAATTCCAGCACATAACCTAATTTAAGAAGGGTTATAAAACCCTCCCATAGCCCTTGCCCTCCTCATTTGTGCTGGAAAAAAAAGGAGAGCTTCTCTCTCCCCCAAAAACCCTCTTCTCTCTCTCTCCTCCCTTTCCCTTCCCTATTCTCTTCTTTTAGGGTTTCTTTTGGTTCTTGAGTGCAAGATCCAGACCTCAAGGGGTGTCGTGAGGAGATCTAAGGTCCTCATCTTGATGGAAGAAAGGGCTGATTGGTGGATCGATCAAAAAGGGTTGTTCATCCATCAAGAAATACATTTTTTTCAACAAAAGGTAGGGTTTCTATGCTTTTCTTGCAAGAACGGAGTTCTTGGCATGGATTTTGATGCTTTTTCATGAGTTTAGATCATAATCAAACCCTCCTAACCGTGGGTTTGACTCAGATCTAATGATCCATGGCAAAAACACATTTTCCTCTAAAGAAAACCATTTTTGAAATCGGGTTTATTATAAAAATTGGTTTCTTACAAATAGATTCGTAAAATATATTTGTATTTGATTTATTCCATGATTTTTATGAAAATATTAGTTTGGATTGATAGATTATGAAGTGTTTCATCTACTGTGAATATTTTAGACTTTTCGGAATTTTATTTCATGTGTATTTCCTATTTCTTTTAATTTTTCTTGGGATTCGGGTGACTCGGTTTGATTCACCTAAATGCAAATCTCGGAATTCCAGGTTTTCCACTTAACCTTCGTTCAGTAAAATGGTCGTTTCTCCCTCGTTCGGAGGAGTTTTGATGAACGGATTGTTGCGTTGGAAAGCTAACTCCATTGTGCATCTACTGCAGAAATTTGGGCTTTGTTCATGGAATGAGCACGTCTCTGTGACAGTCGAAACAAAAACTGATAGGTCTGTAGTAAAACATGCATAACTCCCTCATACAGAAGAGTTTTTACAAACGGTTTGCGGCTACGGATAGCTGACAACAATTCCTATATACTGTAAAAATTTCAGCTCTGTTCATGGAGCCAAAAATTTCCTGTGAGCTCTGTACCAGTCAGACAGAGTTATGAAATTGGAAAAATTAGGGCAAATTCATAAATCAAGGCTCAAAGGGTGCATAGTATATATGTTTTTATTTAATTTCTTTATAGAATTAGTATGCATTTTGTGAATGATTATGCAGGTCTGATTTTATGCAATCTTATATGATTATGACATGAATTATAAATGGAAGGTTACACATGAAAGATTTAGGATCAAAAGGTCCAATGAATACAAGTTTATGTTTTAAATTCTAAAAATGTGTTGACTACATGTATGTCCATGATATCGTGATGATATGATTGTTTCATTGATATGGATGTTCATATATATTCTCCTTGTTGCATTGGCCATGTACATGCATATGCATTATGATGTGTGAAAATGAATAAGATGTTTATGCTACGCATGTGCTCAAATGTCTGTTACAAGTTTAATTATATGTCCTTGTCCAATACTTTATAAGAATGCATTCATGACCATAAAGTGGTTTAAGTTTGATGTTGCATCAAAAGTATGACTGAAATCAAGTAATCATGTGACATTAAACTCAAGATACTTGCTTGGAGAGTAGCAGGTGATACAAAACTTCGTGGGACAAGTTCTGTTACGGGCACGGAAGGTTGCTCCTCCCCTCCCACGATTTTAGGGGGAAAACCTCTGCATTAGACTGCAGCGTAGAGGTTATTGTACTCATGAGGAAAAACTGATGCATCGAGTTGAAAGGTGTTGGGAATCTCTCTCGTATTAACGTCCCTCACCACGTCTTAGTGAATGGACCTGGCCAGGCTAAAGCCACCCCTGTATGTAAAACACGTCCTGTGTCATGGTCTTGATCTGAGAATGTCTGCCTGTGTCGTATCAGCAGGGCTAAAAAGTGATAACTTAAATGGTGTGTACATTAATTTGGCATCACATGCATCATCTAATTAAGAAAATATAACTAAAGATAAGAAAATATGCATGCATTGAAAGAGCTTCTGCATATGGTAAGTCATGCATTTTAATGGTTCATGCATTTTGTATCTTGAATGTATGAATTTATGTCTTTCTGTTAAATATGAAAATTCTAAACATGCATGATTTGTTGTATGATTGTTTAAGTTAAATTAAATGTTAAACCATGAAATTTCTATTGAAATCCTTGTCTTGTTATTCTGTCTTACAAGTTTAGCATAATTACTCTACTTAGACATGTTGTCTGACCCTATATGGTTTAAAAAATTTTCAGGTAATGAGTAGGTACTTACGTGCGAAGGCGGAAGGTTGCGACGGGGATTGAGCCTACCTTTCCTCTGCTTCATGAATTCTGAACTCTGATTTTAATTTAATTCAATTCAATTCAAGGACAAATGTGATTAATTTTGGATATTGTGAAACTTGAATTTTATTTCATGCATAGTTAATTAGTTGTTAAAGTTTAAATTCCATAAGTATATGTTTGCAAGCATTCATCTGAAGTAGCACGCCAAGTTTTATGCCCAATGTGTTTTTCCGCTGTTAACTGCTAAAAGATTTAAATATATTTAATTTTTTTTTCCACCAATTTCGGGTTATAAAAATTGGGGTGTTACAGCCCGGGTCCCGGTCGACTCGGTTTCACGAGTCCCGATTCGACTCGGTTTCAAAGTTTAGGGTGGGCGGCCGCCCACCCATGCCCACCAGTGGCTCTGCCACTGGTTTAGAGGCAATTCCTACAGTTAATAGGAGTTCTATTTTGTGCTAGAATGAAACTCCAAGGATTTAGCTACAGTTAATATTAGGCAATTTCCTATGGAGAGTCTCTCAACCATAATGATGTTTTCAAGGAAAAAAATGAGGCAGAATTAAGAAAATACTCTAATGAGGTTGTTTTATCTAAAGATGGAATTATAGAAGTAGATCCTGGGGATGGGTTTCCACTTTCCTATAAGATTTGGTATCCCTATTCTTAGGAAAAGGAGACATTCAAGGAAAGGTAACCATGCGGGTGGCAGAGGTGGATCTCAAATGAAACTCAGAATCTAGGTCCATCAAAGAGGGTAATTACTTTGTTGCTCTTCCAAAGATATGTTTTTTTTTATGACGAAGTTCCCTTTGAAGCAGGTAATCTCCCGTTTAAGGATGGTAGTGGACCGGGGCAGGGGCGGGGGCGGGGAACAAGGTCTCCACCCCTACCCCATCTCAAAATCCTACTCTCCATCCTCAGCTTTCATCTCTGCACCGGTTTTTATTTTAACCTCCATTCTCATTTCATGTCCTCCATCACCGGTCCAAACAGGGCGAAGTAGGACTGGACCCTGTTTCCCCTTGGTCCACTGCCATTTTTAAAAAAGGATCGAGGACAGAGCGGGGCAGAGCAAGGCGGGGATCAAGGATAGGGACGGGACGAGGCGAGGCGAGGCGAGGGAAAGCATAAGTCCATCCCCACTGGTCGCTGGTACATGCATGAGTAGGCCAAGAAAATCCGCCAAGGGCGTTTTGGGTGGTCTACTTAGCGTGCCATGGTAGGCTTCTAACCCATGATCGATTGAAATCTTTAGGAGTTGCTCTCTCTAACAGGTGCCCCCCGCTTTGTTTTAATTGTGCAGAGCCTGTTTCTCATTTATTTTTTTCTCATGTTTGGTGCCTCGAAGAATCTGAAAATTTTAAATTTGGGAAAGGAAGGAGTTCCCCCACCTTGCTTTCATTCAGAAACTAAAGTGGTGGATGAGCTCTAAGTTTGACGTCCCTTTCCTGAATCAGTGTTCGACCGTCACATGGGATGCTGGTGGTGGGATGCCACTCGGACCTCTAGGTGCGGCTACTGAGCTCGTCAAAACTATGGTATGCGGAGCAAAAATAAAGACCCAAACCGAATCTGTCTAGCGCCCGGTGGTCTAAAAGCCTAGTGCGTGGGTTGCGTCGCGCAATTGCATACGGATCCTGGGATCCTTGGCCAAACCACACGAACAAACTACAACAATCACACGGGCTTCATATCGGGTGTCGGCTCACGCAAGGCCAGAGTATAAGCACAAAGTACTCGGTCGTCCAAGACCATATTACAAGCCCAAATGGGCCAAGCGGGGGTACACAAACCCAATTAATTACAAACCCTTAATAGTGTCACCTCATACACGATCATGACAACTCACAATACAAACAAGGAGGTTCGGCTGAGCCAGTTCAATGTGCAATCCTGGGTTTGTGGTCAACTATGTGCAGGTGCACACATGCTGCACTGATTCTGTCTCGTGCCTACCTGTGATGCCCCGGATGATATGCATGCATACTGACTGTGCGCCCTGGTGTTGTGCACACACACTGGCCTGTGTGCCCCCTCTGGTGCTGCGCACACACACTGAAAGTGCATGAGATGGGCTGGCATCGATCGAGTACACCGCGTGTGCACTGGGAGTGGCCCAGCCAACCTGCCGTAGGTGGCCTGCAATGCCTATGCACAGACTGAGTAGGTGGTCTCTGACACTGAGGGTCACCAGAAGTGATTCCTCTGGCAGTGTCAACTCCAAACGGTAGAGGAAGGGAAGTTTGTCGGCAAAAGTGGAGGTGCCACCGACGAAAGTGGAGGCACCATATACGAAAGTGGCGTCGGTCGACCCTCTTTGATTCGGACACCTATCATCGCCTGTGACAGCCTGCCATGACCTTTTTTCTCTGCATCTTCCTGACTCATGCGGAGAGGGAGATTGACGAGTTGTCTGGTCCGCACAACACGCAGCTTGCCTTAGACGATGAGCTACGTGAGCCTAGTGAAAGTGAGATCAGAATCATGCATATCTCATGCATGCTTAACACAACGGAATATCAGAAGCAACAAAGTTGAATGAGTCAATAGAGTGGGGCAATGCCAATTGTCAGTGCGAAAAGCCTCCAAGCCTATAAGGGACGAGTGTGTCACGTTCCTGATACGAGCTCACAAACAATTGAGGGTTGATATAGTTAGCTACACATCTGAATAAGCATTATAAACCTTAGAGTAAGCATCGAGTTCCAAAGACGCAGCAAATGAAGGGTATATTGCATTTCGGCAATTGCGGATCCTGTGGAGCGTAGCGTATGCCCTGCAGGAAGCCCCCACTACTATGGATAAGTCTTTTCGGCCCCCAGCCTAAGCCAGTTGCTAGTTTGACATAGTAAAACTCTCTAGCTAAGAGGAATCACCGTCGCTCAGCATGCACTCGTTGAGCCGCTCGCAAGGGTGTGAGGTTGGGCGGCAAGGTGAGCGACTAGAGCGGTCATCGTGCATGCTTGCTGATGCCCATGGAGAATTTGTATACTTGTGAGCACTCCTGTGCACTCGGATGTGCTACTCACGAGATATAGTGGGTTGCCCACTCTAGACTGCAAGGTGGTGCACCAATGCAAGTCAAGAGGAAGGTCCCCTATATAGGTGTTATGGGCGCCAATAGGAGGAACCTTAATATCTCTTGGAAACACGCCACTTTTGTTCTCAATAGAGTTCCCAAACATAGACTTTGTATTTCACCGAAATGATCACACCGGGGTCTTCTTCACATATGAATGTGTCAGTGAGATTTTGATCTTGACTTAGTAATTCTCAATGTGCAGAGAGATGCGCAACCTCGAAGTTCTGGCAAGCCTGCGTGGGCACTGGCGTGGCACCTCCAGAAGAAGTTGCTCATTTATGTGATCTGACTTCACGAACGTGTTTCCCACATATGATTGTGCAGGAGAATACTCGACCGTGGCACATGAATTCTGCATGGAAGTGTTTCATTTGTGGGCTTAAAGTTGACGGGTCGTGGGTGATGTAGCACCCACAAAGCATGGTAGATGGCCACAGGTGGCCAAAGAGACCCTCGTGGCATGGAGTATGGAGCTAAGCAGATGCACTTGAGAAGTAGAGAGCACACTTTAGACTTTCTTGTTGAATTGCTTACGAGCAGTATAACATTGTCTTGTGCCACTGCTGTATGCCATAGCCAAGGCATGGGCTTTCCACTTAGCAACACACATGTCACCATAGGCCCCACAGCACTGCACCGCACACGCACGTGCGTCACTTTTGGCTAGTGATGAATAAAGTTAAGCACATTCTCTCCCACTAAAACAAATAGACATCCTCATTGATACTTCTTCAATTGGGAGGCGACTGAATCCAAACCACATAAGATATTGTAGTGCAAGCATCTTTCAGGAGTCCGTGTGCAAGGCTGTAGAGCAGAGTCAGGTTCTGAGATGGAGTTCAGTGTTAGTCCCTTCAAATATGGTGTTTGAAAGCCACCAATGGTGCACAATGTGGGAATCATCACCCACTAAGATACACAGCGTAGAGAAACTGCCTAGAGAGTTCCAAAGTTGGAGGTTGTCCAGTCCTCCTGAGTAGAATGGGTGTTTGGCACCCAAGGTGGTTCGTTGAGCTGCTCAACGTGACCACGAGCAGACGTGACCCAGCAGTGCATCGACATGGCATATTTTGAAGCTTCCATGGAGTTTCTGATAATAATCAAGATAGGCCACTTTGTAGAGTGTGGGAATCGTCATCCACAGATATGCACAACATGGACAAGCCACCATGAAGCTCTTGAGTTGGAGGTGGTCTGGTCCTCCTAGCAGAACGGGTGTTTGGCACCCGAGGTGATCCATTGATAAGAGCAACGAGACTACGAGCAGACGTGACCCAATAATACACCGACATGGCATATTCTCCCCCACTAGAATAAATCGACATCCTCATCGATACTTCTCAAATTTTGAGAAAACTGAAGCTGCCATGATGTTTTTGATAAGACAAGGCCACTTTGTAGTGTGGGAATCATCACCCACAAAGATATGTGGTGTGGACCAGCTACCATGAAGTTTTGAAGTTGGAGGTGGTCCGGTCCTCCTAGTAGGGCAAGTGTTTGGCACCCACGAGTGGTCTGTTGGGCAGAGAGCAATGTAACCCCGAGCAACTCATGGCCCAAAGATCGTAGCAACATGGACCAAGGAAGCAATGCAGTTTTCAGTAGAGATGAGCTGGTCCTTTAGTAATTGATGGTCCTTCAAGGAGGGGTTGTAGAGCGTCGACTTCTCCCAACAAAGCACAACTCACAGATTGAGCATGGAGTGCCTTCACAGTTTTCTCTCATGCGCCATAGGGTGTAGCGTAGAGTGTCTAAAGTATTTGCTCCATGAACATGAGAGGAGTGATAGAGTGTGAGGGTCCTTGCATCATCCTAGTAAAGGTGAACATCCTCGAGAAGGCCGTCGAGGTGTGTCACCATGTTTCGCTACAAGGACAAAGCGCCAAGAGCTAGAAATCCTGATGATGCCATTTGTGACCTAACACAAGGTAGATTAAGCGATTGACTAAGTAAAGATGCACCAAGCATGCTGTGTTGACGATGAAAAAACTGTAGAACCCAACTGTCAATGAGCACAAGCGGCACCAAGGCAAGGTGTTGAGTGAATGAACTAAGTGCGTGGGGGAGAAGAGAGGCATTCTGACAAGTCTCCCCCACTGAGAAGGTGCATATAATCAATCGATTGTGTTATGCATCTCCCTTATCATATTGTTGTGCGAGCACTAAAAGCAAGCAAGCTCCACCTGTGATACTTACTCCTAAAAGATCAGACTTAAGCAGAATGCATCCCCTTAATGTGCTTGAAAGAGGAAGGGTCACCATAGCAAAGTGCCCAATTGATGAGAAATATCCCATGCAAAAGCGAGCAATTGCAAAGACAAACATCATCACAAAGCCTTACAAAGCGTCCCATAATCGCCTCGCTAAACTAGGTAGCAACATTCATCGGTAGAAGAAGGGGCAAAGTAGCAGACACGGGTCACTCCCTTACGACTCCAGGCAGTAAGGAGTGGAGAAAGTGTTGGAGATACTTATGTATTTGGGAACTCGATCATGCAATAATCTGCCTCCAACAGTGTTGCAAGTACCCTCAACAAAGATGATAAATATCCAAGTATAAATTTCACCACAACTCACACTTGCAGTGTGTTATCCCAATTAGTCTGCCACAAACTAACTAGTAAGGGAAAATATAGAGAACTTGAAGAATCCACACAAACAATACCAACAGAGGCCAAATAGCTTGCAGAGAAGATGCGAACCAAGGCGGTTTCTATTTCGATAATAGTCTAAGTGAATCTGACGATGACCAAAACTAACAAACAGACATCGATAACAGCTTGGGGCAACTCTGAGACCAATTTGATGCACTCTTATGCCCGTGTGGTAGGCTATGATACTAGTTTGGTATGTTTTGATACTAGTTATCACAAGCTTTTTTCTTCGCGTCTTTCTGACTCACGCGGAGAGAGAGATTGATGGGTTGTTTGGATCATGCGACACACAACTTGCCTTAGGCGATGAGCTACGTAAGCCTAGCAAAAGCGAAATCAGAGGTATGCATATCTCATGCACACTTAGCACAACAGAATATCAGAAGCGACAAAGTCAAACTAGTTAATAGAGTGGGGCAATACCAATTGTCAGTGCAAAGAGCCTCCAAGCTTATAAGGGATAGGTAGGTTGCCTTCTTGGGATGAGTGCACGAACAGTCAAGGGTTGATATAGCCAGTTACGCATCTGAATAAGATCACAGACATTAGAGTAAGTATCAAGTTCTAAAGATGCACCAAACAAGAGGTGTATTGCATTTTGGCACTTGTGGGTCCCGAAGAGCATAGCGTGCACCCTGTGGGGAACCCCTCGCTACGAACAAGAAGACCTTTTGGCCCCCAACCTAAGCTAGTTGCTAGTTTGATGTAGTGAAACTCCCTAGCCAAGAGGAATCACCGTCACTCGACATGCACTCATCGAGCCCCTCATAAGGGTGCGAGGTTGGACGATAAGGCGAGCAACTAGAGCAAGCCCATGTATGCCTATTGATGCCTATGAGAAATTTGCATACTAGTGAGCACCCTCATGCACTCCAATGTACTACTCATGAAATATAGGGGTTGCCCACTCCAGACTCCACGGTGGTGCACCAATGCAAGTCAAGAGGAAGGTCCCCTATATAGGTGTTATGGGCGCCAATAGGAAGAACTCTAATATCCCTTGAAAACACACCGCTTTTGTTCACAATGGAGTTCCCGAATATAGACTTCGTATTTCACCAAAATGATCATATCGAGGTTTTCGTCACATATGAATGTGTTAGCAAGATTTTGATCTTTGATCTGTAATTCTCAACGTGCAAGGAGATGCACGGCCTCGAAGTTCTGGCAGACCTATGTGGGCACTGACGTGTCACCTCCGGATGAAGTTGCTCCTTTCTATGATCTGACTTCACTGACGTGTTCCCCACATATGATTATGCAAGAGAATACTCAACTGTGGCACATGAATTTCACATGAAAGTGTTTCGTTTGTGGGCTTAAAGTTGAGACGGGCTGCAGGTGGCATAGCACCCACGAAGCATGGTACATCAGCATAGATGGCTAGAGAGACCCCCATGGCATAGAGCATGGAGCTAAGCAGATGCACTTGAGAAGTAGCGCACACACTTTAGGCTTGCTTGTTGAGCTACTTACGAGTAGTATAGCATTGTCTCATGCCGCCGCCACATGCCATAGCCAAGGCATGGGCTTTCCACTTAGCAATGCGCACAACACCATAGGCCTCACCGTATTGCACACACACGTGTATTGCTTTTGGCTGGTGATGAATAAAGTTCGGCACAAGGCGCAGGCTATGTTGTGACTGAGGCGAGGGTCATCAGTGTCCCAACAGCTAGAGGCAGTTTGCTTCGGCAATGGCTTGCTGGAAAGATTCATAACCTCAGATGTGCCGACAGATCTAGAAGGTTCGTCGATGGAAGTGAACCAAAATGGTCGAAAAACATTAAAATAGGTGGCATTATGCAACTGTGTGCTGCGGTGAGACTGAGACACATAGGGGCTACCGAAAGTGACCAAAATTGATCACCGAAATACTCAAATAGCTCTAACGATGCTCCAATTGTTCAGACCACACCTCTTAATACCATGGATCCTAGATCCATGATTGAATCAATCTGCTCTGCTCTTAGATGGCAGAAAACAACCCAAAAAACTCAAGAATGTTGTTTTTTTAAGAGATGCAAACATACATAGACGAAACTAGATTTTACATGCATTCTCACAATTCGATCACGTGTTTTATATGAAATCAAGTTCAATAGATTATAAATTATATTATGACACAATTACACATAAATCCACACAACTTGTAACGCCCCAAAATTTTGACTTGTGATTTCGAAAACATTATCGAAAAACCTTTCAAAGATTTAAAGTTTTAATTTTTAAAAAACGACAGCGGAAGACATTTAGAAAGGAACACAAGTCAACAATCCTGGGTACGTTAGTTGAAAAACCATCATTCACATGTACAACAACTTAAAGGAATTTAAGAAATAAGGCAATAGATTAAAAATCTGCAGTTTATTACAAAATGAGCATTTTATTCCAAAGTTCAATAAATCTAAAGAAAACTCCAAAAAGACCCAGAGCCAAGCCGCCAGCAGAAAGAAGATGAATCTTGATCCATGTTGCACCACGCCATCGGCCGCCAGTGAAGTCCTACTCCTCACCTGCCCATGAAATGGGTCAGTTTCATAACAAACCAGTAGGTGCACGAACAGATAAGTAGAATGAAAATAAAACAGGACATTCATGAGATAAGCAGTTATGATATTTAAGCAATTAAAGCAATTATAGTCTATTCTAACAAATGTAATAAGTGCAAAGAGTTGTTAGTTCAAGCAGTGTAAGTCTCAGTCATCTACAACTATTCATGAATATATTCTTTAAGTTCTGATATTAACTGGCCTGTGGGTACGCTGTTATCATCGCAAAATTGTTCCCCTCCCTTGCGAGAGAGAAACGAATTTCGCGAGTCAAACTCGACCAAAGTTTTGAAAATTTACTCGCCTCCGTTTTGAAAATTTGCGGGAAAATTCCGTAGAATGGGATCCGCCTGTCGGTACGAGGTTCAACCGTTCCTGGCGCCTTTACCAGGGGTAATTAAACCAAGGACCAATTATGTGCTTTAACTTGACTCAAATATCTAAATGATGCTCTATTTTTTCTAGAATGCACAAAGAATCGGGCTTGTGCTATGGAATTTTAAAAAAATGCAAGTTTGAAAAAAATATGATGTTTGCTTTGGAAAATTGAAATATGCTGGAAAAATTATTGGAAAAGTACTTGAAATTGGGATTCCTGGGAAAATCATTGAAGTTCATTGAAAATCAGAAATTTGCATTGGAAAGTGATTTCTCAGGAAAACTTGAACTTTGGAAAATCGATTTTGAAATTTGGAATTGCTTTTATGAGAAAATGGATTTGAGAATTCTAAGAAAATCTAAGAAATTCATTGGAAAATGACTTTTGAAATGGAAAATAAATTCTCAGGAAAACTGGAAAATATGAGAAAATCGATTTCTGAAAACTTGAGATTTTGAAATTTGAGAATTTGAAAACATAGGAAAATCTTGGTTTGAAATTGGGAAATGCTTTGAAATCTCTTTTGAAAACTCAGGATTTTGAGAAAATCAGATCCTGAGAAAGACTTGGAAATTTTTGAGAAAGCTGAATTTTCTGAAATTGAAATTGGAAAATGAATTTGAGAATAATGCAATTTGAATGATATGAATGAATGAATATGAATTTGAAAAAGGAATTTCAATTGAGAAATTGGGAAATCCTTTTAAAACTTTGAAAAATGCAGTGCATTTTGAAGTTAGCCTAAGTGTGTAGGCTGAATGTGGCTAATATGAAGATCATAAATCTTGGTTTTCTTCGTATTCTGACTATGGCCATAAATACGAATCCCACCGAGTTTATAAACTCCATAAGAGCTTGTGCACATGTCATTCGTGTAAACCATAGTGGATTTGAAATAAATGCACATGAATCATACATCAAATATCGAATTTTGCATAAATTAAACTATATGCAATGCAGCCCTATTCTAAGCAGAAAAGTAACTCTTATTCCAAATTATTACATTTGAGATTACATTGAATTGAAATAAAAAAAAATCTAAGTCTTTTTCTTGAATGTTCCTGCAAAACTAGAAAACAAGGTTAGCACAAAAATGTAGGTTTTTCTGAATTTATCCGAAAATATGGGAAATTATCGAATATTATTCAGATATAAACCCAAAATCATACCCCCTTTGATATAAACATGATGAATAATGAATAAATTTCGAAAATAAACTTGAAAATTCGAAATTGGGGTCAAAATGACCAAAATACCCCTGATGACCTTTAAATCAGGGTTTTCTGAAAGAATTTTTGTAAATTTTGGAAATTTGAAAATCAAATGAAATAAATCAAACATAATATGATGAAATATGATGATATGCATGAAATTTTGGAGAATTAAAAATTGAAATTTCGAAATTTAGGTCAAAATGACCAAAATACCCTCGATAACAAGACTATGGCCTTGAAACCAGGGTTTTCTGAAATAAATTTTGCAAAATGGAAAAATATGAAATGCAAATGAGATTAAAATTAACCCTAATATGATTCTGCATGCTTATGTACATGATAAAAACCCTAAAATGGCGAAAATATCATAAAATATCAAATTTAACCTGATTTTCGCCTGATTTTCGCTTCTGAATTTAAAGATAAACTAACACATGGAGCAAATGAACTTGGAATTAAACCAAATTTGGCATGAACACCTAAAATAACCCTAAAAACAGAATGGAGCTCGAAAATCTAATTTTTTTTGTACTTTTAAATATGAAAATTCAAATAAAACCCTAAATTTTATGATTTTTGCCTAAAATATTTTAGGATATCAAACTTCCATAAAAATTTCCCAAATTTTATGGGATGACAGAGGACAGTAAGGCAAGGATTTTTGCCTTTTACACTTTCTGTTTTTGAGCTATGGTCGGAGCTGTACCACTCTGGCAAATCGGATCGGAATCCGGCGACTCTAGTAAATGAAGGAAACAGACAGGTTTCGGTAGAAAATATAGTAAAAATGGCAGACAGATGGGAAAATGGCTGAAATTGTGGAAAAATGTCCCTGACAAACATAGAAAGATTTGATCTTTTGACACCATTGGGATTCGGGTTACGGTTTGGAAAAGACCACACTGTTATCAGAGACCTAAATCTCTGGAATTTCTGGACATTGGAATCTGTTAGACAGAAAGAGAAAATCCAGGAAAATAATGAAACAGATCCAAAAATTCCTAAATTTTGGGAAATGACAGGAAATCATGTTAGGAACAACTTTCATGTTGAAAGTTTTTGCAGACGGACTACATATTTGGAGGAGTCGGTGCATTAAGATCTGTCTATATCCTGACAAAAGAAAATCGAGATTTTCCCAGGGGTCTGAGAAATCCGATTTTTTACAGAAGTCAAAACTGACTGGAAAAATTTCAAAATTTCCAGATCATTAGTAGATTCAATCATGAATCTACTGTGATTTTTGGAGGACGATTTGAATTTCCCATGAGGGTGGTGCCGGAGGTTCTTGTCTGCTAAAGCAGAAATTAGAAGTTCTGGAAATGGGAAATCCCAGTTTGGGATTTGATTGGTTTGAGAGGGTCCCAAAACCCAAATTGAATCAAATTTTCGACAGTAAAACAAAGACATGTAAACCTGGTTACTCTAAAATTTACAAAATTTTTAAATGCAGAAACTCACGTAAAATGATGCATGAACTTTGCACAAACTTGAAACTCTACAGATTCTAAATCAATCTATTAATAAGACTGTAAAATGAATAAATACATGATGAAATTTAGCTAAATGCAAATTTTTTTTTTTAATTTAAAATTGTATAAAGCATAGAAATAAAAATTAAAATCATCATGAAGGGGCTTGACCTATTTTGATGTTGGCTCTCAAAACGAGAGAATCCATCCAATAGATAGATGAATCTTATCGTTTTACTTAGCCTAAATACGTGAGATGAAACTACTATCATGTTTCTCAATTTAAGAATTATGGAAAAGCATTCACACACCACCAATTCAATTTTTTTTTAATTTGATTCCATAGCATCCATAAAAAAATAAAATAAAATAAAGCTTCAAATCAATGGACGACAAAGATGAAGTGTATAGGGGTTTCACTAAGAACAAGGAGATATGAAATAAGGGGACGATGGGCTCACCTTGGAGGGTTCGACTACTACGAATGAAATTGAGACAGCACCAGTGGAAGGTAGTGGAGCTGAACTTGAAAGGGGTGCAAGGTAGGTGCTGGAGTGAGTATGTGTTGGTCGACCAACGAGATTACTCCAAGATGGTTGCTGCTGGACTCAACCGGAGATGGCTGCAAGTTGGACTCGAGATGCCGCCTAGGTTGATTGAAGGATGAAAGCTCAAAGGGGCGCCGGCTAGAAGGAGTTGAAGGTGGTGTTGCCAAGAAGGCTGCCTTGCTACAAGGAGGCGTGGCTGGAGGTGTTGCTGGAGTGATAATGGTGCTGCAGCTGGAGATGACCGGAGGTGCTGGGCATGGAGCTTCAAAGAGGTGCTGCTGGCTGCAAGGAAGAAGATGGCTGAACCGTTCTAGTGGTGGCTGCAGCTTTTGTTCGATGGCTGGGCATCCAAAGAGGTGGCTGTAGAGAAGTTGGAAGGTTGCTGTGGCTGTAGCAGCTAAGGAGAGAAGAAGGGAGGTAAAGAGAGAGAATAGGAGAGAGGCCTGAGATGGGAGAGGAGCCGTAAGTGGCTTCCTTTTCTCTTTCCCTTTTAACCAAACCCAACTTAGGTCTTTAATCAGCCTCAACTTAGGGTTTTTAGGGGTTAATGAAAAGAGAGGGAAAGAGTGTACGTGAATGGGCTGGAGAAGGGAAAGGAAGGAAGGGAAGGGAAGAAGAAGAAAAAGAAAGAAAAGGGAAAAAGAAAGGAAAGAAAGAAAAGGAGGGAAAAAGGAAAAGGGAAAGAAAAAAATGAGAAAATAGAAAGTGGGGCTGGAGGCTTGGGTGACCACCTTGTGGGTCCCACCTCCTCTCTAAAAAAATAAAAATAAAAAAATAAATAAAAATCAATAAAAACAAAAATAAACAAATAAAAAGAAGCATTTTTTTTATATAAAATAGAAAAGTAAATGAATGGGCCATCTCAGAGCGGGTCCAAATTCCACATTTGAAATTCATTTTGACGATTAGAGGGGTAAAATAGTCTTTTTAGAAAGTTTCTAGACGAAACGAGCTATTTTTGGCAGTTTTTTAAACGAGCTCGGATTTTGAAGTTCAATACCCCGTTGCGAAGCAAATCCAGAGTAGAATTTAAAAATGTAATTTTGAAAGAAATCCATATTGTTTTTCTCGAGAAAATGCTTCCAACCGAAACGAGCTATTTTTGGCAGTTTTTGAAACAAGCTCGGATTTTGAAGTTCAATACCCCATTGCGAAGCAAATCCAATGTAGAATTTGAAAATTTGATTTTGAAAGAAATCCAGATTATTTTTCTTGTGAGAAAATATTTCCAAATTTAGACTCCCGGGGGTAAAAATGTTAATTTTGGAAACCCAGGGTTTCAAATTGATTTCTAAAAGCTTTTAAAACTCGATCTGGATTGAAATTTATAAAACTGGAGTTCTGGACTTCGAAAATGGAATGAAATGTGATGAAATGTTATGAAATGCTGAGAAATGATATGAAATGATGAGAAATGACATGAAATGCTATGCGAAATGCTAACTCTGAATGAAGAATTTTGGATGGCAGACCCTGATTGATACTTGTATCAGTTCAAAAAGTGTTAAAATTGACAAAATTTGCAAAAATGGTTGAAGAAATGATTTTCGAGCTCTGCCAAGCTAGAGTGACACTAGAAATTAGGGTTTGAGCTAGATTAAACTGAAATGAACTGGATTGAGCTGGGTTTTAGAGTTTTAGAACTCAAATGAACAGACCAGGTACTGACTCAACTGACCTTTCCGACTGAATTTTCAAGAAAAGCTGCCATTTTTAGAGAAATGGTACGGAATGATCACTAGAGTGAAGTGAATTACGAACCTGAACTGGGTTTGAGCTAGAACAAAGGTCAGTAATACTGATATGAACTAAAATCAAAGCTTGAACACTAGCTCAATTGACTGAACTCAGCTCAATTTCAGCTGAAAGAGCTAAAATGGACTAAAATGGGCTCCTAGACACTTGGAAATGGTTTTGAACTGAAACTGGAGCACTTGAACTCCTGGTGAGCTCAAGTTAGACTCTGGGGAACATGACTAACTGAGAATGACTGACTTAGAGACAATTGGCTTGGATTCAAGTGAGAAATGAGCTCATTTTTGAAGAAATGATTCCATTTTGGCAGGAATGGTCAGAAATGAAAATGGTCTGTTCATTGTGAGCTCAGATGAGCTTGAGATGACTGATATTCTAACTGTCTTGAACTGACCAATGAGCTTGGTTGACTCCGACTGACTGGGGTCCGGGATGACCTAGGGGTAAAATGGTAATTTTCCTAATGAAAATGGGTAAAATGGTGATTTTCTGAAACTGACTCGGGGTTTGACTCCTACACTGACCTGACAGGGTTGGCATTGCCTGAGGAGGATTGTTTGAGAATGAGTGAGGAAAATTTGGGGTGTTTACAGATGCCCCTCTTTGCTACTAAGCCGGCTTGAAGACGGGCTTAGTGGCAAAGAAAAACACACCAAATTTGGGCTATAAAAATGCCCCAGTTAGAAGGATCTGACTGGATATGAAAATATTAGCCCTGATGAAAATGGTAGATATGAAATGAAGAATAAAGAAGAAAATTTTACTTTAAAAGAAGTGAGATTCAGGTTTTGCCCTTAACCTGGATGGGACAGGAAATACCTCGTGTAGAAACGAAGCTCAGGTTTAACCCTCAACCTTATCGGGGAATGAAATACCTCATCAAAGGAGGCTCAGGTTTGTACCCTTATCCTGATTGGGCAGAAAATGAATGAAATCCTCGAAGGAAGAAACCATGATGGAACCTTCGGATCTCCGCACAATGAGTCCGATAGGGGTTTTGCAAAAGGATGAAATTGGGGTCCCTAAAGCTTGAAAAGGGGTTTGATTTTGGGCGCCTCATTGTTGAGACTAAATAACTTTTGAAATTGGTGACCTTTTGCGAGAAAATGATTGGTGGCTTAACCTCAAGCCGAAATTGGACTGTCTATGGTGGGACAGTGGGGACACAGGGAAGTGTGCGAATCTGAGAGCCCATGCGCTCAGATTATACCAACAGAAGGGAAGGAATCTTGAAAACTCCCATTATCAAGTCCTTAAAAGGGATAACAACTAATGTCAGGATGCGCCAAAGATGAACCTCAAGCTCTCGCTTCACGCCAGGATAGCTAGAAAATATTGTCAAAATGTTGAAAATTATTGTTGATTCGAAATAATTGAAAGTGATGCACATTGCTTTGAAAATATTCCCTCTTTTCTACCTGAAGTATTATCTCCAATTGGGCTTAACTTCGTAAAATCAAGATTCGAATTCAAATTGCTTGCAATTGGCTTTCTTTCAAGGAAGCTATCAATTTCCCTGATATGAGCAGAAAAGAGAGTATTCTTGATATTGTGAAAGCAATTGGTGAAGGAATATTGATAATAGAATTTCACAAATCTTAAAGAAGATTCTTGACAGATTCGGCAGTCTGATATCCTGGGATTCTTTTCTCATGATGATCTTTCTGCCCACTCTTTTTTTTTTTTGGCAGAATTAGAGCTCTCTTAGGCTTTTGGGGATTTTATTACATCATCCTTCATTTTGGAGATGTCCTGACTTTTCTCTCTCTCTCTTTTTTTGGAAGGGTACGTCACAAACTCCTTCATCTTGGAGATGTTTCGATCCTTCTTTTTCTCTCAGGGATTATATCGACGGTTATTGGCTCATTGGTTGGAAATCTCTTGATGATAGCGGAAATTAAATATCTTTTAGGGTTTGTCGGGAGGCTCATCGCAGTCGCCTTCATCTTGACGGTGCTCTGAACTTTCCCTGGAAGGATCCGTCACAAACTCCGTCATCTTGGAGATGATTCAAATCTTCTTTGGCCCCGGGGGTCTACTCGCCTAATTCGCCTTCATCTTTTCGACAATTGAGAGATCCCTTTTGCAGATATTTAATTGCAGCTTAGGTGATTGAGGAGATATAGGGATTTAATGGATTTTTTTCTGTACCACCCAGGATATTTCGACTGCTTTATTTTCCAAGAATGATCTTTAAAAATGTGCCATTAACTGCGATCAATACCGATCACTTATGGCTTTGTAACAACATTGAATTTCCTTTTGCTGGCCATATCGAGGATTTATTCTTCATCCTATTGGTCGGCCAATAGAAAGATTCTGAATTTTAAATCCTTTTTCGCGAAAGCTTTGTCCTTTCGGAAGTAATACTGAAGGTATTCTGAGGTAATGTTTTTGTGCAATAAAGATTTTGAAATCAACAAATATTTAATGACAAATTGGCAAGATTTTCTTGAAATCCTTTGTGGAAACGAGTATTTGAAGCACAACGCAACGCATCCATGACAAAAAATTTCTTCTCCTTTCCCCAAAGGAGAAGATTCAGACATTGGAAATAGGAATTACTCCTCTCTTCCCTGAAGAGGAGGTGTTTGCAAAACGAACTTTCGAAGAGAAATTAAGTTTTCGTCAAAACTTCCTAACATTAGGCCTCTCTTATGGAAAGGGGGCCGGTAATGATGAGGTCGGTGAATTGGTCATGAAGGAACGAGTTCATCACACTCTCCCTGAAAAGAGGGTCCTTCATGATGAAATGGCCTAGTTTGAAATTGCGGTCACAAGGAAAGCGAGCTTCCGTCGAAGCTCTCTCTGAATTAAGGGTTCCTTGTATGGAATTGGAAATTTGTTTTGCAAACGGTTCACATAGACACGAGTCCCTTCAAACTCTCCCTGAAAAGGGGCTAGGTGAACAAAGGATAGCATGCGAAAAGAACGAGCTCCCTTGAACTCTCCCTGTACAAAGGGTCTCTCGCAAGAGGAAATGATTGGAATTGGTATGAAATTGGAATTTGGAAAATTTGAAATTTTGAAATTTGAAATTTGAAATTTTGAAATTTGAAATTTGAAATTTGAAATTGGAAATTTGGAAATTTGGAAATTGATATTTGGAAACTGGAAATTGATTGACTCGAAGGTCAAAATTGGTTGACCCAAAAGTCGAAATTGGAAATTTGGAATTTAAAAATTGAAAATTGGAAATTGGAAAATTGATTGACCCGAAGGTCAAAATTGGAAATTTTGGAAATTGATTGGCCCGAAGGTCGAAATTGGAAATTGAGTGACCCGAAGATCGAATTTGAAAATTGGTTGACCCGGAGGTCGAAATTGGAAATTTGGA
The DNA here is from genome assembly GCF_984573655.1 of Nuphar pumila. NCBI lineage: Eukaryota > Viridiplantae > Streptophyta > Magnoliopsida > Nymphaeales > Nymphaeaceae > Nuphar > Nuphar pumila. Next base: position 49,747,845 of record NC_143253.1, read on the forward strand.
AATTGGGTGGCTCGAGGGCCGAATTGGTAATTGGAATTTGAACTTTGATGAATGATCAACACAAGGACTGAACCCGAGAGGTTGACTGATACGACCCACCAGTGAGACACTAACACAAGTGCTCAATCTTGAAAGAACACCAGCATGAATACCGAGTTTTGAAAATATGTCAACATAGACATTGGATTTTAAAAAATATATCAGTTCGAGCACTGGATTTTGGAAGTGTACCAGTTTGAGCACTGGATTTCAAAATTGTACCAGTTCAAGCACTGAGTTTTGAAAATATACCTTGTTTTTAATTTGAAATTTGAATTTTTAAAAGAGACCTATGCTCTTAAAGTATTTGGGAATTGTAACGAGAATGATTGTCGGGGTCTCAGGATTATCCCTTATTCTGAATGGGTAGCGAACTTGATGCAAATGCATGCCAATGAATGCAGATGTATGCAAATATGAAAATGATATAAATGAATGCACATGCGTGCAAAATGAGAGATTTGTTTATCCTGCCTGCATACAGGATATTTGTAGATAAAAACAAAATTTTAAAAATGCCCCAGTATAACTGGGAAAGGAGAATTTAATCACTATTGAACAAAATTTGGAGGAATTACAAAAAATAAGACATGGTTTAAGTATAGAATTTTTTCAAATGCCGAGCATTGATGGGATCTGGTAATTTCACTCCGTCGGCATTTATGAGCCGATATGAATTACGAGGTAATGCCTCTTTGACAACATAGGGACCTTCCCAATTTGGTGACCACTTGCCACCTGGGCGGTGCTTGAGGTAAGCCATTGATCTGAGCACTAGATCATTGACTCAAAATTTTCTTTCAATGACTGATTTTGCATATTGTCTGGCTATCCTCTGACGATATGATTGAGCGTGCTCTGCTGCTCTGAGTCTTCTTTCATCTAGCAAATCAAGCTGTACTAGCCGCTGTTGCTGATACTGATCAAGAGGTAATTCGAGAAGTGATGCAAATTTCAGAGCAGGTTTCTGAACATGTAGAGGCAATACTACTTCGGTTCCGTAGACAAGTTCTGACGGAGTAGCATTAGTTGGAGTTCGAATGGTGGTTCGATACGCCCACAATGCATCATGAATCTTCTCATGCCAATCACGGCCTGTTTCCAAAGTTCGCTCGAGGATTCGAATCAAAATCTTATTGGTGGCCTCTGCTTGGCCATTTCCTTGAGGATAATAAGGAGCGGAGAAATGATGATGAATTTTGAACTTCAAACAGAAAGTCCTCATTCTCTCATTCTTGAAATGACTGCCATTATCTGACACAATATCATGTGGTATGCCGAAACGACATAGGATATTCTTATGGATGAATGAGACCACATGCCGACCTTCTACTGTGCATAGAGTGACTGCTTCTACCCATTTAGTAAAATATTCTGTTGCAGCAAGAAAATATTTATGGCCATTTAAAGCAGAAGGAGTAATGGGACCAACAACATCAAAAGCCCACATAGAAAATGGCCATGGCGAGACGACAGATTGCAAATATGTCGCTGGCGCATGAATGGAAGGTGCATGCATCTGGCATTGAACACACTTTTTCACAAAACGATAACAATCTTGTTGCATAGTTCTCCAGTAATAACCTGCTCGGATAATTTGTTTGACAAGAGTTTGGTAGCCAACATGACCACCGCAGATACCTTCATGTGCTTCTTGCACAACTTCTTTGGCTTCTTCTTCGTCCAAACATCTGGAATATTTAGAGCTGAATCCACGACGATAAAGGACGTCAGCAAGAATAAAATATCGAGCAGACATGCGCTGAATTGCTCGCTGCTCTCTCTTTGATAATTCGGGAGGAAATTCGCTAGTTTTAATGAAATTCTTGATATCATGATACCAATGCTTCTTCTTTTGCTCAGCCTGGTTTATCTGCTCTACTGGGACGAAAGCGGGTTGATCAAGTCTGCCAATTTCAAATGAGCGACAAGATTCTCCACCCTTGAAAGACATGATGGATCCCAGATTGGCTAAGCTGTCTGCAATTTGATTGAAGTCTCTCTTGACATGGAAAAGCTGGAATTCTTCGAAATTGCTAACAAGAGCTGAGACGATCTTCTGATAAGGAAGTAACTTCTGATCCTTCACTTGCCATTCAGCTAAGACTTGATTGACGACGAGCAAAGAGTCGCCATAAGCATGCACTCTTTTGACATTGAAGTCTTATAGAATTTTCAGACCTTGTATCAAAGCTTCATACTCGGCCATATTATGAGTGCAATGAAAATCTAATTTGAGAGAAAAGGGGATCATCTCCTTCTCAGGTGTGATCAACAGAATCCCGATTCCTATGCCTGCCATATTCTTGGAACCGTCAAAGAATAAATTCCAAATTGGGGATTGTTGAATATTGCAGATCCGCTCATCGGGGAAATCATCCTCGACTTTAACATTATCTGCTAAAGGAAAATCTGCTAATTGATCTGCAATTGCTTGGCCCTTGATAGATTGCTGAGAGACATATTCCAAATCGTATTGCATCAATAAAACCTGCCATTTGGCAATCCGTCCACTGAGGAAGGGTTGCTCTAGAATATACTTGAGAGGATTTAATTTGGATAGGATCTTGACTTCAGATGTCAACAGATAGTGTCTCAATTTCTGACACATCAAAACCAGAGCTAGACATGTCTTCTCTATCTGAGAGTATTTCTTCTCATAATCAATGAAGGTTTTGCTCACATAGTAAATGGCATGCTCTATCAGACTGCCTTCTTCGTATTGCGCCAAGAATCCGCTACAAGCCACTTGATTAACTGAAATGTATAGCAGTAGGGGTTTCCCTAATTCTGGCGGCTTTAACACAGGAGGATTGAGCAAATATTTCTTGATGCGTTCGAACGATTGCTGACACTCTGGTCCCCATTCGAATTTCACTCCTTTTCTGAGCAAATGATTGAAAGGCTCACATCTCATGGCCAAATTGGATATGAATCGCCGAATTGATTGCATACGTCCCTGAAGGCTACGTAATTCTTTCAAATTAGTCGGGGGAGACATGTCAATGATAGCTTTGGCCTTAGCGGGATCAACTTCTATCCCCTTTTTGCTGACTAGAAAGCCTAACAATTTGCCAGATTCGACTCCAAACACACATTTTTGTGGATTGAGTCTTAGCTTGTAAAGAATGAGCCGCTTGAAAACTTGATCGAGAGTTTCGATGTGATCTTCTTCTTCTTTGGATTTTACCAGAATATCATCGACATAGGCATCCATGATTTTGTGCATCTGATCATGGAAAATGACGGCCATAGCACACTGATAAGTGGCTCCAGCATTCTTAAGCCCAAATGGCATGACTGTATAACAAAAAGTGCCCCAAGGAGTAGTGAAAGATGTCTTGGACTGATCACGAGCGGCCAACTTGATCTGATTATATCCGGAATATCCATCCATAAAAGAGAACATAGCGTGACCTACTGTGCTATCAATCAAAAGATCAATATTAGGAAGTGGATAATCATTCTTAGGAGTCGCTTTATTGAGATCTCTGAAGTCGATGCAAATTCGAACTTTACCATTTTTCTTGGGAACAACAACAATATTTGCTAGCCAATCTGGATAGTCAATGGTCCGAATGAACCCTGCTTTGAGTAGGTCTTCTAGACCTTCCTTAACTTGTTGTTCCACTCGTGGATCCATCTTTCTCAGTTTCTGCTTAACCGGCTTGACATTTGGTTTTAGGATGAGACGATGTTCAACCAATTTGGTATCTAGACCTGGCATGTCCTCATATGTCCACGCGAACACTTCTTCATGTTGCTTGAGAAAACGGGTGAGCCTTTCTTTCTCTTCCGGGCTCAAACTGCTGCCAATCTTGAGAATTTTAGGATCGTCTTCTGATCCAATATTGATATCCTCAGTCGGATCCTGAACTAAGGATGATGGCTCATCTTGTTTCTGAATTGCTGCAAATTCTGGTAATTCTTGAAGAGCTGAATCAAATTCTGCAGGTTCTTCTGACTGCTTTGTAATCTGACTACATTCTGCTCTTATTTTAACCTGATGAATCACTGTTGGCTTTGAAAAGGCCTCTGGATTAAGAACGAGCTTCTTGATAGATTGGGAAGACATTCTGAAAATTGGAGAATAAATCGATTCAGGAAAATCTCCTATCATAAAACAAATTACTTTTGTTAAGAAAATAATTTGAAAGATAAAAGAGAAGAATAATGGCAAATTTTCAAAGATTTGATAACGAGAAGTAAAGAGACAAATGGCATCCAGATAGACAAAGGAAATTTGCAACTTTATTGAAAGATTGAATTGAGGACAATGATTGAAATGAAACGGGATATCATCCTAAATATGAAAACAAAAGAATAGAAATGAAAGACAAGCAGATGCCCTTAGTGCGTCCCTTTGATAAAGATAGTGCCCTTCTGAGATCTTCTGCCACTAAAGCTCAATCCGGCTCTCTGAGGATAGTGCTGAGGAATTACTGGCTCGAGACGACCATTCCCATTTTTTCCCAGGCCTTGAAAAGGCTGATAACCATGCTTTACTAACAGATCGAATCCCTTTTTGGCCTTCATAAATTGGGAGAACAGTGGATGATCTTTGAATGTACTATAGTCAATTCGTCCTCCAATCTTGAAAAACTGTGGGCCTCTCCATCGAGTCATGGCCACTGTATGTGCTGGCTGTTCAGCCGTCTGCAGTATTCCCGAATTTTCTTCAAAGCTGACCTCATCAATGCCCCTAATGCTAGGGATATCAGTAGTGAAAGTGGGCCTAGGAACCATGGGTTGTGCAAGCCTCTTCTCCGGATCCTCGCCCAAGACTGTTGTGATCATTCCACCTTTTGACCACTTGACACACTGATGCAGAGTAGACGGCACCGCGTTCGTGTTGTGAATCCACGGTCGTCCCAACAACAGATTATACGTTGGGGGTACATTGACCACATGAAAGAGGACAGAGTGGACCGAGTAGTCAATGAAAATTTCCAAGAAAATTTTCCCTTTAGCTGTCTGGCCATGATTATCAAACCCGTAGATGGTGATCGGGTCCGGGATATATTCCTCTTCTCTAATGCCCAAAGCTTTGGCTGTCATTTCTGGGCATATATTGAGGCTGCTGCCTCCATCTATCAGCACATGAGGAACAGTCATTCTTCTGGCTCGAATCACAACATACAAAGCGTTGTTGTGAAACACATGCGGCTTAGAAAGATCTTCATCTGAGAAAGTGATTGGAGCATTTGTCATGGCCTGATTGACTATCTGGGCCATGTCTTCAGGAGTTATGCTCGGTTTCACTTTGATTTTCCGCAACAGATCATTCAACACTTGCTGGTGCTTGGCGGAAGCTTGGGCTAAATCCAAGATTGAGACATGGGATAATGCAGTAATCGGCTTTGGTGCCGATGTCTCACCTTTCTCCGGAGCGGGCTTAATAAAGTGCTTGGGGAGCCATGGCATTCTTTTAGCCACCTCAGGAGATACCTCAGCGGGTTTATCAGATACTTTCATTTTACCAAAAGCTGCAATGAGATCCATTTTCTGAGCTTTGGACTGAGCCTGCTGCAGCACAAGGACCTGATGTTGGACTTGCATATCCCTTTTAGAGCATGGCCTAATATGCTCCTGCAGCTGAAAAGGCTGTTCAGAGACGACCGCCGTAGAATGATGGGGAAAGGGTTTCTTTAGAATATCCATATTTTCATCTTTGGCACCCTCTACCAGAAGATTCTTGTCGATGAGATCCTGAACAATATTCTTGAGAACGAAGCAGTTCTCAGTATTGTGCCCCACTGTTCTGTGAAATTTACAAAATTGATCTTTGAATTTCCCCATGGGAATAGGGGGATCAACCAACCTAGGCAGTTTGACCATCTCCTTGGTCAACATATACTCGAGCACAGTCTCGAGGGATTGGTCTAGTGGAGTGAATTTCCTGTCATAACTCCACCCTTCATGCTTTACTTTTTCTCGGGGCTTCGGTCCCTGTTCTAATTGAAGTGGCTTATTGAATTGAGGGACTGACTTGCCTTTCTGATCGTTCTTGTTGGAACTTCCTGCCCCATAACAGAAATCTTTGTTCTGCCCCTTACAGTGGTTCCAATTATTATTTCTGACAGAATGAGTGAAGTGAGTCTTCTTCTTCTGCTCATTCTGGCCGTTGTTCTTAGTGAAAGTGAAGCCTTCGTAGAAACCATTTTCCATGCTCAACTCGAGCCATTCGGCTCGCTCTATCAGTTCAATGAATGTCCTTGATGGTGCAGTAGAGATGAGACCTCTTAGAGGCTGTGAGAAGTTACTCAGAATTAGGGACAAAGCATGTCCCTCTGATATGGGGTCCCTCATCTTGTTGCAAGCTGACCTCCATCGGTGGATAAAATCTCTGGCCTTCTCATTTTCTCTCTGTTTAAGGCCGCAAAGATGGCTGAGGGTGGGAAGTGCCTCAGCATTGAAGAGAAATCGCTCAATGAACATGTTTACCACTTTGTCAAATTCCTTCAACTCAATTGGATTTACATGCTCCGAGTACCATTTAGCTGCGGTTCCCTCCAGAGTGCGAGGGAAACATAGGAAAAGTGCACGGTTGTCTCGTTTGAATCTGAAGCATTCAGCGAAGAACATGGCGAGATGAGCTTTAGGATCGCCAGAACCATCGAATTTGATAAACTTTCTGGGGAGATTCTCGAGATTGTCGTCCCCATCCAAACCATCATAGAAGTCTTCACTGGTGAAGACTTTCTTGCCCTTGCCGCGGACCTGCAGGTCTCGAAGCATTCTGACCACATCTTTGAACTGCGGCTGGTCAGAGTCATTGACAGACTGCTCTTTGAATTTGTGGGCTGACCCCTGCCCCTGGGTAGACTTGCGGAATGCCTGATGGGTCTCAAACTCTTCATCTGAATCTTCCACTGATTCCTTTTTATCAGTTGCATCAACATGCTGGGCAGGCTTCTTGGATATCTTCAAGGCTTTCTTGACTGCCCGGCCTTTTGTCTTTTGCTTCACCTGTGCTTTCTCTGTACTGGCTTCAGCTTGTTCTGCCAGCATCTTAGTCATCATCTTCTTAAACATGGCATACATTTGAGGATCAATGTCATCCTCAACCTGTTGCCCCTGATTTTTGCCTGAGCGCGGGGAATCCATTTCTTCGTCTGAAGCTGTCGAATATGCGATTCCCTCGACTGGTGCAGTCTTCTTCCCTGACCTTGTTTGAACCATTGACTGTCACGAATGCTCTCTGCAGAGCAAAATCGATGGTTAGGCTTTTGAGAGAGATTTTGATTAGAAGAAAATATTCGCTGAGAATTTTGGTAGACAATTTGAAAGAATATCCCATTACTAGGGATTGAGTCGTCGCTGGGATTACGACAATTGCGTTGTCATTCCTTTGCAAAGAAAATAAACAACTGAAAATTAAGCCTTGTTACCTAGGCGAGGTCGTCAAACCAAGAATTGAAGAATTTGCAAGTTTTTTATTTATTAAAAGAAAACATGATTGCATCAATAATAAACTTGAGAAAGAGGGGGCGGACAGACAATTTGCCACCACTCTTTATAACTAGCAGAGACACGAGGACCGGGAAAAAGCGGAAGAGTAACAAAAGAGTCCCAGCCATATCTGGCAGAATGGTATGCTCCGGACTACTGTGCTGATGTAAGGTCGAACTCTGGCACGACTCCTGATAGCAGCCGCATCTCTATGTGCTTTTGTCTCTGAGAAAACTGTCGAACACACCGCTCCGGATGATAGTAAGCACAGAAGAATGGACCAAGCAACTTGAATCTCTTGCCATATGCATAGGTGTATCTGGGAGGCGATAATTCTCGATCAAAATAGTCCCACACCACTTCTTCTTCCTGCAGATAGTCGATCAGGAATCGGTACCGCGCAACTGGAAGGAGCTCCTTGCCGTTGTATCTGAATGAACTAGCTCTGATCGGTACATGCTGAAGGAACCAAGATTGAAGAGCATAAGTACATCCCTCGACTAAGATGGACTCTCCAAGTGTGAAGCGGGTCAATCCTCTGTATAGAAAAGCAAGTGCGGCCATGGCTATCGAGAGACGGCTGGTCTGTCGACTTCCCCATCTTCTCAAAAGTTGAACTGTTCTGACATCCACATAATTCTGTCCATCTGGAAAGAAAGCAAGTCCCACAGTACACAAAACCATCGCATGCTGAATTCTCTCTCGAGCTGTCCTGGACAACGAGCTGACTTCTGCGAATTCTCCATACTGTCGGTAGATCTCGATCAGACTCACGTACTCATTCCCATTTTCTTCAATCAGTGGCCAAGACTTGCGCCCTGTCATGCGAGCTACGACATCTTTGGGGTCCAGACCCTTGACATTGATAAAAAACTGCTGCTCTAACGGATCTCCAGGCTGACCGGCTGGCTCAGGCAGTCCCATAATCTCTGAAAATTCATCCATCAGTAGTGTCATCTCTCCCCACGGGAACCAGAACGTGCAAGTGCGCGGATTCCACCGCTCTGCCAGTGCATGAATCAGATTGCCGTTGACTGTCAACTTTCCCACTGCAGATGCCAATTCCAACCCACAATCGCTCAAGTGGTCCGGAAACATACGAGAGAAATTTTTGAACCAGACATAGTACCACCGGGGAAAGAAGGGTCCGGTGCTAAGATATCGATGCTCAGGAAGACTTTGTCGCACCTCATAGGAGATGTGACCCTCAGGAAAAACAAAATCGAGCTGACTGGATGCCATTGGACTGAAAGATAAGAAGACTGAAATTAGACTTTGGAAAAATACAAGAAATTTGAAAATTGCAGGCAGGATAAAATGAAAGCTGGAAATTCGAAGTCCAGAGGAACGAAAGAATGGAAAATCTCCTGGAGTTTTGAAGAAAAGGTGGATGATTTGGAAAAATTGCCCAGGGTTTTTGAGAAAAAGGAGATATTTCATAAAAGATGAAAAATGAGGTATTTTGGAAAATTGTTCGATATTTTGGAAAAACTGAAAAAATAAGGCGAAAATGAATATCATACATTCAATTACAAACAATTATGCACATACAACAATCCCTAAGAAGCCAACTCTAAATGCATTGATTTTGAAAGAGCTTTAGGACCCTAATCTTGACTCTAGGCTCAGATCAACTGTGTCCAATCATGCTATGCCGATATACTCGAGCCGAGGCTCGATGTACGTGGCATAAAACTCATCTCCGGGTCTAGGCTTGTGTTTTCCCAACATCCTTGAGCGCCTGCCGATATACGTTGGACTATGGCCCTTGGTACGTGGCAGGGGGGCATTAGCCCAAATAAGTGGCCCAGTTGTGAGGCTCTGTCCCGAACTATGGTTCTGGAAGACAGCCCAGCAACGTGAAGACCGGGTAGACATAGGTGGGGTGGTTTTTGAAATATGATCACATGCAGGCAAACAGAGGGCTCTAAGTCCTAAAGAGATAGAATTTTGAATTTTTTTGAAGAAGCAAACATTGTTTTCATACAAGTCCTAGATTGAGGAGTGTTGTATTTCAGACCTAAGTCTAAGTGAGCATGCATAATTCTCCTCAATATGGTCCTATCAAACCATGCCTAGTCTACATGCAATCCATGTCAGCTGGGTTCAAGTCTAGGCTCCTAGGTTCACATGATATCAGAAATTAAAGCTGACATTTCATAGAACATAATTTTGACAATTAGGCTAAGTCAATGCACAAAATTGATCAGGCGAAGACAGGTCCCATCACGGTCGCCAAACCTGTTATCATCGCAAAATTGTTCCCCTCCCTTGCGAGAGAGAAACGAATTTCGCGAGTCAAACTCGACCAAAGTTTTGAAAATGATTTTTGAAAATTTACTCGCCTCCGTTTTGAAAATTTGCGAGAAAATTCCGTAGAATGGAATCCGCCTGTCGGTACGAGGTTCAACCGTTCCTGGCGCCTTTACCAGGGGTAATTAAACCAAGGACCAATTATGTGCTTTAACTTGACTCAAATATCTAAATGATGCTCTATTTTTCCTAGAATGCACAAAGAATCAGGCTTGTGCTATGGAATTTTAAAAAAATGCAAGTTTGAAAAAAATATGATGTTTGCTTTGGAAAATTGAAATATGCTGGAAAAATGATTGGAAAAGTACTTGAAATTGGGATTCCTGGGAAAATCATTGAAGTTCATTGAAAATCAGAAATTTGCATTGGAAAGTGATTTCTCAGGAAAACTTGAACTTTGGAAAAACGATTTTGAAATTTGGAATTGCTTTTCTGAGAAAATGGATTTGAGAATTCTAAGAAAATCTAAGAAATTCATTGGAAAATGACTTTTGAAATGGAAAATAAATTCTCAGGAAAACTGGAAAATATGAGAAAATCGATTTCTGAAAACTTGAGATTTTGAAATTTGAGAATTTGAAAACATAGGAAAATCTTGGTTTGAAATTGGGAAATGCTTTGAAATCTCTTTTGAAAACTCAGGATTTTGAGAAAATTAGATCCTGAGAAAGACTTGGAAATTTTTGAGAAAGCTGAATTTGCTGAAATTGAAATTGGAAAATGAATTTGAGAATAATGCAATTTGAATGATATGAATGAATGAATATGAATTTGAAAAAGGAATTTCAATTGAGAAATTGGGAAATCCTTTTAAAACTTTGAAAAATGCAGTGCATTTTGAAGTTAGCCTAAGTGTGTAGGCTGAATGTGGCTAATATGAAGATCATAAATCTTGGTTTTCTTCGTATTCTGACTATGGCCATAAATACGAATCCCACCGAGTTTATAAACTCCATAAGAGCTTGTGCACGTTTCATTCGTGTAAACCATAGTGGATTTGAAATAAATGCACATGAATCATACATCAAATATCGAAATTTGCATAAATTAAACTATATGCAATGCAACCCTATTCTAAGCAGAAAAGTAACTCTTATTCCAAATTATTACATTTGAGATTACATTGAATTGAAATAAAAAAAATCTAAGTCTTTTTCTTGAATGTTCCTGCAAAACTAGAAAACAAGGTTAGCACAAAAATGTAGGTTTTTCTGAATTTATCCGAAAATATGGGAAATTATCGAATATTATTCAGATATAAACCCAAAATCATACCCCCTTTGATATAAACATGATGAATAATGAATAAATTTCGAAAATAAACTTGAAAATTCGAAATTGGGGTCAAAATGACCAAAATACCCCTGATGACCTTGAAATCAGGGTTTTCTGAAAGAATTTTTGTAAATTTTGGAAATTTGAAAATCAAATGAAATAAATCAAACATAATATGATGAAATATGATGATATGCATGAAATTTTGGAGAATTAGAAATTAAAATTTCGAAATTTAGGTCAAAATGACCAAAATACCCTCGATAACAAGACTATGGCCTTGAAACCAGGGTTTTCTGAAATAAATTTTGCAAAATGGAAAAATATGAAATGCAAATGAGATTAAAATTAACCCTAATATGATTCTGCATGCTTATGTACATGATAAAAACCCTAAAATGGCGAAAATATCATAAAATATCAAATTTAACCTGATTTTCGCTTGATTTTCGCTTCTGAATTTAAAGATAAACTAACACATGGAGCAAATGAACTTGGAATTAAACCAAATTTGGCATGAACACCTAAAATAACCCTAAAAACAGAATGGAGCTCGAAAATCTAATTTTTTTTGTACTTTGAAATATGAAAATTCAAATAAAAACCCTAAATTTTATGATTTTTGCCTAAAATATTGATTCTAAAGGGGATTTAGGATATCAAACTTCCATAAAAATTTCCCAAATTTTATGGGATGACAGAGGACAGTAAGGCAAGGATTTTTGCCTTTTACACTTTCTGTTTTTGACCTATGGTCGGAGCTGTACCACTCCGGCAAATCGGATCGGAATCCGGCGACTCTAGTAAATGAAGGAAACAGACAGGTTTCGGTAGCAAATATAGTAAAAATGGCAGACAGATGGGAAAATGGCTGAAATTGTGGGAAAAGGTCCCTGACAAACATAGAAAGATTTGATCTTTTGATACCATTGGGATTCGGATTACGGTTTGGAAAAGACCACACTGTTATCAGAGACCTAAATCTCTGGAATTTCTGGACATTGGAATCTGTTAGACAGAAAGAGAAAATCCGGGAAAATAATGAAATAGATCCAAAAATTCCTAAATTTTGGGAAATGACAGGAAATCATGTTAGGAACAACTTTCATGTTGAAAGTTTTTGCAGAAGGACTACAGATTTGGAGGAGTCGGTGCATTAAGATCTGTCTATATCCTGACAAAAGAAAATCGAGATTTTCCCAGGGGTCTGAGAAATCCGATTTTTTACAGTGGTCAAAACTGACTGGAAAAACCTCAAAATTTCCAGATCATTAGTAGATTCAATCATGAATCTACTGTGATTTTTGGAGGACGATTTGAATTTCCCATGAGGGTGGTGCCGGAGGTTCTTGTCTGCTAAAGCAGAAATTAGAAGTTCTGGAAATGGGAAATCCCAGTTTGGGATTTGATTGGTTTGAGAGGGTCCCAAAACCCAAATTGAATCAAATTTTCGACAGTAAAACAAAGACATGTAAACCTGGTTACTCTAAAATTTACAAAATTTTTAAATGCAGAAACTCACGTAAAATGATGCATGAACTTTGCACAAACTTGAAACTCTACAGATTCTAAATCAATCTATTAATAAGACTGTAAAATGAATAAATACATGATGAAATTTAGCTAAATGCAAATTTTTTTTTAATTTAAAATTGTATAAAGCATAGAAATAAAAATTAAAATCATCATGAAGGGGCTTGACCTATTTTGATGTTGGCTCTCAAAACGAGAGAATCCATCCAATAGATAGATGAATCTTATCGTTTTACTTAGCCTAAATACGTGAGATGAAACTACTATCATGTTTCTCAATTTAAGAATTATGGAAAAGCATTCACACACCACCAATTCAATTTTTTTTTAATTTGATTCCATAGCATCCATAAAAAAATAAAATAAAATAAAGCTTCAAATCAATGGACGACAAAGATGAAGTGTATAGGGGTTTCACTAAGAACAAGGAGATATGAAATAAGGGGACGATGGGCTCACCTTGGAGGGTTCGACTACTACGAATGAAATTGAGACAGCACCGATGGAAGGTAGTGGAGCTGAACTTGAAAGGGGTGCAGGTAGGTGCTGGAGTGAGTATGTGTTGGTTGACCAACGAGATTACTCCAAGATGGTTGCTGCTGGACTCAACCGGAGATGGCTGCAAGTTGGACTCGAGATGCCGCCTAGGTTGATTGAAGGATGAAAGCTCAAAGGGGCACCGGCTAGAAGGAGTTGAAGGTGGTGTTGCCAAGAAGGCTGCCTTGCTACAAGGAGGCGTGGCTGGAGGTGTTGCTGGAGTGATAATGGTGCTGCAGCTGGAAATGACCGGAGGTGCTGGGCATGGAGCTTCAAAGAGGTGCTGCTGGCTGCAAGGAAGAAGATGGCTGAACCGTTCTAGTGGTGGCTGCAGCTTTTGTTCGATGGCTGGGCATCCAAAGAGGTGGTTGTAGAGAGGTTGGAAGGCTGCTGTGGCTGTAGCAGCTAAGGAGAGAAGAAGGGAGGTAAAGAGAGAGAATATGAGAGAGAATAGGAGAGAGGCGTGAGATGGGAGAGGAGCCGTAAGTGGCTTCCTTTTCTCTTTCCCTTTTAACCAAACCCAACTTAGGTCTTTAATCAGCCTCAACTTAGGGTTTTTAGGGGTTAATGAAAAGAGAGGGAAAGAGTGTACGTGAATGGGCTGGAGAAGGGAAAGGAAGGAAGGGAAGGGAAAAAGAAAAGAAAGGGAAGAAGAAGAAAAAGAAAGAAAAGGGAAAAAGAAAGGAAAGAAAGAAAAGGAGGGAAAAAGGAAAAGGGAAAGAAAAAAATGAGAAAATGGAAAGTGGGGCTGGAGGCTTGGGTGACCACCTTGTGGGTCCCACCTCCTCTCTAAAAAAATAAAAATAAAAAAATAAATAAAAATCAATAAAAACAAAAATAAACAAATAAAAAGAAGCATTTTTTTTATATAAAATAGAAAAGTAAATGAATGGGCCATCTCAGAGCGGGTCCAAATTCCACATTTGAAATTCATTTTGACGATTAGAGGGGTAAAATAGTCTTTTTAGAAAGTTTCTAGACGAAACGAGCTATTTTTGGCAGTTTTTTAAACGAGCTCGGATTTTGAAGTTCAATACCCCGTTGCGAAGCAAATCCAGAGTAGAATTTAAAAATGTAATTTTGAAAGAAATCCATATTGTTTTTCTCGAGAAAATGCTTCCAACCGAAACGAGCTATTTTTGGCAGTTTTTGAAACAAGCTCGGATTTTGAAGTTCAATACCCCATTGCGAAGCAAATCCAATGTAGAATTTGAAAATTTGATTTTGAAAGAAATCCAGATTATTTTTCTTGTGAGAAAATATTTCCAAATTTAGACTCCCGGGGGTAAAAATGTTAATTTTGGAAACCCAGGGTTTCAAATTGATTTCTAAAAGCTTTTAAAACTCGATCTGGATTGAAATTTATAAAACTGGAGTTCTGGACTTCGAAAATGGAATGAAATGTGATGAAATGTTATGAAATGCTGAGAAATGATATGAAATGATGAGAAATGACATGAAATGCTATGCGAAATGCTAACTCTGAATGAAGAATTTTGGATGTCAGACCCCGATTGACACTTGTATCAGTTCAAAAAGTGTTAAAATTGACAAAATTTGCAAAAAATGGTTGAAGAAATGATTTTCGAGCTCTGCCAAGCTAGAGTGACACTAGAAATTAGGGTTTGAGCTAGATTAAACTGAAATGAACTGGATTGAGCTGGGTTTTAGAGTTTTAGAACTCAAATGAACAGACCAGGCACTGACTCAACTGACCTTTCCGACTGAATTTTCAAGAAAAGCTGCCATTTTTAGAGAAATGGTACGGAATGATCACTAGAGTGAAGTGAATTACGAACCTGAACTGGGTTTGAGCTAGAACAAAGGTCAGTAATACTGATATGAACTAAAATCAAAGCTTGAACACTAGCTCAATTGACTGAACTCAGCTCAATTTCAGCTGAAAGAGCTAAAATGGACTAAAATGGGCTCCTAGACACTTGGAAATGGTTTTGAACTGAAACTGGAGCACTTGAACTCCTGGTGAGCTCAAGTTAGACTCTGGGGAACATGACTGACTGAGAATGACTGACTTAGAGACAATTGGCTTGGATTCAAGTGAGAAATGAGCTCATTTTTGAAGAAATGATCCCATTTTGGCAGGAATGGTCAAAAATGAAAATGGTCTGTTCATTGTGAGCTCAGATGAGCTTGAGATGACTGATATTTTAACTGTCTTGAACTGACCAATGAGCTTGGTTGACTCCGACTGACTGGGGTCCGAGATGACCTAGGGGTAAAATGGTAATTTTCCTAATGAAAATGGGTAAAATGGTGATTTTCTGAAACTGACTCGGGGTTTGACTCCTACACTGACCTGACAGGGTTGGCATTGCCTGAGGAGGATTGTTTGAGAATGAGTGAGGAAAATTTGGGGTGTTTACATACGCACAGACGCGAAACGTAGAAACAGCCGAGACCGATCCGAGGGTTTATTATGTCAGGTGTTTTCATTAACCCGGATGGCTGACTGAGTCTGCTCCTAAGGGGACGGTCAGTGACCAAGAGAGTAAATCCCCAAAGGCATTCGTGGCCCATGGATGCATCCAACTTCTGCAGAAGTGCCTGGGAGTTACCACCTAGGATAATTTATGGTAATCCCAATTCCCCTAACTCCGATGACTGGGGAAAACCGAGTCTTTTGCCCGTGGGGTGGTTGTTAACAACCTGTCCATCGGAGTCTTTGTACCATTCATCCTCTCCCTTGATGAACCGTGAAGATCGGATGGGTACGACGGGGGTTTCTTAACCGCCGCCCCATCCTACATGCTCTGGTCCATTAGACCCACTCGAGCATCTTGCCTGTGAAGGCGAATGGTCACCATTTATGTGATCTCAGCATTGTGCTAATTGCACTCATCGAGGTTGCTACAACCTCATCCTCCAACCATCGTAACCCACATGGGACATACTTCTCCAAAAGTACGGTTGTACCTCCCTAGAGGTACAACTATGATGAGAGGGCAACATATAATGTTTTATGATTCTTTTGGTTCATACATGACATGTATTGCTTTTCTGAGCAATTGGCCTGTGGAGGCCGATAATATCATATCAAAATCAATAAAGTGTTGGTTCCTACTTCAGGATACTCCATGACCTCAAATAAAATTCATACCGTATATGACTTAAGGTTCAATTACAATAGCAATGGCAGTGGTTTTCTCTTCAGAATTGAGTCTACTCACAAAGTCTACCTTAAGCATGCAGTTTCAAAGAATAAGCATGCAGAACAGACAATCACGAGTTAATTAATCCTACACGTAACCAGGTATGCCAATTAAACTACGTGATTCTTTCTAGAATGAGTCCAACCACAGAATTTACATTAAGCATGCAATTTCAAAAGAATCAAAATGAGTAACCTCTGATCAGACAATACTTTTTCAGATAAGCAGGTATGTAAAATAACTATTCTATCTTAGAAGTCTTATTTTATTTTGTTCATACAAACTTTTCGTGCGACTTTCCCCTACCTCGGGATGTCGTACAGCTACGTGCGTCTACGCGTGTAGATGATACGAGGCTCGGGCCGCGGAGCCAGAGCGGGGGTCCGATGCGAGGTATGCAACAGTGCTACGTTAATTATTATGCGGAGAAGTAGAAAAACAAGCCTGCCAATAGAAAAAGAGAGAGGCAGCAGGGGTGTGCCCCTGCTGGCCGAAATCAGAAAAACGACAAGGGGCGAGCCCTTGCCTGCAGACAGTCGCGGGGTGACAGAGGCTGAGCCCTCTGTCGAAAAAAAAATACCGAGGCGGCAGGGGTCAGCCCCTGCCAATCGCAAAGAAGCGGCAGGGGCTGAGCCCCTGCCAGCAAAATAAATGTGGCAGGGGTTGAGCCCCTGCCAGAAAAGCTAAAGTGGCAAGGCAGAGCCTCTGCCAGAACAATCAAGTGGCAGGGGCTAAGCCCCTGCCAGCAACAACCAAGTGGCAGGGGCTGAGCCCCTGCCTGCAATAAAAAGGTGGCATGGCTGGGCCCCTGTCGGCAAAATGAAAGTGGTAGGGGCTGAGCCCCTGCCAGCAACGATTAAGTGGCAGGGGCTGAGCCCCTACCAGCAACGATTACGTGGCAAGGGCTGAGCCCCTGTCGGCAAATGTCAAGTGGCAGGGGTTGAGCCCCTGCCGGAATCATCGAATCGGCAGGGGCCCAGCCCCTGCCGATGGCGGTGAGGTGGCAGGGCCTCGGCCCCTGCCTGGTAGAGTCAACGAATGGCAGGGGCCTCAGCCCCTACCATACCGAGTCACGACGACCCCAAAATGATGACAGGCAAATAGGGTTCCGCAGAGGTGACTGGACCCCTGCCGGCCCTTCGACAGCCCCAGCAGAAAGGGGAAAAAAAGGCGACAGGGCCTGAGGGCTCCCTGTCAACCCTCCGAAAGGCACAGGGGACGTGGGAGCGCGGCAGCGGCCGTGTGCCGCCTGTCGGCTCCCCGACGAGGTGACAGAAGGGGGGTGAAGAAGAGAAGAGGGAGGAGAAGAGAAGAGGGAGGAGAAAATGGAAGAACGACGTACCTGGGAGTGGTGGCCGGCGTCGGCGGCATGCGCAGCAGGGAGGAGCTCGGCGCAAATGGGGGCGAGGGCTGCGAGAGGGAGGCGTGACTCCCCTCGCCCTCCAACCTCTCTCTTAAAGGCGCAGGGGGGGCAACTGAATGGGGAAACCCTCGATGGGTTTCCCTAATTTGCCCGATACAGAAGGGGAGGAGGAGCAGCGCTCGAAAGCTCGGGTTTTTTTAAAACCCTAATAAAAAAAGGGGCCCGGGTCGGGTCCGGACCCGACCCAGCCCGGGTCCAAACAAATTTTTTTTTTTAAATGGGGTTTTACACAACTAATCAGTGATTTAATGTTCTTGAAACATGTATCCTGTATGGGATTAAGATATGTCAGATAAGGCATATGGCTGGATGAGTAACTAAAGTAACCAACTCATTCCAAGAACATTGATGCAGTGAAATAATCTAATAGTCGGAGGTAAAATCAGGTATCATGATTATTTTTTACATGGCGAAGTGGGAGATGTTGGTCATATATAACCATAGTGACCATGTTTCACACATGATTTCATGCGTTGAGGAGAGAAGTGGGCCCACTCTCTCCAATGCTTGAAATTACCCGATAGAGGGCCTTATCCAAATGAAGCACATTTGAATATGCTTCATTTGGATAAGCATAAGGGTGAAATTGTTAGTAAGTCCCATAACAGCTGGGTAATGGCTACCTAGGGAGGTGAAAACCACCAACTTATATCTCTCCCTTATAAGGGAGAGGGCTTACTCAGAAAACATATATGAAAACTGAGAGAGCAGGCCCCCTCCTAAAGAAGGCCTATTACGATCTTACTTCTCTGCTATTCTTTCCTTCATCTGTGCACATCAAGTTGTGAGATCCCTTTAGTGGTATCAGAGCACATATTCTTGTTGTGCATAGTTTTTGCCTCCACCTTATTGTTCGGATCATCGATCATCATTTAACGCTCAGAGTCGCAAAACTTTGATTGTTGAAAAAAAAATATAGAAACAATGACCAAGGTTAGTGCCTCTTCTTTGTAAATGGGCTTTTGGTTTATAAGACATATCAGATAGGTCACCAAATTTTGACGACCTCTGCCTCTACATCTAAAAAAAAAAACAAATAGACCTTGAATCAGGTCTCCATCTAAAAAAGAAAAGAAAAAATAGACTTTGAATTGGGTCTGCTCGTAATAAAAAAAAATAGGAATTTTTTTAAACCCTTCATTTTTTTATTTGGGGAAAACACCTCTCTTTTTTTTTAGACTTTATTTTTTTATAAAAAAAAGAACACAGACCCTGGATCGAGGTCTGCATCAAGACGCCAAAGGTTCACTGGAAAACAAAAATATATATATTTTTAAAAATTGGCAACCCCTGAAGTTAAAACCCTTTATTTTTTATTGTCCCCTAAAGAAAACAAAAAAAAAATATTTTTAAAATAGAGGGCCTTCGATCGCTGGCACCTGACTTCTCCGGTCACTACATTGGGTTGCCAGCAATGATCACTTTTAAAAAAAAAGGACAAGAAAAATAAAACTGTAAAAAAAGAAAAGGGGTTTTTCTTTTTTCTTTTCGATTAACAAGAAAATATTTTTATAGAGGGTTGCAGATATCTGACAACCTCTCTTCTCTGAAAAAAAAGACAAAACAAAATGAGAAAAGGGAAGCTTATTTGTCATTTTGTTTTTCTGGAGACCCTACCGGCAAGCCGAACGGGCTATCTGAACAAAACCCACATCGCCCCTTGGAGGAAGATTTTTTTTTATAGCTTCATTGACATAAATTTTTTCTCGAAGTCTTTGTTTCTCCAAAGATCATATGCTTTATACGGGTTAGTAGGTAATATTACATAACTACCCCTGGTCTTTTTCGTTGATATCGATCAAGTCCCTGCCTGGTCCATTTATATTTTAGCCCTTGTTCTTTTACATCATTACATATTATATCCTGCTACAATAAAGTTACTATTCTGCCCATGTTATTTTTTATATTTGACATATGTATCCTTTACAAAACAAGTCTTTAATTTTTTGGTAATTTTTAGAAAGAGACCTAAAATATATCCAAAACATACTTATATTTCTGATATTTTGCAGAAAACCCCCTGGATTTTTTTTAAGTCATGTTCAGGGGGTTCTATTTTTTTTCTACAGTACTCACCTCTGACTTTTCTGAAATTTCAGAAAAGTGCTCAGAGTTTATAGTTTGCCTTATTGATCTTTGTTTTAGTTGAAATAAAAAGAAATTGATTGTCTTCCAATTTTTTTTGGTATTTGCATGACAAAATAAGTTTGATATCATGAATTTGCAGATCATGAGCATTATATTTTATGAGTTTATGGCTAATATTGTTTTATTTATCTACTTGTTGAATGTTGGACATATCTTTATCATGCCTTGCCATCATAAAATACTTAAATTTAAAAAATGACTAGTAGGGTTTGTGCAACCTAATTGGCCAAAATTGATAAATTGAATGGAATCAATTTCCATATTTATAAGAGGAGGATTTCTCTCATTTTGAGCTTAGAGGGCATCGAGAATGCCCTCACTATTGAAATGAGAGAACCTGGTGACAACGTTACCAAAGCAGACAAAGCTGCTTTTCTCAAATACAAAAGAGATAACATGTTGGCTAGAACCATTATGCTCACCTATATGGATGACAATCTAATCAGGGTATTCGAAGATTACCCTACAACAAAGTCTATGTTTGATGCTATCTCAAAGAAATATAATATCACCTCTGAAACTCACATTCAATTGCTCTTGGAGCAATATAATTTGTGTAGGACGTAAGAAAATGATAATGTAGTTGACTACATAAACAAAATACTAGTAATGGCAAAGGACTTGACGATTATTGGGAATGTGATTTCTGATTGTATGCAGATATCCACTATTCTGCAAAGTCTCCCATCTTCATGGAAGATGGTGCAAACTGCTCTTAAACAGAACTCGAAAAATCTAACCTTGGAAGAACTTTATGCTCAACTTAAAATTAATTAACAACATATGCAGCAAGACAAGAAAAATGAATTACACTTCTCAAAAGATGCTCAAAACCACAACCATAGCCCTTTTCGACACCCACATTTTAAGAGAATTTTTTTTAAAGGTAATGGCAAATTTGATAAGAGAAAATGTTCAACATTCCGGAAGCCACAGGCAGATGCCTCCCAGGTAAAGTACTTTAAGTATGAAAAAACTGAACACTTCAAGAAAGATTGCTGGAGTCAGACGAACAACAATAATAACAGGAACAACAAAAATGGCCAGCAAAAAGAGAGACATGATATAATCTGTATGATATCAGAATGCTCTTATATGGAACATGCTCTTTCTGGATGGTGGGTGGACTTTGGAGTGACACATCTTGTAGCCATGAGCAAGGAAGGAATAATGGACACGATTGTGTATAAACCTAGTAAACATCAGGTGTACATGAAAAACAACACCTACTCTAATGTTATGGGTGTTGGGACTTATCAAAATGAAACTTCTAGAAATAATGTTCTGTTGTCAAATGTCTTGTTCGTATCATCTATGAAACACAATCTAGTGTCTATTCTGGCCTTAGTCGGAAAGGGTTTTGAAGTTAGATATTTACTAGGGAAGGTTACAATGAAAAAACATGGTCGAGTCTTGTTTGATGGGATTTTTGATAAACAACATGGTCTATTCAAAATTTATGATTCTGACATGCATAAAATTCCTTCCATTTTAGCTTATATTGATAATGTCTTTAATGTGAATGTAAATATCTGGCACCAATGATACAAACCTCGCTATGGATCTATGGTCTGCAGCCTTCCATCGATCATAAGCAGAGAAAGCGCCTTGTAGGGGCGCTCAGGTGACGCATGCATACGCGCATGGTGCACATACGATGTGTGCACACACGCGTGGTGCACAACACATATAGCACGCAGAAGCGCACGGTGCACCACGCGAGTAGCATAAGACATATGCGCACAAGAGAGTGCCACATGGGTGCAGCGCATGCGATGTGCAAGCAATAGTGCACTCATGCTCGATACACGAGCATGCAAACACACGAGACTGCAAAGACAATCGTGATACACAACAGTGAGCATAATGATGTGGGTTGAGTCAGCTGTGAGCTAGCGTGTTTTGATTGGAAGCTATTAGCAGCCAAATTGAACAAGACAGGTCAACAGTTGACCATGTTGGGGCTAGGCATTAGAGCTCATGAGCTGCGCCTATAAACAGGGCCAAAAGCTATATAAAAAGGATCTTTTGTCAATTTGGGAAATTCTTTGGTAAGTGTTGAAATAAAGTTTGGCTCTCATTGAGAGAAGGCTCCCTTTGGGAGAAGGCCTCAACTAGTGAGGAGGGCTTTTGATTAGGCCTAGGCCTAGTTGAAAGATTTCACTTTGTCTTCCACCTCTCCACTTCTTCTTCTCTTCCATGATCTTAACAGTTTGGAAATTCTTGCAATGGCTGAGAATTTAGAAGATCATATGTTCATACATGATGTTGTACGAGTCATGAGGTGATTTGGCCAGATTGAACTTCGAACTAGGTCGCTAGCCATGATCGAGATCCACTACTATTGATTTCTAATGAAGAAGGCCTGAATCGAGACTTCAGCGATAAGCATGAGCTAATTGTAGATCCTTCTGCATATTTTAGCAGTGAATTCAAGTTTTAGTATAGCCTAAACCTCACTTTAGTCCTTGCTACCTATCACTGTTCGGTCTAAGATTCGAGCACTTCTCTGGAGCCAAAAGAATTACTTGTGGTTGAACAAAAGCATGATGAATGATCAAACTATGTCAGCTCAAGCATTGGAACAAAGACTTACGGCGGCCACTAAAGCCTTCTGTTGCAAAACTCTACAATTTAGCCTAAGTTATTGTAGCAATACAAATATGCACACTACATGTTTGCTGAAATGTGTTTCAATGATGTGGCATAGCTCCTGGGAAAGGATCTCTAGTCAAGACCTTATCACCAATGACTTGGACATATTAATTTTAAAAAAATAAAGAAACATGTTAAATTAAATCTAATACCTGACTTTAATGAATCTTCGTTTCACATATGTGAACCCTGTATTTATGAAAAAATGATAAGAAAACTTTTTCCACATAATGTAATTAGAGTATCTTAATTATTGAAAATCATACACACTGACATTTGTGGTCTCTTTATGACTCAAACTCATAAAATAATACAATATTTTATATCTTTTATTGATGACTTTTTAAGATATAGTTATGTATACCTTATAACTTATAAGTATGAAGCATTAAACAAATTTAAATAATATTGTCAAGAAGTCAAAAATCAACTTGGTAGAAAGATTAAAGTTTTACGGTCTGATTGAGGAAGAGAATATACCTTAAATGATTTTTTTGAATATTATAAGGCAAATGAGATCAAACCTCAAACTACAACTCCAAGCACTCCTCAACAAATGGTGTGGTTGAAAGATTCAATAGGACCCTTCTTGACATGGTTAAATGCATGTTATCTAATGCTTCATTACCCAATGTATTTTGGAGAGAAGCCATACATACAACAACATATGTTTTAAATAGGGTTTCTTGTAAAGCTATTGTCTATACACCTTATGAATCATGGATAGAAAGAAAATCAAACCTAAGTCACCTTCGTAGATGGGGTTCAATAGCTCATATAAAGGTTATAAAGTGATCAAGAGATAAACTCAATACCAAATCTATAAGGTGTATCTTTATTGGATATCTCAAAGGAACCAAAGGTTATAGATTTTACTACTTTGATAAGGGTTTAATCAAAAGTAGATATATCATATTCTTAGAAGATCAAAACATGAAAGAAATTATTCCTGAAATAAATAGAGATGATCCTCTTGATCTGTATTATGACTCTGATGACTCGCAATGTAACGCCCCAAAATCTCAACTTGAAAAATCCTTTAGATTTTTAGGATTTTTTTTTTGAAATACATTGCGCAAGGCGAAAAAATATGAGGGGAAAACAAGTGGAAATTCAGGGTAGTTTACAGAGTGAACAACAACAAGATGAAATATTTTATTATCACAATTTTACAAAATTAATACAATAGCAATATACATCATTTCCCTTTTTCAAATGACAATTGCCAACATCTCAAGGTTCTAGAGTGTGGTTCAGTCCTCTACCGCACATCGAGCTCCATCGCACCACGAGAAGTCAAACACCTGCATCCTTATAAAACAGGGTCAATACTCTTGCAAGTTGGTGAGATATTAACCACAACTATCCATTTGCGAAAATATAACATTTATAACATGATATGCATCCAATAACATAAATAACCAAGGTAACATCACAAGAGAATATATCATGACAGAACAGATAAAATATCGCAAACAATGCATATGTATAAGTGGGCATATATGTGTATCATGGTGAGACAGGTAGCATATTTGAAGTGATTTAACAAGTGTAACTGTGATAAGTGAAAAAGCAGTACGAATTATTATCAAATGGCTAGCATGACTATGTAATTAACATCAACAGTCAATGACAATAACGAGCATCCCATTAATTATAACTAAGAGCAGAAACATACAACCCTAAAATACAGGGTTGATATTAAATAATGATTAACATCATTAGATAGCAAATATGCATCTAGGTACATAACCAAGTGTATATGAGCATTTTAGCCATTAAGCAATTATCTAAATAAGTGATTGAATAGTTAATCAATTATGATGATAGAAATTATCATACTCATAAATCAATTGTTAATCTTAAATTGGCATATCTAGCAACATTCTCTCCTTCTGAGGTACTTAGGACCATTCGGCCTTGTGTTTTCCGCAGGGGAACACGATCAAAATGTCGAGGTCACACTCGAACATTTAAGAACTCTAGCTCTACAAACCAAAAGGAGTACTTCACCGGTGAAGGCGATAACAATCATTTAACATTCAAGGTGTGATACTCTTAGATAAGTGTGCTTAGTTCACAACATGGGTCCATCGCCCATGCTTACTCGCCACGGAGTTCAAATATTCCACAACTTTTAAACCAGTGTCAGAACCCTAATATGAGGATTTATAAAATGTATCACACAAGATGTGAAAGTACGTGTAACCACCCATTTCTAATATAAGTGAGCTCGACTCACTAGGTGGGTCCATCGCCCACACTAACTCGCCACAGAGTTTCTGTCATTCAAACAAGTCTCGAGGACAAGCATAATTCTACAATGAGCTTCAAGTTCCCTTTGTACTTACGGGACGAAACAAGTGTCATGGGTGAATCGTGTGTCTAAAGTAAACAGATGCAAAAACATTTTATCTTTCATTATATGCTAAGAAACATTATTGAATATAAGACACTTGAATTATCAACATAATTCGTTCAATACATCTAAGTTCTTTTGTATACTTACAAACGTGTCTGAATGTGCAATAAGTGCACGTGAACTATCAATGAACATGTTGTCATTCACTATCATTTATAAAACATGTTAAATAACTTACGAACTTGAACCATCATGCTTATAAAGTAGCTATGCCATGTAAGATGTGTCATTAAGCATAATTCAAAACATTATAATGTTTGAATAATCGTGCATACGATAGGAATTCACAACCATATTCAAGATGTGTCCAAGTGATATGGCATAAACGAGTGTAATGTAAAAAAAAATGCGTTAGTTCCATTTACACATTTCATGAACCAAGAGCTCGGGTAAGTGTCTCAATTTCATTGACATGCCATTGACAAATTCTTAAAGGTACTCAATGAATTGTGCCCACTAAGTGTGCCATACATATTTCGCATCAAGGTCGTGCCAAAAGGTGGAGCGTAACTTAGCATCCATCTAAGTGCACAAATAATCGTAGAGTTGCTTTAAATATGACCCTAGGCATGAAAAAAAATGTATATCTCACGTGCTAAGGTGAGATGCCAATATATCACAGCCATCAAGGTGCTATCATGGCAACAAGAAAAGGGTCAACCGATACTTTGTCTATGTAGCGCACAAGGACAATATGGTACTGCAAAACCTAGTGGTCGCAACAAGGAGGGGCAAACCTCCACTCGGTCTAACCTACTAGAGTGAGCTCACCCACTCAGCCTACGCTATCAAAATATCAAAACTCGGAGGCTACAAATCGGTTTGCATGCAAACCGATTTTCCAAAGCCTACCCGATTTTTCCCTTGTCATCGCATTTCGTAATAACATATCTCTATTATATATATATATATATATATATATATATATATATATATATATATTCTTGTAACTTCGGTTGCAGCTAACTCCCGCTGACGGACCTTCGGACTGAGCACAACTCTAAGGTGGTTGGCTGCCTAAGGGACAACAAGCTGGTGCACCCAACTCGGTCCAACCGAATGGTGCACCCGCTATGCGGCAACCGCCCTCCACATTAGACTATAGTGTAGAGGACATAATCTCATAAGTAAAGTCTGATGCATCAAAATGGTGGTGTTGGGAGCTTCTCTCGCTCTAGTTGTCCCTTACCCAGCACTGGTGAATGGTGTCTGGCTAGGCCAAAGCTACAACTGTTTGAAAACACCGCCTGCACCATGGCCTTGACCCAGATTACTGCCTGTGTTAGCACCCACATGGATAAGAATTAAAATATAAAGTGAATGTGCATTTAGCTAAGCATGACATGCATCATTTAAAAATAAAATCTAATTAAAGATATCAAATTTACTCATGCATACAATTCAAATTCTGCAATGGTAAGTGCATGCATTTTAACTGCTCATGCATATTTTAATGCTTATGATTAAGTGTTTACTTTTGATTGAAAGAGTTAAGTAAATGAATGTTTAAAAATCCTATAAAGCCTTGCACATATGTACCCTTAGTGTGATTAATTGTTATTTGGACATGCTAGTATCAACTTAATCTTTTGCATACATGTCTT
This sequence comes from Nuphar pumila, assembly GCF_984573655.1. Taxonomy (NCBI): domain Eukaryota; kingdom Viridiplantae; phylum Streptophyta; class Magnoliopsida; order Nymphaeales; family Nymphaeaceae; genus Nuphar; species Nuphar pumila. The sequence continues at coordinate 49,774,416 of NC_143253.1, forward strand.
AATTTATGTGTATTGAATAGCTCTACCCTACTGAGGACTTAATTGTCTGATCCTATTATTATTTAATGTTTTCAGGTAGCGAATAGATGATCATGCGATTGCAGGAGGTTGTGATGGGGATCGAGTCAGACCTTTCCCATTTTTGGATTGTGTTTTGGATTGTGAGCATTCACAAGTGCTCAAAGACTCTGATATTATTTAATTTGAAAAGACTCTGTTATTATTTAATTAAAAGTTTGTAATAGACATTTATTTATTCGTGAAAGTTTAATTTTAAATTTGAAGTGTATTTGAAAAGGATATGATAGCATTGTAATACACCAAAGCTTTAATCTCATTCGAATTTTTATTGCAATTTCTAAAACTATTTCAAAAAAAAAATTAGATAATTTTTGGGATACAAATTTTAGGGTGTTAAATGCAAAGTTTTATTGGTAAGCAAATCTGATTAGACTTGATGACTTTTATTTGTGTGCAAATCTGATCAAACTTGCAAAGTTTCACATGTGTGCAATCTGATCAGACTTGCCAAGTTTCTTTGTGTGCAAATCTAATCAAACTTGCCAAGTTTCATTGTATGCACATCTGATCAGACATGCCAATTTTCTTATGTGTACAAACCTGATCAGACTTGTCAAGTTCCATTGTATGCACATCTAATCAAACATATCAATTTTCTTATATATGCAAATCAGATCAGATCTGCCCAGTTTTATGATATGCAAATCTGATCAGACCTACCAAATCTCAAGGGTACAAATTTGATCAGACTTGCTAAGTTTTCTTAGTAAGCAAATCTGATCAAATTTTCTGAGTTGCATTGGCATGCAAATCTGATCAAACTTATCGATTTTCTTTAGTGTACAAATTTGATCAGACTTGCTGATTTTTCTTTAATGTGCAAATCTGATGAGACTTATCGAATTCTTGAATGTGCAATTTTGATCAAACTTGATTAGCTTTATATGTATGCAAATCTGATCAGACTTGTCGAGTTTCTTGTATATACAAATCTTGTTCTTGTTTACCAAGTTTCATGGGTATGCAAATATAATCAGTTTCACCAATTTTTGGTGAACTGTTATGGATCAGATTTGCCGAGTGTATGCATTAGGCAGATCTGGTCCAGATCTACCGAATAGATGAATGTTTGATTTGTGAATTTAGATCTGCCGGGTTGTTGGCTAGATAAAAAATTTTTGTATAGTGGAATTGGTACATGAATTTGATTGTGTTTAAGATTGATGTATGCATTTTTTCTAAAATGATACATAAACATGATTTTGATTTGATTTTTTTGCAGTTGTGCATAACATACACATGAATTTAAAATTTATTTAATGTTTGCATAAATATGATCATATGCATATTTGTTTATTTATGCATGAAATTAATAATGTTAATGTGTTCTACAAGCATTTATTCACATGTGTATACGTTTGGCTTCATGTGCATTCATTTGTGTGTTTTGAATATACATTGTGAACATGTTTGAAAACAATAAGTGTGTTGCATGTTCACTGAAATTTTGCAAAGAAGCATAAATTACCTTTGAAATGTGTTGGTGGTCAGATGTGAACTACTGTGGGCCGCGCAGAGTAGGAGCATGTGTTGCTCCATTTGTTATTAATTTTATTTATACATTACAAAATTTAGTTATGAAAATTATTGGTTTTTCAAATTTAATTGCACTGTTAAATTGTGTAGGCCAGAGCTCAAAATTGGTTTTGCAAAACAATTCTTATGTAAAGAACTTGAAATTATTTGAAAAGGGTAAAAGATACCAAATAGTGTAATTAATCTCTTTCTTGATGTCTCTTCCACAGTGTAAGAATCTTGGATAGCGGTCTTGGGGGATCGTGAGGATACTAAAACTATGTGTGTGATTGTGCCCCTAACGACACACGGGTGAAAGAGGTCACCCGGTGTTTGGGAACTGATGGGTATGCATAGTCTCGAGGTGAACTAACCTTTGAAAGTGCACTAGGATCGAGGCAACGAGCACTAGAGGGGGGTGAATAGTGCTTTTAAAACTTTCTGCGGAATATTGAAGGATTTTGCAAATCTCAAAGCAAACACACAAAGAACACAAGATTTTATCCTGGTTCGGTCAAACCCGACCTACATCCAGTCCCCAAGCAAAACCCGCTTGAGATTTTCCACTATCAACCTTGTAAACTACAAGATCACACAGACCATTAACCGGTCCCACTTTCAGTAACAATCCCACTGAAAGCAAACAACTCCTTTACACCAAGGAGTCCTTTTTACACAAAAGAAATAACAACTTACAATACAACCTATGAGCCTTCCTTTTGAATGCAAATGAGATGCAATTGGCTTTTGAGGTTGTTGAAACACTCTACTCACGAATTCACTATCTCTCAAAGTGATTTGAGTGAAAAACTGAAGTGAAAATATCACGTGAGTGAGAAAACAAATACTTGAATGGATAGGAGTGAAAAACAAGAAGTAAATGATTCAAATCGATTGAATTCTTGTTTTTTTGAGTGTAAAATGCACTCATATTTATAGTTCAAAGATTCCATACGTTGAGAGTATGAAAGGGTGTCAAAACTGTCTATTTTGAACGATCAAAACGTTTGAAAAATGAAAAGACACGCTTTTTTGAAGTTTCAGGAAAACGGCAAAATTAGTCGACTGAAACATCAGTTAGTCGACTAATAGTTAGTTATTAGTAGACTGACAGTTATCGTCGGTCGACTGATCTGTTAATCGAGCCGTTTGAAAATCTGAACTTTTGAAACTTAGTCAACTTGAGAAAAGTTAGTCGACTGATAATATCATCAGTAGACTAAAAAACCTTTTAGTCGACTGCTGCTAAAACTTTTGAAAAACAAACATTCTGTTCGGTCGACTGATAAAAAACATTAGTCGACTGCTGCTAAATTTTTCAGAAAACACATGTTCTGTTCAGTCGACTGAAAAACCATTAGTCGACTACTGCTAATTTTCCAGAAAACAGACATTCTGTCTAGTCGACTGATAAAACCTTCGGTCGACTAATTTGACACGAATGACTTTTTAGAAAATATGGCGCGAAAGGATTAGTCGACTGATAAGTCTATTGGTAGACTAATAAACATGAAAATTTAAGAAAAGAGTTTTCTAAAAAGATTTTCAAAAGAGTTTCTTTTAGAAAAGTTTTTCTAAAGACTTTTAAGATGAAATGAAACCTAAATATGCACTCTAAGTAAGGCTCTTACAAGAATCTAAGACTTTTAATGAATTAAACATTTGCACACTAGTCTTCAAGGATTCTTCACTGAATTCTTCAATTTCTTCATAGCCTTAACTGAAATGCAGTTGATTCCACTTGCTCATCATCAAAACCTTGTACTTGAAGTATCATGTATGGCTTCATTGTCGTAACAATCTCCCCCTTTTTGATGATGACAAACTTAATCAAAGATGAAACTTTTTAGATGCATAGATGGAGATTTTACTCCCCCTATCAATATGCTGCAAAACATTAAAAGTTAGCACATTTAAAGCACATATATCACATATTGATTGCTTTGCATTTCCATTCATCATTTCTTCATGCATTTAGAAATACATTCATTCAAAGCTTTCTTTTTCTCTTAATTTTGCATTTCTCATGCAAGATCTCCTGTCATGCTATCTTTATCAATGCAAGATCTCCTGTAATGCTATCTTTATCTTTTTCTCCCCCTTTGTCAGAATAAAAAAGAGTAAGGGCAAAAATAGCATAAGCAGAAATAGAGATACAAGTTTAAAAAATATTACAACCCATAAAGTATGTTTTTCAAAGATCAAAGATCAGAAAAGAGAGTTTAGCAAATCCTTAATGGCAGTTACATCCTTCTGAATTGAAGCAAGTTGTTGAGTCATATCTTCACGAAAAGTGTGTTGATGCAGCTCCAAAGCTTCCAGTCTCTGCATAACTTCATCATGGTCTTGATTTGTCGAAAATTTCTTTCTTTTTGCATGAGATGAAGGTGTCGCAGAAGGTGAAGGTTCAGAAATAGATGGTTCATTAGGATCAGATGGTTTAGTTAGATCAACATTTAAAGGAGGCAGATATTTAATTTTCATTCTTTTAAAAATTGTTTGATCAAAGAACTCTTTTTGCTCAATGTATTTTTCATTTGTTAAAGGAACTTTGAAATGTCTAAAAATACAAGTTAACAGACAGCCATAAGGAAGAAATGGTTTTTGTTTCCACAAGTTTGTAAAATACACATTGGCCCAGTTGACAGAAATATTTCCAAATAAAACATAAAGAGCCGTAGATAGATCTGTGGAATAATAATCAAACGAACCAGTTTTGGGTAGAACATTGTGGGCAAGGATTCGTCCAGCAATGCGTGCACGAGTTTGAAGATTAGTATTTTTGAAAGGAGGGCAATGAGGTGCTTCTGGAAGAAGAATTTGTTCAAAAACTCTTTCATCATTCAATTCAATAGTGTTGAAAAGAGTGTCTGAAGGTGAAATTTCAAGAATTTCTCCAAGCAATTTCGAATCAAACTCGATTTCAACATCACGAACAAGAGAAGACAAAACTCCAGTTTTATGATTCATTTGTAAATTCGTGTAAAACAAGTGAATAAGAAAAGGATAGTGAAGGGTATCTGCACAAGCATAAAAAAGATGTGAAATACCAGGAAATAATTCTCTTATTTTGTAACGAGAAAACAAGTGAAATAGAACATTTCGGCCTGGTAAAATAGGTAGTGCAGAAATTGATCCAAAAGTGTCATAGAGAAGAGAATTGTGAAGTAATCTTAGTGAAAAACCATGTCTTGAAGTAGGTGTAGGAGGAGGAGAACCTAAACCTTTTGCAGATGCAGACTTCGTACGAGGCATGGTTAAAAACAAAGTTACCCAAAGAGAGTGTCGGCTTCCAAACGATTTCCGGCAAGGGGAAAAAGCTTTTCAGGCGTTCAAAAACAAAGAACGATGCGGTGGCTGACGACGAAAAGAGGTCGGCCACAAGAGGATTCCGGTAATACACTGTCACGGCAAGAGAGTTTCGGCGTGTTTTTGAAGATGCGTCAGTCACTACAAGAGGATTCCGGCGTTTGAGGATCACGGCCACAAGATTCCGGCGTCTCCCTGTTACGGTAAGAAAATCCCGGCGATGATGGAGTCGAACGGCACTCCGAGGGTTTTTCGAAAGAGAGAGAGAGGCAAAAGAGAAAGAGGGGTTTTTGGTTTAAGGGTTTCGTTTTTTTTTTTTAAAAAACGAAAAGGTACGAAGTGAAACGATGCCTCTTTTAATAAAAACGGGTTTAAAAAAAATCCAAGGGGTGTCGGGTCCCTTCACTTAATTTTTTTTTAAAAAAATTTAGTCGACTAAAACTTTATCGGTCGACTAAAAAAGTGCGACTTATTCTAAAAATATCATCAGTCAACTAGAACTATATCGGTCGACTAATATGATGCGATACATTCCAAAATATAAAAACACCAGTCGACTAGAATTTTATCGGTCGACTAATATAGTGCGATTTTGAGATTTTGTTCAAAAATCAACATTTTTATAAATCCAAAAACGAGCAAATACCTAGTTCTCTCCTAATTCTCATAAAATCTTCATTTTTAAGAGGTTTAGTGAAGATATCGGCATGTTGTTCTTTAGTGGAAATAAAATTTAACGAAATATCTCCTTTTAACACATGATCTCTTAAAAAATGATGTCTAACTTCAATATGCTTAGTTCTTGAGTGCTGAATAGGATTTTTCGAAAGATTTATAGCACTAGTGTTATCAAAATAAATAGTTGTTGTGGAGTAATTCAAACCAAAATCTTTTAAGGTCTGTTTCATCCAAAGTACTTGTGAACATGCTAAACTAGCTGCTATATATTCAGCTTCAGTTGTTGAGAGTGATACTGAATTTTGCTTTTTACTAAACCAAGAGACTAAGGAATTTCCCAAGAAATGACAAGTTCCACTAGTACTCTTGCGATCAGATTTACTTCCTGCAAAATCTGCATCACTATATGAAACTAAATCAAAGGAAGATAATTTTGGGTAAAACAAACCGAAATCTGAAGTATCTTTCAAATAACGAAGAATTTGTTTTACTGCAGTTAAATGAGATTCCTTTGGATTAGCTTGAAATCTTGCACACATACAAACACTAAACATAATATCAGGTCGACTAGCAGTTAAGTATAATAGAGATCCGATCATACCTCTGTAGAGCTTAGTATCTACACTTTTACCATTTTCATCTTTATCAAGAGAAGTAGTTGTACTCATAGGATTCCTTCTTGATTTCGATGAGTCCATCCCAAATCTCTTGAGAAGTTCTTTTGTATACTTACCCTGATTGATGAAGATTCCTTCTTCAGTTTGCTTTATTTGAAGTCCAAGGAAGTAGTTTAATTCGCCCATCAAGCTCATTTCAAACTCTTCCTGCATAGCCTTAGCAAATTCTTTACAAAGAGAATCATTAGTAGAACCAAATATTATGTCATCAACATAAATTTGCACAATAAGAATATCTTGTTATCATCGCAAAATTTTTCCCCTCCCTTGCGAGAGAGAAATGAATTTCGCGAGTCAAACTCGACCAAAGTTTTGAAAATGGTTTTGAAAATTACTCGCCTCCGTTTTGAAAATTTGCGGGAAAATTCCGTGGAATGGGATCCGCCTGTCGGTACGAGGTTCAACCGTTCCTGGCGCCTTTACCAGGGGTAATTGAACCAAGGATCAATTACGTGCTTTAATTTGACTCAAATAGCTAAATTATGCTCTATTTTCCTAGAATGCACAAAGAATCAGGCTTGTGCTATGAAATTTTTAAAAAATGCAAGTTTGAGAAACTATGATGTTTGCTTTGGAAAATTGAAATATGCTGAAAAAATGATTGGAAAAGTACTTGAAATTGGGATTCCTAGGAAAATCATTGAAGTTCATTGAAAATCAGAAATTTGCATTGGAAAGTGATTTCTCAGGAAAACTTGAACTTTGGAAAATCGATTTTGAAATTTGGAATTGCTTTTCTGAGAAAATGGATTTGAGAATTCTGAGAAAATCTAAGAAATTCATTGGAAAATGACTTTTGAAATGGAAAATGAATTCTCAGGAAAACTGGAAAATATGAGAAAATCGATTTCTGAAAACTTGGGATTTTGAAATTTGAGAATTTGAAAACATAGGAAAATCTTGATTTGAACTTGGGAAATGCCTTGAAATTTCATTTGAAAATTTGGAATTCTGAGAAAATCCAATCCTGAGAAACTTGGAAATTTTTGGGAAAACTGATTTATCTAAAATTGAAATTGGAAAATGAATTTGAAAATAATGCAATTTGAATGATATGAATGAATGAATGAGTTTAAAAGAGAATTTCAATTGAGGAATTGGAAAATCCTTTTAAAACTTTGAAAAATGCAGTGCATTTTGAAGTTAGCCTAAATGTGTAGGCTGAATGTGGCTAATACGAAGATCATAAATCTTGGTTTTCTTCGTATTCTGACTATGGCCATAAATACGAATCCCACCGAGTTTATAAACTCCATAAAAGCTTGTGCACGTGCCATTCGTGTAAACCATAGTGGATTTGAAATAAATGCACATGAATCATACATTAAATATCGAAATTTGCATAAATTAAACTATATGCAATGCAGCCCTATTCTAAGCATAAAAGTAACTCTTATTCCAAATTATTACATTTGAGATTACATTGAATTGAAAAAAAAAAAAAAAAACAATACCTAAATTATACAATCTATATAAAATCAAAACAAAGGAAAGAGGTGAAATATTTATTTGATATAGCCATTGAAATGAGGGGTTCAATCCATCGGCTAGATGAACCCTCTCATTTACGCATGCTTTGTCATGAAAAGTAAAAAAAAAAAAAAATAGAAACTTAAGGTTTCCTACCTTCTAACACCATAAAGAAAGCCTTACCTTGCAATAATTTCAACCCCAAATTCCTCATCATTTTCATGAAAGCCATATGTAAGGGTCTCATTTCGACGATCAACCAAGAAACCCAACATGTGGTACTTAATAAGATCAACAAGACATACAATATGTCTTACCTTAAGGGGCAGTTACGGCAATGGAGGAGTGGAACGATGGTTGGCTGCCACAAGTGATGTCACCAGTAAAGATGGTTGGAGCTCTTGGGGAAAACAAAAGGGAATAGAGGAGACTGCACGGTGAAGAAGGCTGGAACAAGGCTGCAGCCGTTTGAAGGTTGAAGGAGGAGGTTGCAGCGTCAAAGAGGCTGCTGTAATAGCTTGCTGCTGTAGCTGTAATGAAAGGCTGTGGATGGCAGCTGCTGGTGGCACTGTTGGGTGCTGTGTAGAAGAGGTGAACTGGCTGGTGGCTGTTGGCTGGAGCAGTGAGCGTGGAACCGGTGGAAGAAGCCGTTGGCTGGTGGCTGTTGGCTGGAGCAAGGAGCTTGGAGGTGGGCTGCAGCAAGGATGGTGGCTGGAATGGAGAGCTGGCTGAAGCTAGAGTATTTGAAGAAGATGGCTGAATGTTGCTGCAGCTGCAAAGAGGATGTCGGAGGTTGAAGATGATCTGGAGCTGTTGGGCATGGAGCTTCAAAGAGGTGCTGCTGGCTGCAAGGAAGAAGATGACTGAACCGTTCTAGTGGTGGCTGCAGCTTTTGTTCGATGGCTGGGCATCCAAAGAGGTGGCTGTAGAGAGGTTGGAAGGCTGCTGTGGCTGTAGCAGCTAAGGAGAGAAGAAGGGAGGTAAAGAGAGAGAATATGAGAGAGAATAGGAGAGAGGCGTGAGATGGGAGAGGAGCCGTAAGTGGCTTCCTTTTCTCTTTTCTTTTAACCAAACCCAACTTAGGTCTTTAATCAGCCTCAACTTAGGGTTTTTAGGGGTTAATGAAAAGAGAGGGAAAGAGTGTACGTGAATGGGCTGGAGAAGGGAAAGGAAGGAAGGGAAGGGAAGAAGAAAAGAAAGGGAAGAAGAAGAAAAAGAAAGAAAAGGGAAAAAGAAAGGAAAGAAAGAAAAGGAGGGAAAAAGGAAAAGAGAAAGAAAAAAATGAGAAAATGGAAAGTGGGGCTGGAGGCTTGGGTGACCACCTTGTGGGTCCCACCTCCTCTCTAAAAAAATAAAAATAAAAAAATAAATAAAAATCAATAAAAACAAAAATAAACAAATAAAAAGAAGCATTTTTTTTATATAAAATAGAAAAGTAAATGAATGGGCCATCTCAGAGCGGGTCCAAATTCCACATTTGAAATTCATTTTGACGATTAGAGGGGTAAAATAGTCTTTTTAGAAAGTTTCTAGACGAAACGAGCTATTTTTGGCAGTTTTTTAAACGAGCTCGGATTTTGAAGTTCAATACCCCGTTGCGAAGCAAATCCAGAGTAGAATTTAAAAATGTAATTTTGAAAGAAATCCATATTGTTTTTCTCGAGAAAATGCTTCCAACCGAAACGAGCTATTTTTGGCAGTTTTTGAAACAAGCTCGGATTTTGAAGTTCAATACCCCATTGCGAAGCAAATCCAATGTAGAATTTGAAAATTTGATTTTGAAAGAAATCCAGATTATTTTTCTTGTGAGAAAATATTTCCAAATTTAGACTCCCGGGGGTAAAAATGTTAATTTTGGAAACCCAGGGTTTCAAATTGATTTCTAAAAGCTTTTAAAACTCGATCTGGATTGAAATTTATAAAACTGGAGTTCTGGACTTCGAAAATGGAATGAAATGTGATGAAATGTTATGAAATGCTGAGAAATGATATGAAATGATGAGAAATGACATGAAATGCTATGCGAAATGCTAACTCTGAATGAAGAATTTTGGATGTCAGACCCCGATTGACACTTGTATCAGTTCAAAAAGTGTTAAAATTGACAAAATTTGCAAAAATGGTTGAAGAAATGATTTTCGAGCTCTGCCAAGCTAGAGTGACACTAGAAATTAGGGTTTGAGCTAGATTAAACTGAAATGAACTGGATTGAGCTGGGTTTTAGAGTTTTAGAACTCAAATGAACAGACCAGGCACTGACTCAACTGACCTTTCCGACTGAATTTTCAAGAAAAGCTGCCATTTTTAGAGAAATGGTACGGAATGATCACTAGAGTGAAGTGAATTACGAACCTGAACTGGGTTTGAGCTAGAACAAAGGTCAGTAATACTGATATGAACTAAAATCAAAGCTTGAACACTAGCTCAATTGACTGAACTCAGCTCAATTTCAGCTGAAAGAGCTAAAATGGACTAAAATGGGCTCCTAGACACTTGGAAATGGTTTTGAACTGAAACTGGAGCACTTGAACTCCTGGTGAGCACAAGTTAGACTCTGGGGAACATGACTGACTGAGAATGACTGACTTAGAGACAATTGGCTTGGATTCAAGTGAGAAATGAGCTCATTTTTGAAGAAATGATCCCATTTTGGCAGGAATGGTTAGAAATGAAAATGGTCTGTTCATTGTGAGCTCAGATGAGCTTGAGATGACTGATATTCTAACTGTCTTGAACTGACCAATGCGCTTGGTTGACTCCGACTGACTGGGGTCCGGGATGACCTAGGGGTAAAATGGTAATTTTCCTAATGAAAATGGGTAAAATGGTGATTTTCTGAAACTGACTCGGGGTTTGACTCCTACACTGACCTGACAGGGTTGGCATTGCCTGAGGAGGATTGTTTGAGAATGAGTGAGGAAAATTTGGGGTGTTTACATATCTGAATTAAGATTTTTAATAAATAAAGTGGAGTCTACCCGACCAATGGAAAAACCAGATTGTTCTAGAAAATTTGATAGTCTTTCATACCACACTCTTGGTGCTTGTTTGAGTCCATACAGAGCTCTTTTCAATTTGTAGACCTTTTCTGGATATTTCTCATTTTCAAAGCCTGGGGGTTGCTCTACATAAACTTCTTCATTGATGTGTCCATTTAAAAATGCACTCTTAACATCAATTTGTTATAACTTGAAGTTCATGTAACTAGCAAAAGCAAGCATCATACAAATTGACTCTAATCGAGCCACTGTTGCATAGGTTTCATCAAAATCTATGCCTTCTTCTTGATTATAGCCTTGTGCCACTAGCCTTGCTTTGTTTCGAATGACTTCACCATTTTCATCCAGCTTATTTCGGAAGACCCATCTTGTTCCAATTACTGGATGATCCTTTGGTCTATCAACTAGATCCCAAACATCATTCCTAGTAAATTGGTTAAGTTCTTCAGACATGGCCAAAAGCCAAAATTCATCATCACATGCCTCATTGATATTCTTTGGTTCTAATTTAGATATGAAAGCAACATTTGCAATATATTTTTCTAACTGCCTTCTAGTTTGGACACCACTCTTTATTTCACCAATAACTTGTTCATGTGGATGATTAGGAACTTCTTTCCAAACCGGTTGAAGAGGAATATTTTCTTGAGAAGTACTCTCTATCAAGGGTTCTTCTTGAAGTGTTGCTTCTTCTTCTTCGCTTAGAGGAATAACCTGCTCACAATTCTCATCAAATGCAACATGTAGAGATTCTTCAATACAAGATGTTCTTTTATTGAAAATATGATATGCTTTACTTCTAGAAGAATATCCAAGAAATATTGATTCATCTAATTTTGAATCAAACTTATCAAGATTATCTTTGGTATTTAACAAGAAACATTTACTACCAAAAATTTTGAAATATGAGATCTTTGGTATACGATCATAATACAATTCAAAACATGTTTTATGTAAAATTGGTCGAATAAGAACACGATTTAAGACATAACATGCTGTATTAATTGCTTCAGCCCAAACATATTTTGGTAAATTTTTATCTTGAAGCATGGTTCTAGCCCATTCTTGCAAAGTTCTATTCTTTCTTTCAACAACTCCATTTTGTGGAGCCGCTCTAGGAAAAGCAAAGTTGTGAGATATACCATGTAAATCACAAAACTTTAGAAAAGATTCATTTTCAAATTCACCACCATGATCACTACGAATTTTAATAATAGATGTAGATTTTTCATTTGTAATTCTTCTACAAAGTTTAGAAAATTCTGAAAAAGCATCATTTTTGCTTTTTAGAAAAATCACCCATGTAAACCGAGAATAATCATCTACTATAACAAAAGCATACTTGCTACCATTCAAACTTTGAATTCTAGATGGTCCAAATAGATCTAAATGTAAAAGTTCAAGAGGATGTTTTGTTGAAACTATATCTTTAGCTTTAAAAGAACTCTTGATTTGTTTACCCCTTTGACAAGCATCACATAAGTGATCCTTTTTATATGGTATTCTAGGTAGGCCTCTTACAAGATCATTCTTGGATAATTTTGAAATAATTTTAAAATTAACATGTCTAAGTCTCTTGTGCCATAACCATTGAATTTCATTTGAAACAATAAGACATTTTTCATTAAAAGAGATTAATTCATCTAGATATAGTTCATACACATTGTTTCTTCTTTTACCTTTAAAAATGATCTTTTTAGATTGAAAATCAGAAATTAAGCATAAATCATTTTCAAAAGAAACATGAAAACCTTTATCACATAATTGACTAATAGATATTAAATTATGCATTAAACCATCTACTAAAAGAACATTTTCTATCAAGGGAAATTTTGGATTACCAATATTACCAATACCTATCACTTTTCCCTTGTTATTGTCACCAAAGGTGACGGTTCCTCCATCCTTATTTTGGAGGGTGGAAAATAACTCCGGCCTTCCAGTCATATGTTTGAAACAGCCGTTGTCCAATATCCATTTGCTCCTTATGTTGTGTACCTACAACAAAATCAGAAAACAGAGCATTTGACCCCTTTCTATTTTCGGGTCCATGAGAGTTAGTCTTAGGAACCCATATCCATTTGGATTTTGGTTTCCTTTGATAATAAATATTCTTTCTATAAAAGAATTTAGAATAAACATTTCTAGAATAATCATTTCTAGATGTATTTCTATTAGAACTAAAAAATTTAGTTTTATGAACAAAAGGTTGAGAATAATGTCTTTGATTTTTCACCACATAGTTTGGTCTATTTTGAGTATCAAAGAAGCTATATCCCAATCAGGTTTTATTAACCGAGCATCTTTGAGAACCAAGAAGTTTTTCTAGATTCTCTTGACCATTTGTGAATTTGGTCACTATAGAAAGAAGATCATTTGACTTTTCTTTAAGACTAGATATTTCCTTTTGTAAGAGATTGGTTCTATCTCCAATTTCTTTTATCTCAAGTGCTTGGCAAGAATTTTCCTTCTTGAGATCTTCTATTTCTTGAAGTAACACTTTATTTTGAGAGTCAAGAGTTAAATTTTCAGTTTTTAACTCTTTATTTTTAGAATTAAGACTCTTAAATTTAGCATATAAATCATTAAATGCTTCAAATAACTCATCATAGTCAAATTGACTTACCGAATCTTCTTGTGCTACAAAACACATGTTGGCGACTTTTTCATTTGATTCTTCATCGAAAGAGGAGTCACTATCATCCCAACAGGCTTGAAATGCCTTTTTTTTCTTGAATTGGTCCTTGGGCTTGAATTTGAGAAGAGGACAATCTTTCTTGATATGTTCTGCCTTTTTGCAGTTAAAGCACTTTACTTCATTGGGAATGGAAGAATCTGATTTCTTTGCCTTTCTTTGAAATCTTCCCTTTTTGATGAACCTTCTGAATTGTCTTGTGATGAGGGCAATATCTTCATCTTCATCTTCTTCAGAATTTTCTAAGTCAGAAGTAGCCTTAAAAGCAAGAGATTTCTTCTTAGGCTCTTCTTCTTGTCTGTCTTGAAGTTGGACCTCATATGCCATTAGGTTTCCAACTAAGTCTTCAAGAGAGAGAGTATTAAGATCATTTGCTTCTTCAATGGCAGTGGTTTTTCTCTCCCATTCAGGAGTTAAACACCTTAGAATTTTTCTGACTAAATCCACTTGTGAATATTCTTTTCCAAGGGATTTCAAAGTGTTAGTTATATCGGTCATTCTAGTTACCATGTTCGATATAGATTCATTTTGCTTCATTTTGAACAATTCAAATTTATGAACTAAAGAAGCAATTTTAGATTCCTTTACCTTTGACATACCTTCGTGAGTTACGAGAAGAGTATGCCAAATTTCATTAGCTGTAGAGCATTGAGAGATGCGATTGAACTCTACCTTGTCAACGCCACAATATAAGGCATTCATTGCCTTGGCATTAAGTGAAGCAGTCTTCTTTTCATCATCGATCCATCGGCTGAAATCAGTTGATGGAGTTTGGTACTTTTCTGAAACAACTCTCCAGATATTAAGATCCATGGATTGCAGGAATATTGTCATTCTTACTTTCTAGTATTCATAGTTTGTTCCGTCGAAGAGAGGAGGACGAACAGAGGAACTTCCTTCTTTGTGCTGAGATGTTGTAGTTGCCATGCTAGATGATGGTCAAATCAAAGTAACAGCAAACCTGTGCTCTGATACCAAATGAAAGTGCACTAGGATCGAGGCAACGAGCACTAGAGGGGGGTGAATAGTGCTTTTAAAACTTTCTGCAGAATATTGAAGGATTTTGCAAATCTCAAAGCAAACACACAAAGAACACAAGATTTTATCTTGGTTCGGTCAAACCCGACCTACATCCAGTCCCCAAGCAAAACCCGCTTGAGATTTTCCACTATCAACCTTGTAAACTACAAGATCACACAGACCATTAACCGGTCCCACTTTCAGTAACAATCCCACTGAAAGCAAACAACTCCTTTACACCAAGGAGTCCTTTTTTTTACACAAAAGAAATAACAACTTACAATACAACCTATGAGCCTTCCTTTTGAATGCAAATGAGATGCAATTGGCTTTTGAGGTTGTTGAAACACTCTACTCACGAATTCACTATCTCTCAAAGTGATTTGAGTGAAAAACTGAAGTGAAAATATCACGTGAGTGAGAAAACAAATACTTGAATGGATAGGAGTGAAAAACAAGAAGTAAATGATTCAAATCGATTGAATTCTTGTTTTTTTGAGTGTAAAATGCACTCATATTTATAGTTCAAAGATTCCATACGTTGAGAGTATGAAAGGGTGTCAAAACTGTCCATTTTGAACGATCAAAATGTTTGAAAAATGAAAAGACACGCCTTTTTGAAGTTTCAGGAAAACGGCAAAATTAGTCGACTGAAACATCAGTTAGTCGACTAATAGTTAGTTATTAGTAGACTGACAGTTATCGTCGGTCGACTGATCTGTTAATCGAGCCGTTTGAAAATCTGAACTTTTGAAACTTAGTCGACTTGAGAAAAGTTAGTCGACTGATAATATCATCAGTAGACTAAAAAACCTTTTAGTCGACTGCTGCTAAAACTTTTGAAAAACAAACATTCTGTTCGGTCGACTGATAAAAAGCATTAGTCGACTGCTACTAAATTTTTCAGAAAACACATGTTCTGTTCAGTCGACTGAAAAACCATTAGTCGACTGCTGCTAATTTTCCAGAAAACAGACATTCTGTCCAGTCGACTGATAAAACCTTCGGTCGACTAATTTGACACGAATGACTTTTTAGAAAATATGGCGCGAAAGGATTAGTCGACTGATAAGTCTATTGGTCGACTAATAAACATGAAAATTTAAGAAAAGAGTTTTCTAAAAAGATTTTCAAAAGAGTTTCTTTTAGAAAAGTTTTTCTAAAGACTTTTAAGATGAAATGCAACCTAAATATGCACTCTAAGTAAGGCTCTTACAAGAATCTAAGACTTTTAATGAATTAAACATTTGCACACTAGTCTTCAAGGATTCTTCACTGAATTCTTCAATTTCTTCATAGCCTTAGCTGAAATGCAGTTGATTCCACTTGCTCATCATCAAAACCTTATACTTGAAGTATCATGTATGGCTTTATTGTCGTAACAACCTTGTCTTATGCAGTGGGCATTATGATATAGCATTATTGGCACAACCCATCGTGTAGGTGATAGAAAGGCACTCAGTGTTCAGGTAGACAACTGGCATTGAGCAAGAGTTGTGTGTGCAATGTCTTATGTTGTGTGAGAGTTGGAATGTGGCAAGCATAGTGTTGAGCACCATTGAGTGAAAATGCATCAGGTGTAGTAGTAGGGGATATGTGTTGGGTTGTCAAGTGATGTGTAGTGGTAGCATGCTATGCGATGGGAAATGATATCATCATTGGTGCAATGGTGTATGACGGCATAAACATGGTGCATTGTTCGGTATTGTGTTGGACCAACGGTTCAGAGGATGGATGCCTTTGGGAGATTTGGTTAATTACCTCTTAACTCAGATGAGATTTATCTCATGTGTAGCATTTGGTACACATGGGTGTACGTATGAGTTTGGGCTAATTCTCCAAGGACCATTTTAGGTGGTTTCAACCGTGCATGGTGGCACAAGATCGTGCTAGTGAATGCTAGCGTCAATGAGCGATTTGGGTAGCATTGTTACCTTCCCCAGCTGTGATCATCACAAAATTTTTCCTCTCTTGGTATTCTCTCTCTTCCTTCTCTTTTCCTTTCTAACCTTTATTTCCCTTTTTAAAGGAGAAAAATAAAAGACAGAAAAGAATAAAGAAGAGAAAAGAAAAGAAGAGAGAGAGGAAATATTTTGCAAAGGTCTCACTTGACCTTAATTTTGAAAAGATTTAAAAGATTACTCACCTCCGTTTTGAAATATTTGCGGGAAAAAGGAGACGGGGCTCGCTCGTCAGTACGAGGTTCGACCGTTCCTGGTGCCTTTACCAAGGGTAATTGAA
This sequence comes from Nuphar pumila, assembly GCF_984573655.1. Lineage (NCBI taxonomy): Eukaryota > Viridiplantae > Streptophyta > Magnoliopsida > Nymphaeales > Nymphaeaceae > Nuphar > Nuphar pumila. Next base: position 49,791,101 of record NC_143253.1, read on the forward strand.
CCAAGGATCGAATTTATGCCTTTTTGCTTTGCCTTAATATTGTCTAAGAATTTATTCTAAGTCTAAGGATGCACAAAGAATCATGCTTGTGTAAATGCAAAAGATGTATGCTCTTTTGAGAAGAATTTAGAAATTTTATCCAAGTGTTTTTTTTTGAAATTATGAAGAATATGATGAGGAAATGGTTTTTGAAAGTTGAAGACGAACTTGGAGAAGTTAGATTTTCTAACTTAAGATTTAGAATAGATCTTGAGTTTTTGAAATAATCAAAGATTGAGACGAGCCTGAATTTAGAGAAGGGAGATTTGAAAAAAAAATCAATATAGACTTCAAAGTGTAGATCGAAAGTTAAGATGGAATTTAAGAAATGGAGTGGAATTCTAGATTTAAAGTTTGAAATCAGAATGAAAGTTGGATGGGATTTAAGAAATTTAGATGGGATTGATTTCTTTGAAATATGGATTTGAACTTGAATTTGGATTTTAAATATGGATTTGAAATTGGATTGCAAATCCATATGGAATTTAGAAATGGAATTAGACTTGAGAAATCTAAAAGGATTTTGAGAATGAAATTGATTTTGAAATCGGGTCTTCAAGAGGCCATTGGATTTGGATTTGGGTTCAAGAAATCCAAATGGAAATAAAAAAAAAATGGGATTGGATTTGAAGTCTAGAATTTGAGACAGTATCTAAAATTTGGATTTAAAATTAGATTGGAAATTCATATGGAATTTGAAGATAGATCTGGATTTTGGAAATCTGGATAAAGTTTGGAATTGGATTCAAGAAATCCAAACGGAATTTGAAGATAGAATTGGATTTTGGAAATCCAGATGAAACTTGGAATCGGATCTGAGAGATCCTAAATCGACTTTTGAAATTTGAAAAGAAGGATAGAGACTAAAACTTGAATTTTGAAATCAGAAGATGAATCTGGAAATTTTGAAGTTGAATTGAGCTTTGAAATTTGATTTTGAATATTGAATTTGAAAGCATATTTCATTCTTTAAGTGAATTAAAATAAGATTAAAGATATAATACATCTCTGACTATGGTCATTGAATGTATTATATAGTAATCATATTTAAATTCAAGTGAAGAATAAAACACATTTTTGGTGCTTTTATAGAGTTTAAAATGAAATTAACTCTCAATATATCCTAACTATGGTCATTGATATATATTTTGAGTTAATTTTAAGTTAAACTCTGATAAAAGAAGAAAATATTTAAAAATATGATGATTTTTTTTAAAAAGATCCAGTGTGGATCCAGTATTATTCCATAAAAGATGAAAACCATAAGTTTTGTTCACACCTTGATTATGGCCATTGATGCAAATTGTCAACTTAGGATTTAATCACCTTTTATTAGAATGGTGCACGTGCCATTCGTGTCCCCATTTGTGAAATTTTGAGAAATGAAAGAAGAAATGATATGAAAACAAGCAATTTCTAAGAGATGTATGCTCATACATTCTAATCTAATGCAAGGAAAGATAATGTTCTCTAACTATTACAACTTTTGAACGATAAATTTCTAGTCTAAGAAAGAGATTTTGACATTCTTATATCTTTTCTGAAAACAGAATCAATATGAAGCAAACACAAGATAGAAAAGAAAATAGAGGAGTGGTATTGAAATTAACTAATGCTGAAGAGGAATATTACACCCAATCTCAATTTTTTGATGTATACAATTAAGGATATGCAATAGAGAAATGCACAGAAGGAAAGTAAATATAAATGGAGAGTCATGAAGGTACTTACACTAGAAGGATGTGGGTATCATGACAAAGGAAATAACTGTGCAACATATAGAGTGTGGCTGTAGATGATGGAGCAGCTTCAAGGGCTTTTAGTTATAGCATTTCCCTTCTCCCAGCTCACATGACTGCCTCCTGGAGTATAGTTTCTGCTGTCTAAGGTGAGATTTTAACTCTAACATGATTTATTAGGCTCCCACATTATCCTCTGATTCTCTTAAGGCGTTTTCCACAGGTTCACAGTATTAACATAGCCTGAAATTCAGTGTGACGTTGAAGCCTATTTGCATTATCCCCATAATGGTTATCATCCAGTTGTATACTAGGTTCCACATAGCAAGGCCTTCTAGAGACAATCCAGCATGTGCTTCATCTGGTGGCTGAATTTCTGTGAAACTTCCACCAGCACTAGCCAGATCAATGACTGACAAATCATTTTCAACTCTTCTTGCTTCATTCACTTGATCACCAATCTTGGAGGAAAGGTGTTTAGTAGATGATAGGTGCTTATTAGACTTATTCTCCAAAGAATCCCTGTTAAAGAAAGAAAAACTTGGCTTGAGGCATGTAGGATGAAATCATTCAGTTGGGTTTAATTATTCACCTCTCCCCTAGAGACATGATATTGGGTTCAACTTCACAATTGGATGGGCTACCTGTTTCAAATCCCAACTATCACAAGCAATGCAATATCTGTGGTTTGACGTAACCCATGACAAGAATGAGAAAATAAATAACTCATTTTATGACATGAATGTTGAAACAAAAATTAAAGAAAGGTTCAAATATCATAGAGTTGAAGATTTTTACATGCTTTGACAACATGCAACCTAACCTATATGAAAGGAATTAACATAAACTGATATGATATATGAGGGGAAATTAACTGTATGAATGCAAACTGCTACTTGATGACATCAAATTAACCATTAGGCTTAACCAGTTATGAAATAACTAATGCAAATGCCATGATAAAAAAAAGAGAATTGATATATTGCAGTGACTAATCAAGGGGAATACAAGCAAATATCCAGAACAAACTGCAAGGCTGAAACTACAGGAATAAGAATGCAATACATGTACCGGCATATGGACCTAGATATTGGAATTGATTCCTGCAACTTAATGGAGCATTGACAGTCTACTCATGGAAATTCCACCACACTAAGGTGGAATTGCTTCAAATTTTTTTATTGAGGATGTTTCAACAGCCTTTCAAAAGAAGTTATTGCTGGGGACATTCATTTTATAGGTAGTTGTTGTACTTGTATAAAAATAAAAAGAATGTATCTACACTACTATTCGTTAGAGGATAAAACTACCCAGGATCATGATGGATAAGGATGAGTGGTGGAGGATCAACCAGTGGCAATCCCAAAAACAGTAACATAGGTCAAAGAGCCTCAATGTGTTAAGCTTTTACAGCTTGGGATTCATGTCAACATGCCCATTTCATAACTGTCAATAGTTAACTCTCAACGAATCAAATTCACACGATATCACTAGTTGTACTTCATACTCTCATTACAGGAATTCCAAAGTATGCTCCAGCAGATCATAATAACAAAGAATATCATTCTAACATCGCAGAATCAGTAATTACCTACCTGTTTATGTTGTACTGTCGCGCCAAAATATGATGAAACTAGAGCAGAAATGTAAGATCCAAAGCTACCACGGTCAGAAAACAAGAGACAGACAAATGCTGGGAATTGCTATGATGATAATAAGGGTATGTTTGAGGCTTCTTGTTCTGGGTCTTGGATTAGAGCTGCTTATCTCCTTGACTGATATCTCGATATGTGCACAATAAATTTTACCATCACCTTCTAGGCTCCCTAGCTTGCTGTGTTGGAAACATGAACCCAGATTGTCATCTGTTTTTTAGGGAGTACATATGTAATGTGGCCCATAGGGTTGAAAGAGGTAATGGGCAGCACATGAAATATTGCAGGGAGGCATCTTGACTTTCCTCAGGGTAAAATCGATTGAGCAAACTGGATTGAATGTGGTTCGATGCTCCTCAGCTATGCCATCTTCCGTTAAGGGACTTCCAGACCAAACAGATGTTCATGAGAATGTTGTTTGCTTCAAAACAGGAATGGCTAATGTGGGGTGGCTCGAACAGACCTTGTGACAGAAACTCACCTGATCTTATAGCAGAACCACCCTGCTAACAAATTTTCTGATCTCTTTGCAACACAAAAGAGTTCAAGCACAGGGGTGATCCATATCGATCTTACATGGAAACGCTGGATTTTCGAGGTAATGAATGAAGGGGAATTAAAATGATGATGGGATCAATGTTTAATATGACCACCGTGATGCGAGAATCGTATGAAATAAACTAAATGTCTGGACAGGGAACCTATGATGAACCTTCCTTTCAAAACTCAGACAAAGGTGAACCATCAATGACAGAACAAGAACCCATTTAAAGTGAAATTGTCATGAGGATAAGTGGAAATATGCAAACTACCAAAAGAAAAGGGGGTGAAATATGAACTATTCATGGCTCGGCAAGAGATCAAAGCCATTACAACCATCAAGATCAACTAGCCATCAGAACAAAATCTCGAAAAATCAGTAGATGATCAAAGCAAACAGGAATTCAAAAAATTAACAAGTGAGCAAAGCATAAGTCGATTATCAGAACAAAACAAAAAAAAAATGAAAGAGAAACATAAACAAGAGAACAAAATAAACAAGACATGGATTGGAATCATAATCTAAGAAAATCAGAGAATCAACATGTATAAAACCGTTGAAACTCACTGATCAAAAGAAAGGAAAGCCAAAATAGGAAAAAAAATTGTTGGAATAGATGTATTCCGTTGATTTTGCACTGTGTAAATCGATGTTTCTATCTGTAAACCAGATTTACAAGGGGTGCGTTAACAGGGCTTGAAGCAAGTAAACAAAAAGGAAAAAAAATCATAAAACAAAACGAGAAAGAATACTTACCTTAGCTTTCTTGAGGGTGATCGACTTCTTTTAGTCAAGTGGGAAAAAACCAGAGAGATCGGAAGAAAAGAAGAAAAAGAAGAGAAAAGGGGAAGAAGAAAGAAGTAGAGGAAGAAGAAATGTTGAGATGGAGGGGTGAAACACGGTCGTGTAAAGAGAAGAGGGGTGCGGGGGGTGAAGAGGAGGTGGAGAGGAAGAGACCTTGCAACTTTCTTTTATAACGGAAAGCCGTTAGGGGCTTTTTCAGAGATGGTCCCCTTATTTTTGGAAATTTTTCAAAAAGAGGGCCCATCTACAAGTTTTTCTTAAAAATGGTGTAGAAAGCTATATTTTTCAGAAATTTTTCTTTTTATATTTTTTTTTGATAAAAAATTCTAAAGATATGAGGAAAATACAAGGATTTTAGAATAATGGGATCCAAAATGAGGTTTTGAAAGATTTTTGTAAAATATTGGTTTTGAAATTGCAAGTTTTCTTAAAATGGGGTTTTTGTGAAAATTACATGATTTATTTTAAAAAATGACCCCTGAAATGGATCTGAATCCAAGATTTTTAGAAAATATTGGGTTTGGATCTCGAATTGAGATTGGATCCAGATAAAACATCCGATAAAATACCATGAATTGATTTTTTTTTATTTTTTTTTGAAAAATAAGAGATTCAGATTCAGAATTGGATCCAGATATCAGATCTGGATCCAAGATTGGGTCAGATACGAACATTGAGCATGAATTTCAGTGAATCTGAAAAATGAATAAAAATTTGATCAGAAATTGACCCAGTTATTCAGAAGATGGAGCCAGAGGCAAAAAGGAGATTTTTGGATTTTTTTGGAAAATTTGGGGTGTTCACACCAGCCATAAGGTACCTATAGGTCTATTGGGTGACACTTTCAAGAGATTGTGTCATGGCCTTAGTGGCACAACATTGTTTTTTAATTGGGTTGTTGGTTCAGAGCGGCATGAGCATCACCCCTCTTCGAAACTCGAATGATGACTACTTCCATACATTCTTTAAAGAGCATTATGGTGTCATGTATAAGGAATGTACGTGGAGTCGTGACTTGAGCTAAGGTCGCCACACATGAGGTGGTGTGTAGGGCTGAACATCCGTCTAGGCAGCTACCCATGGGGTGATACACAATGCCAATGATCATTCGGTGGTCACACATGGAGTGTTGTGCAAAACCTTAGGTTGTTGGCTAGCTAGGTTGGCTTCAATGGGCATTACACGAGCTCACAAAAAAGTTAACTTGTGACAACTGGTATCAGAGCAGAATGATTCAAGGTGACATTGTCAAAGGCTGATTAGCATACAATATGCTATTGTGTAATAAAGGCATGCTAAGGCAGATAGTGTTTACGAAGTCTATAGCGAGGAAGTGGAGATTGTTTCTGATTCAGATAGATTCAATTTTGGAACTACTAGCTTGATAAGTAGCTATTGATGGCAAACTGAGTACACTAGATATAATGCCCACAATTTTTAACTTATGAAATTTTGGAAAAAAATAAAAAATTTATAGTTAGATCATTTTTAGAGTTAAAATGATAGTTCAACAGAATAGCAGTTTGAAAAATCCAAGTTAGCAAACCCTAGATAGGTTATAGATGAAATTTCAAGCAAAAAGATTGGGTCCCCAAATGTCTCGAATTTGAACTTGTATTTTCACATAATCATTCAAAACCATAGAGATTTAAACAAAAAATTGAATATAAATAGTTTTATACAAAAATATTTATATAAAATGTCAAAATATACTCAGGAGCGTACAACAGAGAGAATGGATTCTTGATATCGTTGCGTTATCACGCCATCGCCTGCAACATCAATCTACTCATCAATTATATCTCATAAAATGAGCTAGACTTGTTGAAGTCGACTCCCATAGAAACACACGAAAATAACTTACTTCATATTAGGTTTAATCTCTACTTAAATAGAGATTAACCATCTGTGTCAAATTACAAAAAAGACCCACAATATATAAGAGAATAACGTATAAGGAGACAATAGTATAAAAACCCCAAAAGGCCCTTATAAACACGAGCCCTTATAAACACTTCTCAACACTCCCCCTCAAGCTGGAGCAAAGATATCAATCATGCTAAGCTTGTCATAACAACAAGAAAAACTAGCACTCGCCAGAGCCTTGGTGAAGACATCAGCTACTTGATCTTTGGAAGATATATGATCTGTGCAAATATAACCAGTCTGAACCAAGTCACGTACATAGTGACAGTCAACTTCAATATGTTTAGTCCTTTCATGAAATACTGGCTTATTGGCAATATATGTAGCAGCCCTATTGTCACACACCATCGACATAGGTAGAAATACTTTCACCTGAAGATCGGTTAGAAGTGATTTTACCCACATCATCTGAGCTGCAGTTTGAGCCATAACTCGATATTCAAATTCAGCACTCGACCTGGCTACAACAGTTTGTTTCTTACTTCTCTAGGTAATTAGATTTCCTCCCACAAAAACACAAAATTCAGTTGTTGACTTTTTATCTTCAATTGACTCAGCATAATCTGCGTCAGTGTAAGAAACATCTAAGGATGCATTTTGTTTAAACAACAGTCCTTTACCAGGAGATGACTTTAAGTACCTGAGAACCATCATAGCTGCATTCCAATGAACTTTAGTGGGTTTATCCATGAATTGACTAATTTTACTCACTGCTAATGAAATGTCAGGTCTAGTAACAGTGACATATAACAACTTACCCACCAAGGATCTAAATCTGGCACTATCCACATATTCAGACTCCTCATCAAACAAATGAGTTTTGGGATCCATAGGAATGTTAGCTGGCTTTGCTCCTAGCATTCCAGTCTCTTTTAATAAATCCAAAACATACTTCCTTTGCGACAAAACTAAGCCCTCTTTGTTTCTTGCCACCTCGATACCCAGGAAATATCTGAGGGGACCAAGATCTTTAGAAACAAAATGTTTCTGAAGATGAGCCTTTGTTGCATAAATATCTTGGGCATTGCTCCCTGTCAATATGATATCATCGACATATACCACCATAAAAACAATTCCAACACTAGTTTTCTTAATAAACAAGGAATGGTCTGAGGCTGATCTGACAAAGCCAAAAACCGACATTACCTCAAATAATTTGTGAAACCATGCACGAGGACTCTGCTTCAGGCCATAAATAGCCTTCTTCAACTTGCACACCTTCTGACACTCCCCCTGAACCTCAAAGTCTGGAGGTTGTTGCATGTATATTGTTTCATGCAAATTCCCGTATAAAAAGACATTCTTTACATCCAACTGACATAAGTGCCATCCATAGTGCACAACGATTGAAAGAACAAGATGAATAGTGCCAAGACGAGCAACTGAGGAAAAAGTTTCAAAGAAGTCGACACCATAAGTTTGAGTATAGCCTTTGGCAACCAATCGAGCTTTGTAGCGTTCAGTGGATCCATCTGAGTTATATTTAATGGTATAGACCCATTTGCAACCAACAATATCTGCATCAGCAGGTGGATCAACCAAGTCCCATGTGCCCTGAGAGCGAAGGGCATCCATCTCATCCCGCATAGCCTACAACCATTTAGGGTCGAAAAGAGCTTGACTGTGATGGAGCGGAACAGAGGAGACAGACAAAGCAGAAATGAAATTCTTCATGGATGCACCGAGATTAACTTCTGAGACAAATTGAGAAATGGGATGAAGGGTGCACTGTCTCTTTCCCTTGCGCAGAGCAATAGGAAGATCATCATCAAGAACAGGAACTTCAATATGTTCAGGGATACTCACCTCAGAAGAAGTAGATAATGGAGGCATTGAGGTAGGTGGTGACCTGTGAGAGTAGACGATAGGAGGGTTTTGGTAACGAGACACAACAGAGGATGGAGCCAAAGACTGAGAGGAAAAAGACTCTAACGAAAAAGGAGGGACCGGAAGAGGAAGGATATCACCCTGGCTCTCCTGTAGCCTTGGAGTAATACTTGAAAAATGGAGAATAGTCTCAAAGAAGGTAACGTCCGGACTGATATATTCTGTATGGAATGTAGGGTCATAGCAACAATATCCCTTTTGATTCTTAAGATATCCAAGGAAAACACATTTAATAGATTGCGAAGCAAGTTTATCTCGATTAGGACCCAACTTATGCACAAAGCACACACATCCAAAAACTTTAGGAGAGATCGAAAAAAGCGGAACCTCTGGACCAAAAATTTGAATAGGAATCTGATCTTCTACCGAGGTTGAGGGCATGCAATTTAGGAGAAAGCCAGCAGTTAAAACAGCATCACCCCAATATGATGCAGGCATATTGGATCGAATCATTAAGCAACGAGCAACATTCAAGATTTGTCTATGTTTTCTCTCAGCCACACCATTCTGCTGGGATGTATGAGGACAGATAAAATGAGGTTGAATCCCATTTGCAGAATAGAATTAAAATAAATCTTTGGATTTGAACTCAGAAGCATTATCAGTGCGAACAATTTTAACACACATCAAATTGAGTCTTTATTTCAACAATTAAAGATTTGAGAATATCAAGAACTTGAGACCGATCTTTTAACAGGAACACCCACGATAACCTTGAGAAATCATCAACAATAACCAAATAATAACGACACTGAGACCTACTAGGAATCCTACTTGGACCCCACACATCAACATGAAGAAGATCAAACAATCTTTGACTCGACGGACTCTGACTGGAGGGAAAAGAGCTCCGGTGATGTTTTCCAAATTGACATGTTTCACATTGAAAAGAAACTGAAGAGGATATATGAGGAATGACACGACAAAGTTTTGACACGGGAAGGTGACCCAGACGATGATGCCACAACAAAGGGCTTGAGGATGATGCCACAGCAGAATAGACTGAACACACTGGTTGATGTAGATAATAAACACCACCTTCCTCATAGCTGCCACCAATCATCTTCTCTGTCAGCAAGTCCTGAAACATGCAACACATGGGATCAAAAATCACCCTACAGTTCAGCTCTTTAGTTATTCGACTGACAGATAATAAATTCTGTGGAAAAGAAGGGGCATGAAGAACATTTGACAATTGAAGAGTAGGGAAAATAAACATGTTTCCCTGTCCTACAATTGGGGAGGAACTACCATCAGCAAGGACTGCCCTCTTTTAATCAGAAACAGGCTTTAAACTTAAAAAATTACACGAATTTCCACACAAGTGTTTAGATGCCCCGGAATCAATAATCCACCTACCACCTAGACCAGGTAGGCCATCACCTGCAGAGCACACAACATCATCTACTGGAGAGCTCGAAGTAGATGGCCGTAAGGCTAGAAGCTCGTCATATTTGACCACTTGAGCCTTGGGAGCAGTTTTAGCTGTTGAAGGAGGAGGTCTGCCATGTTTGTCAAGACATCTATCTTCTAAATGACCAAATCTGCCACAGAAGGAGCACTAAAACTTGCCCCTGCCTCCAGTACCATGACCACGACCCCTTCCTCTGAAATTCAGGACAATTCCTCGACCACGACCAAATGAAACAGATAAAGTAGAGGATTGGGTTTCCGATTGAAAATTAGGAAGAGACATAGCAAGCCTGCTCAGCCAATTATATGCATCAACAAGTGTAGGAACATCTGATCCTGTCAACATCTGAACTTTAGCCACTGAATACTCTGATGATAGCCTAGTAAGAAATCGAGCCACCATGGTCTGCTCCTGATGAATCTTCTGTTGGTTGCAGTATAAAGGTCTATGAGCATTCAACCTCTCAAACGCAACCTTTACTGATACGTAGTATTGTGCCAATGTTTGACCCCCTTGTTGCAGTTGATAGATTTCCTGTTCTACTTGAAGAATACGTCTCACATTCATTTCTTGTGAGTACGTATCCCTCAAGTTATCCCACATCTGCTTGGCGGAAGAATAATAAATAAGACCATCGACAATATGTGGCTGCACACTGTTCATAATCCAGGACATAACTATATTATTGTCCTCTTCCCACATTGCGTATTTTTCAACTTTTTCTTTAGATTCAGACTCCAACAAAATATGCTTCCTGCGATGACCTAAAACTGACATCATAAATGTTCGAGACCATCTTGCATAGTTAGTCTCATCTAATTTTACTGATGTACCATACGAAAACGGATTTGCGAAGGCTTTATAATCTGCCGAAGCCTCTGTTTTTTGCTCCCCTTTTGTGATTCAGCCATTACAGCAATAGTTAAAATATCACAGCAGTCACTTGACCTTCACACGGTCTGAGATCAGATTTTAGATCAGATATAACAAATAATTTTTTTTGCTATAGGCAGATGTCACAAAAAAAACTGATGCACTAATAAAGACTAATGAACAGATTAGGCAGACACAACTTTCAATGATAGGCTACTAACAAGAGATTAGGCATAGGCAGATGCAATCCAAACTATCTTTAAAAGAGCACGTCCAACCAAAACTCCCTTAAAAAAATATCCACAACACAACTCTTACTGTACACACGAATTGATCCACCAACTGATTCATAATCCAAACTATACTATCCAGGGAAACCTTGCCTAGATGAGTCAAATATATTTTTTTAAATAAAACTGATCTGGTACATACCACAATCATGCAGAACTTACTCCACCAACCTCAACGATCGTGACTATTCGACATCAACAGGAAGAACGATCGTGACTTTAAGACATCAACATCAATGATCAGATCTGATCCAGATCTCTGTCACAACACCATATCTATTTTAATGGTGCTTCGGCTGACAGAGACCCAACATCAGATCTGATTCTTCTGTGAGAGATGTCCTCCACCCAATCGATGATGTAGAAGGCTAGGGCACAAGCCTAATCGATGTTGAAGTCGTCAATAGGCTTTAATAGGCTTCAGATGTCAATAGGCTTCAATAGGGACCAGATCTGCTGCTACCGAAGAAGATGGGCAGACGTTAATAGGCTTCAAACGAGAAGGACCTCACCATGCTCTGATACCATGTTGAAGTCAACTCTCATAGAAACACACGAAAATAACTTACTTCTTATTAGGTTTAATCTCTACTTAAATAGACATTAACCATTTGTGTCAAATTACAAAAAAGACCCACAGTATATAAAAGAATAACGTATAAGGAGACAATAATATAAAAACCCTAAAAGGCCCTTATAAACACGAGCCCTTATAAACACTTCTCAACAAGACTCATGAAAGCTCGGTAGGTGAAATGATGTTACACAATTGTACAAGACTAATACACGTATTTATCATGCTTCAAACATTATATCACATGCAAAAAAATGATCCACAAATTTGTATAAATGGGGCATTGTTTCTATTACACATAAGTAGTGTGTATCATGCCTTTGTTTTGATAATTACTTACATGTGGATACATACAAGATGAAATTATAGAAATAATTGAGACCATTTGGGGGTCCATTATTTTATGTAAATTGATAACCAGAATGACTAGCTGAGTCTGATCCAAAGGAGGCGGTATAGTAACCAACGAAAAATTCTCCAGAGGCAGGAATAAACAGATGATGCATCCTAACTCCTATAGAAGTTGTAGGATTTGTCACCAAGGATAATAATTGATAGTCATGTCCCCTAACTCATATGACTGGAGACACCGAGTCATTGCCAATTGAGGAGCGTTTGTGAGACCCTCCTTAAAATGGCATGAAAAATTGAGTTAATTTTTTTTTCTTTTAAATAGAGCATACAATAGAAAATCAAATATTTATTTCTTTTAAATATTTTCTCAACTCTTTTTTCAAATATTTTCTAGCACTAAGGAAGAACAAACATTTTTACAAAAAAAATCATTTCATTCATATATTCCTCATTGATTACAAAATTTAGGGGGTCAACTAACACTGACTTTCACACGATTACATTCAATTATATTTTTGATAAAATTCTAAAATACAAAATACTACCAGGAAGAGAAGGGTCTATGATCCAACTCCAAAGATACTCCAGTTACGCACACCTATCGCCGCCAAGATTGCCTACTCATGGGTGCCTAAAAAACCGAAAATAAGCAGGTGTGAGACAAACCATACATCTTAGTAGGTAACACGACCACCCACTATGCAATAGCGAACATGAGTAGGTCACCAGGCCAAACTAGACTCTAGTTAAGTCCATGGCTAACAACGAGTCTCAAATCTTGACTCGATAGGATTTGACTCGACAAGACCTCTAACTCAAGAGGTCAAACAAACAACTAAACATAACCTAAATGTATATATATAAAATTTTATTTTCTTTTATTTAGGGTCATTTATTACTCTCTACCAATGCACATTATAAATTTTTTTAGTTCTCACTTTCATTATGTGGGGGTGTGCATTCATGAGTGATTTAATATTTTATTTTAAATCCCACAAGAATACGGTTCACCAGCACCAAGGTACAAAAATCCTTCATCAAGGAGTTTCTTGCCTTGGAAAAGAATCATAGTGAACTACTGGTAGCGTACGTAGCTGGACCTTCACAATAAAATGAAGCCCTCATCCCCTAGGCCACCGTGGTTGGGGACTGTTCACCCTAGTGACCAAAGTGGGGCCCACAAAAGTGACATGCCACTGCTAGCTAAGGAGTCTATCAGCAACTCAGCACAATCTCACGGGGATAAGCTCGCTCTCAAGGCAAGTAAAGAGTCACTCAAGGTGACAAGTTACCGCATCTTTCAGGGCATAACCAAAATATGTGTATCTTGTTTATTTTAATTTCTGATTCATTAGCAAATTCTTAATTTCTTAAAGCAATCTTTAGGTACTCATGGCCTTGCCAAACAAGACGCACTAAAATTTATTTTCAAAATGAGAATTCATTCTCTAGAAATAGTGCAAACATCTCATTGCACTCTAAATGAGTTGTTATTGTGCCTAACGAGTAAGCTCTCACTTGGGAAAATCATTTCCTAAGGTCCATACCTAGAAAAATAAAAAATTTGAGGGATATTCGTAAATCCAAAATTTATGAATCTCAAACCTCATACATGACACCCAATGCCCATGTATAGGTTAAATTTTCTTTTTTCTTTATTATATATATATATTTTCTAGATTTAATTCATTGCTCAAAGCTTTAAAACAACTAAAATATAGTTTTTAGTTTTTTATCTTTCCTCTTTTTTTTTTCAAAAACCTTAAGGGCCAAATGCATGCTCGTCTCTAGATTTACTTATTTGTATCTAGATAGATTATTTAAAACATACCCAATTTTTTTCCAAGCTAACTATTTTTAGTTATCATTATTATATTATATATATATATATATATTTCATACACATGAGCAATATGAGAATCCAAGCATGCAAAAATATTTATTTCAAGTGCAAACAAGACATATTATTTATTCATGGCAAAAATTTATTTTTATGCACACGTATGGCACAAAAGAAAGAATTCACTTTTTTTTTAATATGTATGATCGTACAGTCTTGTCATATTTTGACTTAGCTGCTCGTCTATTCTGCAAGTGGGGTCAATATGAAAAGTATAGACAATTTTGTTACCTTTGTATCGAGTTAAAATTTTGAATTTTTTGACCATTGGTTGTCGAGTTATGGCTCATACTAGAAAACTAGTTGTGGACCTGGGTTTTGTCCTACTTGGGATATACCAGTTAGAGACAGTCCCAAATGAGCCTTAACTTGACTGTTTTTGTCAATGAACAAAACATAAAATTTTTAGATATACTTGTTAGTTGTCCAACGAAATAAAAATCAAAATTTTCTGATTTTGGACGGCCTATAGACGAACTAAACAGTGAGCTGGACTAATACAGACCGGGACAGTCACCCGAGTGGTTGTCCTCTCTATTCCAGAATATTTTTGATAGGAATAACAAAAAAAATTGGAAAATAGTAAAACATAAAAATTTTAGATATAGTTAGCTATTCAACGCAATAAAAATCAAAATTTTCTGATTTCGGATGACTCAGTTATGGATTAAATGGTGATCTAGACTAATATAGACTTGGATAGTCACCCATGTGGCTATCCTTTTTGTTCTAGGAAGTTTTCGATTAGGATAACGCCAAATTTGGAAAATAGTAAAACATAAAATATTTAGATAAAATTATTAGCCATTCAACACAATAAAAATCAGAATTTTTTGAGTTTGGAAGACCTGGATACAGACTGAATGGGGGGCTGGACTGATACAGAGTTGAACAGTCACATGCGTGGCTATCCTCCTAGTTCTGGGATGTTTGTGACAGTGGGAACACTGAAATTTGAAAAATTGTAAAACATAAAAATTATTGAGGTGTTCAATATATTTTTAATGAGCTAAAACACAAAAATTTTCTACTACTGACCAAAGAGTTATTACTAAAATACTGACGATGGTTTTTTCTTTGACAGGATTCAATCACCGAGTAACTGTCCTTACTGCTCTAGGATGTTTTCTACTGTGGTAACGCTAGAATTCAGAGAAAGGTAAAACACAAAGATTATCAGGGTATTCAATAAATTTTCAAAGAGCCAAAACATGATTTTTTTTTATTTCGAACCAAGGAGCTATGACCAAAATACTGACAGTGGTTTTCCTTAGACAGGATTCAGTCACCCGAGTGATTGTCTTTACTGTTCTGAGATATTTTCGACTGGGACAACACCAAAATTTGGAAAACTGCAAAACATAAAATTTGTCGAGGTGTTTGATAGCTTTTCAACGAGCTAAAACACAATTTTTTTTGGCTTTAGACCACCCACCTTTCGTACACATGCATGAAAATAAATATAGAAATTAAATCTAATATATTTAATGTATTACAATTAAAGAAATAACTTATATGCTTGACAGTTAAGGATAAGAGTGGATAGGGGGCGTTTTCACCAGGAATTGGAAAGGACTCCAACCCAGGTATAGGGCTCTCTCTCATTCTTGAAACACACATACTAACAACATGAATATTCCATTCTTGGAGATCGAAAGCATAACAACATGCTCCTTTAGATCTGGCCTCTTCCAATCATTCAACACCTCATTAGGATTTCATTGATGTAAGTTGTTTTTATCAAATCAAACTACACATTTACATCATTCATTTAGTGAAAATTAAAATATAAATAGATGAAATCCAACTTGTATGATTTAAAAAACATATTTCTCATTGAACAAATATGATTCAAGGGTTCTTGCTAAATCGATTACTTAGAATTCTTCTATAAGGTCATATTTGATCAAAGCTACTTGCATCATAAGATTTAAGAGGTGAACGAAGATGGGGATGACATAGGAGAACTTTGTTCAGAAAGGAAAAAAAAGAAATCGTAAATGAAATTGCTAGAAAAGAAGCAATGTTGAAAGAATTCAATACACATTTCTCAGAAAAGTGAGGGAGAGAGAGAGATTACACTCTGGTTCCATGTCAATCCAGAAGAGGTTTTTCGGTGACTCCTCTGAACTCTCCGGCCTCTTCGATTTTCTGCAATCAGGCCCAAATTCATGATCAATTTATTGGAGATATTAGCACAGATAGCACAAATCGCATCATTAAAGGCAAGCTTGATGGCGATACAGATAAAGATGGTAAGGGAGACACAAATAAAAATGGAAAGGGGGATACAAACAAAAATGGCAAGGATAAGGTTTTTAGAGAGAAACTAAATCCTCTGCCATAACCGTCGCTCCATGATTATCGCTGAACAGTTGCTAAAATCATGGAGTCTTCCTTTTTTTTGTAGTTTCTCCCTGTATTTATATTCCCCTGCTCTTTGTAGCATACTGTTGAATATTGAATAGAGACACAGAGCAACAAAGCTCCTTTAGATCGTGGATGTAGGTCTATCATAGACCGAACCACGTAATCTTTATTGTCCTTTCTTTTCTTTGCACGGTTTTTTCTTTATGGTATCAGAGCATCTTCAGTAAGCTTTATTTTTTCTTACTGATCGATCCATTCATCTTCCCTTTGTCATGGCTCAGTCATCAGCAGCTTCATACCCATATCTTGCGTCCTTGAACATCTCCAATTTTGTTTCATTGAAGCTTAATCATTCAAACTTTCTTATTTGGAGAACACAGGTCTTGGCTCTTGTAGAAAGCCAAGACATGCAAGGTTTCTTAACCGGTGAAACAAGGATGCCGCCAATGATGATCGATGATCCCAGCAGTACAAAGGCTGTTAAGAGCAAGATCAAAAATCCTGTTTACATCTCTTGGAAGAAATTAGACCGACTACTGAAGGGCTGGATAACAACCACTCTCTCAGAATCAGTTTTGGGGATTGTCGTGGGTCTCGACACCTCCATGGAAATCTGGAATTCTTTAGTCGATTTTTTTGCTCAGGATTCTCAAGAAAGAGAATTTTGTTTAATCCAACAACTTTCCTCTATAAAGAAAGGTGTTGATTCTTTGAACGACTATATCAGAAAGTTCAAAAACTTGTGCGACGATCTTGCCACCATTGGCAAACCTGTCGACGACAAGGTTAAAGTCTTCTGGCTGCTACAAGGGCTCGGCCAGGGGTATGAGAACTTTGTCATGAGTATGTTGAAGCCGCCTATCCCCAACTATCGTGATATTGTCCCTCTTCTTCAAAGTCACGAAACTAAAAACTCTCTTCACGTTAATGAGTCACCGGCTCAAATGGCGTATTTCAACAATCAAGGAAACTATGGCGGCAAGAAAAAAACTCATATTCTAAATTCTCTTCTAAAGGAAGAGGATTCACTCAAGGGAATTCAAATCAAAACAAGACACAACAGGAAAATCAGAATCAAAAGGATGGACGATCTCAAGTTTCAAACCAAAACTCTGCTAAGGGAAAGCATTATGGTATGACATGTCAAATATATGGAAAAAGAAATCATTCTGCCATAAATTGTTATCATCGATTCAACCATTCTTACCAAGCTGAGGATATTCCTCAAGCTTTAGCTGCCTTGTCTGTCGCAGATTCTCAGGATTCTGAATGGTTTATTGATTCAGGGGCTTCATCTCACATGACAAATGATGCAAATAAGCTATCCAATCTCAAACCTTACAAAGGTAATGATTCTATCATTGTTGGTAGTAGAGAACGCCTAAAAATATGTCATATAGGAGATGCTAAAGTTCAATCTTACCCTTCTCCTCTTGTTTTAAAAAATGTCTTACATGTTCCAAGATTAAAGAAAGATCTCTTATCTGTTAGCAAGATGACATCCGATTTTCCATATGATATGGAGTTCACTTCGTCTGGTTGTTTTGTTAAGGACAAGAGAAGTCAGCAAGTGATTGCCAAAGGGAGTAGGCAGGGAAGTCTATATGCTATGAACGGGGAATCAACAGCCTTATTCTCCAATCAATCCAAGAGTACCACAACAAAAAGTGGCATGCTTGTCTCGGCCATCCTCAGATGAGCACAATTTTTTATTTATGCAAGAATAATTTTATTGATGTTGATCATAGAGAAAATAAAAATCTTCTTTGTTCTAGTTGTCAAATGGGAAAAGCATGTCGACTACCTTTTATCTCCAATGGTAGTATTTGTGAGGAACCATTTATAAAAATTCATGCAGACCTTTGGGGTCCGACACCCATTGTTTCCAAAGAAAATTTCAGATTCTATGCCATTTTTGTCGATGATCACTCGAGATATACATGGTTTTATCCTCTCAAAAGGAAGTCTGAATTATGGCACTTTCATAAGTATGTTGATTGCCAGTTCAATAAAAAAATTAAAGTCTTTCAATGTGATGGA
This sequence comes from Nuphar pumila, assembly GCF_984573655.1. Classification (NCBI taxonomy): domain Eukaryota; kingdom Viridiplantae; phylum Streptophyta; class Magnoliopsida; order Nymphaeales; family Nymphaeaceae; genus Nuphar; species Nuphar pumila. Next base: position 49,809,507 of record NC_143253.1, read on the forward strand.
GGAGGCGAATTTTCAATCAACGAATTTCTACAATATCTTGCTGATCGGGGAATCAAACGACAAATATCTTGCCTGCATACTCATGAACAAAATGGAGTATCTGAAAGAAAACACTGAAATATTACAGTTAGGAATAACCATGATGCATCATGCTCGAATTCCAAAATATTTATGGGTCGAAGCTTTTTCCACAACAGTTTTCTTGATAAATCGACTTCCCTCAACCACTCCAAAGATGGACATACCATTCAACAAGCTTTATGGCAAACCACCCGACCATACCAATTTAAGAATTTTTGGGTGTCGTTGTTTTCCTTTCCTAAGGGACTATACCCAAAACAAATTCGAGCCAAAGTCTCTCCCATGTGTTTTCATCGGATACAGTGTTGAACACAAGGGTTATAAGTGTTTATACCCTCCTATAAAAAGAGTTTTCATATCTTGGCATGTGATTTTCGATGAAACAGTCTTTCCTTATCACAATCCCAGCTCCTTATTTGAGAAAAGCATAGAACAGAGCAGTTCGTCTACATTTCAACGGGAAAATTTCAGTTTTGCTCCTTTAGAGGAAAATGTTTTAGACTCTACTCTTGTTCAAAATATCATTTCTGTTCAACATCAAGAATCTGAACCTACACATCAAGAAGATGAACCTTCCAACATTGTTCCTACCAATGATGTTGTTATTTCTCAAAACAACACAGACATACAATCTGCAGGTACTGGTAATTTTTCTGTCGATCATCAAGATATCAATGATTCTACTCAACCCGATGGAGAGAAAGGACCACATTCCATCAATGAGGATGCTAGAAGCCGAACCATGGTAACCAGAAGTATGGTGGGAGTTCACAAGCCCAACCCCAAATATGCAATGATTCATAACCATTATGCTGAGATTCCAAAAGAACCAAAAACCATTCAAATGGCTTCTAAACACGTCAGATAGAAGGCTGCCATGGACGAAGAAATTCTAGCCTTAGAAGCTAACCAGACTTGGCAGCTTGTTGACAGACAACCTGATATGAATCTGGTAGGATCAAAGTGGGTTTTCAAGACTAAGCTCAATGCCGATGGCTCCCTTCAAAGACTTAAGGCTCGATTGGTTGCCTATGGTTTCATGCAAATTGAAGGTATTGATTTCTATGAGACTTTTGCTCCTGTTATATGTCCCACTACTATTCGAATTGTCTTGAGCTTAACTACGGTAAAAAAATGGCAAATTTGATAACTGGACGTAAAAAATGTGTTTCTTCATGGGGACCTCAAAGAAACTGTATACATGATACAACCACCTGGTTATGAGGACCCAAAGCATCCTAATCAGGTTTGTAAACTGTAGAAAGCTCTCTATTGCCTTAAGCAGGCTTCTCGAGCTTGGTTCGATAAGCTTAGTTCCTTTTTATTTAATCAAGGATTTTTTTGCAGCTCAGCAGATCCTTCCATGTTCATCAGACACTTCAATAGTGATGTTGTTATACTGCTTATATATGTCGATGGCCTTATTTTGACTGGCAGTAATCCACATCTTATCCAGGATTTCACAAAAGCTCTTGGATAAATTTTTGCCATGAAGGATCTTGGTAACCTCCATTATTTCTTGGGAATTGAGGTAAGCACCAACTTTCATGGGTTGTTCTTATCTTAGTGCAAATATGCGCTAGATTTGTTAATCAAAGCTAATATACTTGATTCTAAACCTGTCAACACACCAATGGCTCAAAAGCTTAATATCCAGGAAACCAATAGGACATTTTATTCTAATGTCACTTATTATCGTAGTCTTGTTGGAGGTCTTTAATACCTCACCATCACTCGGCCCGAACTAGCCTTTAGTGTCAACTTCATCAGCCAATTTATGCATGCTCCTACCATGGGACACTTTCAACTTGTTAAACGAATATTGCGCTACGTCAAGGGGACAATTGATATTGGCATGCAAATTTATTCTCAAAGTACTCTTGATCTCTATGCTTTCTCTGATGCTGATTGGGCTGGGTGTCCAGACACACGATGCTCCACTACAGGTTTTTGCACATTTTTGGGCAGCAATTGCATCTCCTGGAGTGCCAAAAAGCAATACACGGTTGCTAGGTCTAGTACCGAAGCTGAATACCGGGTCATGGCTTCCTCTGCAACCAAGTTAACTTGGATATCTTTCATCTTGTGAGACATTGGAATTCCTCAATTCCAGCCGCCAACACTTTTTTTGTATTAATCTCAGCGCTTTGCACTTAACAGTCAATCCCGTGTTCCACAAAAAATCAAAACACATTCAGATCGACTATCACTATGTGCGTGAAAAAGTAGCTCAAGGCACTCTTTAAACTAAGTATGTTCCCTCTCATCTCCAGCTTACCGATATTCTGACGAAAGTGTTTAACAAGGATCAACATCACTTGCTCAGCACTAGACGACTCAGTTTGCGGGGGGATATTGGAGATATTAGCACAAATAGCACAAATCACATCATTAAAGGCAAGCTTGATGGCAATACAGATAAAGATGGCAAGGGCAACACAAATAAAAATGGAAAGGGGGATATAAATAAAAATGGCAAGGATAAGGTTTTTAGAGAGAAACTAAATCCTCTGCCATAACCTTCGCTCCATGATTATCGCTGAACAGTTGCTAAAATCATGGAGTCTTCCTTTTTTTTGTAGTTTCTCCCTGTATTTATATTCCTCTGCTCTCTGTAGCATACTATTGAATATTGAATAGAGACACAGAGAAACAAAGCTCCTTTAGATCGCGGATGTAGGTCTATCAAAGACCGAACCACGTAATCTTTGTTGTCCTTTCTTTTTATTGCTCGGTTTTTTCTTTACTATTCACTTTCTAGTTCAAATCCAACCTAAGCCTTTTCAAGAATCGAGTTGAGATAAGTGATCCACATATCTTCGTGTTCATATTCAACCCAAGCACTTTCAAGAATCTAGTCCAGATTTGTGGTTATACACCCTCAAGTTTAAATCCAACTAGAGTCCGTTTGAGAATCAGATCCTACTACATGGTCTATATACCTTTAGATTCAAATCTAACCTGAGTCCTTTTGAGATTCGAGTCCATATTTGTTATCTAGATACCCTTTGTGGATCTGATTTTTGGTATAAACTTGATTTTTAAATTGGACTCAAATTTTAAAAGATTATCAGATTCTTGTATGCAAGTCAAGCGTCTTTCCTCCTCTACTTAGGGGGATCAACATTGTCAAAAAATTTATGGCACATAGAATTTAAGGAAAATTCAACTTCCAATGAGTTAGAATTTCACTTTGTTTAGGATCTTGCTTGTTCAGTCTTTGCTTTTTCAATTTAATCTCAATTTCTTAAGACTTTGATTGTAGTCTCTTTTTTCGTGTGGATTTTTAAAACTCAATATTTAAGTCCTATTATTTGGATTTCATCACTCATACCAGGTACATAAATTTAGTATATTGGGGGTGGATTCAAGGAGCCCGATCTCTACTTACAAGACATTATACATAAATTTGAGTATATCTGTGACGTGTCGTAAGGGAGCCTTACTCATTATAACCTAAGATGAGATCTCACTTGGATCATTAAACTATCAACTTAGATAACTTAGTTTTTGAAAATTCAATCTTGTGTGCATGGTGCTCTCAATTATTATGAACAACTTCAATCAACCTACGAAGAGTCTCTTAGCTACTCAAAAGCATGAGACCTTTGTCCAATTCATTGATAAACAATTACGAAGTCTAGACAAAGCTGAACCGGTAAAGAGGCCAATGAAGCTTAGGCCTCAGGGCCCCTGTGCCCAAAAAAATTTTAGGGGCCCATTTTTAAGGCCCAAGCTTCCCATTTGTTTAGAAAAGGTTCGAGTAAAGTATTGTTTAGGTAGTTTATATAAATATTTTATACATTTTTATTTAATATAATATAAATATTTTGAATATTATATTTGTTTAATGCGAATGCAAATTTTATTGTTATTTTGATTCTTTAAAAAAAAATCGGAGGCGCTGCCCCCGAACTCTTACTATTAATAGGGGGGCCATTTTTTCCCTCCGCCTCAGGCCCCATAAAACACAGGTACGACTCTGAGTCCAAATATAGATGAAATTTTTTGTGAGTGGGACCTTTGGCTTCTTGACGACTATAAAATTGAGGTCATTTGAGCAATCAAAGATGACTATTTTTCTAGGATTCATTGAGATTGACATCCAATCCTTACCTAGGGGACCACACTTTCTTGACAACGGGTAACTTGAACCTGTTATGTCTGATTTGTTTCTAATGTTTCGGATGAAAGGTTTTAAGTTTGTTTTGAAAACCTTTGTTAGATCTCTTGAATCATTAACCTTAAAGAAACATTCTTATCCTCTAGATCTTGATAAGTGGATTTGTTTATTGATACAAGGTTATGGGACTAATTGGATCCCACCATAATCATTTTTAAGATCCATCTCTTTTCCCTCTAATTGATCATAGGATTCTTTTATTGGTGTTGGGATATCCAACATCTCTAGACTGTTTGGATCATTTACTACATCTTGGGTCTTTTTTTCATGACAACTTTTAATCTCCTAGTGTTTGGCATAGATTGATCCGATTGACCGTTTTTTTTAATCCAAATTTCTTGAATTCAAGTCCATTTTTTTATGGCTAGGGTTCTTAGGAAGATTCATTTAAGAAACCTTTTTAAGATCCTTAACAATCGGTTTGGATTTTATCACAAAAAAGAGTCCAAACATAGATCACCTTTCACGCAAAATTAGATTTTTAAAAATCAAGTTTCCTAAGTCTGTCCCAAGGGGGTTGGCGTAGTGGGGTGGGGCCTTGGCTGCTAGACAACAATCAAGGTTTGATTCTCATGGGTGTCACCCCTCTGTGCAAGCCAATGTGTAGCATAGGCTCCGGGGGAAGGCGTCCTAGCCTTGGAGTTTTATGTTGCCGGCATGATGACCGTAGGTATGGCAGGCTGAGCCAGCATGACTAGGTCTTCATGTCGAGTGTGGTTTCTTCAAGTTATAAATTCAAAAAAAAAAGTTTCCTAAGTGTTCTCAATAGTTCTATGATCCAAGTGAGGCTCCCTTCCAAGCTCACCATGGATATACCTGAACTTATGTCTACAACATTTATGAGTGAAGATTTGGCTCCTTAGGTCCACCACTAATATACCAGACTTATGTAACTGCTAAAGGTGAGGAACATAGTTGCGAGAATGGGAATTAGAAACAGTAAGTGATACGAGAATCAAAATTAGGAAGTGGTACAGGAATCAAAATAAAAATTTTTGGAGTATTCGCAAAGCAAGAAGCAATAGGGAAAATTGTTTAGGATGAGATATAAGAAATTATGAGAAGTAATGATAAAATGATGGATGCAAGAAAACAACTTTTAAAGGATGAACTTCTTTGAAGAAAAAGAGAAGTATGTCAAAATGAATAATTAAGAAATGATGTCTATAATTGACAATTATATTATCTTATTAGAAAAACTACCTAAGATCATTTAATAGGGTAACTAAATTTCACATGCAATCAATAGAAACACAAAACCCTTAAAAACTACAAGTTCATAAGTTTATTTTGGAGTTTGGATACAAAACATTGATATAATAAAAAATTGTACAACAATTGATGTATAATTCCTCACACATTATAATTCTAAGAAACTTCAATTAAGCCTAACAATATAATCAATTGTTACCTAATACCTTTAAACAAGAAATGTACTATATATATATATATATATATATATATGTGTGTGTGTGTGTGTGTGTGGTGGTGGGGGGTGGGGGGTAACAAAACAAACATCTAACAACATATAGCTAATTATGTATTGCTAATGATTTCATATTAATGTAGGTATGAATATAGTAATTATAATATAATAAAGTTGCATACAAGATAAATAAAATCTATTGAGTTATTATGCAAAAAGTAATACAAATTTGGCTGATAAGCTATTTATCTTTTGTTAAAAAAATCAATAATTTAAAGTTTTAAACATATGCAGCTATATTATGAAACAAAGAACAAACAACTACAATTAAGAGAGAGCACAACAATCCAACATGCATATAGAAAAACATATCAAACTAGATGTGATTTCCTGCTTGATGGCTTGATATTTCAGTGATTTCATATTATTTTCTGCTGAGATTTGCCATGTCTTAAAGCTTGTTCTTTCTATATTGTTTTCTCTATTGGATAATTTTCCTGAAAACTTTTCTATAGGCTCAAAACTGTGTCCAAATAGAGAAAACTGATTCAGAAATTTCTAGTTTTTCATCCAGACAACCTTTGTATTTGGATGGGATCTCTGCAATATGCTCTCAGATCATCAAGAAATTTGCTTCTCTTGACTCTAACTCGGCTGGATTCATTTTCTATTTTGGGGGATTTTTTTGAAAATCCATCTTTCTGTCCCAAAACTACTGCCCAAAACAAAAAATACAGATTCAGGTCTCTTATTTTCTTTGCTTTGTGAGGTTTCTTGGGCCATATCTTTGCCATCTGACCTTCAATTTCTATAAAATTTAAGGTGTTTTGAATGCTAGCAGCGATGAGTTTCTTGTCTTTTGTGTTTGAACTTAGGAACCTTAGTTTCTGAGTTGTTTTTGGTGTTTGATTTTTCGTAGAGACCCTAGGTTAGTTACACTTTTGTGTGCATCTTGCTTAGTATGGGTTTTTCTTTTTTTTTTAGCAAGAACCTAGAAATCCTTATTGGATATTTTCCTGTCACGTAGATTCTTCAAAAAATTTAAACCTCCAATAAGTTAGGAAAATCAGTATGTTTGGGATATTGTTTTTTCCGTGTTTGTTCTTCGGATTTTGAGCTTTTTTCTTAGGATTTTTCTTGTGGGGCCTCCTCTTTTTGTGTGTGGATTCTTTAATAGCCAATCCAATCCTACTATTTGGATCTTTGGATCCTAGAAGTGTAAAAGGAAAAAAGAGACTATGAAATTCAAGACTTCATTTGGGGTAGAAGCAATAAGCTTGTGAGCCTCATCTCACCTAAATTTGTCAAGTTTAGTGAGGCCAAAAATCCTAAGATCCATGTTCTTTTCTTAGATGCCTGCAGAATAATGATCGGGTTTTAATTTGGTGATTCCTAAGAAGCCTAGAAGGGGACACCTTGTCTTGGTTTACTATTCTACTTATCCACCAAATCAAGAAGTTCAAGTCCCTAATGCACCTGTTCTTAGAAATGTTAAAAAATAAAACCAATGTACTGTCTATTATAGTCTATGACTTGAAACAAAAGAAAGAGGAAGATGCTTAGGATTTCATAAACCAATGAAGGCTTATCATAGGATAAAAGTTCTCACACGTGAGTCTCATGCACTCACCATAATCTTGAACTTACCAACCGAAAAAGAGCTAAAAAATGCAGTCTGAGCCCGATCCAAGTCAGATGCTTGGCAAACCATGATCTCAATGTAGAATGATAAACATGTAATTTCAAATTAATGTTGGCAACATGAATGAAGCATATTAATAGGGTCTTGCCCATAGTTAGCAGGAAACGAAATGGATATGGGAAACGATGTGTGAAGCAAAAGTAGAGTGTTAAACGTAGTATGAAGTGGGAAGCAGGATACGGTTGTAAAGCGATTATGCAATTGCATGAAAAAAAGGAAACAAAACACATAAGAAAAAATATGAATATGGGGTAGAAGCAAACAAGAAATGATGTAATTAAACACAAATATGAATATATATAAAACTAACACGCAAGCTTGTTATAAAAAATTTATAGTTTCATATTATGAAGAAAATAGGAAAGTAGGAAAAAGCGAGTGAGAATTGACAAGAAGTGAGATGGAAACATTAAAGAAGCGAAAGGGAATCGATTTGGAAAAAAATGAGGAAGCAAGCATCTCACAAAAGGTAATTGAGTTTCTCATATTTCAGAAGCGGTTTTTTCAAAGCTTCCCTTCCTTTCGGGAAAGCGAGGAGTTTCTTACTTTTGAAACGAGCTTTCAGGGAAGTGAGTTTCCCTATGTAGCAAAAAGCTTTCAGTAACTATGGTCCTACATATTGCTAGCTTGAATATATAGAAATAAAGCCATCCACTTCATAGGTTGATGAGTGTTTGTTTGGGCCAATGCGAGACATTTATACATTTGTAGCACTCTTGTTTAGCAATTTCAACGATTTTGGCTTTTGGTATTCACAAAAAAGAATGTCTTAGTACAATTTTAAATCATTCATCATTTGCATTAAACCACATTTAGGGCATGTTTGGAAACGAGAAAGATGTAGGGAAAAGTGATGCAAAATAAAAAAAAAATCCATACAGATTTTCTGACCCATGACTTTTGCGCTGATAGAGTTTTTCTAGAAAGTGTACTTTTGATAGAAAACATTCCTCCATGAGAAGGGCGGAGGGATGTTTTCTATCAAGAGAAAATTTATTTTTACACTCCCCACCACCCATCTCACCACCACCACCATCTCACCATTACCACCACCCTCCGTGTCACCACCACCCTCCTCTCTCTCATTTTTTCACATTTTCCCACTCCGTTTCTCTCATGCTACACAAACAAGAGAAAAACTTTTCATATCAAAAACTCATAAGAAAAACTTTTTTTTCCTATGAGAATTTTTCTTTCTTTCAAACGTGCCCTTAAGGTTTAAATTTTTCTCTAGTTGCATTTATTTTGTTGTATTTTGTTTCGTGTTTCTTTCAGCTTTGCTTAATTTATTAATCGAAGTGACCCATAAGTTAATAGCAGACACGAACCTACAAGCTTTTCCCAGATCTTTCCTGTGGGTCGATATGGTTTAGAATAGTTTGATCGAACCAAGTATCATGGAGTGTTCATTAGTTGTAATGAATCACACGTGTAACCAACAATGCGAGCTCCTAATTCTCGGTCCTCCGGTTATCACTGTTGGGTGATAGAGGAACATTCGGAAAGAACGCAACAAAAGAATTTTCAAAGGCTCATCATCCTCCTTGCTCTGTGACAAATATCGTGAGATTTATAAAAAGCTCGTGTGCCTGAAAGTTTAAAACGGCTATTTCTCGCGAGATTTTCAAACCTGACAAATATCGTGATATTTATGTTTTTAGTAGATATTTATTGTGAAAACCCTCGAGATTTTTATTTTTAAATGTGTTTTATTTATATTTTCTTATAAAAAATAATTTTTATATTTTTTAATTTATGTTTTATTGCCAAGATTTTTCCGAAAACTACGAGATTTATGAAAATTTTCAAAATCTCCCGAGTTTTTTACTGCAGATATTTTGCAATTTTAAACTTTTGTCACTATATGCCTCCTTGTCAGCTATCCATCTTCACATAGCTAACGACCTGCATTCTCTGGCTAAAACTCACTGCTCAGCTCTTCCATCATCTCTCTAATACTATGCCTTCTATTCAGGTTGATCACCATGGATGGGCTCTAATCTCCAAGTGTAAATTCTTATGGCCGATGCCTTATCGCCATTTTCTGATTAATACAAGTTTACTCTCTTTAAGAAACATAAAAGAAAAAAATAATGCAAGCTCCCAAGCAAAACGTGATCAAGCTCTAAACAGGTCAGCGTCTTTAGAATGCCATCAAGCTGGCTCACATGTTGAACACTTGAAAAAAAAAATGCCATCAAGCTGGATTCAGGACCCAGTGATCTATTTAACCATTTGGGTCTAGAAATTAGACCCGACCGCACAGCTTGCACCTGGCCTGGAATAAGCCGTGTTAATTTAGATATTAGGCCCTTGCTTTATATGCCTTAAGCCTAACAGCCAAGGCCACGAAAGCCTGCTCTTCTTTAGTGCATCACAGTGCAGATAATAGGCCAAGTCAACAGGAAAGCATGAAGATTCCCACCTGAATTGCCTAACAAGTAACACCATCATTTCTACAGAAGTCGTGATCAATAAACACATTCAACTATGGCATTTGACTGTGTTAGACTGCCACCAAGCCGAAGAACAAGCAGACCAAGTTACTAATTAACTCAGCATAAGAAGCATTTGGTTTGGATGCATGAATAAAGTGTTACTCGTAAAAATCAATTCTCCATCTCTATCAGAGTTCACCAGTCTCATACAGACTTCATGTGATGACGCAACCCCGGAGTCTAATATACTACTACGAATCTAAGCTACCAAAGCAGGATTAATGAAAATAATCAAATAACTAATTTTCAAAAAAAATAAAAATAGCTATTCTCCCTGAGAAATCCCTATAATAAGTATTTATAGGGAACATGAGAAACCTATCTCAGATCCTAGATGAATCCATTACATTAAATATATATACATATATCCAAATCTAAGGGTGTGTTCGACTCACTGGACAAATCCCACCTGGACACACCAGGTGCCGTTTGTCCTGGACCTGTGAGTCCAGGACAGGTTCCACGCAGCCTCTTGAAATATGAACGGAAGGGAAGCAAGCAGTTCCCACCGAGACTGCTTGGTCCTTGTGTATCAAATGCAGGACAACACCCACACAAGGACCAGCCTGTCCCCACTCGGGTGCATCCTACAATTCAGACATGCCTTAAATAAGCACAAATAAAACCATAATCTGAACTGAATCCAAATGAATCTCTTATAAACCCGAAATATACAATGCTCAACTCCTGCTAAGGGAAGGAGATGGGAGGCCTTTCCTTAAGGACTACTTGTTGCACCCGAGGGGAGAGAACCCCCTTTCATATGAAATGATTTCCTCACCCCTCCTTGGGAAAGCTTGGATTGGTTGTCAGGGGCTCCATCGTAATAGAGTCAAGCACCCGATCCTGTCTACAGTGAGGTAGCCGGAGAGTCTGGCACACACCTCCAAACAAAGATGGAGCAAGACACCAAACTTCTGCACCTCATCTGTTGCACATGTTGCATTCCTTTAATGAACCATCTACCATACCATTTATTAATGACTACGTGCTTGACACTGCAATCCTTCTTTCTCACGAACTAAACATTGGACAATGCACAAAGAATGCATTGTAAATGCAAAGAACCGTTATACCCATGCTGATGCTGCTACCAGAATACTGAGAAACCTGACATCAGCAAGAACACAAACACAAGCTTGCACCACCGAGGTGGTATCCCATGTGGTAAGCGGGGTCCTGTATCAAGCTGATAGGGGTCCGCCTAACCCCAGCTGGTCTTTGAAAACAAAAGAAAAAGAACACGCTAGCAGCTCATGCCACAAACACCAGCTATATATGGAGCTTCAAAGATTTTTATTATCACGATAAATTCAACTAATAGCCTTTTTTTATAAATTCCTGTTTTACCATGATTTCAATGTTTTTCTTTTATATTTTGACATGCTCATTTCTCAATATTTCTTTTGGGAGACCGTTTCTTATTAATTAAACTTTTTTTTTATATAATGAAGTTCCCAAACGAATAAGGATGGCAGTGGATCAGAGGAAAACTGAACCCTGCGCCGCCTCACCCCGTTTGGAATGGGGATGGAGGACATGAAACGGGGGATGAAGGTGGGGATGGTGGTTAAAATCAAAACTCGTGCAGGGATGAAAGCAATGATGGATGACAGTATTTTGAGATGGGGCGGGGGTGGAGACCTTGTCCCCCACCTCCAGCCCGGTCCACTGCCATCCCTACTACTGAAGCAGGTAATCTCCGGGTGGGATCGGGAGGATTGAGATTAGGATACTTCTTACCACATTCTTTACCTTCTCCAGGCTTCAACGTTCAAACCAGCAGGAGAGTTGCAAAAGGATCTTGTACTAGAAATGTTGCCAACACCTATAACTAGAGTTCCAAGTCCACGTAATTCTCATAGTAAACATAAAAGACAGACGACCCAACGTCAAAAAGTCCCTTCTCAAAGCAGTGAATACTCCATCGGCGCACCATGCCAGCACTACATACCAAATTGTCAGACAAGTTAGCCGCTGCCGCCGCTGCTGCTTATTCCAAAGCCTCAAATCCATCGTCTCAAACAAGTTGTGTCCAGGTCGCCCGAAGATCATCTGTAGGCAGAAACCAGCCCGATCTTGATCAGACCTAATTGAGCAAATCTAATAAGTTTTACTTTTATGTTGCATGAAAAGGGGACAAATACAGGGTGCTGGATCTGAGCCAGAAATATTAAAACCGAGACATGGTATTTTATTCCATCCTCGGTAAAGCATATGACCCAGACCAGTTCAATAACTTCATAGGCAGCCTCCTCAGTAGCCCAAGCAAACCTTAAAATGTATTCCAACAAGCCACTCTGCTTGGACATCTAAGCTTAACGACTTGGTGGAGTCTCGGATTGGTTTAACAAAAAGGGGAGAAATATTGGATTTCATCAGATTTTTTAAAAGTAACAATTAATACGAGCATCTGAGCATTCCAAATCAAAAGGCTTACATGTGTTCTACAACAAGTGCAGAAGCTCCACCACCACCATTGCACACTGCTGCAACACCAAATTTTGCATCCTTCTGCCTCAGAACCTACATGCCAATTGCCACGAACAGCATAACGAGTGTCAGCAAAAAAATTTATATGACCCATCAGCTTAGCTCCATTACATATAGAGTGCAATTTTTTCTTTATTTATTAGGATGTAAGACTACCACATCGGTGCATGCTGGTGTCTGTAAATGTCAAAAAAAATACCAACACCACCTACAAAACCTCCACTAGAGAGGTTACCTATAGTTCATTGAAAAGCCATGTCCACCACCACCGTGAAACTTTTTGACATGCAAATTTATTGCATAATCTGACCAACAATAGAAACTGTGTGTGTGTGTGTGTGTGTGCACGTGCTTGAATGAAGAACAGGCTTGTTGGTGGGCAAGAAGTGTTACTCCTAAGAGTGTGACCAAAATTCGTGCGCCACTGCAGCCAAGTGGATGCCCCAGCGCTACAGCTCCCCCATGCACATTAACCTTCTCCTGCAAGCATGATGATAGTGGCAACTGTTAGTCACAAGAGCAATCTTCGAAAACTAAATAGTCAGCTGTAAAGAGAGTAGATAAAGATTTTTGAGAATTTACAGGATTAAGCCCAAGAAGCTTCTGATTGGCAAGTGCCACAACCTGCAAAAACAGAAAATAAAATAATACAAAAATGTCAAAACGAAAAAAAAAATATTAAGGCTCATCATAATCTGATATTCTAGTATCTGAAAGAAAAATGTGATAACGTACAGAAAAAGCTTCATTTATTTCATAATAATCAACACAGGAGGCCTCCAAGCCAGCATTTGAAAGAGCTTTTGGTATTGCAAGAGCTGGTGCAGTTGTAAATAGTTCTGGTGCCTGAATCGTCAATATTAAAGCTCATTGTCCAAGAAATAATAACCCATCTCCGAATGCAAAAGATAAGAATAAAGCACCTGAGCTGCATCTGCATAACCCCTAATCTTTGCAATTACTGGAATTCCTAATTTTAATGCCTTCTCTCCACTCACCAAGATAAGTGCAGCAGCCCCATCACTGTATAAAGCAAGATAATGTCTTAATTGAACTGGAACAGTTGCTTTAAGTAAAATATTACAAAATTAAAATTCTTCACCCCTAGTAACAACCAACTATAATTTTATTGCTCGCAGAACCAAGTAACAAATAGCCAGTTTCTGAATGTTATTCCTATGCCTGACGTAACCTAAAATTGCGAAGTAGCGCAAACATCAGCATTACCTTTATGACTCGAAGGAAACATAGATGAGTAATTCTTTTTGTATCAACAACAATTCTTCTTTATCCCACTCTATTTACATATTATCGAAAAATTACATCATCAGAAAGCCCATGACAAACAGCAAATTATTCATGGGCAGTATATAAGGGGAGGGGGAAATTACAGATCCATAATTATAATAAAAAGGAAATCAAGGATCATTTTGTGCCATAGATTTCAAATAAAAAATTGAATGACTTCTAGAAGGCATAGGATTGGATTAGAAAATAGGTGATATTTCACGATGACAAGCCCCCTTTAATCAAAAAGACATAATGATCCAAATCAAACCTTAATGTAAATATTTAAGTTCCATTACAGAAAATTTCATAGCTTCGGGTCATTTCTATTTTCAACAGAAACACAGTTTCTTTACAAAATGATTTGTGTACAAAAATAATAAATAACAAAAAAAATTCACGCCAAAAAAATATGCACAAACATATAACACAATCAGCCACATTACAGGTAAAAATCTAGCAAACCTGATTGTAGAAGCATTTCCAGCTGTAACGGACCCTCCATCCTTGAAAGCTGGCCGAAGCTTCCTTAGTTTTACAGGATCAAACTAGTACAGAGAAAAGAGCATGAATGTCAAGAATTAAGCAAATATATAGACAAAAACTTAAAAAATATGTAAATTACTAATATCAACAGGGTATATTTCTCAGCTCATTGAAAGCATCCATAAAATCTTGTACGGACCACTAGCAACAAAAGGGACTTACATGGTCAAAGACTCAAAGGCCTCCTAGGATCTCATAGAACTACCAGGGAACACATCATATTGACTCCAAATGAACCAGAAACAATAAATAACCATTGATCTTTCACCAAGAACCTCACTATTTTCAGAGGAAATTATATTAAAATGTTGCATAGACAAACCCATATGAGTATTTTGTATAAGCAACTTCGGCATAATTACATGCACAAGTAAAATCCAACATAATGCACTAAAATTCTTCAAAAGATGTTAGAATCTTATATCTTTCAGTAATGGTATAAAAGAAAAAAAAACAAGAAAAACCTCAAGAAACAAATTGATACAAAAAGCCATGAAGAATAAAAAATATAGTCTGATGATGGCTCCACAAATCCACAAATTTCCAGACTGGAGTAAAATGTAACACAACATACAACGTCAGAGGCAGTGGTCATTACCTTTTCTAGGCCGTCATCTTTATCAACAAGTGTGGATGGTTTTCCCCGTCCTCCAGGTATTTCAACCTGCACATATAAAACAAACATGTCAAGGATTGATTGCTAAGCTTGCAATGAAATACTGAGCACAATAGATACAGGATATGGACTCTCACAGGCACTATTTCCCATGCAAATATACCAGCATTTTGTGCAGCAATCCCCCTTTCAAAGCTTTGAATGGCATAAGCATCCTACAAGAAACGGATAAACTTGAACCAGTCAGCACCATAAAGAATGACAAATATTTTAATGGATCGTGCCACATGCATATGCTGAATAGACAGCCCTATAAAAAAGTAATAATGCACTGGCCCAGAATGGAACCCCAAAAGTCAAGTTCTTATCATAGTGTAAAATCAGAGCTATCTTTGGAGTTAAAAGAAAATGTGAAGGAGATTCTTGAGAGGGAGTTTTGATAAATTTACAGGTGGCAGAAAACGTTTGTCATGACATGTTTTTCAATCTCATGACTGGGCCAAGAAATCATTTCCCTGAACAAAAGGTAGGGTTTTATATTAGAACTCAAATGAAAAACTAAGGGATGAAATAAAAGGGCAATAAAATACACTACTTTGAAAAGGGTAACATTCACATACAACAAAAATTAGGGGGTAAAAAGTGATGTATGATAATGAAAATGTTAAAGGAGGAACTATTGTTGGCAACAGAAGCAATTTTGCCCTTTAAGTTAGAAGGATGACATGCTTGTAAATTATGGCCTTTTGTATAACAAATAGTGGTGCCCTTAGTTATTGCACTTGTAATTTCAAGTCCTAATGAGGGTAACTCTAAGTAGGGTTGTTTGTATCCTATCATAAATACACACAATGAGGAGGGACACCCAAGCCATCTTGGGTCATTCCATTCACACTGCTGCTATTCCACATCTTCTCTTTCTCCCTTTTCTTCTTCTCCTCCTTTTTTGTTTATTCTGATACATGGGTTCCAGGGTCAAGAAAGAAGATTTTCAGAAAAGATTTTTATAGTTTGAAACAAATGCATATGCTCAGTCAACGTCTGAACTAAACAAAGACAAGTGAAGTAATTTTGTTTTGCAACTAATTCCTTTATCTTAGGGTCAGATGCAACAGCTGGATCAGCAGAGTCGCAGTGCCTTTAACTGAAGAAAGACGAGGAGAAAAGAAAAGACTGCTGTCACCAACAGGGTACATATCATTATAAATTCCACTAAATTGAGTAGGCCATCAGATTAGTGAAATGGTTTAAGATACTAAGCCATCAACAATGAATTAAACTATGTGGTCACACAATCATTATCTACATTAGTGAGCCATGAATCAGCTTTGAACAAAATATAACAGAAATCAAGTGAAATAGATCTACAAGGAAATGGTCTTTATGCCTTCAGAAACCAATAAAATGTCAACTTACACTTAAAGCTCTATCAGGGCCCATTTGAATGAAGAGATAAAATGTCCAGTAAGGACTTTGTTTACCTCCATGGATCCCACAATTTTAGGGACAACAAAACCTGGATAAGCTGCACCCCTTGAGGTGCGACTGCTTTTACCTGAAAAAAGCAGTTTTGGGGGCAAAATATGCCAGATAAAATTTTCAGCATTTGCTTCAGTGCTGGGACCAACATGCATGTCCCACCAAGTTTGAGACAAAACCCTGAAAGTAACACACTCTACCACTAGCAGAGGACAAGAGATATAAGGAAAATGAACATGAAATAAACAGAATGCTAATTTGCCATTTCACTTAAAAATAACACATAAAAAAGTAAGAAAACCTGCTCCTCTCTAGTTATTGAATGTTGATCTGCACAAAGTTCTGCACACATGCCCATGGCATAATCATTATAAACATCCCATAAACCATCCTTCAGCATGCCATCAACAATGGTTCCATGTGAAAATCGAAGGCCCTTCCTGTTTCAAAAAGTTGACATGCATCAGAGTTGAAATTGGTACCATGAGATAAGGTATTTAAGGAAAAAAAAACAGATAAGATTCCCACTACATGCAAGGTGAATCATAATGATATCAAAACAGTTTAAGAAAGCATAATTTAAATAATACATTAATTAAAACATATCCATCATTGGTCCTGCACGCTGTCATTTTTCATTAAGCAGTACATATGTACAAAAAAAGAAGAATCCATTATTTTGTTTAACATTGTCAACTTGTTATTTTCAGTGGAATCTGATGTTGCAGAGGAATGGAAGAAACTTTCAGATTCCTTCCTCTACCGAATGCACTTTCAGGATGGCAGACAAAAAATTGAGAATCAATGCAATAATAGTGCCTTTAGTCTTCAGCATGAGGACCAGCTTTCCAGATGTGATTGCATTATTAAGTATTACATTTGTGGGCATCGTTATTTCTACTACTTTTCTAATCACTTCTCAGATGCAATCATTTCGGGCTTTTCTGTTAAAGGGAAGGGAGGAAAAAAGTTTCAAAAGAACACTAGCCTTGAATCTGGAAAATAATGAGGGGTGTTTGACATGCTTTCCATGCCACCAGCCACAACAATATCGTTGATACCCAACTGAATGCTCTGTGCTGCAAGCATTGTTGCTGCAAGGAATAAACATACCACAAGAATCAATCAACCAGTAAACACTTCAGAGCTTAGAAAAGATGCAACACAAGATTAGGAAAGTGCAAGTACAGACCAAACAAATCATATCAATTTATTTCACATGCAAAAAAAGGACCATTGTTTTCTCTCTGACTGCAAATTACACACAAGATAACTATATAGATACTCACCCTTCAACCCTGAGGCACAAACTTTATTAACTGTTGTGCAAACAACTGAGTTGGGTATCCCTGCACCTAATGCGGCTTGCCTAGCAGGAGCTTGACCCAGATTAGCACTTAAAACATTACCAAAGAAGACCTCTTGCACTTCTGATGGGTCAATACCTGCCTTTTTAAGTGCACCTGCCAAGTTTCAAAAAAAACTAATGAACTTTTTCTTTGTTCCATGAGAAAATAAATAAACTAACATAGAATGAGGAATCATTACTCGGATGAAACTAACCATCAATAGCAATAGATCCAAGTTTGGTAGCAGAAAGGGATGACAAAGAACCCATCAAACCACCCATTGGTGTTCGAGCAGAAGCAACAATGCATACATCTGGTTAAAAAATACACAAAATAAACTGATCAGAGAAGACTAAATAGAATCACCAAATTGTGCAAAAGGAAGGAGCTCCCTGAATTTTATTTGATTTATTTTATTACACCATCTAAATAGAAAATTAATACCTCGAGGTTTTATCCCCTCTGAAGCACTAGCTGGAGCCATGGACTAATAAAAATGAAGACTTCCAAATAATAAAGCTTCTGTTAATTTGCAAGATACCCTTATCTGTCAAAACCAAAAATCACCTCTATCATAAATTCAAGAAAAACTGCTATGTTCTATGCTGCAAAGACAAAGTTGGATGAGTAAAATCTAACATGAAGGTCCTGTTAAAGAAAAGTTAACATCCTAGACTTAGCAGCATGAAATAAAAAAGAAGCCAAACAGAACAAAAATGGTGATGGACAGAGAATGAGAAAAAAGTTAAGGCAATTATCCCAAAACTCCTGAATTGTTTAGATGCATTAGCTTTTTCCTAGTGAATTGAAACATATGCTTAACTACATACTGACTGAAGCAAATCTCACTCAATTCCAATAGAGAAATGAAGCATGAACCACCAATAATTAACAACAACAAAAACTAGCCTTACATGTTTGACTGACAGGTAGATCCAATAAAGACATTAGTGAATAAAAATAAATTGCAGAGTACAATGTTCCAAATATGAAGAATTCTGAAAAATAAAAATGAGATAATTAATGACTGCATTCTCTGACAAATCAAAATACTGTTATGAACTAACAATCTGCCAAATTTTGGTCACTTATTGGTCTATGTTATGACAAGTTCCCACGAATTAAGACTTTATTAACAATTAAATGTGTATTTGAGTGAAACACAGATTAACCTGATCACTAGAAGACATGGTGATAGGTTTTCATTTTTTTTTTTAGCAAAATCCTGTTTCTGAAAATCCTTGAACACCCAGTTTTGCTGTTTGGATCACAAGAACTAACCAAGCCATTGAAGAGACATGATCCGAGATTTCATCGATTTCAATAAGAATTGAAGATGAAAAAGGTAAAATCATGGTGTGAATTCATCAAGCTTTTGAGAGTTACTGAGTGTAGGTATATTAGAAGGTCGTTTCCTTTGAACATTACTGACTATCCAACTAGATGATAGAACTATAGAATAATATGAAAAGGCAAAATAACCATGTTACATAGATTGTATATAATTTAACAAACCACATACTAATTAATACCTAGCTTCAAAATGAACTTTGGAATAATTCTTTCTAGATATCATGTATGGAGAATAATATAAGACGGAGACAATGAAAAAATGCAAGAGATGAGTAAAGGGACCTCAACACTCATAAATCAATAATGAAGCGCAAAGCATATGATAAATGAAAGGTTATTCGGATCATCCATGCGGCAAGAGTAATCTAAATCTTAGTAACAACTAGATTGCTTTAAAAATTAATCATGGTCTTGCTCACACGACTGATTAAATTCACACTTCTTAGACGCCGAGCCTAAATATCATTCTCACAACCAAGGATTACACAGCAACTGCAATACTCGAAGGAAGAAACGCATAGGAATAAAAAACAAAGTAAAGGCCAGTCCAGAAAAACAGGCATGCACAACCTCTACCACGTGAAGTAGCCTTAAACTCTTTCCATTACCAGAGGAGAAAATCCTTTTTAAAAGGATGATTCTTGAAGACACCCAAACATATAATTTTCTAAAAGGTAGGATAAAACAGGACCAGACGAAGGGATAGAGAGACCAGGACGCTCACAGCCTTTTGGCGGAAAATGGGGTAGAGTGACAGGTCAATCTGAGAACTTGGAGCTCACCAGCTGGAGAGAGAGCGGCGGGGGCAAGTAACCCCGTACTGGTCACCGGAAAACAGAGCTCGCCGGACAGAAGGTCGCCAGCGATCGGAAGAGTTTTCCGGTGGCCAGAAGATAACCGACCAAGATCGCAGGAGATGGCTTGGCTAGTGCAGGCGTGAGAGACGCTTTTTGCAAGCAAGGAAATTTCGGAACAAATTTGCTTCGATGACGCAAAAAAGAAAAAAGAAGAAAAAAATAAAAGAGGACCATAAATTGATTAAGGAAGAAACTACTCCGTTCTTAAAAATTCACACATACACTAGCAGGTATAATTAGACGATATTATAGCACAAAACAACGATTATCTCGAGATTGATCACAGATCTGGCTGAAATTATCGAAATCAACGGTTAAAAACAAAGACATTGAATAGCTCGCTAACAATACATCAAAACCACGTCGAATTCTCACGGATTGTAAACTTCTTTTAACGGGTAGTAATGTCCTTACTGAGTTACTGATTTGAAACCGTAGATTCAAGTATGAAGAACTCTACACCAAATTTTCCACAAAAATAACGACAAATAAAGCAAATAAGACGCTAAGATCGGGGGAAAAACGAGAGGAAAAACTGCATGGGTAAACTTCATCTGAAGGATCACTCTACCCTAAGAAAGGAACAAGGAAAAACAAATTTTAAAGAGTTTATCCAATCTCTTCGAGATCAACCGAAAAATCTACCAAAATTCACGAACAAAGCGAGGAAAAATCGCCAGATAGCAAAATGACGGACGAAAAATCCGCCAAAATTAGGCAGATTTCTTGTGAACAGAAAAAATTGAACGCCGAGATCTGAAAAATCGATCTACATCCAGCTCATAGCATAGACAAAAATGGGCAGAAATTACAAAAAAAAATACAGAAAACACAGAGGCTTAAAAGCATCGAGAAGGAGGGAGACAATGCTTACCAGAGAGGGACAGCACACAAACTGAGTCCCTCTCTTCTCTCTCTATTTCTCGCGAGCGAGTGGATTTTTCAATGTTTTTTTTCAGGGGAAGAAAATGGGCGGAAAAAACGAAGGCTATAAATTCGGCTGACAGGTGCACGAGGGCGCTCACGTTGAAGGTTGGAGGTTGCAAACGGATCGGAATTCGGACCTAGAACCGCACGTCTTATGCAGTAGGATCCAAATGCGTTATCGGATCCGATCGTGCTTACATTGTTTGCTGTCTCACAAAGATACGTGGGCACAAGGACACCTGATGCAGGCGCGACTCATAAATTCAATTTTTTTTTTTGAAAAATAGGATACGATGATGCAGAATTTTTTTTATTTAATTTTTTGGTATTTGAAAAAAATAGAAGTATACAACAACAACTATGCCTTCATCATTGGGGTCGGCGATATGAACCAAAAAAGAAAATCATTCTGGGTCTTCCACATGAATCCTTCTCCTCCGATCATTTCTATCAAATGCCATGTCCTCGGTGAGGTTCAAAGCATTCATATAATTTTCTATAATCTCCGTCCAAGTCTTTTTAGGCTTACCCCTACCTTTTTTAACTAATATATTTTTTCATTTTTTCTTCCTTTTAACTGAAGCATCATTAGGCCTTCGCCGAATATGTTCAAACCACCGTAAACGATTCTCTCTCATCTTATTTTCAATGGATGCAACACCTACCTTCTTACACTATTTTGTATGAATCTTTAAACAAATCCAAGGGTAGACATTAGACCAAATACTGAATGGGTTTTTGAGGACTTGAGGTAGTACATCACAATTTTATTCAAGGTTGTGTTTATATCTAGTTAGAGTGCCCACCCCTGTGTCACAGTGACACCATTTAGAATGCGTGTCATAGGTGGCACAAGTTGAACGTCCAACATAAAAGTTGGGTAAAGGTTGAGGTTGTTCCAATAACATAACCCTAATATGTGTGGATATTATTTTAATAATTTAATAATTTAATAAAAATATATTTATATTTAAAAATATCAAAATAGTTTTTAATAGATACAAATTTCAAAAAAAAATGTTCAATCTATTCTTCAAAGAAATTTCAAACTATTAGGTTTCACTTATCCCCCTATGTCATCCCCCATCTTCATAACCCTATTAAGTCTTATGATACAAGTTGTTTTGATCAAATCTGATTTTATAGATTTATTCATTATGGTTAATTTAATAAGATTATGTTTTTATGATAAAAAAATGCTTTTTAATCGCAAATTTTTTTTAATAACTAAAAAAACCTGCACAAAAATTGGATTTCATTAATTTAAATGCCGATCTTCACTAAATGAATGATATAGAATCATCTATGGAGTCTGATTGTATCAAAACAACTAGAATCAATGAAATCCCAAAGCAGAGTATGAAGATAGGGATGGCTTAAGAGAAAAGTGAAACCGAATTGGTCCAACTCAGTCAGATGCCAGCTTGCACCCAGCCCTTTGTGACATAGCTCGCTGCTCATAGTCTGGGCACAAGTTTATTTGCTTTTGGCATTACTATAAATGAATAAATAAAACAACTAATAAATGTGAAATAAATATTGAGAGAGATATATACCTAATAACAACCTTGGCAGAAATTAAGCAACAAAATTTATATGGAAAAGGATGTGTTGTTTTATGAAAAAAAAAGTTCATAAAGTGCACCATTTTAAGGAGGGTGATCTTTTCTAAGGGTGTGACATTTTTACAAAACAATAAAATCGGCAATTAAATTGAAAAATTACTTAAAAACCATTTCAATCAACATTAAACATAACTCGATGAATTCATGCTTGATTTTGGTTAGAATTTTAGGGGTTTTTATTTTTTATCTGATGTTTGTTATGTTTTATGATCTTTTCTATTTTTTAATGCCATAAATATTTAGTTACAAGTTTAAGATTTTTGTATATATATATTTTAATTAGCATTAGGCATGATATAAATATTTAATTAGGTATTTTTATGTTTTTTCAACCAACATTCCGTGGATGCTCAATTTTGGTTAGAATTATAGTTTTTTTTAATTAGATGAATAATGTATGTTAGGATTTAAGGTTTTAATTTGGTTTTTTTATTGTACATTTATGCCTAGCTTAGTTTAGATTTCTAGCTCCGCCCCTGTTTGGGTGGGCCTCGATCTGGGTATGGATCCAATAAGCAAACATCTAACCCACTTAATCCAATGAAGCCCTAAAATTTCCTTTTTGAGTTGGATCGTTGTATCCTATTTAAAACCCAAGTATGATTGTGTGTGAGTTAGAACTCCAAAATCAGGTCCAATTCTAACTAGCTATTGGGTTCTGCAAGCCTGACCCGATAAGTTCAGTGATGTCCAGAGACCTAAATGTGTCAGAATCGATTCAGATCTGAGCATTACTAAATCCAACCTAATTGTACCTTGTCTAAGTGGGCTCAGATTTGGATTCAAATTCATTGAAAAGCGGCATTACCTAATGATCCATAATAGCTAATCGGATATATTTGATATAATAAGGTTGATTGAATTCAGATGCAGAGCTGCATACTGAATCCGGTCCATATTATTAATCAGATGCTACCTGCTTTCTGGATTTGGATTTGGATTTAGATTTGGGTGAATGTCTGATCCAAAACTGATCCATTGACATCCCTAGTACTTGATTAGGATTGGGTCGTTTTGTCAAAACACAACCCCTTGACTGACAATATGACAAATTAACCTGGTTCTCGATGAGGGTTTCTCGTCATAAAAAATAAAGAAAAAATAAATAAAACCTCAGGTCGAAGTAAGTTTTATCATTTTATATAATAAGGTGACAGCTAACAACTTGAGAGGGTCAGACTTAAATTTTGGAAAATGAGAGGCCAAGTTGGGTCCTAAGCTTTGTAATTTTAACTGCAGTGCAACTGTGTAATAAGGATGGCTGCAAACAGATCGGATATGGGCTGGATTTTACCCGATTCATATTTGAATATGAATTTTGTGTTCTTGATCCGAATTTCATTTTGAATCTGAAAAAGGAGCTGAAGGTGTAGGATTGAATCCAAATCCTAAATACATGTGGTAATGCTAGATCTGGTATAAAACATGCTCCTTACATGGTCCGGATTAAATCCAACCAAAAATACTGATTTGAATCTGAACATGATCTAATAAGTGAATCCGAGTTTGATTCAATTGGACATTCTGATCTTACTTGAAGAATCTAAATCTTGAAATAATATGCCGGATTTGGATCATTTATCGGACCACATGGTCCACATCCAATGGGCTTGCATCTTTTTTTTATATTGGCAATCTGGGGTTAGGCAGTCCCTGTCCAGTTACATGATGTCGCAATACAGCTCATAAACTTTCGAGGACTGGGATCCAATCTGGAGGTTTATCTATCTAAATTGAATTAATAAAGTAACTATTCCTCTAGGGTTGTCATCATATGGGTCTGGCTTTGTATCAAATCCAAAGGAATCAAGCTTTTGGATATTAGGCATAAACATGTCAACTCAATTACCCACAAAGTAAAAATAAGGAAATGATACGTGTATTTAACTCATTCAATTTTTTACAAACATAGAATAAGAGGACATATATTTTTATTATTTAATTGATTAAAAATAATACTTTGTTATATTCAGATATATAATATATTTATTGTTAAAAAACAATGAAGTATTGTTTGTACGTCGGCGTCTCCCAGTGACATAAATAAATGGGTCGGGTTTGAGCAAATGACTTGACATCTATCCCAACCTGACCCGACCCAAATATTTTGTATGTATATAAAGTAGGCAAATCTATTTTGAACATCCTTTAAATTATAAGAACCTAGTTAGGTTCCATTTTCTTGACCTGATATATTCCAAACCCTAACGACTATGGGCGGGTTTCCGTGCAGCTTAATAATGGGTTGGATATCCGACCCGTTAACAGCCCCAACCAATCTAGCTAATGAAGTATATTGTTTAAGAAATTGTTATTTATGAAGCCTGCACGAATAAAACGTGTGATGAATTATATAATGGACATGTGGTTAGGATTAATTAAAGACTAAGGAAAGCTTGAGAAGAGGCAATAAGATGCCATAGAAAAGAATTTTTATTCTTTTTTTTGCATGAAATGGTGTGATTAAAATAATAATAATAGTAGTAATAATAACAATAATCATCATCATTTTGGTGATATAATACCATCTTCTCATTGTTTGAGGAAACTTGAATGGTAAAATCAATTTATGAATATGCAGTTGTGAAACTTTTTAGGGCAAGTTTGGAAGCAAGAAAAATTCTCACATGAAAATAAAATTTTGTCTATGAGAAGTTTTGATAAGATAACTTTTTAAAATAAAAATTTTTACTCGTTTGTGTAGCATGAGAAAAAAAGAATGAAAAATGTGAGAAAAATGGGAGAATGGGGTCGATTAGCCCCCTCAGAGAGAGAGATGTGGTCGACCACACCCAAGAGATACCTGAAAATAGTGGTTGTGAGAGGAAAATGAAGATGGAGGAAGCACTTTGGTGTCCATGGGATGAAATGTGTTGCAGGTGAATGGTTGCCATAATAAAAAAAAATTATAGAAAAAAATTCCTCCATCTGGTGGAAGAATTTTTCCTATAAAAAAATCATACTTTTTAAAAAAAACTTTCTTTCAAAATCGTTCTTTAGAATGATTGAAAAAGTTATCAGTTTTTCTTTTCTACTTGCATTTTTTTACCATTTTCTGACTTTTCTTAGATTCCTGCTGGCCTTGAGTAAATTCTCTAGTGTACTCCAAAACAGATCTATGGCCTTGAGTAAGTAGTATTCCATATATGCTCGAACCATCTCAGCGTCTCTATGGGCATCACAGAGATCAAATCTTGGGATTTGTGGGTTGCTCTGGGCTTGAGAATGGGTTTCAAACAACTGTGGGTATTGGGTTGGATAATGGTCTAAAGCGGTAGAGTAATAGGTGCGGATAAGATCCAGTTAGGTTGGATAAGTCTCTGGTTCATATTGGTTATTTGGGTGATACTGGGTTGGGTTTATAAGGTTTTGAAATTTATTCGGATCGAAAACAAGGTTAAGATGAGTTAAAACTGTTAGCATAAAATGGATCGCAAAAGTACTACTTACTGGATGCAGCCATGAATGTTCCGAATGATGCTTCGGTGAATGTGTGTGGCCGACATTCTCCTCTACCAATTAATGCCCTCAATGAGCCTAGGCCAGAATGTCGAAAGGTGAGGACCCTTTAAACCCAGAGAGAGAAATTACAAATGAATGTGACACTAATGTGGCACTCAATAACCATGTATGTCCTCATAGTAGTTCACATCAAGCTACCATGAATCTCTCCTATTTATAGAGAGATTTGGGGAGGCCCATAATGGGTTCGTAATGTGTTCATAATGGGCACTAGTGGATGTCTCTAATGGGCATGAATGAACAGTTAAGAGACCTCATAATTGTCATATAACCCGCCAAAATCCAAAAGCCTCTCCCATGTATGTCCTTTGATGTGCCCATGTTAATGTGGGTTACCGTTATCTCGATTTAAGTTTTATGTGGATTCACATGCTATCATTTATCACAAGAATGAATCATACGAGTCATGGAGTTGAACACCTCTATATGAGATGTCATATTTTTATATACTACAATATTATTCATTTTTCAATGTTTAGCATGTTAAGAATACCTATATTAATGGGTTGATCTTTGACCAATTCTATTGGTCATTTTAATATTGTTATTCTGCTATTCTCGCCACAAAATGAGAAACATTTTACATAGAATCAACAATGCATAAAGCCATAGAGAATCAATTTAGTTTTATAAAAATGATTACATATAACCATAATGTATTGTCATACATCAGAAGAAATCAAATAGACCCATCCTCATTACATGTTGAGAATATAATCTCGGTGCTAGCTTTTTAGTAAGAACATCTGTAGTCATTTTTTTCGTACCAATTATTTTAATACACACTAAATGATTCTCAGCTATTTCTTTAACAACAAAGTACTTTAATTTTATATGTCAATATGAGGTGAAGCTCTTGTTATTCGAGAAGGACACAATAACTTCATTATCACATAAGATCTTTAGAGGTCTCCTAATAAAGTCTAGTATACTAAGATCCATAATGCAATTTTTGATCCATATGGCCTAAGATGAAATCTCGTTTAAATCAATAATTTTTGCCTCAATGGCTTTTAGAAATTTCTTTACTGTCCTTGAAACAACCACAAAATTTTTAAAATTATAAATAAACCATGTTAGTACAATTAATGATATCAATTATGATTATCAAATTATTTATTGGTGTACATTTTAGCAATGTATTTTTAAAAAGATATTTTGATGAAAAGTATTTATGAAAGTTGGTCACCAAGTTTTAAAAATCCAATTCTCATAAGTAGTGAGAACCAGGATCGAACTCGAGGAACGGGTTGATAATACTTCGTATTCCATAAATGTCAATTGTTTATTGCCTTAAAAAAAGTTAAAACTAATTAAATGCTCAATGATGAAATATTAAAGTGCTTATTACAACCCAATTACTGAAAATAAAATTAATTACAAATTCTTAATGTAGCAAAAAAGGCCCTAATTAACTAGAAAAAGGAAAATGCTAAAAAAAATATAAAATGAAGTTTTTTCGCCTTTTGCCTCTTCACTCTAGATTCAAATTCACTTCACTTCAACACTATAGAATCAACAAATGGTGCCCCCCTGCAAAAACACTAAACAAAAATATGAAATTCTACACTAATTTAAATTAACACGCTAAATTATAATTCTGCCATTGACTATTAAAGAATTCTCTATCAGGATAGGTTTCTGTAATTTGACTAAATAAGATATCAATTAGATTCATATCCTTCTCAAAATTTTCAGATATGTTCTCAACATGTGAATAAAGAGAATCCAATTTACATGATAGTAAAATTAAGTATAAAACTCAATTTATTAAAAAATGAACGACAACTTCAAAACTCAGAAAATTGCTATCAAATTTTTTGACAACTTTCGGTATTTAACAGATTCAGTATAGTAAAACAAATTTGAAATAAACAAAATTTTTACAGTAGAAACTAAATTTGTTCAAAAATCCAATCCATTTTACGGATTTAGATTTAGAATCTGGAAGCTTTAGATATATCAAAAACAAAAACCAGAAAAAATATAGAAAATAAAAATTACAGAAAATAGAGTTGCCAGAATATGTTGCCGGTAAAAGCTTAAAACAAACCATGAAACAAAATCTGATCTTGCTGAAATTTTGCAGAGAGCAAGAAAATTTAAGCAAGAATCAGATCCATTTTGTGAATCGTGATTTAGATTTCGAAAATTCTATTTATGATCAAAACAAAAAGCTATAAAAAAATAGCAAAAATGAATTTCCAAAATTTTGATTTTCACACTTTGATCTATTGAATCAGATCAAAGGATTGAAAATTCGAGATTCATGGACTAAGATCTAATTCTTAGATAATCTAATTGTAGAATTAAAAGCACAAATTATAGAAATTTAAATACAATTGAAAAGGAACAACTACTCTAATGAACAAGAGATGATATGCCCATTGAATTGCACAAGAAGCAATTTCATTGATTGATCTATCTCTTTTGAAATGAAAATCAATTCAAAAGCCTTGCTACAAAACTAATTAAACTATTGACATGCTTAGAATTACAAAATGATTAAATTAAACTAAAAACAAGAACAAATCAAAAGGAAAACACACATTTACCATGCGTGAATTGAAGAGAGGGAAAATGAAAACTCACTAAATCGTTAGATCCAATGAATTTGATTGATCTTCAACAAACTCCAATCCAGATTGGTCTCCAAGCATGCCTCCATTGCTGGATGAGAAGAAAATATGAAGAAGAAGAAGGAAAAAGAAGAGAAAAAGGGAAAGAGCAAGAGAAGGAAGGTTTTGGAACAAAGAAGGGGTGAAGAGGATAATTGGGGTTGACGTGAAATGGGATGAAGACCTTTCATGCCCCCCAAGGTGTAGTATTTATATGCTGAAATTAGGTTTTTAATAGAATTTTAACACTAATTTTAGCCTATTTTCAAAAGAGAACCTAACTATTAAAATTTACAAAAAGTGGGTTTGACGCCATTTTCAAAAGAAGTTTATTGAAAATTTTGACTTGAATTTAGGTTGAAGTGTTTGCTGAACATGTTTGAATTGGATTCATGATCCAATTAACATGTTTTGGATTGGATCAAGGTCTGAATTGCCTTGGGATTCGCTATACAATCGTAAAACGGCCATAACTTTCTTATTTTAACTCTGAATCGCATAAAATTTGAACCATGATTTCTTTAACCCTGAAACATTATAAGCATGAAATGTAAACCAATAAAAGATGCAAAAAGCATGATTTTATGTATTAAGAATGAATGCATTATCATTTATCAATAAATATTATGATACTTATTAGATCATTTCATCTCAATATAGTTAATAATATATATCTCAAAATTTTTAGAAAAATATGATTATCGAAAGAACCACTAATTAACTAAGGATCTAGATATCTTATTTTTAAGTAGATTCATTGAGTGGACCCATTCTAAATTAAAATTGAGTATGGATTGAACTTAATTTGAAGTAATGAAAAAATAATAAATTATAAATATTTTTAAACATCTAATTTATTTGAATATATAGTGGCATTCACATAAAAAATTCAAAGAGAACAGAAGTGATTTCATCAAAATCTAAGTTCGTACGAGTCTTGAGCACGCCCGACAACTCTAATTTATTTGAATGTGAGTTTTAAATATGAGATTGCATTCATATCAAAATTCTAAGAACAGTCTTAATTTCATAAAAATCAAAGTTGGTTTACATTTAGAACATGCTCGACAAGTTCTAAGGGTAAAATGGTAATTTGGGGTTAAATACATGGATGTTTTTGACCTAGGGTCATAGTCATCCAAGCTTAAGTTGACTTGCAGTCAACCATGTATGTGTAAAATCTAATTTTTATAAAAACTATTTTTGAAAATTTCTTTTTGAAAAACCTTGTTTTGAAATACATAAAACTTAGAAGACCTAGTTTAAATCTAACTAACTAAACTAAATTTAGATTGGATCTAGATTGGATTCAGCTGAGATCCAATCTAGACCCATATCTCCAACACCCCAAAACCCAGCCCATCATTTTTTTCCCATTGAATTTCAAAAGCTCATTGAAAGCCCAAAAAGTATTCCCCTCCCCTCCACTTGCTCTCACCCTTGCCACTTGTCAACACCCTAGGTGTCTCCTCATACTATAAAAGCTAATTTTCCCCTCACTTCTCATATTCCACACTCATCTCACGTATACTCCATCTTCTCTTCACTTTTTCCTCTCTCCCTTACTACCTCTCCTCCCCTTTCTCCCTTATTTTAATGGTGGGGTAAAACCCACCCACCCACTACCACCACCACCACCACTATCTCCTCTCTCCCTTCCATTTTTGTCCACCACCATACCCATCGAACACCCTTCATCACCACCCACCACTATTTACTTCCACTATTTCCATCAGCCACCACACAACATCCACCAACAACCTCTTGCTACCATCAACACTCCCACGACTACTAAACACCTACTATCCACTTCCACCAACCTCCATCGCCTTGAGACAGCCAGCTCCACCACCCATCCTCCACTACTCTTTGCTGTCACTGACACCACAGCAGGGCTCGACCACCCTGCCTCTTCTTCCCACCTTTACCATGCAGCCACCACCGTGGTGACGCCTATCCAACCGGCAAGCTCTCCTTTGTCGGGTTTGTTGACCAAAAAACAACCCACAATGTGGATTCCCTCTATTTAACTGAGCCACTGTCGGCGAGTGACTCATGACCTTGTGTATGGTCATCTAAATTGATAAGTATTTGTGTTAGTGCCCTAGAGTAGTGGTTGATAATCTTGTGATTTATATTGTCATATGATTGTAATAATGCATGTTGAATGTATATATGCTTGCCTGAATTGGCGGCCAATGACTTGGTGAATAGTCAACTTAATTATGCATGTATGACAATAAAATCCACTTGATAAATTCAAACTCATTGAAAAAAGATTTTCAAGAGGATGATCTTGTGAGGTTTTACATATCCAAGATCAGATAGTTCGACTAGGATGAGTTTGCGAAGATGTACAACTCTATGACCAGACAATCTTGAGATACCCTATACGAGTGTATATATCCAATACCAATGATCTGGCTAGGATGATTCTGTGAGGGTGTACTAGTCCAATACTCGGTAAGTCTGATAAGGCCGAGCCTATAAGGATGTACGTTTTCAAGACCAGGTAATTCGATGAAAAACTTATTCAACTGACCCACTGTCGTGAGCAGTGGGTAACGTCCTCAGCCACCCTTTTCTCCTCCTCTTCCTCTCTTTTGTGTTTTTCGGTAACTAACCACGCAACAACCACCAACAACATCTGCTGCCTTCACCTGCCGCACCACCAACACCAGTGATTCTAGCTGTTGATTACCCTCCACTTCCTCAATTTTCAAGTGGCATTAGCTGCCACTGAACAACCACTGGCATTGGTAGTACCTGTTGCTGCTACTTACCAACAACACAAGTTGATGCTCCCCTTTTATTTTTTGATAGGTTTTGAGATTGGATTCTATTGTCGTCCGTTAACATGAGGTAACAATAAGAGGGCCCACATGTTTTTGTACGTGAGGTAATTTTAGGATGCCTAGGTTCCCCTCCTGAACCTCGGTTAGATCTCTGGAAAGAAGGTATAAAAAATCCCATTTAATCACAAACTGCTTGGCTGGAAAACACTTTTCTATCTGTGTCAATTTTAATACAGTGCCTGAATGTAACCCTATACCTCATGTTGGCATAGTTTAGTGTAAATTCTCTACTCTGTGAGGAGCTTCAGGAGCAACCTACGAATTGAAGATCCCATTTATGGGTGGTTCTCTGTAGATGCCCCAACAAGACAGTTTGGTCATGACTGACAAATTGTACTTTATAGTCATCTACGAGTTGGCAGGAGCCCAAACTCAGATCAACACCACAATCAAACCCTATCACCTTGGCCAACTCAATCCTGTGGGTGCACTCTTCTTTGTGAGGTAAATCTGACATACTTAATTCCTTGAAGAGAGCATTCGTGAGCAACCTTCTACAAATTCCCAAACATGGCCATTTTATCACAAAACACAAAATGTGTCAGTCTTGTACTTACTGCCATTTTCTTCACCATTCGCGTGTGAGGCAGCCATGGTGCATTCCTTGCAGGTTGCCACCCTCCCTGCCACCACTGTTTCAACTTTCTCTTTATCTATTGGGCTCCCTCTCTCATTGACTCAGTTTATCTCAAAACCCAGTTCCCCCTGACCCGTTGACACCGACTCGGTTCGTGCAAGTTGATACCGCCTAGTTCACTGTAAGCATTAACTCCACGGGCTAGTGTGCCACTCACAACTTGGCTTGAATCGGTCATGCTTAAGGATTCATATTTTTGGAGAAAAATTTCCCTAAGTTATTTTGGGAAATTTCTGTTTCTATTGAAAAGTGATATGAGGTAGGGTCTCTTCCTATCAAATGCTCATAGAATTATAATGTTTAACTTTATGATCAGTTGTTTTATTTGATTAATGCACCAATACAAACATTTTTTTGAGAAAATGAATCTTTTACAAATATTTTACAAGAAAAACAAATAATTTCAAGAGAATGAATATATTATGAGGGAAATGAATAGTTTTCAAGCAAATAAAATATTTCCACGTATATGATATTAGGAGAAAATATGTTTGTATACATTGTTTCATGCTCGCATACACTAGTCTATGAAAAAAATAAGCTTCACATGTACTATTTTGTGCTTGCATACAATCATTTACGTCAAAATCATGATTTACATGCAATAAATAAATAACTTAATTATATTGCTAGGATTCGCAAAACTTTGTAGGCCATACATATACGTAACTACGTAAGGGCCATTATCTCTGAGCATGCATAAGAAAATACGGATCAAAATTGATCCATGGTTCGAGGAACCTCTGCAATTCAATTTAAATACTGTGTGATTTATGATATGTCGAAAAGCATGAAACTTATGATATTTTGCTTGTATGCATTAGATCTGAATGAATAGGCAAGGTGCTTAAAAAGGCCAAGAGTGTTAGGGTAACACTGAAAGATAAGATGATTCATACATACATACCTAAAGTGGTATTTGCCTTTACAGGCATAGGCTCGTATATATAGAGCTTAAACTGAATACGAGAGAACATATAATTGTGTCATAAAACATTGGCTACCCAAATGAGGTACCCAGGCCAACAATGCCCTGTAATGCCCATAAGAGGTAGACACAATAATAAAATACTTACTAAGAAAGAAAAACTCATTGTTTCTCATTCAGAGCTAGGTCTACCTTGGAGAGGGTAGGAGGTACAAACTCTGATGAATAGTATTGTTAATATGCCCCTTGAGTGGTAATGACTCGACATCCTTAGCCATCACAGATACGTGACATGATCTACCACAAATGAATCTTAGGTGGGTAGTTTTCATATTTTTGCAAAAGGTTAGAGTGCATCCTTGTTTCTGGCCCAAGTTGGACTTCTCTCCTGGTTATTGAACCGCCGCCTGCGGAGTCAAAAAGCCTATTAGTCATGCGATGTATTAAAACAATAGCATAATAAACCCCTGTGTGGTCTCAGCTGACTCAAAGCTTTCCCTGTGAGTATTCACAGTGGGAGTTAAATATTGAAACATAAGAACTTCTTGCTCACACTAATTATTGTATTACTATATTTAAAACATGTTCCTTCCTCTGATTAAAGCATGCATACATATTTATGAACTATGACATTTAAATGATATTTTACTATGACATGAATTTTTGTTCATTGTATTAACATTTATGAATCATGTTTTTCTGCATATCTATTTAGTTTTTAAAATATATAATCTAAAGCACCGTGATGCAAAGGTTAAATATTATGCTTTTACTTGGAATTGGTACAAAACCCTATTAGACTTTCACAAGTGTGACTCTTTTTATGGGTAGATGATTGTAGGTGAAGAAATACGATATAAGTTGCAGAGCAGGTGCAAGATGCAAGATGCAAGATGCAAGATGTTGTCGATGAGCCAATCAATTTTCTTTCTCAGGTACTGAATTCAGACACATGATATTGTATTGGTTTTGTAATATTTTAGATGATACATATTTCTTTGAAATGAAAGTATTTTATTTATGTCATATTATTCTCTTTTGAATTCAGTATAATCATTTTGAGCATAACGTAACCCGCCCAAGGTTTGAACCTTTGTTTGAAAAGATCTATGTTGATGATTTTAATAAGAAAATAATGGTTTTAAATTTTTACGTATTTTTCAAGGGTTGAAAATCTCAGGGCGTTACAATTCTGTAGTGAGAGATGGTACCTTGAATATTCTTAGCCACTTGTGATTGTAAAAGCAACATACTAAGATTATTTGAGCACTCCCACTTCTCAAATTGATAAGGTCAGATTGAGTTTGATGACAGACACACCATGTTTGTAAAATCGATATAGTAATAGAGAGATATGATAAAATCAAGATTTTTGGAGGTTTCAAACTAGATATCCTAAAGAAGCTTGGGTCCAAAGGATTCACGGTTTATTCTAGGTATTTTTTGGAATTTAGACTAAAATTAGGGTTTGACAAGTTTCAGAGTTAGGCAAAATTGGGTCAAGCAGGTTTTGGGCTGGGTTTAGGCTAGAGAAAGGGTTTGGTTTGACTTACCAAACTTAGGATAGATTGGTCTGGGTTTGATACATGGCCGAGGCCAGTTGAAAAGGGTATGGGCTCCACGGAATGGTCTTGGGAAAGCAGGGACTTTCTCCAGTTGGTGTAGTGCGCTTGTTGCAAGTGGACCTTGGTTGTTGCCTTTGTCTAGATCAATGAGCTTGACCACAAGGGTCCAGCCACTTAGTTGGATCAAGGACAAACTCTTGATAGAGAGAAATGCCTTTAGGGAAGAGAGAGACGTGAGTTAGGGAGAGAGAAGAGAAAGAGGAAGAGAGAGAGAGGTTTATGTTAATTCATTTTCCTATAACATCAACTTATATATGCTGTATTGGCTTCTTAAAGTGACACAACATACAAGATATTGTTAAATAAATAAAACTGAGTATAAGACAAACTTAAATTGATTCTTAGATAAAACCTATTGTAATTTTAAATAAACCTCATTGACTTCCAAAATAGAGGTTTAGCACCTTGATTTTCAAACTGGGTTTACAAAGGTTCATTAATATCCATTTTTATATTTGAATTTTGTTTAGTTTATATTTGAATATTGGGTCTAAATGATAGATCCATATTTAATAGGAAGCTAAATAGATATAGAAAACTATCTTATATAGGCTTTATCAAGATTGAAAATTGGGTTTATCAAGGTTAAAAAAATCTCAATTATAAATATATGAGAAATCAAGGAAAGGAGCCTAGGCAGTTGAGTTGAAATTGAGATTTGTTGTCTTCTATTTATTTATTGTTTTAGTTAATTTCTAGTAATTTCCTTTTATTTTCTATAATTTTCATTATATTTTCTATTGTTTTTAGATAAACTCGTAGTTGGTTAGATTTTTTGTAAATTTGTACATGGATTTACATCATAAACACAAATAATAAGTGTTATGCTTGTCATGGCTACTTGAAGTTTTGTAATCAGTCATGTTTTTTAGCAAAATTGGAATATCAAATGAACATGAAAGTTTATAAATTTTGACATGGATGAACTAGACACAAAATGGAGAAAAACCATTTTTACATATTTTGAAAATAATTTTTCATTTGAGAGATCTAATCTAAACAAGAAGAGATAAGATTTACGTAGTGCATAATGAGGCAAAATAACAGGGTTCTGATTTTCGATCAGAATCAAATATGAAATGTCCATAGAAATTGATAAACATTTATAGAGGTAAAGTAAACATGTAGAAGAGAAAAATCCTTTTTACAGATCTTAAAAATGATCTTCCATTGGGGAGATCCGATCTAATCAAGTTGACCCAAAACCTATGTAAAGCCTGATAAAAAAAATAGATATATCAAAAAATGACTCTAATGTATGACAAAAATGACACATTTTAAAAAATGCCCTATAATTTACCAAATCCACCAAATGAACAATTTCATAGGTTTTCACTTTTTTAGATATTTTACCCCTCACAGTTGCAAATTTTTGAGTTTTGCAGTTCACGACGTTGAAAGTGGATGTACCCACCAAACTCGTCAACAAAATCAGATCTAAGGTTGCGATTTTTCAAAAAGTGCAAAATTCCAAAACATTGTGAAACCTATGACAAATATCGCAAGACACATTGCGAAAATCCTTTAAGTGTTGCAAAAGCCCGTACCTTGCTAAATTCCAAACAAGTTTTGTAGGGGTATTGCAAAATTATGAAAAACTTGCAAAAGTTTGATATTGCAAAATTGCGATGAGAATCGCATGGGTATTATGAATTTCTTTTTTCTTACAAAATTATGTTCTATATAAATGACGCTTCATTTCTCAACCCCTTATTTGCATCTAGATGCCTTATTTTTGCAACTTATTTGCATCTAGATGCCCTATGCGGATATAATTGTGACAGAATAAATAAAAACTTGGATGTCATTTGGGTGTAATGTTCATTCATGGTTGTATTTAAAAACTTTGTTGTAATTTTTCATGTAAGGTTACCAAAATTTTTAGTTGTTCTATTATATTTGTGAATGAATTTTAGTTATAAAATTATGCTCTGTTTTTATGTATTAAATTATTAATCAGGTAGATCTGTTCTATAATAGTGAA
The DNA here is from genome assembly GCF_984573655.1 of Nuphar pumila. Taxonomy (NCBI): domain Eukaryota; kingdom Viridiplantae; phylum Streptophyta; class Magnoliopsida; order Nymphaeales; family Nymphaeaceae; genus Nuphar; species Nuphar pumila. The sequence continues at coordinate 49,846,098 of NC_143253.1, forward strand.
ATTTAAAGCAAAAATATCGCATAAGTAGGAAATTCATATTTTTTTAAATATATATATATATATGAATTTGTATAAAAAATTTGCATGTATACATGTGACATATTATTTCACAAAATGAAGTTGATCATACATTGCATACATTATATTCTTTTACAAAATGAAGTCGCTCATACATTGCATTCATTCCATTCTTTCACAAAATGAAGTTCTTTGTACATTGCATTCATTTCATTCTTTCACAAAATAAAGTCATTCATACATTTTACATTCATTTCATTCTTTCACAAAATGAAGTTGCTCATACATTGCATTCATTTCATTCTTTCATAAAATGAAGTCGCTCATACATTGCATTCATTCTGTTATTTCACAAAATAAAGTTGCTCATGCATTTCATTTATTCCATTCTTTTACAAAATGAAATTGTTCATACATTTTGCATTCATACCATTCTTTTACAAAATGAAGTTGCTTATACATTGCATTTATTTCATTCTTTTACAAAACGAAGTTGCTCATATATTTTGCATTCATTCCATTCTTTCATAAAATGAAGTTGCTCATACATTGCATTTATTCTATTCTTTCATAAGAATGTTGATTTTCACTACCTTTTTTATGGTGAGAAAACAGAGTATGTATAGAGGTACCTTCATCTTTTCCACCTCAAGAATGCTAAAATGCACTGCATCTTTGATAGGGAGAAAGCACAGTATACCATCGTTGATTATACATTCTATGTTTTGATTTTTCCTATCCCACTTATACCATGTAATCAAACAAACACTGACTGTGAGATACGTCAAATCTATACCATTATCGTCAGATATATCTTTTTGGCTATCGCAATTTATTAAAGCGGATGCCTTCTGCATCATCATCCTTCACATTCTCTATGATAAGAATGCAACACTCACAAACAACTCTGAGACTTTTGGTTTTTATCCCACCTATACCATAAGATCTCATCATTGATGCTTTTATCAAAAAAACTTATGATTGATAAAGTACCACCGATCTTTTCATTGTTGATGCTTTTATCAAAAAACTCACTGTTGATGAAGTGCCATCGATCTTTTCATCATCGATGATTTTATAAAAAAAGCTCACCATTAATGAAAAATTCATCGTCGATGAAGTGTCACCCGTGTTTTTACCAAAAAAACTTATCGTCGATGAAGTGTCACGTATGTTTTTACCAAAAAAACTCACCATCGATGAAGTGTCACCCATGCTTTTAGGGTTTACCACCTCCGATGAGAGATTTTTGTAAACAGTGAATATCGTAGGAAGATCGCCAAAAGGATTAGGGACTATCGGTTGGGGACCAAAAGAACTCTAGTGTTGCAAAAATAGGGCATCCAAATGCAAATAAGGAGTTGACAAAGGAAGCATCATTTATATAGAATGAAATTTCGCAAGAAAAAAGAATTTATAATGCCCCTGTGAAAATAGTTTGTAATTTTGTTAGGTACAAACTTTCGCAACACTTAATGGATTTTTGCAACGTGCCTTGTGATAATCGTCATGATTTTTGCAAGTGTTTTAGACTTTTGCTATCTTTTTTAAAATATCACAACCTCATATGCGATTTTGTTGACGAATTTCATGGGTTCATCCACTTTCAGCGTTGTGGCCGGTGAAAATAAAAAATCCGCACATGTGAGGGGTAAAAGCATCCAAAAAAGTGAAAACCTACAAAATTGTCCATTTGACAGATTTGGTAAATTGTGAGATATTTTTGAAAACACATCACTTTTTATGTACAGTAGGGTCATTTTTTTGTAAATATATCAAGTAAAATGTGGATAGTTGAAGTGTTTGATGTGCAAGCAATAAGTTTATAATTCAAATACTATTGCCTAAACTTTGAAACAATACATTTATTTTATATATAAACCAATTTCAGCTTCGCCCAGGTTTAGAGCTTAAATTGTATCATTTTCAATTTAAAAAAGATGCGTTTTTTTTTTTAATGATTCAGCACAAGCTCAGCTCAATTAACTCAGGCCTATCAAGAGCTCGAGTTCAGCTCAGTTGGTCACAAGAATGAACCGAGCATGAACACCCTCTATTTTGGTTGGTTCGACTCGTTTTCCAGCCCTACTTGGCTTGGTTGGTCGGTATCACTTTAAACAGACTGTTCATCGTATCAATGGGCTGCAGCCTGATCAAGATCAGCTCGTCAAATGGATGGGCCAATCTAAGGCTCAAGAACCTGACAAAGACCCAGACTCGGCCTATTGTTAGGAAGGCCTGGCCAGCCCATTGACAGGCCATGGATCAGTCATACTTGACTTGTTTTTCTTTCAAACTGAGCTGAAGCCCAGATCGGCTCAAGCCAGCGTCTAAAGCAGTGGCACAAACAAACCTCGCCCAAGAGGTATAAAGCAATGTTGTCAGTATCGGTGTGTATAGGCTTGAATCGGCCGATATGAATCTTATCGCCAGAAAATCGATACGATACTGACCTGAATCAGTTATTTTTAATAAATATAAAAAATAACATAAATTTATTTTAAATTTATTTTAATGACTTTAACATGTCATGTTCTGATTTAATATTTTTTAATCATTTTTTTTTTCAATTCAGAATGATTCACTTGAAAATCGGTTATCAGAATCGTTGGCCAAACTATACTGATCCGATACTGACAACATTGGTTTAAAGAGTACGAGACATCTTGGCCCAATGTAGGGATGGTAGTGGACCGCGGCGCGGGTAAATGGGGCCCCACCCTACCTCACCCCGTTTGGACTCGGGATGGAGGACATGAAATGAGGATGAAGGTTAAAATCAAAACTCGTAAGGGGATGGAGGCAGGAATGGACTTACGCCTTTTCTCTGCCCCGGTCCGTCATAGACCTCTGTTAGTAAAATACTAAAATACTCTATAGGGATGACAGTGGACCGAGGAAAAATGGGGCCCTGCCCCCCCTTGGCCGTTAGGACCCGGGATGGAGGACATAAAATGAGGATAGAGGTGGGGATGAAAGTTAAAATCAAAACCAGTGCAGGGATGAAAGCAGAAATGAAAGGCAAAATTTTAAGACGGGCGGGGGTGGACTACAATCCCTAGCCCAACGGCAACGGCCATCCCTAGTTAGTTGAGAATTAATGCATGATCACATGAATGTCATAACTATTAGGCGCCAAGTCTCACTTGCAATTAATAAGTTGATGATGTAGCATCATCAGCCATAGTGGCAGAAGTTTAAAACGTCAAAATAACACGGCAGCAAATTCTCCTAAAGGATTAAAGGACTAAAGTATCTTTCTTTCTTTTTAACTGTCAAAACATCGATACAACAAATAAACCAATAACTTGCGAAATATGTAAGATGAACAATAATTAAAACATGTATAAAAGTGCATGATTTTTTTATATATAGCCAATATCAAGCATAAATATCGCAATAAAATTGTGCTATTTTCATTTAAATGATCACGAAAAGATATTTTGACAAGATCACAATTTTTTACCACTTTTTTATAACCCAAAAAACCCCCACTGGTGCAGGAAGACTTAATCGCGCTGGCTCATAACGCCATACCTAAGGTCGTCGTGCCCGCAGCAAAAAACTCCAAGGCTAGGACCCTTGCCTCCAAGGCATATGCTACGCATTGGCTTGTGCAGAGGGGGGCGACACTCATGAGAATCAAACCTTGACTGCCTGTATAGCAGCCAAGGTCCCAACCCACTACGCCAACCCCTCTTGCGGCATTTTTTTTACTGTTTAAAACAAAAAATATTGCAATGTTCATAATATATATATATATATATATATATATATATATATATATATATATATATATTTGTCATTGTAGCATGAGCCTGTGAACAAAAAATTGACATCTCCATAGGTATGGTTGGAAAGGCATTTTATTTAAAACTGTCATGGTCCCAATTAAGAACTAGAAAAAGAGACTAAATTAGGAGGTCAGGCCTATTGATAAATTTCACTTTTTTTTTTAATATATGTAAAAAGTGGGGTAGTTGGTGAGATCATCAAGTGACTATTAACATGGAGGCATGGTCCATGCCAAGTACAGATGGATCTTAAATAGTCAAAGACCCATTTTCATTGATCTATAGGAATCAAAGGCTTATGACCCAAGCAGCAGGTTATATTTTGCAGATTGATGATTGTAATAAGATCAATTGCTTTTTGGTGAGGTTATCATCTGCACAAAGGACAGGTCGGATATTATCTGATATCAGACCCGAATACAAGATTGTGGGTCTTACCTTTTATCGGGGCTCTGTCTTAGGGATGCAAATGGATCAAATTCGACTTGGACTTCTGATACATTATTTTCAGACAAGGGCCATATATGTGTTTTTTTATTATATTCAGGCTTCCATGGTCATGCTCATTTGGATTTGGATTGACGGTTTTCTGGGGTCCACATTAGGATCTGAGCAAACAAAATTTCTTCATGCATTTTTTACACATATAATACATGTTTTTATTTATCAGCCTAATTTTACTGTGCTGGAGTTATCATATAAATTTTAGACCTGAAGTTAAATCTACTTCATCCGTTCCTGGATTGGAATCTATTGCATCCGATTAGAGGGTGGATCAGTGCAATATAGGCTCTGTTTGGAAGTCCTCGCATTGGGGTGGAAAAAATACTTCCATGTGTTGCCAAAATGTGTTCTTGAGGATGTAGTTGCCAAATTCATCTTCTTGTGAATGGCGTTGAAATGTGGTGTTAGGGCTGTCAACTCCATTCCCAATGCAACATTTTGCTAGCACTACTCCCAAACAGTTAGAGTAGTCATGCACAATGAATTGAGCTGGCTCGGGCTCGACTCAGTTAACTTCAACCCAAAGCATGTCCAACCCAGTAAAGGAGCCAAGCTTGGACATAGTTGTAAGGCTCGGGTGAGCAAACGAACCGAGCTTGGTCAGTACTGCTGAGCTCGATTAGGCTCGGTTTGTTTTATATATAAAATATGAAATATATATTACATATATTAATTAATAGATTATTTATTAAGCCCCCCTAAATTTCCTAAGTTGCCCTTATTGCCTTTAGGGTTTCTCTCTTCAAGTTCGAGGCTGCGATCAACCTTCACCTTTGTGCCCTCCTTCCTCGCCCCTTGGTCGGTGACTCACCCAACTCCTTCAGGCTCCACCGCTCCACCACCACAGGCTCTGCCTAGAGCCGGACCTGTAAAGAGGCCAATGAGGCTTGGGCCTCAGGGCCCAAAAAAATTTTAGGGGCCCATTTTTAAGGCCCGAGCTCCCCATAAAAATTTTAGGAGCCCATTTTATTGTTATTTTGATTCTTTAAAAAAAAATTCGGACGCGCTGCCCCCGAACTCCTACTATTAATAGGGGGCCCATTTTTTCCCTCTGCCTTAGGCCCCATAAAACACAGGTACGGCTCTGGCTCTGCCATACTAGCTCCTTCAGCCTGCCGGTTCGTTGTTCATCCCTACCTACCTGCAGCGGCCCTCCTTCATTGATTGACGAGCACCACTACCGACATCGAACATTCAAACCATCTATAGCACTCGTCGACCCCTCCCTCCTTCCTTGGTCAATGACTCAGCTGCTCCAAGCTCCACCGCTCCACCACCACTAGCACCAAACCACCTCTTGGCTGCAGTGGCCCCTCCCTCGAGAGTTGTGACACGCCGACACCAGAGACCCTTCATGAGTTGCGACATGTCGACAACCAGCATTCCAACACCACTATCGTCATTGACAGTAAAATCCTAATTCCTTTTTTTGTTCTTACTTTAGTGATTCATTTCCACCATTTCCTTACCCTTATTCTCTTCACATCAATGCCATCAAACCCTCATTATGAATCTTATGATGAATTCCTTCGGCGATTTAATCAAATCTTTGGTAGATTCTCATCTTGCATTTTCTTTTTTTTTGTCATTTTTTAATGTGGGTTATCATTTATGTGCAATTAGAAAAAAATTGATGAAATCATGGGCGATTTTCTATTCTAAATTGGCTATGATGTTTTCATGTGATTTACTTGTATTTAGTGATGAGATTAATGTTGAATTTTGGTACAAACATTTACAAGTGCATTTCTTCGAAATGAGAATGATTTTTGTCATGAGGTTATTTATATATTTTTTGTGGGATTCTATTTAGTAATTCATTGGGATTTATGTTATAGATAGAGCTTTGAATGAATTTTGTCTTATTAACTGAGTGGACATGATTTAAATGCTTATGGCCTAAATGGATTTGTTTTTTTACATAAAATAACTTTGATTAAAAATAAGATTAAAAATAAAAATTGCTCCAAATGAACAGGAGATTACAAATTATTACTAGTGTAAATTGCTTGATTTTTAGGTTGAAATTTTTGTGGGATGATTTTACTTGAACTCAACATAGAGAATGTGGACATGGTCACCTTATCAAGAGTACATAAGAGGATACACATCAAAGTAAATTGAAGTATCCTTGTAATATAGGGCTGAATTTGTAATTGATAATTAGTTTATATGTTACTGTTTTTCATGATTCTTCAAATTCTTTTAGGGATTCATTGTCAGTCGCAATGTCTAATTGTTTTCTTGTTGGATTTTTGTAATGCTCTATTGCTTGACATTGATAAATCTTTTAATGAATGTATTACTTGCATTTGTTTCCTTTGTTTAGTTTAATTGTTTAATTTCAATAAGAACTTTGGGTGTTAATTCTTTTAACTTCTGATCCTTTAAATAGTAATTATGTATAAATTATGTATCAAAAACAAATTTTTTGGTAACCTTTTTTGGATTTTGTTGTTACATAATTTAGTTCAATTTTTAAATTTGGTTACATTATACTTGCTTGTGCATTGTGCATAAGATTCTCATGCATTTAAATTCTTGTTGCTCTTTACCTTTTGTCTTATTTTGTAACATCTCAAAAATTTTAACCCAAAAATATATGATTTTTTTAATTATAATATATAATTATCCAATGATTTTGCTAACGGGTAAGTTTCAATCGTGCCAAGCACTAGACAGCTCGTCTGAGCACAAACACGAGCATATCTTAGCCTCCTAGTGCTAGATCCAATACAAAACACCATTATTAAACTTATTGAACACACTACATAAAAGAATTATTAAATTAATTATCTCATCAATAATATTGCCATAATTGAATCAACCTCTAAGGAGTCATCCTGCACAAGCACCGACATTTACTAGATTCTTAGAAAAACATTCGAGATAAGATGACTAATTAATAAAACTTGTTTGGTTCAAAATCATAGTGAAAATAATATTTAAAATCGATTAAAATTTTTGAGCGAGTTACAGGTATGTCAAAACATCTCTACCAAACCAATCCATTCATTAAATAAATCAAATATTTAAAACTATCAATTAACTGAAATAAATAATTAAAAAGTCCAAAATGTCTCTCATGGATCAATAATTGATTCACATGGCACCCCCACAATATTCTTCAACTGCTCCAGCTCAACTATATGTATTTGTTGTTTTTAAAATTTATGGGGTTACACTTTCACAGTCTCAACAAAAATCACATCAATAAGGCATATATACATAACCCAAATCATTTATGCACATGCTATCAATAGTTCTAAGCATTTAATTGAACAAACAATTTCAGAAAACATAATATTCACTTATATCAGAGTTAATAATTACATAATCAAGAGCATGCTTTAAAAACCAATTGCAACTATGAATATGCATGCAATATTTACAAAATGCCCCTATTCAACTTTTAACGACTCAATGGGTATGCCAAAGAGTCACATAACCTAGTCCAAATCACTCAAAGTATATTATTCAATGCATTTTAATTAAAACCGAGTGACCAGTTGAGCTAAAACCACTTAAGAGTGGTCCAATGCCCAGAGAAACTCACCAATAGCTACAAATAAAATCGATCCTAACTCTGCAGAGACATAAACATACCACCTAAGACAAGTTCAGGTTGTCCGCCCCCCTTAACTCTGGGGACTGAAGACTAGTGAGACCTTTCATCCATAAAATAAATTAGGGTCCATGCAAGTTGTACCGCTGCCCTCTCTAAGGCAGGTCAAGAAAGTTCAATCACATGAGTTTATTGTCTAATTCTGCCAAGAACCACTATGATCCATCATCCCATGTTTTCAGTGACTAGGTCCATCTAGAAATCGCCTTCAAGGTTATCTTTATTAAGGCAATAGGTTAGTGCAGCTAGGCTGTCCACCCACACTATGTGTCTGAGGTTCATATTTTTAGAACCAAATGCATGTACACATGTCAAATTCTATGTATAATCATGGCATACTGCACTAAACCATTATCACATGCACATAAGGATATTAAATGGAATAATCACATGGCCCCATACTATATTTCAAAACACTTATGTAATTAGAACCCTATATGCACCATATGCATACTTACTGTATGTTATAGCTCGATATATATTGAGACATATCACATGCATACTATAAACATATTATTTAATACAAGCACATGTAGTATATTAATTCATATTAATCCTCATAACATAAAAAACATGAATAATCACCAAGTGCATATTATAAACATCAATAAAAATACATATTGATATTTAACCATTCATGTATTTATTTAATTTGATTTTGGAACAAAACAAAATTCCAACTGGTTCACTTTTGAAACCCAGACAACATGAGCACAAGAGTTTCAACTCAGAACTGCAAATACTGAATTTTATTAGTCAGTGTAAATTATGTTTCAGTTAGATTATAATGAGAAAAAATCTATAATTTTTATAGTATATGCAGAATGTGTTAGCTAAACATAGCCACAAACCTTGTCTCATTTGGAGTTCAAAGTAGAGAGAAATATTTTTTTTACATAAACTGTTTTTTCTGCTCTTAAACTGACCTGCCCGGTTCAGTTACTCTAAAGAAGCCTTAAATAAGTAACCTTACAAAACCAGGTTAATTCTACAAAAATTATTGTAAATAGGTAGACATGTCTGAAACAATCTTCCATAGAGATCCTTCTGAAACTTCATCGGATCTGTGAATTAAAATTCACAAACTGCAGTTGATTTAGGTTCTTGAACAGGCAGGGCTTCAGAAACTTTTAGGTTTTTTGGGTCAATTTCCATGATTTTTGACTAATTGACCATAATGAATTTATACACCAAATTTTTATTGAAACTTTCTCAATATGTAATCTAACATACATAAATTTTTTAATCATAACCATATACAAATTAATAGAAATAAAATCAGCAATATAAATCAACCAAAATACAGAATGTCTGTAAGGATAGAAATCTATTTTGACTTTCAGAGACTGTAACTTCTCATCTGGAATCGGATGAAGCCAACATTTATTCTAAGACTTTCTCAATGAGTATAAAACATTGCTCTAAAATTTGAGAATTTTTGGCCAAGGCATTTGAGAGTACGATAAAATTCTTGAAAAATGTTTGTGCCCGTAAAAAACAAGACAATGTATATTTTCATGAAAAATCATATATATTTCATATTTTTCACAAAATAAACCATATAAACGTGATTTTTGTAATTCGATTCATGATGATACATTCAATCTTAGTATAAATATGCATCAACAAATTTTTATGTTGTATATAAAATTATTCAACACATAAAATTGAATCTAAAGCCACCAAGAAACTCAAAATCCCCAAAATTGAATTTTCATATTTAGGGTTTTATTTTTTTAGATTTTATTTGATTAAACACCATAAATACAAATTTTAATATGATCTCAATATACTGATCACAGAAAACACACATTCAGTATAATCTAAAATTATAAATCATGTTTTTTATAAAATATGATCAAGAAAGAGTTTACGAGAAATTTTTGGTAAAATTGTGTTTTGGGGTCCCTTACAAGAAATCATTTTTGGTAAAAACACAAGATATCGATTCAAGCACATGGCTGAGACTGGTACCACCTCTAATACATGTCTGAAAATATATTCTAGCATATGGATGTACCCTTAGTGCTATGTACACATGCACATGTTCAAGGTTTTCTACCTCAAATTGTGTAGAGTAAAACAATTAATGGATGTTTGGTATTGATACAGAGATTCACCACCAACATGTTGTAGCTTTAATGGCTGCAACCTACCATACATTTTAGAGTTTTCTTCTAGAGGTAGTGGGTTAGGGAAGAAAAAGAAAGAGAAGATGGTGGTTTGAGAGGAAAGAAAAAACTTAAAGAGAGATGATGAGAATAGGAGAGTTTAGAGAGAGATAGGAGAGGAGGTGTGTAGGTGGCTTTATATAGGCTCTCACACCCCTTCCAAATTGATTTAATTGGGGCTCTCTCTCTTTCTGAATCATGTGGATGGGGAGAGAGTCCTCAAGACCTTTAAAACTCTTTGGTTTTATCCCCATTCCACTAACTTTTTAATTTAAAATTCTTATTTCTTTTAAAACTTTTAAAATTTGACTTTTCTTACTAATTAAATTAATTAATAGTTTAGAGAGGTGGAAACATCCCACCCTCATCTAGATCATTCTCATCTAATTACAGTCCTATTCATATGGGCTCTCATTAGCTTAAGTGGTTACCATATGGGTTGTCCCACCCTATGGATCCAATCCACATGACCTTTGGATCCAATGAACCAATATAAGTTTGGTTCAAACTCTTTTATTAAGAGTCCAAACCCGTAAGACTGATCTAAACCCATATTATATCCAATTAATAGGGTTTGGATTCATATCTGATATCCACTATACAAATATTTAAGATCCGAATAAAATTTAATATTCACATACATATATTGGACATAAAGAATGTATCTTTATTCATTTTATATTTGAGAAAAATTGCAACTGTTACATATTTTCTAGGTACTATGTATATAAGTGCTTATATTTTTTTTTGTTTCATGTAGCCAACCAATGCTTAGGTTCATTGTATGTTTTGATAAATCGATATTTTCATTTGGACTTTTTTACGTGTTTATGCATCATATTATATTCCAAGTCAATTATTTTAAGTGGAATTAGAAAATGTCATAACAAAAAGAATGATATGTTGCAAAATAAAATCAACTAATGAGGCAAGAAAGACATTGTGAGCCCTCTTCAAGGCATAATTCTTCATATGTACCTATTATTTCAACTCAGATGTCTTTGGTTGATCTTAGGGGCCGACAACCTAGTTCTTCAAAAGATGTTAAAAATAGGCATGTTAGTGAATCGGGGTAGAGGCGGGGGGGGGGGGGGGGGGGTGGACAAGGTCTCCACCCCTGCCCCTCTCAAAATTTTGTCCTCCATCCCCACCTTCATCCTCACACAGGTTTTTATTTTAACCTCCATTCCTGCCTCCATCCTTGTTTCATGTCCTCTATCCTCGGTCCAAATGGGGGGAGGCGGAGTGGGGTCCTGTTTCTCCCTAGTCCACTGTCATCCCAAAAGTTATTTTACTGACGAGGATTGAGGATGAAGCATGGCGGGGTGGGAGAAAGTGTAAGTCCATCCTTGCATGGGTTTTGATTTTAACCTTTATCCCTACCTCTATCATTGTTTCATATCCTCCATCCCCGATCCAAATGGGGCGAGGCAGGGCCCCATTTCCCACTGCCATCCCTAATTAGAAATGGAGACCAAGAAGATCAAGATGACTCTTTGAAGATTGAAGATGTTGTATAAGTAGAAGTTACTACTAAAAGAAAGAGAACAAAAACTTTATCTGTATAAGATCACTTTAAAAAATTTGCAGATACAGGTGCAAGAAAAATAAAATGTAAGCATTGCCCTGATATTCTATTATTTTCTAAAGATGGGTGTACGACCACTATGTTGAGGCATAATAAGAGATATAGAAAACATACTGCCAAGTAAAAACAACCATTATTAACTTTTGGTAGACAAGAATAAAAAAATCCATGCGATTTGGTTGTAGCTAGTAGAAAGTTTGAGATGGATGTGGCAAGAAAACTCATAACAACAAAACATAAATATCTCTTTCGAATGATGGAGCATGATGGGTTCAATTTGGTATTAAGGTATTTGATTATGCATAATTTTTGTATTTTTTTTTTATATTTTTATGCATGATTCGTCAAAAAATGCATCAAAACCCCATTCTTGTCAACGTTTTTCAAGAGAGTGCTTTAAAATCAAAATGAGGAAAAATGCACATTTCAAACCCTCTTCTACATGTTTTACAATGTTTAAGTAGTTTAAGGAGTTTTTAATTAGTGTTCTAATTAGTTTATGATTGATTATTTTTGAAAATATACTTTTAGAAGTGTAGTATTTAGAATTTTTGAAACTTAATTAGAGTTTTTAGAAAATAGTGTTTTGACCTAATTTTTTTAGTATAAAATCAGTTTCTCAAAAAGAGGGGGGCGTCTTCCCTTAGAGAAACATGTCCGCCCTCTTCCTCTCTCTCTCTCTTCCCTCTTCTTTCCCCTTTTCGATCCAGCCGGTTCTCCCTCTTCTCTTCTTCTTTCTCCCTTTTGCTCTTCTTGTCTTCTAATCTCATATGTCACCAGTTTTTTCTTGTTCCCATTGTCCGAGGCTCGTGCAGCTCAGTGGAAGGTCGTTCTTTTTCTCAACCCCTTCGTCGAAAGCGAACCGTGAGGTATGTTTCTTCTCCCTCGTCTCTTTAAATATTTAGTTTAGTTTAGTTTTTTTTTAATTCATCAAGTGCATCACCGTGCATTTTATCATTGCATACACCATACTCGATTTTAGGCCCTTTTGTTGCATGTAGGATAACTTAGATTTTTTTTATCCTAATATAGTTAGTTGTCAATGCTTGTAGTTCATTGTTTATTTTTCTTACACGGTCCAACAGTTCATTCACGTCAGATGGTGCGAGTTTTGCATATCAATGAATAACAAGGAATAACGTGATTCTTGGTGAACCACAATTTTCTTTTCTTTACTCTTTGGTATCATGTTTTGCAGATCACGCATCTGTGTGTGAGTTACAGTGAAGGACCAGATCTGGTCTTGATCTAAAGATTCCGATCAGCATTGTAAATTCCAGTTTGCAAGACATGGCCCAATTCAGTTTTTTATTATTGTTTTATGCTGGATACGTATAGATTTTTAGCATGCATTGTCTAATCATGTATGCTAAAAATCTATACGTATCCAGCATAAAACAATAATAAAAAACTGAATTGGGCCAAGTCTTGCAAACTGGAATTTACAGTGCTGATGTTGTTGTTGTTGTTGATGTTGTTGTATTTTCTAATCATGTAATACATGCATGTTTCACGTGAACAGTCCAAGATTATTAACGTCAATCACACATAGTGTGGTTGACGTAAATAAAAGTATTTCTCTTTGCAACATATGTGCATTGATGAAATAGTTCAACATAGTTTTTTTTTTATGTTTCAATGGTTTTAATATTCTGCTTGCTAATGAGTATGTGACTTGCTGTTACATTTTTTTAGTGCCTAGTTAATTCAATAGTTGTTGCATTAGTTAGTTGTCATGTGTTAAAATTGTTTAACATAGTTTAGCTAGGTCATGGTTCAATGTTCTCATCTACTTAGTTTATGTTAGATTTTATTCTTCCATTAAGTAGTTCTTAGTCTAGTTCATGATTTCTCTTATTGTCTTTTCTTTTTGTTTACGTAGTTAATGTAATAAGTTAGCATTAGTTTATTTGATTACATTAATCTTAGGTTTAATTAGTTAGATTAGAATCTTTTGTTTAGTTAAACAAATTTTTTATGGTAGTCGGTTCGTTTGCTTCAATGTTTAATTGTGATTTGTAGTTAAATAGTTTGTTACATTTTAATTTTTAGTTAGTTAGTTTGTTACTAAGTAGTTACATGTTTGTTTTTGTTAGAGTTAGTTTTATTGTTTTTTATTCTTGTTTTTGTTAATACTAACATTAGTGTTAGGTATAGTTTCTTGTTTGGTTTTTGTTTTTATTCTTTTGTGTTTTGTAGGAAAATAGTTGCGTGTGCGAAAAGCCCTTCAAAAGAGACCATTCGAGCCCTCAGAGGTCTCTAAAAGGTCCTTTAAGGCCCCTAAGAGAGCATTTAAGAAGGCCCTTCAGAAGATGTGTGAGAAATATAAGCAATGAATGCAAGGCAAATCAAGAAGAAATGCCAATTGCACTTGGATTCAAGCAAAGCAGTGAAAATCAAGGGACTAGAGCTCAAGCAAGAAGACCCTTTTCTTGATTCTTTTTCTTTTCTTTTAGCTTTAGGTTTATTTATTTTTAAGTGGGTTTGTAATAAGGCCATTTATTATTTTTGAACCCTTCGTAAGAGGGTAACTCATTGTAATTAGTTAGTTACTTTTATTTAATTTTTTTAAGAAAATAAAGACTGTTTTTTTGTTGAATACAAGATTTTTCATTTCGTTCCCTGAGTTCGACATTGATCTCACCCTAGTGTGAACCAGTTTTTATTATTTAGTGTCTGGCTTTCACAAAATGTTTTATCAAAAAGATATCTTTAAAAATCTATTTCATAAAACTTGCGCCAAATTTTTGGCGCCATTTCTGAGGAACAGTGATCGAACACCGAGTATTCACTTTATTTTCGCTTGGTTGTTCACGTTTTATTTAGGACTATTAGTTTCTTTTCTATAAATTACTTTTTTGCTTATTAATTAGGATTGTTAGTTTTCTTTAGTAACTAGGATTTATAGAACCACATTGCTTGCTATCCCTAGAGCCAAGTTTACTTTTCTTGCCCAACCCACCTAGTAGGCTACCATTTCATAGGTGATTGTGCATGGTTGATACCTTGCACATAGTTTGATTTTTGCAAAATAACTGCTTGGGTGCAAGTGTGTGGTTGTTTATTTCTTGCTTTTAGTCGTTATTTTATTTTTGCTTGCTTTCATGGTGCGGTTTGATCATGATTGTGCATTGGGTAGGTAGAAAACCATCCCTTGGATGGTTGCTATACCGGTCTCTACTTTAGGTGTATACAAAGGTGATACTCGCTTGACCCTGAGTTTGTAGAGCTAGTAGAGGACTCTGAGTTCATCATTAGGAGAGCCCATAGATCCGACCCCATGACTGAGGATTAACAGTTGACCCATCCCCTGAGGGAGTATTTTATTCTCAATGCTTATACTCCTGCTTCCTGCATCGCGAGATCTGATGTAGGAGCAAACCAATTCGAGATTAAGGCTAGTATCATACAGATGTTACCTTTCTTCTATGACCTTAGCAATGAGGACTCCTATTGTCATCTCGATGAGTTCCTCGAGATTTGCTCTACGATGCATATCAATAATTTTAGAGATAATACATCGAGGTTGACATTGTTTCTATTCTCCCTCAAGAACAAAGCCAAGTACTTGCTAAAGTCTTTAGATACAGTTTGGATTGCCAACTGGGGCCAGATGTAGAAAGAATTTATGAAAAAATATTTCTCAATTGGTAAGATGAATCAATTTTGTAATGCCATAACTAGTTTTTCATAAATTGAGGGAGAACAATTCCATGAAACATGGGAGATGATGAAGGATCTTCTCCGAAAGTGTCCCCACCACCTGGTGCACTATTGGCAACTGATGCAATATTTTTATGACAATCTTACTGAGAAGAACCGTCAAATGGTTGATTCTTCTTATAGGGGCACGTTCATGCTCAAGAGCGAGGATGAGACATGGGCCCTATTCGAAATATTGAGTGAAAGTTCTATGCACCATACCTTATCCTCGAGTTTTGATAGGACCACATCTATTCTTAGTGGCCCTAACAAAGGAGAGATTTTTGAAGTTAGGTCCAACCAATAATTGTAAATCAAGGTGGATTAGTTAACTATAAAAGTGGATCAAGTGCTAGCCAACCCAACTTCAATAAATCTAGTGAGTAAAGTGTATGAGCTATGCGCTAGCCCTGCACACTATATTTTTTATTGTCAGACAACACCACTCTATCCTGAATTTTTTCATGAGCAGGTGAATGCTGCCCAAAGTTTCTCCAGATCGGTGCATGATCCATATGCACCTGTCTATAACCCGGGATGGCGAAACCACCCCAACTTTGCATGGAGAAATCCATACGACTCATCCTTCATTCATTCTCAGACACAGGTCAGATCGGGTAACTTTCCACAAAGTTATCCAAGGCCTACATTCCCACAGACCCTTTCTTAACTTAGCTTTCCTTCTCCCCAAGAACCCACATCGAGTTTATCCTTTCAGAAGAAGCTCTTCAAGGCCTTCTCTGATATAAAATCCAACCTCAACTCCCACACATAATCGATAGCCAAGCTAGAGACTCAAATGGGATAGTTGGTTGAGTCCTTAAGTAGGCGTAATGAAGAGAGCCTTCGTAGTCATCCTGTCATGAACCCGAGGGCAAGGAACCCATGCATTCTGGTCTGCACATGCTTGACTCACACCATGAGCTGGTCTAGGCTATTACTACCCTAAAAAATGGAAAGAAATTCCATAGAACCAGGGAGACTGTAGAAGAAAGAGAGAGACAGATTGTTAAGCAGTCAGTCTTTATTGAGACATCCCAGGAAAGTGGGAGAGCTCCTCCATCTGAGCCTTCTCGATCATATATACCAAAGGCCCTCTTTTTTTAGGCTTTAGAGAGATCGAATGATTTTGGCAGACAGAGAACAAAAATATAAGAAATGCTTGAGATATTCAAGCATATTCACATAAACCTCCCTCTGCTCGATGCCATCTAACAAGTACCTGCCTATGCAAAGTTCCTTAAAGAACTTTGCACCCATAAAAGAAAATCAAGATCGTTGCCCAAGAAAATCTTCCTGACTGAGTAGGTGAGCTCAGTATTTTGACACCAAGCCCCACCTAAACTTAAGGATCCAGGGACACTGATTATCTCTTATGTAATCAGAAACATGACCATCGAGCAGACTTTACTCAATCTTGAGGCCAGTGGGAACATATTGTCGGATTCTCTTTATGACATGTTTGAGATTAGGGATTTGAAACCTATCATGACCATCTTACAGTTGGCTGACAGGTCTACCAAGCTTCCTCGAGGAATCTTGAAAGATGTATTAGCCAAGGCCGAGAACTTTTATTTTCCTATTGATTTTCTCATTCTATATATGGAAGGTACTAATGTCGCTCACTAGACCCTCATCATTCTCGGCAAACCACTCTTGGCCACTGCCAACACATGTATAAACTGTTGTACTGAAGAGATAGATGTTTCTTTTGGCAACAAGCGATTGTGGATAAATATATTTGACACTACCACGAGAGTGATACGAAATGATGAATGCTTCTATGTAAAGGAAGTTCAATTAGAAGCAATCCGATCTGCAATTGGATACTTACATGGATAGATATTTGGTTTATGGCTCACCATCATATGAGAATCATTCTCACGAGATTCACCATGATTTTCAATCAAACATGGAGGCTAATCTTGTTCATAGCAGGAAAAAGAGCCATTTCAGGGTCTAGAGAGATAAACTTTTAGGACACATAGTGGATAGGGCAAAAGATGGGCCATATATCTCAAACCTCTCGATTGAACATGACCTTCAGTCTATTGATCTCATGGATGATGAAAGGTAACCAGAGGTCTGTCTGACTGAAAACATAAAATTTAGTGTTTTATGGGAGGCAACCCATACTGTTGTAATTTTAGTAATCTAGTAGTTTTTGTTTCTTTTTGTTTTATGAGCATGTATGATAGATCATGTATACATTTCATTAATTAGATATGATTTATGAGTTACAAATGACTTCTACTCATTTCCTTGCATGTCTTTGGTTTCATAGTGTGCATTCATCTAATTTCATGTAAGCAAGGGGGAGTGCCACTGAGGACAATGTCATTCAAGCATGGAGAAGGGTATGGTTTGCACACTCAAATTTTTTTATTTCCGTTCATGTATATGCACTGATGAAAACTCATAAAAATTAGGCTTTTAAAGAATTAGTTTTAATCTATATGAATGCTTTACATAATTAAACATTTTAGAGAATTTTTAAGCCACATGAAAAAAAAAATCTAACACTAATCTAAAAAAAATAGTCATTTTTGTGGATTTCAAAGAAATGATGGTAGATGTATGTTAGAGTTTATTTTGAATCACAAGTATGAATGAACATAATTTATTTGTGAAAAACTAAGTAAATAAACAACATTGAAAATATGAGCTCAAAAAGTGAAAAAGAGCATACGTTTAGTTGTTTGATATCTTCGTATTCCATAGTAGCAAGACCCAAACACAAGTTGAAATGTTTGATTCTTATGTTGAAAAGGACAATAAAAGAAATCACTTCTATGTGTAAGTTGATATTTGTGGCCTATTTGGTTTGAGCAAGTAGAGCCTGAGAGATGTTTACACTTGGTGCCCTAAAGCCATCAAGTTTGGAAGCCACCAGCCCGAAAGCCCATTACATGGACTTTATAGAGAGCCTAATAGATGTTGACATTACACAAGACAAGAAGAAAGTTATACGTAAAACTATGAAAATTGAAGATCTAGTGACTCGAGCAATTAAGTTCGAGAGATACTTTGTATTTGGTACCCTAAGGTCATCTGACCTGGGAGTCACTGACCCAAAGCTCGTTACACGGGTCACGAAAACTGAAAATTTGATATAGTACTCAATTAAAAGAAGAAAAAAAATGTAGAAAAAGTGAAAATTTTTAAAAAAAAATGAAAAAAAATCAAGAGCATAAAGATAAAGTTCACTGCTTAGGAATAATTTTTGAGAAACCTATGCAGAAAACATATAAGTGAGAATAAATAAACAATGACATGTGTGTATTCAATTTTTCGAGACTAAAGCATAAATGATTATGATATTTAGAAAAGTAAAGAAAAAAACTTATATTCTGTGGTGGCATATAAAGACTCTAAATATGTTTTGAAAGTGTAATGATATGAAATATTCGTGAAAACACACTTCTTAGTTGCCTAATGCTTCTTGAATTTGAATCTTTTATATACATGACATAGATGTTTGTGTGTAGCATCATTGAAAACCCTCACAAGACCTTACTCGTCTACTGAGGTAACCCAGAAGTTTAAAGAGCTTGTTGCATATGTTAAATGTAACCGTAATTCCTACAAAAGTGAGTTAGGTTTTTGTTTTTTTGGTTTTTGTTTTTGCTATTCAGGATCAATTTGCTCGAGGGCTAGCAAACGATAAGCATGGAGGAGTTTGATCATGTATAATTTTTGTATTATATATATATATATATATATATATATATATATATATATATATATATATATGCATGATCTGTAGAAAAAATGCATCAAAAATCCATTCTTGTCAACGTTTTTCAAGAGATTGCTTTAAAATCAAAATAAAGAAAAACACATATTTCAAACATTGTTTTGTGTGTTTTCCAATGTTTTAGTAGTTTTAGGAGTTTTTAATTAGTATTCCAATTAGTTTATGATTAATTATTTTTGAAAATTTATTTTTAGAAGCGTAGTTTTTAGAATTTTTTAAACTTAATTGGAGTTTTTAGAAAATAATGTTTTGACCTAATTTTTTAGTATAAAATCAATTTCTCAAGAAGAGGGGGACACCTTCCCTTAGAAAAACATGTCCGCCCTCTTCCTCTCTCTCTCTTCCCTCTTCTTTCCCCTTTTCGATCCAGCCGGTTCTCCCTCTTCTCTTCTTCTTTCTCCCTTTTGCTCTTCTTGTCTTCTAATCTCATATGTTGCCGGTTTCTTCTTGTCTCCATTGTTCGAGGCTCGTGCAGATCAGTGGAAGGTCGTTCTTCTTCTCAACCCCTCCGTCGAAAGCGAACCATGAGGTATGTTTCTTCTCCCTCGTCTCTTTAGATATTTAGTTTAGTTTAGTTTTTTTTAGTTCATCAAGTGCATCACCGTGGATTTTATCATTGCATACAACATACTCGATTTTATTCCCTTTTGTTGCATGTAGGATAACTTAGAATTTATTTTTGCATAATATAGTTGGCCGTCAATGCTTGTAGTTCATTGTTCATTTTTTTACACAGTCCAACAGTTCGTTCACGTCTGATGGTGCGAGTTTTGCATATTAATGAATAACACGGAATAATGTGATTCGTGGTGAAGCACAATTTTCTTTTTCTTTACTCTTTGGTATCATGTTCTGCAGATCATGCATCTGTGTGTGAGTAGTTTGGGAGTAAAGGACCAGATTGGGTCTTGATCTAAAGATTTCAATCAGCGCTATAAATTCTAGTTTGCAAGACTCAACCCAATTCAGTTTTTTATTATTGTTTAATGTTGGATACGTATAGATTTTTAGCATGCATTGTCTGATCATGTAATACATGCACATTGCACGTGAACATTCCAAGATTATTGACATCAATCACGCATAGTGTGGTTGACATTAATAAAAGTATTTGTCTCTTTGAAGCACGTGTGCATTGATTAAATAGTTCAACCTAGTTTTTTTTTTATGTTTCAATGGTTTTAATATCCTGTTTGCTAATGAGTATGTGACTTGTTGTTACATTTTTTTAGTGCCTAGTTAATTCAATAGTTGTTGCATTAGTTAGTTGTCATGTGTTAAAATTGTTTAACATAGTTTAGCTAGGTCATGGTTCAATGTTCTCATCTACTTAGTTTATGTTAGATTTTATTCTTCCATTAAGTAGTTCTTAGTCTAGTTCATGATTTCTCTTATTGTCTTTTCTTTTTATTTACGTAGTTAATGTAATAAGTTAGCATTAGTTTATTTGATTACATTAATCTTAGGTTTAATTAGTTAGATTAGAATCTTTTGTTTAGTTAAACAAATTTTTTATGGTAGTCAGTTAGTTTGCTTCCAGTTGATTTATATTTAGTTTAGATTCAATGTTTAATTGTGATTTGTAGTTAAATAGTTTGTTACATTTTAATTTTTAGTTAGTTAGTTTGTTGCATAGTTTGTTACTAAGTAGTTACATGTTTGTTTTTGTTAGAGTTAGTTTTATTGTTTTTTATTCTTGTTTTTGTTAAGAAAACATTAGTGTTAGGTGCAGTTTCTTGTTTGAATTTTGTTTTTATTCTTTTGTGTTTTGTAGGAAAATGGTTGTGTGTGCGAAAAGCCCTTCAAAAGAGACCCTTCATGCCCTCAGAGGTTCCTAAAAGGTCCTCTGAAGGCCCCTAAGAGAGCCCTTAAGAAGATGTATGAGAAATGTAAGCAATGAATGCAAGGCAAATCAAGAAGAAATACCAATAGCACTTGGATTCAAGCGAAACAATGAATATCAAGGGACTAGAGCTCAAGCAAGATGACCCTTTTCTTGATTCTTTTTCTTTTCTTTTAGCTTTAGGTTCATTTATTTTAAGTGGGTTTGTAATAAGGCCATTTATTATTTTTGAACCCTCCGTAAGAGAGTAACTCATTGTAATTAGTTAGTTACTTTTATTTAAAAAATTTCAGGCAATAAAGACTGCTTTTTTGTGGAATACAAAGTTTTTCATTTCGTTCCTTGAGTTTGACCCGAATCTCACCCTAGTGTGAGCCAATTTTTATTATTTGGTGTCTAGCTTTAACAAAATGTTCTATAAAAAAGATATCTTTAAAAATCCATTTAATAAAACTTACACCAGTATTACAACACAAGACATCGACCAATATCATGTTCTACTATTAAAAGGGAGCTATGAAAATATATGAAGATGAGAAAACAAAGTTTAAAAATAATTAATGGTATGGATAGGATATGTTTTACTACAAATTTGCGAGCTTCTTGCTAGACTATATCTTATTTATATTTGACAATTCACTTCATTAATAAAGATTAGTGGTTGCAAAAGCGTATAATTAGCTTCAATAAAGTATGACATTTTCATACAGAAAAATCATTAGCCATTGTCATTCTTAATAGCTTTAATAAATAAGACATTTAGAAAAATATTAACAATACAGTCAAAAATGTTTTTAATAATGTAGTTGTGAAAATCAAGGATAATATGGTGAAAAGTGATTTAAAATTATTTTATGGTGACAAGTTATTTCATGTAAGATGTTGTAAACATATCTTAAATTTAATGGTGTAGGTCGGTCTTGAAGAAATTAAGGAAGAAATATATTGCATTAAAGAGAGCATCAAATATATGAAGGTTTCTCCATCAAGATTTTATGATTTTTGGATTGCAATAGATGAATTAGATGTTCCAAAATCAAATAAGTTGTTGTTGGATGCTCCAACTCCTTGAAACTCTACGTGCCTTATGTTGGAGTGTGTCTTGGGTGATTGAAGAAGAAGGTTGGGATGATGCATCATATTGAATTGGTGATAAACACTTTGCATGAGGTTTATAATGATTATATTGTTATGTATAATGCTCAGTGTGGTGCTTTTGATGGTGATAATAGTGGTATTAGTAGTCAAGTTAACAATAGCGTTGACACCAGTAAGAATGATTTTAGGTTTAACATCAGTAGTGAGCAGACTTCTTTAACTATATAAACAGGACAAACAATGTTTCTTTCTAAGGTACCAAATCAGATTTGAACATATATTTGGAGGAATGGTTAGTTAAGCAAAAACCTAAAACATCTAGATAATTTAACATTTTGGGATGGTGGAAAGACAAAGAATTAAAATTTTCTATTCTCTCAATGATGACTCGTGATATATTGTCCATTCTTATTACTAGAGTTGCTCTGGAGTCAGCCTTTGGTACCAATGGTCAAGTTGTTGATGAATCTTGTAGTAGACTGTTACCATCAATCATGAAAGTATTGGTTTGTACTTTTAATTGGATGAAGAGGGCTTCTAAGGATAAAATTAGTTCATAGGTAAAAAATAATAATATTTTTAAACTAGTTTGTTATTTTTTGATGCTTGTGATTAATTTTGCACTTATGATTGTATTTTTGATTCATTTGTATTGGATTTAATATGCTTGTCATTGATTTAATTTTTTTTTTCAAGTTGATGATGTTGAAGAATAATTGGTTTTCTTAGATGTTTTGAAGTGATGTTAAATAATAGGGGTGCACAATGAACCACTGCATATAGGGATGGCAATGAATCAGGGCGGATGCGAGGGACAAGGTCTCCACCCCTACCCCATCTCAAATTTCTGCCCTCCGTTCCCGCCTTCATACCCACATGGGTTTTGATTTTAACTTCCATCCCTGCCTCCATTCCCATTCCATGTCTTCCATCCCTAGTCCAAACGGGGCAAGGTGGGGTGGAACCTCATTTCTCCCCAGTCCACTTCCATCCCTAAAGAAGGAGGTCAAACTATCGAAAGGTATTTTAATTTTTTTTACTAACGGGACTCGGGGATGGGGTGGGGCGAGAGAATGCGTAAGTCCATCTCCACCTCCATCCATGCACGAGTTCCGATTTTAACCTTCATCCTCACCTTCATCTCTGTTTCATGTCCTCCATCCCCGGTCCAAACAGGGCGAGGAGGGGCGGGGCTCGTTTCTCTCCAGTCTATTGCCATCCCTAACTACACATGGTATATGACACATAAGTCACAACTTTAATTCTTTAAAGGTATAGGTTCTATTTCATAGTTGTACTAAGTTACTTACATGATATTTTATCTTTTGTTTATTATAGAAAATTACATTGCAGTGTGATCAATTTGTTGGTAAATGTTGATGACAAGATTGAGACCATGATGAAGAGTTACTTTTATGATTTAGAACTTTAAACTTGAACTTTTGTTCTTGTTAATGAGTATTGTGGTTATCATATATATTTGACCATATTTTGGGTTCTCGTTTTGTCAATGATGCTTAAAACTTGCATTTTGATACTATTTTATTGCTTAAAAATCATTGCAATTTTAGGTTTATGAGAGATGAATGATGAATTTATGATTCTCTATAGTATGTGGGATGTTCTTCACAGTTTCTACTTTCTTGTTGTTATATACTTTGCTTATGTCAGGGATTTTAAAGGAAATAATGTGTCATATAAACTGTTGTTATATACTTTGCTTATGTCAAGGATTTTTACAGGAAATAATGTGTTTTATACTTTACTTTCTTGTTGTTATATACTTTGCTAAATAAAAGGAAATAATGCCACTGTTCTCTTGCGATCTACATTGTAAAGTTGTGCTTAGAGTCTATTTTGCTTTTGTTGAGTTTGATGTAAGCTGCTCGGTTCAGGTGAATCAATACCCCAAAGGAGCAGCTCGTATGCTTGAACTGTAATAGCCTGCGGGCAAAATTGTGAATGAATTAAATGCATTGAGATTTCTTTTATTCACCCTCATTGTGATTGCTTCTTGTGATTGCAATTCTTCTCCCTCTATTCTCTCTTGCTCTCTTGCACTCTGATTACAAGCTTCTGCGACTGGCAAGTGAGCTGACGAGTAGGCTTGCGGCAGTAAGGAAGGACCACCGCGCCGCGCCATGCTGACCTATTGAAGGAAATAAGCCTATGACAAGTGGTACCAGAGTCCATTCTCATGCTAGGAAAGGGACTTCAGAGTCGGTGTCGACAAACACGTCGACAAGATGTGATTTGTGAGCAAGACATCGTGGCGCCTTATCAAAACTTACGCAACACCAAAGGCACGGGAGTTGCTGAAGCTGAGGAGATGAGTTCACCTCAAGGCCAAGAGGATTTGGCTGCAACTGTCAATAGCTGGTGAAAGATGTGACTTCACACGAGGAAGCAATTTCACACGCAGTTGAATCATTTGGTGGACTGAATGATGTGGTGGCAAGCCTGCACGAGCATGTGAACTTACTAATGAAGCAGGTCACTTCGTTGACAACTACAATGGTCGACTTGCAAACTGAAGTAGGGGAGCTTCAGTTGAAGAACCACACATTACAACGATTAGTGACCCTAAATGGCAGAAATTGTGAGAGGCCATCAATGATTGATGTGCCAAGACCCGCAAAGTTCAATGGTTCTCGAGACAGCAAGGCCATTGAGAACTTTTTGTTCCAAGTAGAAGACTACTTGGATATTCAAAATATGATGCTTAAAGATCTCTGGATTAAGGCTGCAACATCGTTATTGGATGAGAATGCTATTGCTTGGTGGAGGCAAAAGCGCAACGACATGGAGAGGGGTCAATACATGATAGACACCTTTGATGACTTCAAAATAGAGTTGTGTAACTACTTTATGTTGAGGAATGCGCAGAGGCAGGTGTACCTGATGGTTCATGAGCTTAAACATACTTATTCATTACAAGACTATGTTAGAACGTTCCAAAAGCTTATGCTGGAGTTGCCTAACATGCCAGAAGAGGATAAGATCAACTGGTTCATTGTGGGACTTCAGCCATAGGCACAATTTGAAGTGGAAAGGATCAACCCCCGTATTTTGGAAGAAGCATATGTGGTGGTCGAGCGCTTAGTTGGCACTCAGCGCAATCCTTTCACCTCATCAACCAAAGTCGGGAAGAAGTCTGATCACGGAGGAAAGAAGGATGAGCAGTACGACAACAAAGGTGAGGCATCAACACATCATCAATTCGACAAGAAATAGAACTACACAAAGCATAACAACAACAACAAGGGTATAGTTGTGACATGCTGGTTTTATGGCGATAGGCATATCGCCAAACAGTGCCCCAAGTACCTCGTAAAGGACAACAGGCAAGCCAATGCAACACAAGAAGAATGCAGTGATACTGAATCCAATGACACTAAGACTATGCAACCAAGAATGGGGTTCATACGATTGATTAACGCAGCTAGAAGTTGCACAACTAAAAACATGCAGGTCAGTAAGAAACTTATATACTTGAAAGTCATTACGAATGAAAAGTCTACTTCAGCAATAATAGACTCTAGGGCCACACACAACTTTTTCTCGCGGAAAGAGGCAGAGCGGTTAGGCTTAAAGCCCGTGCCAAAGCAGAGGACCATCAAAATGGTAAACTCTGAGGCTAAGCCCATTCTCGGTGAAGCAAGAGATGTGGTGCCCCTAGACGATTTCAAGATGATTCTGGGTATGAACTTTCTGCGGAGCTAGAATGTTATGATGCTACCAAAGTTTAACACGTTGACGATTATGGGGGCAAACTTGTCCCACACAATGCAGTGCCTTACACAGAAAGGCAAGTCTTCAGTGTTATCGATGATGCAGCTAAAAAAGGGTGTCAAGCATGGAGATCAGACATTCTTAGTTGTTGTGCGTGCAGAAGAAGGGAAGGTAGAAGCAGTAATGTCGTCGATCCTAGCTCCACTGTTGGAGGAGTTTCGGGAGGTGATGCCTCCAGAATTGCCAAATCGTCTTCCACCAAGACGTGAGGTCGACCATAAGATTGAGTTGACCCTAGGAGCGAAGCCTCTCGCAATGGTTCCATATCGTATGGGGCCAATTGAGTTGAAGGAGCTACGTAGGCAGTTAGACGAGATGTTGAACGCAGGCATCGTTCGTCCATCGAAAGCCCTATTTGGCACCCCTGTTCTTTTTCAGATAAAACATGATGGCTTCAAACAGTTATGTGTGAATTACTGTGCGTTAAACAAGGTCACGGTGAAGAACAAATACCCATTGCCACTGATATCGAACTTGTTCGATCAGCTAGGCAGTGCCCGTATCTTTTCCAAGTTAGATCTGCAATCGAGTTACTGGCAGGTGAGGATTGCTAAAGGTGATTAGCCAAAGACAACTTGCATCACCCGCTATGGTGCTCACGAATTCTTAGTAATGCCATTCGGGTTGACAAATGCTCCAGCCACGTTCACGACTTTAATGAACCAGATCTTCTACCCTTAGACAAGTTTGTGGTAATCTACCTGGATGATATTGTGATCTACAACAGCAACATGGAGGAACATGTTGGGTACTGTAAATACCCCAAATTTTTCACTCACCTCCCCGACATTTCCGCCAAGCATCATCATTCAGCCTTTGAAATCGCCGGAGGACAAATTGGTCATTTTCTGAGCCCGGACCTTGCAAAAGTCCAAATTTCATCTGGAACTCTCAAAATCTCCCTATTTTAGCTCAGATGTTCAAAATTTTACTCCTGACAGGAGACATACATCTCCAAGTCTTGGTTCAAGATTATATTGCATAAGACATGGCATTGCATGAGCATCTCATATCACTTCACTGCACAAGCATGTCATTTCGAGGTCCAGAACTCTTGATTTCAAAATTTTCAATCCAGATTAGAATTTCAACTCTTTTCAAAATCGATTTCAAAACCCTGGGTCTTCAAAATTATCAATTCTTCCCATTTTACCCCCAGGACTCTGAATTTCAAAATATTTTCTCAGGAAAATGATCTGGATAGTTTTCAATATGGATTTCAGCCACTTTAACTCAGATTTTGCCAGCTATTTCAACTATCTTCCTTTTACAAAATTGCCCTACAGGGGCTAACTCTTTTCAAAATTTCTGTTTTACCAATTAGCCCAGATTTTATAAAAATTCCAAAAAGAGGTTTTACTGTCTTGTTCTTATTTCAATAAAGAAGCAATGTGGGATCCACACTGAGGTGGTGTCACACAGGCTTTTCTTTTGAAAAACCTGAACTTTGAAAAACCCAAAAATATAGGAGCCTTGTCCCCTGGATTGGCGCCACTTGTCCTTTCTCTCTCCTCCCATTTACCTGCCATGTGTCAACATAGGGTTCACCTAGAGTTGGCGCCACATGTCACATTCTCTCTTCTGCCATCCTTTGACACGTGTCAGTGTGGGGCCACCTTAAGATGCCTCCACATGTCATTGGTCATCCTCTTTATTTTATGCCACGTGTCAATGTCTACCATCTTCACCCTGTGCCATGTGTCATTCCAAGGTCACCATGAGATGCCACGTGTCATGTGTTGTCCTGTTCAGAAAAAGTAGAACTTGTCTCCCCTGAGGTGGCACCATTTGAATTATGCCTCCTGCAAGTGACACATGTCACTCTCTCCTTTCCTCAGGAAAAGCAAGCGACATGTGTCAATCTCTGCTCCTTTCAGAAAAAGCAGATGACACATGTCTCCCTCCTATTTTTTTCAGAAAAGTAGATGAAACATGTCATCTCCAGCTTTCTTTAAAAAAAGTAGAAGACACATGTCACTCCCTGCTTTTCTCAGAAAAAGCAAGTGACACATGTCACCCTCTGCTCTTCTCAGAAAAAGCAAGGGACATGTGTCTCTCTGCTTTCTTCAGAAAAAGCAAGTGACACATGTCACTTTCTGCCTCCTTCAGAGAAAGCTAGAATTCAAATATTCAAACTCGAGGCTGAGGTGACGCAAATCCTGAACTTCACCTTTTCTATTTTGTGTGAGATGGTGCCACGTGTCCCTTTCCCTCCTTTTCCTCCCTCTTGCCACATGGCATTGTAGGAGCCACCCTGAGGTGGCGCCACATGTCCATCCTTCATTCCTCCAGAGTCAACCTCCATTTGAAATTCAAATTCACCTTCTGAGGTGGCGCCATTTGAGAAGGCCTCTCCAGACAGCTGACACTTGTCTGCCATGTGTCCAGACCTCCCTACATCAGAAAAAGTAGAAAACCCCCCCTCTGAGGTGGCGCATTTTGCTTCCTCCATTCATGTTCTCCTGCCACATGGCATCGTAGGAGCCACTCTGAGAAAATGCCACATGTCAGCCTCTTCTTTCCTGCATAAAAGTAGAATTTGAATTCTTCTAAGGTGGCACAGTCTGCTTCCTCCACTTCTGTCCTTCTGACACATGTCAAGAGCCTCCAGAGGTGGCGCCACATGGCATGCTCCTATTGTTTCCAGCTTTACACCTCAAATCTCCTTTTGAGGTGGCGCCAATCCAGAGCCCCACTTGGCTTCCTTTCTTTTATTTATTTTATTTTTTTAATAAAAATAGCCCCATGAGGTGGCGCCACCTGAGGGCTCCCTGCAAAATCCAAATTCGAATTTCAAACCCCCAGATAGCACCCCCTGAGATGGCGCCACATGGAGGGCTCAGATTGAGCCTGTTTGAAATTCAATTTTTTCAGAAAAATCTATAAAAACAAGGCTCCACGCCCAGCCTAGGGAGACCATCTTTGGAGAACTTCTGTTGGACTTGAAAATTCGACCTAGCCTTCTTGAGAACCCGATTTTTGCACTTTGGAATTCACGCCCCCTTTGGCTCAGTGAAGAAGGCACGGTGAATCAATCTTGGTGAATCATTCGAAGCCCGAAGCGAAGGACGAACGAAGCTCGTGATAGTTGTCCCTCTTAAGAGCTTCAACGCTGCCTAACGAAGCAAGGTGCACCTCTTTTCCTCTTCATTTGATCTCATAGTTCGATTCGGGAGTCGTTTGAAGAAAGAGGTCATCCGAGAGATGGATTGAGCTATTCTCATGAAACGACATATATAAAAATACATGATTATGCTTCCTTGATGATTTTTAGCATTCATGCATTTAGCTAGATTTAATTTGCATTTTATTTATTAATTTAGCACGTTTCATGAATTAATTAGGATTAATTTAGCATTTATTTCAATTCTGCTCATTTTCAGTAGTTCTCTGTTTTTGTCAGTCAGTCCACACGTCATTTAATGCATTTATTTTTTATTAAAAATCCCAAAAAAATCACGGAATGCGCCCTTAGGTGTTCCTAGAATTGTGCCAAAAATTCGAGAGCATTTGAATTTTTTTACTGCGGTAAACATTCAAAATGGCAAGTCGGGTTTTGTTACCCGGGATGCGTTTTAAAATTTATTTTCCGACTTGTAAAATCGAGATCTCCCTCATGCAAGATCCGATTTTTGATCCAAAAGATGTTATGAACTCGAAAGAATGTCTAGTTTTAACCTGATATTTGCAGATTTTTATGATTTTTTTTATGTCTGACAAAAATCCGAGAGTTCGAGACATGTGTCAGAGCCTGATTTAGGCCTTTAAGATTTTGGATCGACTTAGGGCTATGGGTTCTCTTTGTGTGTTGCTCCAAATCCAAAACTGTAAAAAGTAAAAGTTATGGACGAGGTGTCCTCTGTTTGTATTTGAAAGCTTGTGATTTTTACAATAGTCGTGATACCTATTTCGGATTTTTATTGTCAGTCCTCTGTTTTGTCACATTTGTCTGTCCTGTTGGTTTAGGCAGAAAAAGTTATATTTTTATCTGTGTTTATGTTGATCAAATGCCAAAGTCATGAACATGAAAGTTGTCCATGTAGGTGTCGTGAGTATCTCTGTTAAATATTAGAAATTTCCATGGCTATTTGTTTAGCATTTTATATCAGATTAGGTCGATTTTTACCTCTGTCAAAACTAAATCCCTGTTACTGAACTCACCATGGCTCAAATCCTGAGGCTGTAAAAAACAAAAATGTTCCATTTCGAGTCCTTTAACAGTCTGCAAAATATCAGAAGTTAGGATAGAACACAATTTTGATGATTTAACTAAGTCAAGCACAATTTTGGTCCTTGGTTCGATTACCCCTGTTAAAGGCGGCAGAAACGATCGAACCTCGTACCGACAGGTCGAGCCCCATCCCATGGATTTTCCCGCAATTTTCAAAACGGAGGCGAGTATTTCAAAATATTTTCCAAAATCCGGTCAAGTTTCAATTCTCCCTCTTTCTTTTTCGCAAGGAAGGGAAGGCAGGGGAAAATTTCGCGACGATAACAGGTACTTGCGAATAGTGTTTCAGGTGCTGAAGGAGAATGACCTTTGTGTAAAATGAGAGAAGTGTCTCTTCGGACAGGAGGAGATTAGCTTCCTTGACCATGTTGTGGGGCGTGGTGTACTGCTTATGGATGGGCAGAAGATAAGGGTCATCCAGGAATGGGTTTCGTTAAGCAAAGTGCCAGAATTACGATAATTCTTTGGTTTGACAAACTATTATCGACATTTCATCGAAGATTATTCTCTCATTGCTGCGCCCCTCACAGATTTGTTAAAGAAGAACTGGGTATGACTCTGGACAGGAGCATGCCAAGATGCCTTCGACGGCTTGAAGAAAGCCTTAGTGAGGGAGCCAGTGCTGTGACTGTCTGATCACTTAAAACCCTTTGAGGTCCACACAGATGCCTCAGACTTTGCCATTGGTGGAGTTATTATGCAGAAGGGTCATTCGATTGCATATGAGAGTCGCAAGCTGAAGGATGCAGAGAGGCATTACACAGTGCATGAACATGAGATGACCGCCATTGTGTATTGCCTCAGGACCTAGAGGTACTACCTCTTGGGTGCCCAGTTTGTCATCAAGACGAACAATGTGGCCACGAGCTATTTTCAGACACAGAAGAAGCTGACGCCTAAGCAAGCTCGGTGGCAGATGTTTTTGGCTAAGTTCGACTTTGCCTTGGAGTACAAGGTTGGAAAGATCAATGTTGTTGCGGATGCTCTGAGCCGCAGAGCTGAACTGGAAGCTGCACGCACAGAGCCTTCTGAAGTGCATTTGGAGGGCACATTATTGAGACACATACGTAGAGAGATACAACAAGATCCAACAGCACAAGAACTTGTTTCTCTAGCGCAGGCAAGGAAGACTCAGCGATTTTAGCTGCATGATGGCCTCCTTGTGACAAAAGAGGGATGCATTTTCGTGCCGCGGTGGGGAAGCCTCCGCCGAAAATTGCTTAAGGAGTGCCATGATACACTATGGGCTGGCCATTCTGGTCAGGAGCGGACCTTAGCACTCCTTGAGCGCGGCTACTATTGGCCGCAGATGAGGGACAACGTTGAGGGGTATATGCGGACATGTTTTATCTACCAGCAAGATAAGAGGACAAACCAGAAGGCTGCCAGTCTCCTTGAGCCTCTGTCAATTCCAGAACGTCCTTGGGATAACATCTCCATGGACTTCATTGTTAGTCTGCCAAAGGTAAATGACCTCAGTTCTATTTTGGTTGTGGTGGATCGTTTCTCAAAGTATGCCACCTTCATCCTAGCTTCTAAGGAGTGCCCTGCAGAGAAGACTGCAGAATTGTTCATAAAGCATGTGGTGAAGCACTAGGGCATACCAAAGAGCATTGTGAGTGATCGCGATGCTCGCTTCACGGGCAAGTTCTGGCGTGAAGTATTTTGGCTACTTGGCTCTGATTTGTTGTTTTCAACAAGCTTCCATCCGCAGACACAGCTCATCAACAAAATACTTGAGCAGTACCTTAGGCACTTTGTTAGTACCAATTAAAAAAATTGGGTGAAGCGCCTTGACATGACACAATTTTGTTACAATCTGCAGAAGAGCAAGTCTTTAGGTCACAACCCATTTGAGATAGCCACGGGGCAACAACTATTGACCCCGCACACTTTTGCCGCACAAGAAAAGGGAAGGACATCCTTCGCCTATCAGTTTGTTCGCGACTGGCACGAGCAGAATAAGTTGGCAAAGGCATTCTTACATAAGGCGGCAAAGAGAATAAAAAAGTGGGCGGACAAGCATTGTCGGCCCGCTGGGTTCCAAGTTGGGAACCAAGTGTTGGTGAAGTTATATCTAAGGCGCACAGGCATCTTCCACGGACAACAGACTGCTCAGAAAGTATGAAGGACCCTTCACTATCACAAAGAAGGTGAGCAAGCTGGCGTATAAGTTGGAGTTACCCTAGACTTCAAGGTGCACCCGGTGTTCCATGTGTGCAACCTCAAGTAGTTTCATTCAAACGATGAAGGTCCAGAACGCGACATACCACAACGTGCTCCCATCATGCAGAGGGCTTCGACAACACAACAGGCTGAGAAGCGCCTCAGTAAGATCCTTCATCAGAAGGTCAACTACTTGGGCAAAATGAAGAAATATCTAGTGCTGTGGAAGGAAACAACGAAACCAACGTGAGAGCATGCGATCCGAATGAATAACTACTACCCAATTGAAGTCAGGGCTTACCAAAAAACAGATGGCGCCGAGGACGACGCATGATTTGAAGGGGGGGGCATGTTCCCTTGTGACTTATATTGTAAAGTTGTGCTTAGAGTTTTTTTTTTTTTTTGAGTTTGATGTAAGCTGCCCGGTTCAGGTGAAACAATACCTCAAAGGGGCAACCCGTATGCTTGAACTGTAATAGTCTGCAGGCAAAATTGTGAATCAATTAAATGCATTGAGCTTTCTTTTGTTTACCCTCGTTGTGATTGCTTCTTGTGATTGCAATTCTTCTCCCTCTATTCTCTCTTGCTCTCTTGCACTCTGATTACAAGCTTTCGTTACCGGCAAGCGAGTTGACGAGTAGGCTTGCGGCGGTAAGGAAGAACCGTCGCGCCGTGCTGGTCTATTAAAGGAAATAGGCCCGTGACAATTACTGAGATCTTTATAAATATACAGTGAGTTCAAATT
Source organism: Nuphar pumila (assembly GCF_984573655.1). Classification (NCBI taxonomy): domain Eukaryota; kingdom Viridiplantae; phylum Streptophyta; class Magnoliopsida; order Nymphaeales; family Nymphaeaceae; genus Nuphar; species Nuphar pumila. The sequence continues at coordinate 49,879,132 of NC_143253.1, forward strand.
GTTTCTATTGGCACCAAACTAGTGTTTGCGAATGGATACAAATATTGTTATTGTTATATAGGATGATGCAATCAAATTGCTATAGTTTGATATAAGAGCTCAAAGATGAATTGTTTGAAAGCTTTGGCAATAAGGTAAGACCTTAAAAAAATAATGCATACTCTCTAAATTCTTCATGATAATGTTGTTTTGCATTGAGAAATTCTGTTATTTTCACAAAATCATGATGACATATTTGGTATGAATTTATCCAAGTTTTACTATTATATAGGAAACTATCTTAGTTCTTTTAATATTTTGCTAATATTACCATTGATGGAATATCAAATATCATGAAGTGCAGTAACTTAGAAGAGGTTATTTTTCCAAATACTGTCTCATTCTTTGGCATATTTCCAAAAGAGGTAGTCTTAAAAACAATAATTTCAGTTATCGAAAAATACAATACTCAACTGAGCTCTCGAGCTCAAACAAGTTCAGGCTCGGCTTGAGGTAACGAACTGTGCCAAGCCAAGCTCATAACTCTGCACGAGCAGAGCCTGAGCACTAGGGCTTTTGGGCGAGCTGAGCTTGTAGCTGCCAATCTCGGCTCATGTGCATCCCTATGTTAGAGAACATGACAGCAATGGGGAAGCCACAATACGCCTTCGATTCATGCCTCCCAAATAGAGCCCTAACTGCACCCAAGAAAAAAAAGGTGGTGCTCCACCTATCCACCCAACACTTAACTGATTCGGATTGCGGGCCCCACAAATTTAACAGGTTCTTGGCAAACTATGTGGGGCCGAGCAACACGTGTGGTTCAAAGATATGGGGCATCACTTGATTCGGTGCTATTACATTGCACCTGATCCCACATCTTAAATTTGGATTTGGATCCATTGTTTCATATCCAATGCATTTATACCCTTAGATGACTTCTCTTTAGCAAGCCATCCTAAACCTGAATCCAAATTGTTTGGCCAATTTCATTATGAAACCAGGTATAGTTCGGGTCATATTTTATCCAATCCTGTCAAAACCATAGGGAACTCACTTGTAGAATCAACGAAAATTTGTGGAGAAAATTTTGAACAGTAATCTTATGAAAAAAATTGGTATGAAGATCATGTGTCTTATGGCTGAAGAAATACAGGTGGCGAAATTATGTGAGAAAATTTTGAAATGTACAAATTGTGAAAATCGTACAAAAACGTGGAACATTTTCAGATGTTCAAAATTTTCACTAGTTTAGGGTAACAGGAAGATTCTATCGTACGTTCTAGATTTCATATGGGACTTTTTTCCCTTTTTAGTTGGAACTGAGAAAAGTTTTCCTGAAAATTCTGAATATTATCTTCACATGAAAGCTAAGTCACAAAGACACGTTGACACGAAGACGCGTGACATAGGTTCTACTTGCAAGTTCAGATTTTTTTTGGAAACTAGCTAGGACATGAGGACAGAATTTTTTTAATTTTTAATCAATAAAAATTAAATTTTGATACTTTAATACATTTGTATTGATCATTAAATTTTTTAAAATAATATTCAAATATAAACAGTACGTGTCATTGTCTGTGCCCACGTACCCGAGCATGTCAGCTTGTGTCATCATGGACACGCCACCAAAAATGGCGTCTCTGTAACATAGCATGAAAGGCATGGGAAGTGAAACTATGAACATTTGCACCACCATTTCTCCACCTCTTTAGGTGAAGAAGCCTTCTGGTGCATGCTGACAAATGTGTACAAAACTATGGACATCTTTCATATGGAAAATTTTCTATCATTTGAAGTAACATGGGAAGGTTCTATCTTTCATATTTTATATAGAAATTTCCCCACTTTCAAATTCCTACTATATATAAAGCAACCACCAAAAATTTGGTTGGAGATCCAAACTTAGGAACAACACATGACACTATCACTCATTCCTCAAAACTAAATGTAAACAAAAGCTTTTCTTTTTTATTTTTTCCTTCTTTTCCCTATTGATAAGCAAGTTGAGGGAAGAGACCACTAATTTTCTCTTGATAATGCGTGTCAAGACTCAAGAGAATTGAAAACCACTCGGGGCCTATACCAAGGAATTAGCTTGGTGAAAGAGTGCAGCACCAGCGCAATACTGGCTTAATATTTTTTACTTTTTAGGAAAGATTCTGACAAGTTTTGTCTTTATGATGAGGCATTTTTGAGAACTGGAGCCAAGTACTCGGCCCACACAAAACACAGAAAATCGCTGTGCGTGATGGTGAAACTGAAATCGCTGTGCGCAATACTGTTCTTGCAGCGACTTTTTTTTTTGTGTAAAACACAAAATTGCTGTTCACGACAGATGTAGATCACCCATAGCGATTTTCTGCTCGTGAGTATCGATTTTCTGTGCATTTGTACGGCCGAATTGTTAAGTGTTGGGCCCCGAGTGCTGGATCTGCTCTGACTTGGGTTAAGGTTTTCTGGTAGCCTGAAAGCCGTGCTTTTGATGAAAAGTGAGACTCTCTCTCTCTCTCTCTCTCTCTCTATATATATATATATATATATATATATATATATATATATATATATTGCAAGCGATTAGGCGGGAGCCTCTCGAAGCATGTTCTGTTAAGGCGACGCTTGTTTCGCCTTTCTTCGCGAGAACTTCCAGAATGGGTTGCTGATCGGGGATGGCAACAGGTCCCATCTCCTTGGCAAAACTCCTTCCACGCCGTTCGCTCTAGATCTCAATTGAGTCATGCCAGGGATTGGTGATGTGTTGCTTGCTTCTCTCTAAATTTTTCGAAACGCTTTGATTGTCATAAGTGCAACTCATCTTTTCTCTCTCATTGTCACCCGGTCTGGAAGCGAAGGTGATATAGCCCCTCCCATCCCCATTCGTCGGGGCAGAATCTAGTCACTCAAGATTTTTCTGGGTTGGGGCATCATCATGCAAGTCAGAATCCTCAACAACCTCTCTGAAAATTATCCTTCTCTCCATGGGTGCAAATTGGCAATCTTCAGAAGCCGGCGAATTCATTCCATGCGGTCAAGATTGGATCTATCTGGGTCCCGATCCGACCGCAAGACTTCAGGCTTTCTTTTCCGTCAGCTGCTCCGGTTATGTTAGCCCCATCCCTGGCGTATGATGGCATCTCTCAGCCATTGCAAGTTCTGCCAGGGATGGGCCCCAAAAAATCTGGCTCTACCATCAATGTTTCATCTACTGGAGATCGGCCGCTCATTATTTATCCTGCATGGAACTCGACGTTTAATTCTTTTTGCGTTGATTCTAAAGACGGACTGGCAGCGCGGTTGGGTAGGCATGCTCGTGGGGAGCATAGGACAAATTTGTCGTCCTCGCCATCGAAAGATCTGCCAAGGGTGGGCCCACAAAAATTTTGCCCTTCTAGTAGTGTTTTCTTTACTGGAGTTCAGTCGCTTATTATTTCTCATGCTCAGGGTCCGATGTCTGCTTCTATTTGTACCCCTTTCCGTTTCAGCTTGGAGGCGCGGTTGGGTACGCTTGTGCGTGGTGGGCAAAGGACGATTTTGCCATTGTCCCTTATTATTTTTTCATCCAGATACTCTGATTATTTGGTTATTAATCTTATCGCGTTTAATGCTAAAACCAACCTAGCAATCAGATGCATGGTGCTTGGCTTCTCGGTTTCGTGTCCTCTTCCTGTATCACATTATGTCTCTGAGGTTTTTTCATCTGCCAAATCTTTTGGTCTTCTGCCAAACGGTGTCTCATCTGATAGTCCAGTGTGAGGTTAGGGTAGCCACTTGTTTATGCCTTTGCTTCAGTAGCGTCTCAGTCCGCAGCCCCTGGGTGTCGAGGTTGTCAACGCAACTAAGTTGTTGGATATCTCTCTTTCCTCTTCGCAACTGCAAGCTATAGTTGTTGATATTGAATCTACAATTTCAACTATCTTTGGTATTATTGGGGACTCTCTTTACCACTCCGATGGAGCAGACTACGAGCAACTGGGCATTTTCAATAACCACTCGAGGCCGTCTGTTAGTGTCGGGGGTGTTCGACAAATCATAAATATTCAGCAAAGGAGGAGGCCTTTGTCAATTGTTTCGGCTACCGATGCTAGGTCCCCAAGAAGGTTGTCTCGGTACCACCAACCTCGGGTTTTTTCAGATTTTATGCCATAAAGACTGTTTGTTGGAATATTAGGGGCTTAAATTGTCCCACGAAACACCTATTTCTGGCTAATTGGGTTAGGGAGGAGAAGCCCGACCTACTTGCTTTATGTGAAACTAAAATGAAGGTCATCCCTCTCGTGGTTGCCTCTAGCATTTGGTGGGGAGCTGACTATTTCTTTAAGCCTGCGGTCAATCATGCCGGAGGTATCCTTATCTTGAAGAAACAGTCTTTAAATTTATCGCAGTTGGATATGGGTCTTTTCTCTTTATCTGTTGCTTTCAATTTGTAGGCATTTGGTAGAAGGGTAGTGGTTTCTGTTGTTTATAGCCCTAATTTCGCTGTCATGCGGCTCGCGTTTTGAGATAATTTAGATAGGGTAGTCATTTTCAGCGAAGTGTGTCACCTTCTTATGGGGGATTTCAATTGTTTGCTATCGATTCATGACTCTAATAACCTCATCATTCTTAATCCATCTATGCAAGGTTTCTAAGACTTTGTTCATCAACATCTCCTCTACTCTATTCCTTTAACCGGAGAGCGCTTCTCTTGGTCGAATAGGTTATAGGGTCCTTGACAGGGTCTTTGTCACCCCTAATTTATTGGACTTCATTCCCGATGTTAAGTGTGTGTTGCTTGCTCCCTCAATCTCAGATCATGGGCAGATCATCACTCATTGGGGGGATGACTTTCATCCCACCAGAAGCTTTGTGTTTGAATAATGGTGGATTCAGGAGCCAGATTTTCTCTCGGTTATTGCTAATTCTTAGAACAAACCTTTTGATGAGCCTTAGGCAACACTCTGGGTTCAAAAGAAGCTTTCTCGTCTAGCTAAGTATATCAAAGCTTGGCTTCATAGTCGTAATGTGGAGAAATTTCAGCAAATGACTGCATGGGATCATGAGATTTCTGTGTTGTATCAGTCTATGTCTTCTCCTGACTCTCTTTCTGATTTGCAACTTCTCAGTCTCCAGGCCAGGTCCTTAGAATTAACTATGCTCTTGAAAAGCTAGAGGGTCAAAGAGGAAATTCATTAGAAGCAGAGGTCTAGGGTGAAATGTCTTGCGGCTGGTGATGGCAACACTAAAGTTTTTCATTCATATGCTTCCCATCGTCATAGGAGGAAGGTTGTTCCTTCTATCTCCATTGGGGGTGTAACCTATCTCAATCAGCATGTTAATCCGACAATCTTGCTATATTTTAAGGCTTTCTATTCTGCTTCATTAACTACAGTGGGTGTCTTTGGTAATGTCCTGGTTGAGTTAATTCAGCATGAGCAAGCCAGATCTATGCAAAGGAGGTTCTCTGAAGATGAGATTTTTAGGGCCATTAAGGATCTGTCGAGTTGGAAAGCGCCCGACATTGATGGGTTTCATGTTGACTTTTTTAGAATCTTTTGTGACTGTGTTAAATCAGAGGTGGTGAGCATGTTTGATGAGTTTTATCGTAACTCCAGACTGCCTTATCATTTTCATGTAGCTATTATTTCGCTCATTCCGAAAGATGATGAGGCCACTGATATTTCTCGGTTTCACCCAATCTCAGTTATGAGTACTCTCTATCGAATGTTTGCCAAGGTTTTGGCGAATAGGCTAAAATCGGTGGCTCACTAGATTTTTTCAGACTCTCAGTTCGCCTTCATCCGTAATAAGAGGGTCCAACACTCATTCATCATGGCGTTCGAGGTTGTTCATTCCTTGCATCATAGCGGTCGACCTTATTTTGTCCTTAAATTAGACTTTCATAAAGCTTTTGATTTCGTGCATTGGCCATCTTATTTCAAATGTTAGCAAATTTTGGTATTGGTCATCATTTTTTTGGTTAGGTGAAGGAGCTGGTCTCAAATGCCCAAGCCATATTAAATACCAATGGTGTTAGAGGAGACCGGTTTAAGATGGGGCGGGGTCTGCTGCAAGGGTGCTCCCTCTCGCCTTTGTTATTCAATGTGGTTGCTGAGGGTCTTGTGGTCTTCCTTAAGCAGATTGCGGTATCACGTTTCATTGATCCTTTGAAGGTTCTGGACTTCCCTGGTCATATTCTTACTTATGCTGATGATATAATCATTTTTTGACGTGCAAATATTCAACAAATGCTTAGGTTCAAGCTTATCCTTCAGTTCTTCCTCTCTCTATCTGGGCTTTCTCTAAATGAGACCAAATGCTCTCTTACCATGTTCAATGTTCAGTCCAATATGCTTGCAGCTGGGAGGAGGATTTTTAATTGCACTATTTCTGACATGCATATAATGTCCCTGGATTGTCGTTACAAGTGAAGCACCTCTCTTCTGCTACATGGGTTCCAACGCTTCAAAAAGTGAAGCGCAAATTACTTTCATGGCAGTCGTCTTATCTCTCCATCGCTGGCCGTCTGACTTTAGTCAGACATGTTCTTTCCACTATTCCAGATTTTTTCATGTCTATGTTTGTGATGCATGTAGGAGTAGAGAAGCAGCTGACGCGCTTGCTGGTAGGTTTTCTATGGTCTGGGTGTTAACTCAAGAATAAGCGTCACTTGATTCGTTGGCGTTTGGTGGTCTTACCTTAGCGTATGGCTGGTTTAGGCATTCTTGCGCCCAAACTGCAAAGCATTGTTCTTGTCGCCAAGCAATGTTGGTTGTCCCACCAACCGAATAACCCTTGTGCTCGTTTGCTTCTTGCTAAATATGGGGCTCTTGCCCTTATTCCAATTCGTCTGGGAACCCGAGGTTTGGCATTCTCGCACTTGCATAAATCGTGGTTGAGGGCTTTAGCCTTCTTTAGAGACCATTTTGAGGACACCAAAAATTTTGGTCAGTGGTTGAAGTGGGCGTTGGCGCCAAGCAGAGAGTTCCTCACCTCAAAAGTCTATAGATCGTTGCTCCCCCTGGGGGCTGATTGGTTGCTCGAGAATGTGCTTTGGGAGTAGGGACCTTCTCCCCGTTCTCGAATCCTGACTTGGTTAATTTTGAATGATAGGATCCAGACCCACAATAATTTAAAGAAGTGGGGCATTCAACTCTCGAGTTGGTGCATGCTTTGTCAAGCTGCATAAGAATCTACGTTTCACTTGTTCTGGTCTTGCCTAATATTTGTGCAACTCTTCAGCAGGACCTGGAGGCATCCGGAAGTGTTTGTTAAGGAGGAGTCCTTTGCGCTAGATCTGATCTTGGGTCCGGTTTGTATTAGGCGTAGCACGAGGTGAAGGTTGATCTGGCAGACATCATTGCTTACCTCTTGGTGGTTTGTTTGGATGGCGCAAAGCGATGCTCATTTTCGTCAAATTTTGGTTAACATTCATAACCTGGTGCATAAAATCTTGGTAGATGTTTATGCGATCCTGCGTATGCATCTTAGTGATCTTCTACTCCCTCCTACTGACGCTCCCTCTATTTTGCTGCCCTCTCGGCCAGCGGCTCCTGCGTGAGCCCATTTTGTCTGTTTGATGTTCTTTTTCTCTTATGCTTTCTTTTATTTGTTTTAGCTTTTGCTCTTGTTCAGTTCATGGGTTCAACATTTTGTTGATCTGCATGAGTGGTGGTAATGTTGAATTTCTTTTCTCTCTCTCTCTCTCATACACACATGTACATGAGCGCATGTTCACATTTTATCCTTGAAAAATATTTCAACTACTATATGAATTAGTGAACTTTATTCGTGAATACCCTTTTACGTGAGGCTAATCATTCTTTTAGAGAAGTGTGGGGCTAAACATTGGTCAAGCTTGGAGAACACAGTTCGGGTGCAGGATAACTTTATTGGAAAACTGGTAAGTTTGGATACATTTGTTGTTTCTAATATTGCTATACATTGCAATCTTATTTTTGTTGTTTATATGAAACATTTTTCTTTTTTCTTTTCATTAAAGATGGGGAAACCACCCTCCAGATCAAAGACCTATGGTGCTGGCTAAACCTATTATACTTACAGTTGCCAAAGGGTGCAAACTCGTGCCCCTCAAAGAGTTTCTAGGTATCCCTTGCTCTCATTAATGCAAGGGGTTTGACATTTATAGGAATAGAACCTTGGCCACTAGTCTAATGACCAAGGCCCCTTCCACAACACCAGACCCCTTGGGCACTAATGTATAGCACAAGAAAATGTAGTTTTACTGACACTAAAATAGCGCCAGAAATGACATTTTTTTGCAGTAAATTAATGTCAGAAAAGTTTTTCTTGGTGCTATTTTAGTGCCAGTGATAAATTTTTTTTGCTAATATAATTTTTTTCTCATTTAACTTATACATTCATTAAAAAATAAACTTGCTCATTAATGCATTTGTTCATTCTAAAATGAACTAGTTCATACATTCAGTCATTCATTCATTTAAAAATGAATCAGTTCAGACATTCAAAATAAATCTGCTCATTCATATTCATTCATTCGAAATGAACTTTCATTCATGCATTCGTTTATTTTAAAATGAACTATTTCATACATTTATTCATTTGAAATGATCATGCTCATTCATGCATTCATTCATTTAAAAATGAATTAATTCATACATTAATTTATTTCATTCATTCAAAAAGAACCAAACTGAACAAGACTGTTCTGTAAACAAAAAATAGTATGTGTTACATAAATCTTAATTTTTGTTTAATAATGAGTTAAGGTATTGGTATTTGACGGTATGCATGTAATATATGTAATAATCCTTTGCTAAAATCTCAGAACCTAAATTGCTTTAAGATGATTTTATGGCAGAATTCATAATAAGAGGTAAATTTTGTATTATCAGCGATGAATTAAAGGATTATATTTGGCTGCATAAGATGTGGGCCTATAGAGGCTTGGTGTTATCTTTTATAAAAAAAAATTATTGTAAAGTATAAATTCAATTATGATGTTATGGTATACAATATGATGTTATGATGTATAATATGATGTTATATTATGCATTTTGATATTATGATATGAAACATGATGTTATAATGTAATTATGTTAATGTGCAATATGTCATGAAAAGCATGCACGCATGCATATGTGAGTGCTCATGAAAGAGAAAATGGTTAATTCAGTTATGATGTTATGATATGTATCTTGATATTATGATATGCAATATAATGTTGTAATGTAATTATGTTAATATGCAATAAGTCATGAAAAGCATGCATGCATATGTGAGTGCTCATGAAAGAGCAAGTGGTTAATTCAGTTATGATGTTATGATATACATCTTGATATTATGATATGCAACATGATGTTATAATGTAATTATGTTAATATGCAATAAGTTATGAAAAGCATGCATGCATATGTGATTTCTCATGAAAGAGCAAGTGGTTTAAAAGAACCAATGTTGTGTCATAAAGTGCACAAGTATAATTTGTGGCATGTTGTTGAGCAACATGTAGGCCTATTTAGGCTATATGCCAGTGCAATATTTTGTAAAAATTTGTATTGAATGCAAAAATTTAATTTTTGCATGATGGCATATGATGAATGCCATATATTTGCATATATTGACATGTATTGGAACATGATGGGTATCCTGTTGTCATATGAGATGATATGCATGTTTGAGCTAGATATAGAGCTCTTGTTACATGATTGCATGCTATGAATATTGTGGATCCAAAACCGTTCTAGGTGAAAATAACGTATGAAAATTAAAGATATAAAAAGATACCTAAACAGTGTGCTAGGTTGCCCTCTGATGATGGTGGGATCCTTGGCTGACTATTATGTGGGACAGTGTGGTACTAAACTTTGTGGTGTTATTTTTCTCAAGAGTCTGATATGGTGGTTTGTATCCTTAGCCACAGTAGTAGAGGACTTTTCCACCATTAAGACCCAGAGATGGTGTGATGCTTCAATTGTTAGCATTCTTGATATATCAAGAAGTCTTGTTTAGAATGGTGATTCTCTAGCGGTGACCGTTTAGAGTGGTGATTATCTGACGGTGACCATTTAGGGTGGTGATTCCCTAACTGTAGCCATAGGATGGTGATGCCTTTGGCCGACTAGAGTGATGATACTTGATGTTGCTCCAAGGAATATGTGCATATTAGGTTAATAAAATATAAATTTTGTGTGTTAAAATACTACTGGTATTGCTTTGTACTTTGATTTTTACTTGTGATAGTACCCAAAAGAGTTCAGGAGGAAACATAAATTGATTGCAAGTAACATGTTCATGCATTAAAAAAGTAAGAGACAATATGAAAGATAAAAGATACCTCATGCATTATGCATTAGTTCATGTATCGTGTGTGATTGCAAGCATATTTGAATTGATTTATTTATCTTAACATTCTCTAAGGTTGATGTTTGTTTGATTTATGCCCTTAATAATTCAAATGCTTAATCATGGATATATTTCTGTTTCGTAGTATGTTGCATAAATTTAATTGTTACAGTTGTCCATTTGATTGCTTGATGATTGTGATTTGTATTGTATATGTTCTGAAAGGATATAGAATTACATGTATACTTGGTTTTGTATATACATGCATTGCTATTGTATTCCTATTAAGACTCGATGAGTCTGACCCTTGTATCATCCACATTCAAGTGATAAGTAAACAAGCTGGGGTGATGGCAGGATGCTATAGACAATATCGAGAACCAACAATTTTAGATCCGAGATTTATTTTAGTCAATAGTCTATGATTTACTAAGACTTGTTACTTTGTTTTAAAAATATTTGGGCTTTCAAGTCTAATGTTTACAAATAATTTATTTAATTGATGAATAGTTTAAATTGGTTTACGAATTGTAAATGTTTGTTTCTATCTTGGATTTCAGATCCCTTGATTAGACCCGATACATGATTTTAACTTGAACCCAAGTCTAATACATGAATTGAATCCAGTCCTATTAAAAGGTTTTTGTCATTGATTGTTCCATTTGTGAACTTCTAGTTGGATAATATACGCTCATGCTTATGCTCAGGCGAGCCCCTTAGTGCTTAGTCGGGTTAGAGCATTGTCATTGTTAATGCTTTTGTATCATTCACTACGTTTAAAAAAAAAAATTAGTTATATTTTTAGGTTAAAATTTTATGGCGTTACAACTTGTTCTTATTCTTTCGTCCATGCATCGATGGATTTTTAAAAGGGTGTCATCCAGTTTTTATAGTACATGACACATTCTTAAAAGAAAAATGCATGGGTATATTATTGTTGGCTTATAGTATGGATCCTTATGGTGGAATGTTTTTTATAGCATTCACAATTGTAGATAAGGAGTCAAAGAAGTCATAGGCATGGTTTTTTGAGCGTCTAAAGCATGAACACATATACTTAGATGACTTTAAAAAATGAAGAAAATTGATTGTTATCTCAGATAGGCACCTACGTTATTGTATATTGTCTCATATACTTTTCCTAGCAGGTATCATATTGGATATTGCATGAAGCACTTGACATAGAACTTTGTTAGGAAATTTGGTTTACCACTCAGTGCACTTTAATGGAGCTTAGCTCGAGCAGTCACAAAACAATAGTGCACATATTTTCTTAAAAAAATCTAGGATCAAGGACAAGCCACATGATTATGTTGTTATCGACATGAAATCAAAGTTTTGGGTTACATCTCACTTTTCAAAAAAAATATATGAGTGTTTAGCATCTAATATAGCAGAGTGCTTCAATTCTTAGATTCTTCTCATATGTGATAAGCCCTAGTGCATCTTTTTATGAAGCTTCATCTGATGCTAATGGCATTGTTTGAGAAAAGAAAGAATATCAGACAAAAAATATCTAGTATTATTGTGCCTAAATTAAAAGAAAAAGTTATAACAACTACGTGTGGTTGTCAAACATTGCCACTGGTGTCTATATGAGGCTTGTGATCGATCTCATGATTATAATGTTGATCTTGAAAAAAGTGGATGTTCTTGCATGCATTTTATACGAGGGAAAGCTACTAGAATATTATTGCAGTGAGTACTTCAAAGTTGCTTCGTAGATAGATGCATATCATACATTTGCATTCTTTTTAAAGATGAATAATGTCCTATACAATGCTCCATTGACTTTTATTTCAGTCTATCCACTAAAGGTGATGTGTAAACTAGAGCAACCTAAGGTGAAGAGACAAAAAATAACACTAAATGATGTGCCATACAAGTGTAGTGTATGTTGTGAGATTAGCTATAATAAGAGGAAGCAGACATAGCAGTATGTTTCAATACCTCTTGTTGCAAAGTATATGTGTTCATGTAGGTTTTTTGTATGTGTGTGTGTTTTTTAAATTTTTTTTAATGAATTGCTTCTATATATTTATCAAGAGTTTTTTAATAAATTATTTTAATGTTGTATGTCTTTTATGTATATCTTAAGTCTTTCGTGACATGACACCTAAAAGAAAACTTGATAGCAGAAATGGACCAAATCTCCATCTCCAAGCATCGATCGAGTTGTGATAAGACGTATAATAAAAACAAGTTATAGGTGTATACAATTAATGGTACTATATGTACGTGTTTTCTATTCAATTGCAATTGGCCATGAAAACAAGTTTATGACAACCAACCACATGGTTGTGAAGCAAAAGAGCTGCCCAAGCATGATTTTAATGAAACTTTGTTGAACAATGATGTAAGTATTAGGTATGCATGTTTGTTTGTTTGTATATTATAGAGTCACTTATGTTAGATTTGCATGCTTGTTATATTTGTATGTAAATTTATTTAAATCTAACATGAATATATCATATATGTTGATTTTGTAGCATCTAAAAATATCCATAACTAAAATTGAGAAGAAGCACAAACGGGATATGACAGAAGAAATAGAATTACCAAAGACCATTTACCTTACCATGTATTTTTTAGGTGAGTCCCAAAAATGATAGTCCTCATATTTTTCTATTGACTAATAAAAACTAATTGTTTAACATTAATTGTTGACAACAAATGGTTAACTCTCTCGCTTCATGATTAGGGTTTTATTTTTTCTTGAAAAATGTGACAAGGTATTCATTCAACAATATTGCATACTTACATTTACATTTATAATGCATACGATGTGTGCTTATGTTTTCAACTCAATTTATGTTGTAAATCTTAATTTCTCTCAACTAGGGCAATCAACATTGGGTTTTGTAGGAGATGACCATAAAAGAAAATAAGTTTAGGCTCTATAATTCTATGGGGATCACATCTATTGCAAATTAAGACATCAAAATTTTAATGAAAAGTCATTACTTATTCAATAATATCTTAGGTTTTCTCTCATATTAGGCTTAAATAATGTTGGGTTTCAAGTTTAAATTTTTGCAGAGTCGTTTGGCTACAATGCTTACTCTTATTGAGAAGTCTATCCCATGGATGAGATTCCTCAACAAGATAATTGGTAATTGCTTTGTATATGATTGTTAACTTAATATATATATATATATATATATATATATATTACTTTGTATATGATTGTTACAAGACATTGTAGTATATTTGTCCTACTATAGTGCAATTGTTGGGCAGAAACCAAGAACTCAATTTCACATAGGCACACTTTCATTTATCCTATTTTGTTGGGTGTTTTGATGTAACTTAATTATTTATTTGATAATAACCTTCATTTCAAGATGATGCAACCGTAGTAAGGGTGGGGTGGGTATGGTCAAATACTAAAAGAAAGAGATGAAAAAAAGCCTTAAAAGAAGCAAAGAAAATAAAGACCAAGACAAAAATAAGAAAAATGAAACCAACCACCACAAAAGATCCACAGGCCAAACAAAAGGCAGATGATGACAGGCCAACCACTAGAAAATGTCCACATGCCAAAAAAAGCAGAGGAGGTGAAGCTTGACGCTTCTGATAAGGAAACTGATATGATGGAAATGTGGGATGTTCTTAATCATTTTTTATATCATTGAATTTGTAGTCATGAAATTTTTATAAATATTATATTATCATTGATATGTGATTACCATACAACTTTTATCATATATTACCTTCTTCGTGTAAATTTACTGTATATTACCTTCTTTACCGTGATTGTATGTCTTTATTGTAGATATTGTGTGGATGGTAGTAACAAAGATATGATAAGAGCATGTTCTTAATTAAGTGCACACCATAAACTCATGACCTTCGTGACCTCATGACATTCACATTGATCATTAACCTCACAAATCAATGATGTTCACATATCACAATATGTGAAACTAAGGACATTCACAATTATAGGTCATAGTTCACAAATAGAGGACATTCACAATAGGTTATGTCTCAACCTTCACAACCGTGTGATGATCATGAGATTCATATATTGGCATCACATATTTTCAGAACTAAGGACCTTTGCATGTTCATTGCATTCATATCAAGTATACAAATGCTTAAGTTGAACACTAACGAAGTCCATAAATACAAGACAAAATTCACAAATATGTGTTGCAAACTTTCTAACCTTCGCAACCCTTTTATGATCATAAGGTCTATAAATATGTTCCCAAACTTCACAAACATATATTGTGAATATCCTTACATTCACAAATGTCATTTAATTGATAAGGTTTATATCCTCAGATTTACATACTTTGATGTGTGAATATTGTCCAATTGATAAAGTAAATAATAAAGTGTATAAATAACATGAGAACATTTACGAACTTTGATATGTGAATGTCGTTCAATTGATAAGGTAAATAGCATTGTGTGAATGTCCTCAAATTCGCACACTCTGTAATTTACATACATTCACATAATCATGATATAAAAAACCTGTTATAATATATATATATATATATATATATACACACACACACACACAAACACAGAAACTTGTTATAAATTATACATACATCCATACACAGAAACCTATCAATACATCCATAAACAGAAAACATAGTATATACATTCAAACATTGAAACAAAAGTATATATAAACATGAGTATACAAGTTTATTTCAATTTAAATATGTCATCCAATTACAATAAAAGTATATTCAAATTATAAGAGTATCTATACAACAAATAATTTTTTGTGAATCTACTCAGAACTATGAGAAATCTAGTGCTTACAACTCTTGTGGATGCTATGAATCCTACCCTCGTACTCTTAGCTCCTCAAGCTCCTTATTCTTGATAGAGGGCAGCTTTGCTTGAGTTTGCGCAAGTTCTTCCTAAGCTTTTATAATGATCTCTTTCATTTTAAGCAAATCCTACAACCTATGGATTTCAACCCTTACAAGAGTTAACTAGGCCATTGCATGCACTCCATTTGAAGTCATTCTAAGCTTCAGACTCAACCTCAATTTTCTCTTCCCCCTTTCATTTGTAATAAAAATAATTTATAAACTGAGGTAATTTATAATCAAAGTATAGTTAAATTATAAATATCAAAGTGTATGAGGATATCACAATATATATGTAGAAGTGCATTACCATCTTACTGCCTCTCTTTATGTTGAAACTGCTTGGCAATAGCTTATTATGAGCAGCTACGTTCTCCTGACGGGCACGTACCATGGAATACAAGTTGATGTCACTATCGTCGTGCCAATTTTCAAGTTGCAAGAAGAACAACATGGGGTAACCGTTCAACTGATCCTTCAAACAACATAAGATGATTCTGCCTACTACGGGAGGGCTACGGAGTTGTTGTTGCGCATATCCAAATTGTCGGACCACTCGACTAACCATTTGACGTTCAACTTTATTCATCTTATGCAATCAAATGTCCTTCCTCGTGAGGTCTATGACATAGATAACTACATCCTCCTCATCAGTTATATTCTCTCCGTAGGGGCACCACGTCACCTATAGATTGAAGTTTTATTCATGGTTAGAGTCCTATATTTTAATATTTATAAAAATATAACCACTTGTTTCATGTATACTTGCATTTACTTTGGCCAGCAAGCACAATTTTGCAGTGCAAAAAGCTCTTCCCAACTGATGACCCATCCCTCTTCGATCATTTCCTTCTTCCTCAACCACTTCGTCTAAGTTTTCTCCCTTATGTGACTCACTCCACGTAGCAATACGTGGAAACCTAGGGACTTAGTCACGTCTAAGGGGCCTTCCAATGTATATGTGCTTCAATATCCAAACTTACAAGGATCAATATACAAATTAATACACAAATTAGTATATAAAGATAACAAAATTATATTTTCATATGAATCAAATCAAATCAAATCAATATTTGCACCTCCAATAAAACCAACATGTTGGCAAAGTTTTTTTTGTCATGCTTCACTTGACTCAAACTTGCATACAAGAGTATAAGAAAAGCTGCTCCCAATGCGTATTCATCGACACAATTTAGGTTTTGCACCAGTTGCAAATATGATGCATGGATTGACTTCTCACCAATATTGATGAATACAAAGGTGCCAAAGAAGTAGAGCAAGAATGCCCTCAACTCTTTATCTACCTTAAGACTAACCTTCCCTCCAATATAGGATATCTTTTGTAACATCCCAACAAATTGGACGGAAAATTTTGAATAAACTTACGCTTGACGTTTCACTATTTGGCGAATGTTCTCATTTCCATATGGGGTTTCTCGATTCGTCTTGTCTTCTCATTAACTTTCATTTAATATACTTCGGATCTCACACCAGAGTCTTGAAGTATTCAAATTTCTCGAGATACCTTCACGAATCAGATTGGAATCCGAGTCTGAATCTGTGCTTTCTTCATTGGGTTCATGTGGACCAACCCGAATTCACAGGAATTCCATTGAATTTGACATAGTCATAGCATTTCGCAAAATTTTACACTTTTATTTCTTTGAAAATTTCTTAAAATTTTTGGGTTTTACATCCTTTCCCTCTAAAAAAGAATTTCGTCCTCAAAATTCGTTACAAGGACTAAACAAATAGATTGAGGGATCTTTCCCGCATTCTAGTTCTCAGATTTTTTTTTCTCATATGTTCTTTTTATAAAAATCTTTTTGGGCAATATTAAGAGTCAAAATCCTACTTTATTCGCTCTATATTTATTTATCGTTAGTTGTAACACTATGATAAGGGAAACTTGTCTCTTTTTGATGAATAATGTTCTAACAAAAATATCAAAACTTCTTGAGGTTTACACCTTCTACCTGGAACAAGGAATTTTATCCTCAAAATTCATTTCAAGTACTAGACAACGACCAGAGTATCATACTATGTGTTGATACTGACTAATAATTGCAACCAATATCGAACTTTAAATCTCATGTCTTGTTTAAAGTGCATATAGTCCTATTCCAGATATCTAAAAATCTTTTCTTGAATTTATCTAATAGGATGTTAAATATGAACTAAGGATATCAATTAGGTTCAGTATTATCACATATCTAATCTTGATTCATGAGATCCTATATTCTTGATAGGATTAACTAAAGTTTGGTGTTGGTTTCAAGATTCATTTTTGAATGAGTGAATCTAAATTTGACAAAACTTAGATATCTATGCATACGATTATATGAATTTAAATTAGTCAAATCCAAATGTTAAGACTTATAATCATCCAATTGAAATTCAATTCCAAAACATTCATCTTTATTCCCCAAGGAACATAAATAACAAAAATCTTCAAGTTATATATTTATTCTAGTTCACTCTCTAAAGATTCTTCGTCCTTCATTCTGACTTAGCACTTTGGTTGCTTGTTGTATCATAACCTTAGTTAGGTTGTTTAGTGAATGAAGGAGATCGTCACACCTAGCTCCTCAATCCATCTACTTGAACAACAACATAACATACGTCTCTCACTTATCTTGATCACAACGTATATCGAATGATGTTCCTAGCAATATATCTAGGTTCTCGATTTTCACACAATAAGTCAATTTCTTCAGGCAATAAAAATATAATTCAATTACTATATACTTACAAAGCCATCGCGGTCACTGGAAGAGCCATGATCTCATGTTTTTCAGTTCTGCTCTGATACCAAAGCTGTAACAGCCCAATAAATTGGACAAAAAATTTTGGATAAATTTTTTTTTTTGAAATAGCGGAAGTGACAAGTCCAACAGTCAGGCGAATTACAGGATAAAACAAAAAAGTACTAAAAAGCATTTCATTCATTACCTAAAGCATTAATGTCATTAATTACATCTACTAATCAGAGTCTAAGCATGAATACTAAAAACTGAGATCCCATGGCTACTTCCATTGCAACACCCATGATTGCTCCATTCATTCGCTTCCTAAAAATTTTTAATGCAGAAGGGTCAGACTCCCTTGTCTGCATAAGAAGCATTATATTTATATGTTGTGTTCAGTGTCCTATGTACAAATATGTGCAACATTTACAGTTATTAAACTCATAAAATTTCATGCAACATAACTTGCTCAGAAGAAATTTCTATTGAGACAGGCATGCTTTCTACTTTACTATGAAACAAGGAAAAAGTACTAGATGCATGCTCATCCTTATATGCATTACTTATTTCTACCATTTCTAAGATCTAAGACAAGGATTACAAGCTATACTAAGAAACTAATACAAGAACAATGTAAAACTTTTATGTTTATCTTTCACTTACCCTGTGGGTACGCATAGGCATTCAACATCGTATCAGACCGAGACCAGACATGGGTCTATTATTTTATAACCCGTATGACTAGCCGTACGGATATCCAAAGGGAACGGTCTATGACCGAGAGAGAACTCCCCAGTGGCTAAAACAAGAATTAGGATGCACCCTAATACTTCTGTAGAAGACTTGAATCTACCACCTAAGACGCATTGGTAGTCCTGCCCTCCTAACTCCGTGGACTGGAGACCGGGTGAGACGCCTAGCTCTCACAAAAATTCATCTGTTCCACAAAGCTTGTATCATCTACCCTTTTCAAGGTAGACCATGGGTCCGACAACATACATCATCTTTAAGATGTACCCAGAGCCCAGAGAATCCGGTAACATATACTGTATTTCAGGTATACCCAGAATCTTAAAATTTTTATATTTATGCATATATTTATATTTTTTATTTATATTTTTGTGCGAGTCATCGCAACACGAGGGATCTTGTAACATACACCGTCTTTCAGGTGTACCCAGAGCCCAAAGAGTCTGGTAACATATACCGTCTTTCAAGTATACCCAGAGTCACACAAATTAGTTATATGTGCATACATTAAACTTTCATTTATTTTTTTCTCTATACGAGTCATTGCACCACAAGGGATTTCCAAAAATCCCAAACCCATACCTTGGGTTAAATCGCCATGTATGCACATTATCGTCCCAGTGCACAACTTGGCACCAACAATATTTTTTTTCAAAGTCACTGGCTCACATTTAAGCTCTATACTTATGCTTGCAGTATTTTATTTTCAAGCTAGAGTGTATGTTTTCGTACCCCACAGATCATGCACCCACATGGCATGTCTCACGTATAACTTTTCATAAGTGCCCATATGACACTATAAAGGGTTTTGCATGTCAATTTCAATCTTGTACCATCATACCTCCTGCCATTTGTCTTAATTATGCAATTGTAACAAAACTATACATTTAACAATAGGCGGTCCATACACCGATCAAGATCGTAATATTCCTAGGTGAATTAAGATGATGCATACAATATTAGAAATGAAACGAACATCATAAATGATATTCTATGCTTTCCCAAGCTCAATAATAGTATAACATTATTTTCATAGGCATGTAATAACATTTGCATTGGTTTGCAAAACACACACCTGTACACTCATTGCAAATAGCATGCTGGGCAGGACAAAAAAATAACCATTCTTATCTCGTTTGACGAGATCTCCAATTGTGGCACCCACCGCAGGTGAGGTTACATCCATAACTAGAGTATGAAATCTTGCAATATTCTCACATGTGATAAGCATTTGTTTCCAATATATTATCTATATTTTGTTTTTCATTGCAAGACATGTCAATTTAAAAAAATATTGAAACACAATAGCAGCCTTATACACATTAACTAATCTAGTAATGATAACAGATCAAACATAGTAATGATAACAAATCAAACATAGCATGATGCCTATTCTGGACCAGTTTTTTTTTCTATATAAAAAAAATGAAAACCATAATATGTCTCAATAATGACTACTTGCCTTCTATTTGCACAGGTTTTGAATTATTAAAACGTTAATCCCATAGTGTATACACTAAATAACCATACTATTCGATCATGCACATACATTGGGGTTACATCCATAACTAGAGTATCAAATCTTACAATATTCTCAGATGTGATAGGCATCCGTTTCAAATATATTATCTATCTTTTTTTGCTGACTATAGCAGCCCCCTTACAGGTCTGCAGCCTGCAAAGCCAACGTCTCGCAGTTAGGGTCAGCAGCGTGCCCGTAACTCCAGCACACACCGACAACGCCAGCACCACCAACCTACCTGCCGAGTACCTGGGTTAATGCAGGTCGACGGGAGGCAGGTCGAGTATGGCTAGAGCTGAACCATCCGACCTATTACATTTCATTCAATGATCAAATAGGACCAGGGGCAGATATTCAAAATACCCCCATCAAATTTACTAAAATCGGTAGATGACTGATATAACAGAAATTATTTTTTTTCATAACTATTTAATCATGCTCAGCATGCTAACGGTGTCCTTTTTCTCAGCTATAAGTGATTAACAGGTTTGACATGCATACATGAAATCAGATTTTTTTTTGGTTTATGTATTGAACTATGGGTGTGTAGTAATTATGCACTTAGTTATCATGTGATCAACAACATGTATATGATAAACAACATAAGAGGGCTTAGCTATGAAATGAATCTGGACCTACATTATGTATTAAACAGCATAAAAACCCTAAGCAAGAACAACCTTGTATAGTTCTAACAATCACAAATGCCATAACGTACTGTCTTGAATTTTTTTTTATACAGTACCAACTTTATTTTGCACCATTAGAGATGATTGTGGTTCTCATGAGATTGGTGATATGATAGAATACCCAAACTCTTTTCTGACCAACTCAAATACATGTATGGCCTGATTTGAATACAGTGCACATGGTTTAAAGTATGAGCCATATTCTAGATCTAGATTCAGACATACTAAGCAAGCTGGGGTTAGGGGGACCACCTCTGGAATATATTAACCAGAATTGGCATATGTAAAATTTACACTTCTAGTAAACTAGCATGCCCAATCTAAGGCTAATTTGCCTATCAAAGCTAGCATTCATTTTCCTTCCAGTGTGTATGTGAAGTTACAAGAAAGTCAGAACCATACCGACGTGATGATGGTTGGTGTCCCTCTCTAATGGAGTCGGACACCCCATGCCCCATCATGCCATACGATACCGACCCCCCCCCCCCCCCCCCTCGTGTCGACGGTGCCATCCAAACTCAAATGATGACACAACGGGGGATTTGTACCACAGGGCATTTAACACGTACATAAAAATAAAAATACTCCTTACCTTGTTCGAAGATTCGAGCCGACGAAGACGAAGCTTCCGCCTTCCGTTGAAGCACCACATCACAATGAGGAAGGTGAAGGTCCCACGTCCAACAATGGAGGTGTATGGACGAGAGAGAGAGAGAGGGGGAGAAAGAGAGGCAAATTGTGGTTCACGATTTTTTGCCAAAGTGGTTCCTCCCTCCCCTAATTTAACTCCTCCTAATTAGGCCTTCAATTTTTTTTGAAAAAAAGTGGAAACCGTGCATCCCATGCACATTTCCCTTTTCCTAAAATTTCTCACTCACCTTCCTATGTTGCCCCTCCTACTATATTGAACATTTGTTTTTTCTAACTATAATTTTTTTCATTTTTGGTACTCTTCCTACTGTTGTGGTGAGGGCTCCTCTGAAATCGTGGAGAAGGGGAGAGATCTTAGCTTTTTAAAGAGATTCTTTTGGTAAGTGGTAACTCCCCACGTTACCACCTACCTTTTTTATTTAGCAAAAACGTAGGAGCTTTGGCTCATGCTTTTTTTTTTTGTAAAAAGGTTTGAAATGCCAAAGTGCTAAAAAGCCATGTGCACGAGGGGGTTTTGAACTAGGGTCGGTCCCCAAAGGGGAAACAAACCTCACCACTGCAGTAAGTTTTATTTTGTTGCAAATAATGCGAACTTTATTATACTTAAACCTGTCTGGGCCTATTTCTGCTTTTTATGAAAAAAGGAAAAATGTTTTTCTTTATACTACATATGTGCGCATGGTGGATTTTGAACCTGCGTCAAACCTCAGGAGGTAACAAGCCTCCTCGCTACACCACACTCTCTATTGTTGCTTGTTTTGATGGAATAATTTATATAAACTTACGCTTGACATTTCACTATTTGGCAGATTTTCTCATTTCCACGTGGGCTTTCTCGATTCTTCTTGTCTTCGCATTGACTTTTATTTAATATACTTCGGATCTCACACCAGAGTCTTGAAGTATTCGAATTTCTCGAGATACCTTCGTGAATCAAGTCAGATCTTTGGATCACCTTGGAGTCTGAATCTGAGTCTGAATCCATGCTTTCTTCATTGGGTTTGTGTGGACCAACTCGGATTCACAGAAATTCCATTGGATTTGACATAGTCATAGCATTTCACAAAATTCTACACTTTTATTTCTTTGAAAATTCCTTGAAATTTCTGGGTTTTACATCTTCTCCTTACCTTATTATTGTACTATATTTGCACATTTGAGAATATTCATAAACATGATTTGCAAAGGTCATACTTTATTTATGAACCTCCTTTAACTAAATACTCTCATTGTAATACCTATAATTTTTTTATAATTATTCAATAAATAAAGATGAATTTTATGTCTCAAATTTGGGTTGAATTAGAATTAAATTTGAATGTCAATTTGAATTTGGATTTGGTTTCAATTTGAATGAAATTTGAAAAATTAAGTTGGATTTAGTTGAACTAATTGGTAAGTTAGATCCATAGGGTGCCCCCCCCCCCCGCCCCTATCTATAACGCCCCAAAATTTCAAACTTTCGAACCTTTCAGAGACATGCAAGAAACTAGAAGAAAATCTCTTTCCTTTCAGAGTTTGTTTATGTAATCAACAGAAGATAATTCTTTTGTTGAATTTAGAAAGACAAGGTGACAACTTTGAACACGTTAGCTAAAAGAACCAAAACTCACTATACATGATACTTGCAAATCACTTGGAAAAGCCACTTTCATTTAAGAAGTTCCCAAATAGTACAAAATTGGGATATCCCAAAGAAAATCCGTTACAAAACCCAAAACATCCAAGACACGAGCTAAGAGCAGGAAAAAGAAGTCTTGAGGCCATCTTGCAATCGCGCCATTGCCCGTGGTATACCTAATCATCACCTGTACCCATAGAATGGGTTAGTTTCGCGAAAAACTAGTAGGTGCACAAGAGAGACTATAGGAAACTGAATTAAGTGCATTTAATTCAGCATGCTAAGCAGTTTAAAGCAGATCAACAGTTAAATAGGTAAGCAGTTCAAAGCAAGTAAGCAGTGGAACTGTCAAACATAGCATGGCGATTCATTTGATCATAAGTTGTGAACTACCACACAACAAGCAAGTCTCATGACCCATCAACCAGTGTGAACATACTTTATGTTTTGATATTACTGGCCTGCGGGTATGCGTAGACAAATCGTAGAAACAACTGAGAGTAGTTCGGGCATCTGTTATTCTATGTATTTTCAATAACTCGAATAGCTAGTTGAGTCCGCTGCTAAGGAGACGGCTTTAGTCGAGAGAGGATTCCCCAAAGGCAGGTACTTGGCAATGTATGCATCCAACTTCTGCAGAAGTCCATAAAATCTACCACCTAGGATAATGTCTGGTAGTCCATTCTTGTAACTCTAATGACTGAGGAGGCCGGATCTTTGCCCGTGGGGTGGTTGTTAACAGCTTGTCCATTGGAGTGTGTATCGCTCTGTCCTCTTCCTTGACAAACTACAAGAAGCGAATAAGTGCGTCAGGGGTAAGTTAACTGACGACTCATTCTATATGCTCTCATCTTTTGACCAAATGAGCATCTTACCTGTGAAGGCGATCACATTTTTATGTATTTACAGTATTGTGCATTTAGCATTGTTCGAAGTCGCACGACCGTCTCATCTGATCATCGCAGTACTAACATGTAGTGCACGACTACAAGTACTCTAGAATGAAAGGAGTATAGTTCCTCAATAGGAGCCTCAACAAAAGTGTTTCACAAAAATATAATGTTTCTCAAACTTTACTTTTGACATTCTTTATCTTTTAAAACAGCCAATAGCTTGTACCAACATTTGGCATGTGATTTCTAGAATCTCATTCGCTATCATGGTATTTATATGCATTGCATGACTCGATACCTGCCTCGATAGACGAGATACAAGTTTCTCAACAGAACCTCCGCTAAGAGGTTCGCTCAAGCCCCAATTCGGGGTTACCCGAGATATGTCAAATAGACAAACAAAACCAGCCAATCACATCCTTCCAAATACTTTGACTCCTGCATCGCTGTCTTTAGAAGGCGCGAGGGAGGCGATGCCTTTGTTGGTCTGGGTCTGGATTCAACCTGAATTCAAGTTTTTTTTCGGGTTTTATACCCCCCCCCTCATGTGGGACCTCTTGAGGTTAGAAATCGATTTGAGAAAGATTTAATTAGGCTCTCAAAACTTTCTAATTTGTTCTAAAATCAAACTAAACTATTAGTTTCTTATTTCTTAAATGAGACTAGTTAGATTAGGTGTATCATAGTTTCTTAATTATGTAGAAATTTTACTTTAGCTAGAATCTTTAGAATTGCACAAAATACACATGAAATTGAATTTAAATTGAATTAGGATAGCATTTTGAAGAGTTTCCATATGGGATTAGGAAATCCCATATGACATTATAAAAATTGACTCTTTTCTCTCTCACCTCTCACGCCCCTCTTGGAGTTTCTCTCTCATTTTCTCTCTAAAACCACTATCTCCTATTCCCTATTCCCTCTATCTTTTTCTTATTCTCCTTCTTCATGCCCCATGCCCCTCTTATTGGGAAGAGGAAATCGATGGTAGATTCACATACGTAGGAGAATCTGGTGGATAACCTGATGTAGGTGTGTACCCTAGTGTAATCTCTTATATTTTAGGATTCAACCTTACTTTCATATCTGAGTTTGGATTTAGATCAGATGTTTTTTTGGATTTGTAGCTTTCGTTTGGTCGTGAGCGGTTTTCAAGAGTTGTTTCGAACATGCAAAGTCGTAGAACACAGGATTTTGTGAAAATTGTATGAGAAATATATACAAGTAGGTTCATATTTAGGATTTATTCATGTGAATCCAGATCTTGATTCAAGTTCATGGTTTATAACCGTGGATTAAATCTATAAGTGAGTTTTTCATCAGTTTCTATGAAACTACGTAAAACAACATCGTGAAAGTATGCAATTTGAATTTTGGACTAACCCAAGTTTGATTTTGGTATTCTTTTATGTGTTTAGCATGATGGCTAGTTAGATTATCATGTAAGGATCTGATATGGTTTTGAGTTTAGAGGTTTTAATGAACCGAAATCTTTTTTCGAAAATTGTTTTAAGAAAACGTGTTGTCTTATGTAAAAACGTTAGATCTTGTATTGATTCATGATATGTATAATATATCGATGTTTTTAGCATGTTTAGATGTGTATATGCATGAATATAATATATGATTGATGAATAAAAATCATTGAATGCATGCTCTTGGTGTTTTTAAGGAAAAATATAAATTTCTTGATGTGTTTTCTTGAAAACAGCATGTTGTCCTGTATTTTTATTCTGACCAGCCTTAAAAGAAAATTTTGTTTCTTCAAAATGGTAAACCCATAAATCATAAAAATTTAGAGAGTTGTTTTAGACATATGAAAGCAATACCAAAAAAAAAAATTAGGCTCAAATGATTCCAGGTTAAGAGATACGACCTCTGCAAGTCGACAAAGAATTTATGTCCTGACAAAAAAACTATGTAGGTTGCATGTTTTTATAAAAATCATAGCTCCCAATATATTCAACTTATATTTTTATGTTTGTTAGTTTGTATATTTAAGAACACATGATAAAAATCTTGTAGTTTGATTCATTATGGTTTGAAAATAAAAAAAATATGCAATATTGTTATAAAACATGTAATTTCTGAAAAGTAGTTTGTCAAAGAACATAAATAATCGATATTTTTTTAATTTTAATTATCTTTAGAAAACGAGTTTTAATTCAGGGTTTTCGAGGACTTGTGTCAGATATATTAAGTCACCCTTAGTGAAAATATCAAAATTTATTTCATTCCGTGTAATGCATAGCTGATGTTTCTTTGAAAATACTAAACGAAACAAGATTGTTCTTTGAACAAAAAATAGGTTGCACTTGCAGGATTTTTATTCTCTTATCCGGAATGAGTTTGGGTTTAGTTTTTTTATAGATAGCTAACATGTGTGAATTTACAATAAAAATCTTAGAGCTAAAATCATTTTATATGGGTTATGGCAAAAATTTTACTTACTGAGAAAAGTTACCATAAGAGTTCTGAATTGGGAACTTGAGATTGCATGCATATCATGGTTCCAAAAGTGAACCAGATTGACATAGCTTGGTTCTAGAGCTGAACTAGATAAATTCATGATTTGTTAGTGTACAGTGTGTGGGGCCTAAATAGGTTGTATGGTTATGCCTTCACTTATAAACATGTTTTAATTACTATGTTGTAATTTCTGTTAAAATGATAAAATGGATTGCATGGTATGTTAATGTACTTGCAAGATATTATGATATGCTTGCATGATATTATGGTATGCAATATGTTGTTATGAAATGCTTATATGCAACATGACTTGAAATATGTGAAGCATGATAATATGCTTATGTGTATTGAATGCATGATTGAATAAATGTTATAATGCATACACGAGGTGACATACGTGTTGATGCTAAGTTTGAATCGTTTTATATTTAAGAAATTATTTGACTTATCTGAGTATGGGAATGCATGTGTGAATTGCATTTATGCGAATCTGGTTGGACTTGCCTAATTAAATTTATGCATGCTTGTGCCTAAAAGGTCATTATGCATGTGCCCGAATTGGTGGCTATTAACCTTGTGAGTGGTTAACTGTGATTAGGCATGATTGGCAAGAGAATTAACTATATAAAATAAAATATGCATTAAATTTTGTTAAGACTTACCAATAAAGAGTAAGTGGTACTCTAGGTTTCGTGGGATTTGTTTATATCACAAAAGGTTGCTTTTTCTCAGTCACACAGAGAAGAGACTAAGTTATCACTATAGTCGTGGGGTGGCATGTATGTACTTTAGCTGAATGAATACTGATATATCAGGTTGGAGGGTTGAAAACTCTCTCGATAAAGGTTACTCCACACCCCAAGACCCGTGAAGATGTACAAAGCTAGGTTAATAAGTCACAAATTATTTAAAAATACCTCTGTGTTGTTGTCTTCTGATCCAATGAGGATTGTGTAGTACCTATAGATATTTGTGACAGAGAAACAATCTTGTATTATGCATGTAGTTAAACCATTACATGCATCATTTAAATAAGAAAAATAATAATAAAGATAAAAATCATGTATAAATGTATTTCAATTGTTTCGGCAAATTCATGCATTAATTTACTATTCATATAATAAATGTGATATATGTACAAATGTTTGAATTGCTGAATATTATGAAAATGATATTCCTTAGATGTACGTGTGCTAATTGTCAATTCTATCTAGTTCTAATTTATACATGTAGTTAAGTTATTTAGTATCTATAATTACTTAATGATAATTCTGTCTCTACACTATTTATGTGAATTTTTTTATACTTGGGGATGTTGTTATCACCCCCATATAATTTTAACATTTTAGGTGTAGATGCTTGATTGGATAGTTTCTTTTAGGACTTGGACGATTGGACTATGATTGAACCTTATTTTGAGATGTTATAGGGTTTGACATTGAACTCTGATACTTGGATCATTGGTTTTGAAACGGTCTGTTATGAACAATTTAAATTAATTTAGTGTAAATGATGTTTTTTAAATTTATGAAATTTATTGAAATAGTTATTGGTTTAATATTATGTTTGTAGCATTCTCGATTTCACATTTTTCATGCTCTTTTTATTTTTTTGATAGAGTTTTTATCCTTGGATGTCTCTTTCTCAAACTTGGTTCTAGATAGGCTATTAAATGTTAGGGTTTGAGCACAAACTGACTCTCTAGAGCTTAGTGTAATTGAAGCAATGCTATAGATAAAGCCTTACATAAAAATAAATACTCTAAAAATCGAGTTATAAATCGAGAGCATTATACTCATATTTGTGAATATCCTGACTTTTGCATGCAAATATCCTTACACATTTGCGAACATCCTCCTTTATGTGCCCCTTATGCAATTTTAGTAAAAGGAGGTTCACACATTTTAAGAATATTCATAAAAATGATTTGTAAACATCATGTTAAATTTTTTAAAACAAACAACAACAACAACTACGCCTTCATCCCAAAACAATTGGGGTCAGCGATATGAACCAAAAAAGAAATTCATTTTGGGTCTTCCACATGAATCCTTTTCCTCCAATCATTTCTATCCAATGCCATGTCCTCGGTGAGGTTCAAAGCATTCATATCCTTTCCTATCATCTCCATCCAAGTCTTCCTAGGCCTACTCCGACCTCTTTTAACTAATATATTTTCCCATTTCTCCAACCTTCTAACTGGAGCATCATTAGGCCTTCGCCGAATATGTCCAAACCACCGTAAACGATTCTCTCGCATCTTATTTTCAATGGGTGCAACACCTACCTTCTTACGTATCTCCTCGTTCTGAATCTTATCTTTTATTGTATTTCCACACATCCATCTAAGCATCCGCATCTCAGCTACACTCATTTTTTGAATATGATGTTTCTTGGCAGCCCAACATTCCGTACCATATAGTAAAGCGGGTCTAATAGTCGTCCTATAAAACTTTCCCTTCAACCGCAATGGCATTCTACGATTGCACAACACTCCAGTTGCACTTTTCCATTTCATCCACCCAACCTTTATCCTATGATTTACATCTCCATCAATTTCTCCATACTTTTGAATGATGGATCCCAAATATTTGAAATAATCATTCACCAGTATTTCTTGCTCACCAAGCTTCACTACACTCCCATAACTACTTTGTTGCTTACTAAACCGACATTCCATATATTGAGTCTTACTCTTACTCAACTTAAAACCTCTAGCTTCCAATGTCTGTCTCCATAATTCTAACTTAGCATTAACCCCAACTCTAGACTCATCAATCAAAACAATATCATCAGCAAACAACATACACCACGGTACATTTTCTTGAATTGATCTTGTAGGCTCATCCATCACTATCGCAAATAGGAAAGGGCTTAAAGCAGATCCTTGATGTAACCCAACCGTTATCGGAAAATTGGTTGTCACCCCTCCACAAGTGCGGGCATTGGTTACTACTCCTTCATACATATCTTTAATTATACTAATGTACTTGAGAGAAACACCTTTCTTCATCATTGTCCACCAGAGAACGTCCCTAGGTACTCTATCGTATGCCTTCTCTAAATCAATAAAAACCATATGCAAATCTTTGTTCCTCTCTCTATATCTTTCAATAAGTTGTTTAAGAAGATGTATAGCTTCCATAGTTGATCTTTCAGGCATAAAACCAAATTGATTCTCCGATATCATGACAACCTTCCTCAACCTAGACTCAATCACCCTCTCCCAAAGTTTCATAGTATGACTCATGAGTTTTATACCACGATAGTTTGTGCAATGTTGTATATCACCCTTATTCTTATATAAAGGCACCAAAGTACTCTTCCTCCACTCATTAGGCATCTTATTTGTTCGCCAAATCAAGTTAAAAAGATTTGTCAACCATTCTAAACCTTTCTCGCCCAAGCATTTTCAAGCCTCGATAGGTATACCATCTGGGCCAACTACCCTTCTTGATTTCATTTTCTTCAAAGCCTCTGCAATTTCTTTCTTTTGAATCTTGCGCATGAAGTCACGATTTATCTCATGAAAAGAAATGGAGAAGTCTCCAAGATCTTGAGCATGACTATCATTAAATAGCTTATCAAAATAATTTTTCCATCTCTCCTTAATCTCCTCATCTTTGACTAAAACCTTTTGCATTTCATCTTTGATCCATCTAACCATACCCAAATTCCTCGATTTCCTATCTCTCATCTTTGCAAGCCTATAAATATCCTTCTCGCCTTCTTTGGTATCCAACTTGTCATAAACCTCCTTATATACCTTAGCCCTCGCGTTTCGAACTACTTTTTTAGCTTCCTTCTTTGCTATCATATACTTCTCCAAATTCTCATTATCACGACTCTTAGATTTCTATAACACTCTCTTTTAACCTTAATAGCTAATTTGACATCCTCGTTCCACCATGATGTATCATTACCTAGTGGTGCACCGCCTTTAGACTCACCCAATACCTCCTTAGCCACTTTTCTTATGCCACCCGCTATCTTATTCCACATTGATTCTGAATCCTCCTCGAGACACCAATCAACTTCCTTAACTACCTGCTCTACAAACATTCCTTGTTTAGCTTCTTTCAGTGCCCACCACTTAATTCTAGGATCTATCATATGTCTATCTCTTTTGCGGCATTGTCTAATTCTAAGATCTAAAATTAAGACTCTATTTTGTGTAGCTACACTTTCTCCCGGTATAACCTTACAATCGATGCAACAACCCCTATCTCTCTTTCTAAGTAGGAAAAAATCTATCTGACTCGTATTAACCCCACTTTTAAATGTTACTAGGTGAGACTCCCTCTTCCTAAACCAAGTGTTTGCTAAGATCATATCATAGGACAAACAAAAATCTAAAATCCTTTCTCCACTTTCATTTCTTTCTCCTATACCATAGCCTCCATGGATACTCTCAAATCCATCCCTACTAATGCCTATATGTCCATTAAGGTCACCGCCGATAAAAAGCTTTTCTCCATAAGATATCCCTTGTACTACTCCATCTAAATCTTCCCAAAATTGATGCTTAATGGACTCATCTAAACCTACTTGAGGTGCATAAACACTAATAATATTAATAATATCCGTACCTAATACTAATTTAATAAGTAAAATTCTATCACCCTTCCTACGGACCTCAACTACATTATCTATAAACTGACGACTCATAACAATCCCTACTCCATTCCTATTCCTATTTATTCCTGTATACCAAATCTTATATCCCCAAGGTTCTATCACTTTTGCTTTCTCACCTACCCATTTGGTCTCTTGTAGATATAAAATATCAATCTTTCTCCTACACATAACATCTACTAACTCTACCAACTTACCAGTTAAAGACCCAATGTTCCAAGTGGCTAACCTAATTTTATGGTCTTGGACTAACTTCTTTACCCCCACCCGTCCAACAAAGTGAGGGAACCCTTGCCTATTTGACACCACACCCGGGCACCGGTGTGACGCGTCGCTTCTGGGCGATGACCTAGCAACCCTTGCCCATTTATCACTGCCTCCGGGCCTAGAGAGTACAACACGTCGCTCAGTAGGGAACGCCCCAGCGAAATTCTCATATTGGTTCATTTTCATAGGGTATGACTAAGTTTTTATGCTGGCTGTCACAGGCCTACCGCAACCCTCCTCCTTTATCCGGGCTTGGGACCAGCAGTGTATAACTAAACAATTATACACAGGCGGAGTTATCATGTTAAATTTTTGAAAGGGCAAAAATAACCTAAAATGTCAAGAACTAAAATTTTAGACATAAAAAGGATTTTGACATATTGCAAGACATTTTTGAAAACATGCTACTTTACAAAGACAATATTGTTATTTCTCTTCACAACAACAATAATTGGTAGATATATTAACCAAACTGCTTGCATGCCCACAATTCAGTCAGTTGAGAGACAAGTTCAAGCTCAAGGAGATTGGCTTGAGGGGGTGTGTTGAAGGTATAGGACTCTCAACCATTTCAGAGTCTACGTCCAGTTCAAAATCCACATCCACCATAGAGTCCACATCCCACATAAAGACCTTATGTGATGAGTCCAAAGAACTCCAACTTGAAGGTCTCAAGAAGTCTCAAAATGTGAAGTCTCTTTGTATTCGAACTCCTTGCAATCAAGAGAGTCTCAACCAATTTAGGAAGGTGAAATTGGTTGGAGACTTATCCATACGTGCCGCCACCCCTCAATTGTAAATACAATCTCCTCTCTCTCAAAGGAGCATAAGAGAGAGAGAGAAGCTAAATTGATCATGGACTTAGGCTCTATCCAAGTTGAACCACGTTAAATCCTTGTTGTGTGTGAGTGTTGTCTTGTTGATCGACCTGTGATTCATGTGTGTGTGTGTGAGCATATTCTCGTGTTGGTTGACCCCCTAGATACCTTAACAAGGCAGACCCCCACCAGTTATACAACGTACCATTGGGTTTTGAACCTGCAACGTCCCAACACAAGGCAACGTGCACTAACAGCTCCTACCAAGCAAGCGGAGCCCTGTTGGTACCTGAGCACATTTGTGGCTGTTCTTTTTTTTTTTTTTTTTGACAAACACACAATCGGCATGTAAAATAACCAGAAACCATTTTATACTCAAACGTGTTTCATACCCAACCTGAACCTCAACCATTTTAAACCCACCCATCACCTGAATTGACCCAGACCTGCTTCATACTGGACCTGATGAAATACCAAACAAATTTGTGCCTAAAGCAGTCATACCAACCCAAGGACCCAAGGTTAACTAAACCCACATAGACCTGATTTGCCACCCAGACCGGAACACGCTCAAATTGGGACAGGTCCACATCCATTTTTTGACCCAATTACAAAACAGATCTGCTTAAAACCCTGATTTGCCACCCATACTGGAACACGCTCAAATTGGGACAGGTCCACATCCATTTTTTGACCCAATTACAAAACAGATCTGCTTAAAACCCAACACCTTCATAGTTCATACCTAACCCGATTTAACTCATATGCATCCATAAGTTCAATTATGCCCAGACCTGAACTCAAATCAATTTATGTCATATCTAGGTCCAATTTACCATTTCAAGAATGAGTGACAAAATCGAACCAAATCCAATTCAAACGGACCCAGTTACACTCCTACATGGAGTGCAAATCAGGTCTCCCAAAGGTAAAGCATCAAGGGTCCCATCGGTGCCATTCATCCATGGCGAGGAATGACATCAAACGACCATGACTAGATAGCTTATGTCTCAGATGGGCTCCACAGTTTTAAGAGCCGTTGATGCTTGCAATGAGCCACATCTATATTCTATCATCTAAATAATGGATAGCTGAAACAAAAGCGAACACCAAGGCTGTTTGATGCCGTTCATCCATGGCATCAAAGGGACCCTTGATGGTTTATCAAAGGGCACCTCTGACCTTAAGGTCTCTCTAATACCGTTCATCCATGTGATGAACGGCACCCCAAGCACTATGATTGGATAGCTTGCCTTACAGATGGTCCCACAATTTTTTCCAGAACCATTAATGCTTTAGATGAATAGAATCTAGAACATCCAAAATGGATGGCCGTAAAAAACGTACCAACCATGGTGCTTGGGATGCAGTTCATCGCATGGATGAATGGTATTAGAGAGACAGCTGATGGATTGCCATCAGGGGTGCCCCTGACCTGATCCGCACTCCTCAAAAACAATCACAAACAAGTGCATCATCAGAATGTGGCTATTTCGACAATGCGGTTGTTGTTGCACACAATATTCAAGGGTGTGAAGTAAGCATACTGAGAGTGGAAAAGTAAGAAATTCCTGTTCACATTTCATGCCACAGAAAAGATTCAACCGTCATGTATGTGTACAAAAGAAGCAGTAGGATCACATTCCTATCTGCACAATCAAAACTGTTAATACATTGCAACCCACAAGATTCAGAGCAACAATTCCCTTTACGAAACTGTCTACTGAATGCAAAGAAAGAAACATGGAGCAAACAAAATGCATAGAGAAGCTCGGGGTTAAGATTTACCAGTCTAATCAATTCCTTGCCATGCTTGGTTCTAGTTGTGCATGATTTTGAGCATCTTCAAAGATTTGAACAATGCGCAAAAGCGTCCATGTAAGAAAGAGATTATACTTGCAGCATAAGCATCTTAACAACCATCTTCAACAAGCTCAAAATCAAGCTTCCTGATTACTGACTCCAATTTTGATCCAGATAGCTTGGAAAGCTTAGACCTAAATTGAAGATTAGAACTTTTTCTAACTGAAGTAGTTAGGTTTCTCGCTGCAACAAGAATACGCTTTCCAACATCAGTTTTATGAAGCTTTACCTTTGCAGATCCCAGGCCATGATCAGACCAACTAACCTCAGGGAATTCAGTTCTAGAAACCGTGTTGTAGACAGATTGTGGTGTGTGGTTGTCGGCAGATTGTGGTGTAAAATAATCAACTTTCATTCCCAAGGAAGTGTCAACAGTTACAGGTTGATAAGATTTGTTCTCATGACCAGTATGGCGCTCAACTTGCATCTTTTGAGGATCAAGTATTTGCTTCTTCTTCGATCTCTTCTGCAGTTGCAAATTTTTAGGATCACCCATATTTGATGTGAGGGATGCTTCATCTAATTTACTACATCTGAAGGCTTTGTTCTGTTTATCTTGAACTTTCACACGTTCTCTATCCTCCTTTGATTGTTCAAGGAAAGATTCACTTCTTTGACCTGATTGACAAAACTGATTCTCAAAATGAGAAGGTGCTTCACTCCATAAAGAATCAACCCCTCGATTACATTTGTCCTGTAGAACACCAAGAGTTTCTTCTTTCCAACAGCTACCAATTTGATTCCTTTGATATGCAGCTCTGAACGTACCATGTACCTTAGCACATTTACCACTATCAATTTGTCTGTCAGCTAAATTCACTTCCTCAGAGTCAGAGAAGTACCTTCCAATGATACCTGACACTGAAACCATTTCTGATGTGCTTCCACAAGGAGTTTCCATAGATGCACAATTTCTATCAACTTCATTTACAGAAACATAGGGATACAAATTTCCTGGAAAATATATATTACAAGATACTTCTTGAGAAGTATGATGGACCAACTTGTTTTTGTGGTTTTCATCCACCCCTGTCTGATGATACACACAATGAACCTTATCTTTTTCTTCCTCTGAGAGAATCCAATCACAGTTTGGTAACAAACTTGTACATTGCTCAGCTCCATACTCAAGGTATCCTACATGCATATCATTACTGTAGCACTTTCCAATACATAAACTGTTCCCATCTTTGGAAGAAGCTATACAACCTACATGGTCATGACAATCCCCTTCATTCTCATGGTGAAAGGGCTTGACTTGAATGAATGATGATAAAATCTGGATATCTGGATTGTTAGCTGCAAATTCTTGCACAGTAGCACTTCTTTTCTTGTGATTGGAAGAAACAAAATTAGTTACTTCTGGCATGCATGCCTCATCAATGAAGACACTTGTCTCCGCTTTTATATTTTTTGATGTTCTTCGCACACATTTCCTTGAAGCATGATGATTCTTCAGTTTCCCCTTGTTCCTTTTCCTCACGCTGGAAATATGCAATAGAATTTCCTTCATTAGATATTTGAGTGGTACATGATATTTCCTATCACAAACAGTCTTAGGTTTTCTTTTGCAAACTAAGGCTACATTCCTTGTACCCATTAAATCACCTTCCCTTCTCTTCCTACCCCTTTTGTGATCCCCATCCATGCAGTTAGTCTTAAAATTTATTCCATGTTCAATATCAGTGGCGGGTTTAGTGATCTTAAGGGTTTGAGAACCTGAACCCTTATCAGGTGCAGGTAGTACTTGGTTTGAAATGTTATTATCATCATGGATTTCTAACTGAGCTAGAGTTGAAGTTTTGGAGATGTTTCTAACACTACATCCAGGACAGCTTTCTGAAAAAGTTCTTTGGATTTGATTCATTCTGTTAGTTTCTGACCCAGATACAGAATAGACATTGGCATGTTTGTCCACTGTTGCACCATAAACATTTTTGGCAATCTCTGTCCGACATTGTATAATCCCTACCTGGGTTGCGTCCATGTGAAGAAACCAAGTCCCTTTCTGCCCCATGAAAGCAATTTTTATGGGATTTGAATCTGGAAGGTGGTAAAAGGATGATGATCGCTTCACCTACAAGGATACTTGAAAGCTAAATTAAGCTGCTTCAAAATAGATATGCCAGATATAAGCAGAAAAATAACTAGGAGACTCATAAAAGTGTGATGGTCAATTCACCAAAAACCATAATATTCAACGAAATATCAGCACTACTTAAACCAAAATAGGCATTGTTGAGATGGGCAGCAAATAACTATGAGAAGCATGGTACTCCTAGTTTTTATAAAAATTAGGTGTTGGATGTAACAGCTTAGGTGAGAATATAAAACTGCCTAATAATAAAAACAAAAGGAGGCACACCTAAGAATACTTACTGAAAATGGGAACCACAAGTGAAATCAATCGGTGCTTTACTAATCTATACGATATACTTCATTGGTGATAGGTTGAAGGGCAATGAAATACATGCTATTAGCTTTTTTATTTCAAAACTATCATGCCCCTTTTTCTTATTCTTCTTTTTTCCTTATTAAATACCTAGGGTATTCCTGGGTAGCTGTTTTGCAACAACAAACAGATATTTCCTCTACAACCAAAGAAATGGATTGCTTCCCTATGAAAAATGGAAAACTGTTTCTCGGTATTACCATCAATGCAAGGACTCTGATTTCTCCAAGATTAGGGAAACAAAGTGAGTGCTCCTGCCTTAACTTTCCTGTATTAAACAACTGGTTAGCATACCACAACTCAAACCAAAGCCCCTGAAAAAGGGAAGAAAGAAAAAAAGAGATATCATTTTCAATTGTATTATTTTGCAGTAATTGAAGAAAAGAATCCAGAATAGAACCCAAATGTGACAATGTACTTGCAGACATGAGACACAATAACAAAGTGCATCAAACCTGTAGCTAATTTATTCACTAAAGAAACACAAAATATGACGAAATATCCTTCGAATATATGAAGGTGCCAGAAACAGTTGACTTTTTTTCATGACATGCCTGATAACGTCAACCTGAGCAGATAAGTATGTTTATACAGAAGAATTTAGTAGATATTGGATTATTCCATTTACATCAAAAGTTTATATTAACACATGTAACAATAAGCTTTAAAAGGCATTGCAGTAAAATTTCTAGTGAGGTGTTTGAATACAACCATTGTGGCGTTTTTAAGAAAAACAAGATTTGCTACAGCTATCACTTAATGCGGCCATGAACCAGCATTCAACATTACAGCCTACCATTCTATTTACAGAAATTAAAACCGTATAACTATCACAAATCCAAATAGGATACATCCTTCAAACTTATTTCATATGGACTAACTGATGGCTAACTTTTCCAAATTCATGTTGTAATATTAACAAAACCCTGTGATTTCTAGCAACTGTTGGCAACTTGGTCCAAGCTTGGATAAATCCCCCATCTCCAGCCATTTGCATAACAAACTAATATGCATTTTCAAGTTTCACTAAAAAAAAATAACTCACCAAATGCAGGTCATATAAACTTCAAAAGTGTCAAGTTTTTTCGCTTAAATTCAAGGACCCCAATTCAAACAAAGTTCACAGATCAATATTTCTAGATTTCCATATGTTTATGAACAATTAAGAAGGTCCCCATCTGCACTAATCCACAGATATCCCAGGAAAAGAGAAAAGAGAATTTGAGGGAGCACATTCTGAACCAATTTATAAACATGCAGCATGCCTCAAAAAGCAATACAGCTCATGAACTGGTGCCCAACAAAAAATTCAACTCTTTCTCTATGCAATTCGACAAACCCAACTCAAATGAAGCCCGCAGATGAAGAATCCAGATGGGTAACGCGTATTTTAACGATTCAAGAAGCACCCACATACACCATTCTACAAATATCCAAAAATTGAGACACAGAAACCCCTCCTAGACCATTATATACGCATTCTCCACGCCACAAACGTAGTCTTAGACCATGAAAAAGTCATCAGAATCACAAACCCATCAAAGATTTCGTGCCTAGCTGCTGCATAATCGAAGGAATATAAAGGGGAGTTTGGTCCAATGGACATGAACACATACTCTTGACAATGCCGACTGTGTCGTCAGGAGAGATAGAGATCGCGAGATGAGTCCCAAGATTGCTGTTGACAAAGAGAGGCGATTCGGAGTAGCGATCCATGGAACAAACCGTTTGAACCAATGTGTGCATTCCTCCAGAATGTGATGATGGGGCTTTCTGCCATGCAAGGCTGCCTGGATATGCACTAATGTACAGTTGCACTATGCTGTATTGGGTTGGATCCACCGGTTAGGCCTGTGGGCCTAAATGGGCCCGTCCGGGCTGAGTATATATATATATATATATATATATATATATAACAGAACACATTAAGCCCTATTTCTCGTTTTGCCCCATTCTGCCTTATAGGTTAAGTGTTTTATGATAGATCTGCACCATTAGATGTGTTCAGCATGATCTATTTAGTGAGAATCCACCATTGGATAATGTTTTCTGACGAAAAAACATGATTTTATGAGTGAGGAAAAACTGGTACCTTCATTGTAATAACTGCAAATTTTTCTATTGAAAATTTTAAAGTTTTATGTGTAATATAGGCTGATTTAGGCACAGATCCAAGTTTCGGATCTAGAACCCATACTTAAGTAATACCCTTATACATATAAACCTATTAAATATCCATATATACGTAAATAAGAAAATTATATATATATATATATATAAATAGATCATTAGGTGGGATTTGGACCCAACTATGGGTCCACATCTTTAAATAAGACCCAGATCCAACACGTTGTTGGATCCCGGATGAGGGTCGCGGTTCGGACCCGGCCTACACCCTGTAAAACAAAATAAAAGGGGGGGGGGGCAACCCGATATGGGTTGCCCGATAAATATGAGGGGGGGAGAAAACCCTCTCCCCCGATAAAATCTCACGTTAGGGTTCTTTTGAACCCTAACACGCTGAGAGTATGAGAGATGAAGAGGTGTGGGGGGGGGGGGGGGGAACAACAGCGCAGCCGCCGGGATGGGGGGGGGGGGTTCCCTTCCTTTTCGGGTGGCCACCCTCCTACAAAGGGGGACCCCTGAACCCCTCTTTCTCCCTCTCTCGCTATCCCATTCTCTCTCTCACTCTCCTCTACCTCTCTAACCCTCGAATCACCCTCCGATCTCAGACCTGCAGCTCAAAACCTTGCAGGGAGAAGCCGACCTTTCCAGTGGTGGTGCTGTCCAGGCCGACCGACCTACTCTCGTGGCTGCTGCAACATCTTCGCCGGAAAATGGTAGGTTGTTGTTCTTTTTTCGGGTATGCCATGGGTCGAGCATGAGGTGAGGGTTGTCGGGACACCCTAATATCGAAAAAAATTGGGGAAAGGAAAACCTCCGATTTGGGGTCGTCTGTCAACCCCAAACCGAGAACCCCAAATCTCAGATTTGGGGGGGGGGGGTCAGATTATTGTGAAAAAAAAACTAAAAATAAAGGAGAAAATACATTTGGTTACCGTGTGTACCATCAGAGAACTATTGTAAATTGTGGATCATGTTATATTATTGCCTAAACATAAACTGTAACGAGTATGCAATTCTGTAGTTCTAAATATAAAATGTTCTTAGAATCTCAAACAAGATTTAAGTCTATAAGTTAATCTGTTTTATGGGTATAAGCAGGATCGGCATGTGAAAAAAAAAGGAGACTTTTATGCAGTTTAGGGAAGTCACGATCTGATCATGTCCACAATATTCTTGAAATTCATGGGTTAGAATTGTGTATGTCTTTTTGGATTTCATGATTCAATTTGTTCTACTTTATTGAAATTTATGATTTAAGTTGCATACACATTCCTCTAAAAATTTTGTATGAATATATATATATATATATATACATATATACACATTCCTGTAAATTTTATGATTTAGCCTTGTGTATAACCTTTGGAACTGCATGACTTGGCAAGGGTTATGTTCTCTTGAATTTCAGGATCTATTCTGTACAAATCTTTTGTGCGAAATATGAAATTATTTGTACCAAAAACTTTCATTTTTCATAGTTTATGGCTTAATCTAAATAGTTCTTCTTGCATATGGTAATAGTTGCTTAAGTTCATCTCTGTTGTTAGCTGAAGTTAAATGTGATAGATGGACTGTGTACCAACTAAAGAACTGAACGATGGGATGTGTAACTTATATATTAAATTACATATTCAGTCACATATTAAGCTGCATAGTAACTAGCAATTTAAATTGATGTTTAGTTGCATATTAAACTGCATAATAACTTGTAAATTTAAATTGATGTTTGGTTGCATAATAAACTGCATAGTAACTTGTAAATTTAAACAGATGATTAGTTGCATATTAAGCTGCATGCAAATTTGGTGTTCACTGCATAGTAACTAGCAATTTAAATTAATGTTTAGCTGCATATTAAGCTGCCTAATTTATGTGGTTCAACTGCATATTCCTTAAAATGTTCCAATGTTCATTACGTGTACATCACCTAGAAGGTTCAAATGGCCATTAAGATGTTTATTCTCCAATGTTCATATGCATGTTAAATTGTATATTTTTCTGAAGTACTATTGCCTAACACTACATAATTGCTGAAAGTATCAAATGCCAACTAAGCTGTATATCTGGTGGAATGTTCGAATGAGAGTATGTTGGGAGAAATGTATATAGTAGTATTACCAAATCTCTAGGACTATACTGCACGTTCAATAAAGGACACCAACCGTGTCTTTGCTTGTTGGCAAAGCTTTTATTACATGCCACCCTTTATAATACATGGAGGCGTTGTAGCAATTTGCTATTAAAGAATAAATAAATGATAATAAGGATGATGAATGATGATTTGATAACCGAACCTATGGGTCGGTTTGTTGTGAACATATGGATGTCCAGCCGGGGTATTGAGGGTCTTGCATAGGCCATCGAAGTTATGATGTGAATCCATATGAAAATGAAAATAAAATATTGTTGCTTGACTAGGTTAAAGGCACCGGAGCACTTTGGGTGGGTTATGCTATCAATATGACAAAGGATTGGGACTGTTCTATAACATTGGTGAATTGACTAAGGTTGGGAATTCTACTGCTGTGGTAGTAGAAGGAAGTTGGGTAAATGCCCTGTACTTCAAGAAATAAATTAAATGAAAAGATTAACCCACTCAGTTTCGGGCTTACCTTGGAGATGGTAGGTGGTACAAAGCTCCGGGGACATGTTTACTGTTTCGAGCTAAAGTGACTCGTTGGTCCCCAGTCCTCGGAGTTGGGGGGGACCCAGACTACCAATATGTCCTAGGTGGTAGCTCTTTGCTCTTCTGCAGAAGTTAGGGATGCATCCTGTTTTTGGTTTTGGCCTTTGGGAGTTTCTCTCGGTCACTCGCCGCTCCCTTGGGATTTCAGTCACAGTTAGAATGTTCGGGTTAATAAAACAACTTTGAATAATATACCCCCAAACGTTCTTTTCTGTGATGGTTGCCTCGGCCCGTGTGTACCCACGGGATAAGACAAGATAAACATCAATTAGAACATATTAGGTATCACCGTGAGTGGAGTTACTAGGGAGACCGGTTTATATTCTTCCAGCATGTTCTGAGCTTGTGATGAAATGACGTCCTGCAATGTGTAGATATGAGATAATCAAATTCGTATTGGGACTACTACACGAATGTTATGCATGACTGTTATTGTGTTGCAAAAAAATGTTTTAATTGCTTAATGCCCTACTTGTTTAATTGCGGTCGTTGCATAAAATGTTTAAATTGCTTAATTATAACTGTTGTATAATCTGCATGCCTGCTTAGATATATGTTTGTTACTGCTGATGCATCGTCTGCTTTGTGCGATTCTTAATAGGCTGAAAAATTCACACATCACATACTAGATTCATGACATACCTGCATTAAGAGTACAGTCTTTCCTACTTAGACGTGGTATTCTAAGTCCTATAATTTTTATCATTTTCGGGCACAGAGTAGTTCTATGAGCGACGCGGGATGAGGCGCTGACCAAGACTTGATCTACTTGTTCCCTGGCGGTCCTACTTTCTTTAGGATTGGAAATTTTATTTTGAGACTCATAATGTGAAAACTCTGATGATGGATTCTATTATTATTGAAATAAAAATAAATGGTGTGGTTTGCTTTTACCTTCCTGTATCGTTCTAAAATGCTTAACTCTGGAATTATTAGTTGTTTCCACATTATATATATAAAAAAAAATCCTCAATAAATCTGGGTTAAAAACTTCGGAGCGTTACAATTATGGTATCAGGGCCTGAGAACAATAAATCAAAGATCACGGTCATGCCATATCCTGAGATCGCTTTGTGTGTATATTTTTATTTATTTTTACTTTATTAGTCATGATAATTACATTGTTTTTCCTATATAAGTATAAATATATACATGTAATGATTTTTGAAACACTATAATTCAAAAATAGTAAAATTGTGTATTGGAATGGGTAATAGATGTATCGCCGATCCCAAGCCAGTTCGAGCACAACCAATGAATGGCAGGAGCAAAGGGGTTTCATGATGGAAACTCTCGGTAATCTGGCTCAGACAATGAACACTCAAACGCGCCACCAGACGGAGCTAGCTGCGGCCATAGGCAGGAGTCAAAATAACAACACGATCACATACGAGAAATTCCTGAAATTAAATCCGCCAACGTTTTTCGAAAAGGCTGACCCAGAAGTAGTCGAGAATTGGATTGCGGAAACAGAGCGAGCATTTCGAGTTTTGCCAGTTCTCGAGAATAAACAAACGGATTTTGGTACCTATCGCTTGACGGAAGATGCTCAAAAGTGGTGGGACACAACCCAAACCATCCACTTTGTCGGGATGGATACTATTCCATGGGAAGATTTCAAGCGGACATTTTTAGAGACATATTTCCCTCAGTACGCTCGTGATCAGAAGCATCAGGAGTTCTTAGAGCTTACTTAAGAAAATATGAATTTGGTAGAATACACTACCAAATTTCAGACCTTGTAGCGTTATTGCCCAAATTTGTTCGCGAATGATAAAGCCAGAGCAACTAGGTATGTCAGCGGACTCAAGAATGGATTACGACCGCGAGTGATGATAAATCTGCCGTCCACCCTCGCACAAGCCATTGAAGTGGCTACTTTGCTGAACGAAGAATGGGAGTGATCAAGGAAGAATCAAAAGGACACACCGGGGAAACGGGGAGCCGGTCCGCCGCAGCACCAAAGTGGCAAGAAGTACCAGCCACCTTATAAGAAGCAGAAGTACAATGGTGGAAATCGTCCTCCGCAGCAACAGGGACAAAATCGGGTGTGCCAGAAGTGCAACCGGTTCCACTACGGACAACCTTGCCCTAGAGACATTGGTGTATGTCTCTACTGTGGAAAGATGGGTCATTATGCCCGTCAGTGCTACAAGAAGATGGCAGATATGCAGAAACGTAATGCCGAAGGAGGGCAGCAGCATCAACCATCTCAGCCGCAGCAAACACCACAGCAAAATGCACAGAAGAGGGTGCCTGGACGCGTATATGCCACCATTGTAGAGGAGTTGGAGAAAGGAAATCTGGTACAAGGTACGGTATTTGTCAATGGCTGTGCTGCACTTGTTTTATTTGACTGTGGTGCTACACATTCGTTTATATCTATAGAGTTTGCGAAATTACTAGGTGCACATACTGAATCTCTGAAGCATGAATTATATGTGTACAATCCGATAGGATATAATTCGATATGTGTAAACTACATCCCTGATGTAATAATTGTACTTGAAGGACAAAACTTACTTGCTGACCTAATCTTGCTCGATATGACTGAATATGATGTCATATTGGGGATGGATTGGTTATATGAACATTATGCCAATGTTCTCTGTCGCCAAGGGAAAGTAGTTTTGTCCCGATCAGGATTGCCAAAGGTTGAATTTCAGCTCTCTAGATCTACAGTGAAGGGTCGAATTGTATCGGTATTAAAGGTTCAGAAATATATACGACAGGGGTGTCAAGCATTCCTAGTAAATGTATTCTCCTGCGAGTCGAAGGTCACACCATTAGGAGAAATTGAAGTGGTTCATGAATTCCCAAAGGTGTTTCCGGATGTGTTGCCTGGACTACCTCCACATCGTGAGGTGGATTTTCATATCGAGTTGGTTCCTGGAACGACACCGATCTCGAAAGCGCCTTATCGTATGGCCCCAGT
This sequence comes from Nuphar pumila, assembly GCF_984573655.1. Lineage (NCBI taxonomy): Eukaryota > Viridiplantae > Streptophyta > Magnoliopsida > Nymphaeales > Nymphaeaceae > Nuphar > Nuphar pumila. Next base: position 49,923,376 of record NC_143253.1, read on the forward strand.
AGAGTTGAAGGAGCTGAAGAAACAACTCCAGGAGTTGATGGAGCAAGGCTTCATTAGACCGAGCGTGTCACCATGGGGAGCACCAGTTCTTTTTGTGAAGAAGAAAGATGGTTCTATGAGGCTGTGTATAGACTATCGGATGTTGAATCAAGCGACCGTCAAAAATAAGTATCCCCTACCTCGCATTGAAGACTTGTTCGATCAATTACAAAAGGCTAAGGTGTTTTCAAAAATCGATCTTAGATCTGGGTATCACCAACTTCGGATCAAGGACGATGATATTCCCAAGACAACCTTTAGAACAAGGTACGGTCACTACGAGTTCGTAGTTATGCCATTCGGACTGACAAATGCTTCTGCCGCATAAATGGATTTGATGAATCGGGTATTCAGAGCGTACTTGGATACTTTTGTGATTGTTTTTATTGATGATATACTTATATACTCTGAAAGCATAGAGCAACATCGTGAACATTTGAGGATTGTATTAGGGACTCTCAAGGAACACCAGTTGTTCGCCAAATTCTCCAAGTGTGAATTCTGGCTCGAGAAGGTCATGTTCTTGGGTCATGTCATATCGCGAGATGGAGTCGCTGTAGACCCGACTAAGGTTGAAGTTGTATTAAATTGGGGTCAACCGAAGAATATCAGTGATATCAGGAGTTTTCTAAGATTAACAGGCTATTATAGAAGATTCATTCAGGACTTTTCACAGATTGTCATGCCCCTGACCAAGCTTCTGAGGAAAGGAATTAAGTTTGAATGGACGGATAAGTGCAAGGAGAGTTTCCAAATCTTAAAGAAGAAGCTTACCACCGCACCAGTTTTGTCTTTACCTTCAGGTCATTGTGGTTTTGTGGTCTACTCAGACGCATCAGGTACCGAGTTGGGATGTGTTTTAATGCAAAATGGTAAGGTGATAGCATATGCCTCTCGCCAATTAAAGATTCATGAACGAAACTATCCAACTCATGATCTCGAATTGGCAGCCGTAGTGTTCGCTTTGAAAATATGGCGACATTACCTGTATGGGGAACAATTCGAGGTATTTACTGATCACAAAAGTCTCAAGTATCTATTTTCCCAGAAAGAGTTGAATATGCGACAACGACGATGGTTGGAGTTTATAAAGGATTACAATTTTACCATTTCCTATCACCCAGGAAAGGCAAATATGGTAGCTGACTCTCTCAGTCGTAAAGCTGGTTGCAATTTGTCCAGTCTATTGACAAAATGGTGGAATTTGGTGGAGGAATTCATTGATTGGAAACCATTTGCAAATATCGTGGGAAGTATCAAGTTATCTAATTTATCTTCCCATCCAGAGATCCTTACAAAGATTATTGAAGGTCAGAAAGAGGATCCCCAGTATTAGAAACTGAAGTCACTAGCCCAACAAGAAAATTCACACTTCTCACTTAAAGAAGACGGCAATATATGGATGCGAAAGCGACTTTGGGTCCCTAGTGATCCCAAGTTGAAAGAAGAACTATTAGGTGAAGCACATAAGTCGAAATACACCATACACCCGGGGAGTACAAAAATGTTTAAAGACTTACAACGAGGGTATTGGTGGAATGGAATGAAGCGTGAGGTCGCAAGTTATGTCTCGAAGTGTTTGACTTGTCAACAAGTCAAGGTGGAACATCAGAAGCTTGGCGGAATGATGCAGCAAATGGAGATTCCACAGTGGAAATGGGAAGAAATCACCATGGACTTCGTGGTGGGTTTGCCCAAAACACGGAAACAACATGACGCTATATGGGTAATAGTGGATCGACTGACCAAATCAGCTCACTTTCTACCCATACGAATAAATCAATCCCTCGAGAGCTTAGCAGACTTATACATCAGAGAGGTTGTTCGACTGCATGGAGTACCAGTCTCTATTATATCAGATCGAGATCCTCGATTTACTTCTCAGTTTTGGGGTCAGTTGCAACAGGCCTTGGGTACAAAACTGAAGCTGAGTACCGCTTTTCATCCCCAGACTGACGGACAATCATAGAGGACTATCCAGACGCTATAAGATATGCTACGAGCATGTATGCTGGATTGAAAAGGTGAGTGGGACAAGCATTTTATTTTAGCCGAATATGCTTACAATAATAGTTACCATGTGAGTATCGGCATCGCTCCTTTCGAAGCTCTGTACGGAAGACCCTGTAGATCACCTGTGTATTGGGATGAAATTGGAGAACGGTCGGTAGAATCACCAATCATGTTACAACATTACACCCAACAGATCAAGATGATAAGAGATAGACTGCTCACAGCCTAGAGTCGACAAAAGAGTTATGCAGATCAGAGGCGCATAGAGCTCACTTTTGATGTGGGGGATTGAGTCTTTGTGAAGGTATCACCCACCAAAAGTGTGTTTCGTTTTGGTAAGAAAGGAAAATTGAGTCCTAGATATGTCGGACCTTTTGAGATTTTGGAACGAATTGGAGAAATGGCCTATCGAATAGCCCTACCTCCTCAGTATGCTCAGATACATAATGTATTCCATGTATCTATGTTAAGGAAATATCTACAAGTTCCGTCACATGTCATTCAGTATGAGGACGCAGATATAAGAGAAGACCTAACAATGGAAGAAAACCAGTGGAGATATTGGAACGGAGCGAGCGAGTCTTGAGATCAAAGACCATTCCTCTCGTCAAGGTGAGATGGCAACACCATGGCATTGATAAAAGCACGTGGGAACCAGAGGCTAATATGCGGGAGAAGTACCCCAATCTTTTCGAGTAAGCACCTACAGGTAAATTTCGAGGACGGAATTCTTTTAGGGGGAAAGGATGTAATAACTGCAAATTTTTCTATTGAAAATTTTAAAGTTTTATGCGTAATATAGGCTGATTTGGGCACGGATCCAAGTTTCGGATCCAGAACCCATACTTAAGTAATACCCTTATACATATAAACCTATTAAATATCCATATATACGTAAGTAAGAAAATAAATAATATATATATAAATAGATCATTAGGTGGGATTTGGACCCAACTATGGGTCCACATCTTTAAATAAGACCCGGATCCAACACGTTGTTGGATCCCGGGTGAGGGTCGCGGTTCGGACCCAGACCCGGCCTACACCCTGTAAAACAAAATAAAGGGGGGGGGGAGGGGCAACCCGATATGGGTTGCCCGATAAATATGAGGGGGGGAGAAAACCCTCTCCCCTGATAAAATCTCACGTTAGGGTTCTTTTGAACCCTAACATGCTGAGAGTATGAGAGATGTAGAGGTGGGGGGGGAAACAACAGCGCAACCGCCGAGATGGGGGGGGGTTCCCTTCCTTTTTGGGTGGCCACCCTCCTACAAAGGGGGACCCCCGAACCCCTCTTTCTCCCTCTCTCGCTATCCCATTCTCTCTCTCACTCTCCTCTACCTCTCTAACCCTCGAATCACCCTTCGATCTCAGGCCTGCAGCTAGAAACCTTGCAGGGAGAAGCCGACCTCTCCGGTGGTGGTGCTGTCCAGGCCAACCGACCTCCACTCGTGGCTGCTGCAACATCTTCGTCGGAAAATGGTAGGTTCTTGTTCCTTTTTCGGGTATGCTATGGGTCAAGCATGAGGTGAGGGTTGTCAGGACACCCTAATATCGAAAAAAATTGGGGAAAGGAAAACCTCTGATTTGGGGTCGTTTGTCAACCCCAAATCTCAGATTTTTTTTTTTGGGGGGGGGGGGTTCAGATTATTGTGAAAAAAAAAACTAAAAATAAAGGAGAAAATACATTTGGTTACCGTGTGCACCATCAAAGAACTATTGTAAATTGTGGATCATGTTACATTATTGCCTAAACATAAACTGTAACGAGTATGCAATTTTGTAGTTCTGAATATAAAATGTTCTTAGAATCTCAAACAAGATTTAAGTCTATAAGTTAATCTGTTTTATGAGTATAAGCAAGATCGGCATGTGAAAAAAAAGGAGACTTTTATGGAGTTTAGGGAAGTCACGATCTGATCCTGTCCACAATATTCTTGAAATTCATGGGTTAGAACTGTGTATGTCTTTTTGGATTTCATGATTCAGTTTGTTCTACTTTATTGAAATTTATGATTTAAGTTGCATACACATTCCTCTAAAAATTTTGTATGAATATATATATATATATATATATATATATATATATATATATATATATATATATATATATATATATACACACACACATTCCTGTAAATTTTATGATTTAGCCTTATGTATAACCTTTGGAACTGCATGACTTGGCAGGGGTTATGTTCTCTTGAATTTCAGGATCTATTCTGTACAAATCTTTTGTGCGAAATATGAAATTATCTGTACCAAAAACTTTCATTTTTCATAGTTTATGGCTTAATCTAAATAGTTCTTCTTGCATATGGTAATAGTTGCTTAAGTTCATCTCTGTTGTTAGCTGAAGTTAAATGTGATAGATGGACTATGTACCAACTAAAGAACTGAACGATGAGATGTGTAACTTATATATTAAATTACATATTCAGTCACATATTAAGCTGCATAGTAACTAGCAATTTAAATTGATGTTTAGTTGCATATTAAACTTCATAATAACTTGTAAATTTAAATTGATGTTTGGTTGCATATTAAACTGCATAGTAACTTGTAAATTTAAATAGATGATTAGTTGCATATTAAGCTGCATGCAAATTTGGTGTTCACTGCATAGTAACCAGCAATTTAAATTAATGTTTAGCTGCATATTAAGCTGCCTAATTTATCTGGTTCAACTGCATATTCCTTAAAATGTTCCAATGTTCATTACATGTACATCACCTAGAAGGTTCAAATGGCCATTAAGATGTTTATTCTCCAATGTTCATATGCATGTTAAATTGTATATTTTTCTGAAATACTATTGCCTAACACTACATAATTGTTGAAAGTATCAAGTGCCAACTAAGCTGTATATCTGGTGGAATGTTTGAATGAGAGTATGTTGGGAGAAATGTATATAGTAGTATTACCAAATCTCTAGGACTATACTGCACGTTCAATAAAGGACACCAACCGTGTCTTTGCTTGTTGGCAGAGCTTTTATTACATGCCACCCTTTATAATACATGGAGGCTTTATAGCAATTTGCTATTAAAGAATAAATAAATGATAATAAGGATGATGAATGATGATTTGATAACCGAACCTTTGGGTCGGTTTGTTGTGGACATATGGATGTCCAGCCGGGGTATTGAGGGTCTTGCATAGGCCATCGAAGTTATGATGTGAATCCATATGAAAATGAAAATAAAATATTGTTGCTTGACTAGGTTAAAGGCACCAGAGCACTTTGGGTGGGTTATGCTATCAATATGACAAAGGATTGAGACTGTTCTATAACCTTGGTGAATTGACTAAGGTTGGGAATTCTACTGCTGTGGTAGTAGAAGGAAGTTGGGTAAATGCCCTGTACTTCAGGAAATAAATTAAATGAAAAGATTAACCCACTCAGTTTCGGGCTTACCTTGGAGATGGTAGGTGGTACAAAGCTCTGGGGACATGTTTACTGTTTCGAGCTAAAGTGACTCGTTGGTCCCCAGTCCTCGGAGTTGGGGGGGACCCAGACTACCAATATGTCCTAGGTGGTAGCTCTTTGCTCTTCTGCATAAGTTAGGGATGCATCCTGTTTTTGGTTTTGGCCTTTGGGAGTTTCTCTCGGTCACTCGCCGCTCCCTTGAGATTTCAGTCACAGTTAGAATGTTGGGGTTAATAAAACAACTTTGAATAATATACCCCCAAACGTTCTTTTCTGTGATGGTTGCCTCGGCCCGTGTGTACCCACGGGATAAGACAAGATAAACATCAATTAGAACATATTAGGTATCACCGTGAGTGGAGTTACTAGGGAGGCCGGTTTATATTCTTCCAGCATGTTCTGAGCTTGTGATGAAATGACGTCCTGCAATGTGTAGATATGAGATAATCAAATTCGTATTGGGACTACTACACGAATGTTATGCATGACTGTTATTGTGTTGCAAAAAAATGTTTTAATTGCTTAATGCCCTACTTGTTTAATTGCGGTCGTTGCATAAAATGTTTAAATTGCTTAATTATAACTGTTGTATAATCTGCATGCCTGCTTAGATATATGTTTGTTACTGCTGATGCATCGTCTGCTTTGTGCGATTCTTAATAGGCTGAAAAATTCACACATCACATACTAGATTCATGACATACCTGCATTAAGAGTACAGTCTTTCCTACTTAGACGTGGTATTCTAAGTCCTATAATTTTTATCATTTTCGGGCACAGAGTAGTTCTATGAGCGACGCGGGATGAGGCGCTGACCAAAACTTGATCTACTTGTTCCCTGACAGTCCTACTTTCTTTAGGATTGAAAATTTTATTTTGAGACTCATAATGTGAAAACTCTGATGATTGATTCTATTATTATTGAAATAAAAATAAATGGTGTGGTTTGCTTTTACCTTCTTGTATCGTTCTGAAATGCTTAACCCTGGAATTATTAGTTGTTTCCACATTATATATATATATATAAAAAAAAATCCTCAAAAAATCTGGGTTAAAAATTTCGGGGCGTTACATTCATAGCCATTGATTTTGAATTACCGGGAAAACTTGTATACAGGTCAAATCCGGCGATCCAAAAGTTGGTTCAACTAAACAAGGGCTATAGATCATATCTAACACGTTAGATGTGAGAAAAAATAGTTAAAACTACAAGTTTTTAAAGGGCTTAGCGAGACCTAATGAAAAAAAGGAGGCCTAAGGAATGCATTACTCTCTCTATATATTATTTATATACATAAAAAATCGCACACCCATATATTTGGGCCGGGTTGTGTCAGCCGGCTTCGGTCCGAGACCGGGCCAAATTTACAAGCTCATGGTTGTGCCCAGCTCTAGTTGAAATTCATAAGACCAGTGTGCTGGCTAGAGTCGAGATAAAGTGAGGAGCTTCTAAAAGCTTCTCCTTCCTTCTCTCTATGGTTGTCCTAATTGGGCGCCCCCCACCTTATCCCCGACCTCCAGTAGGGAGGTCGACCTCAATGGTGAGGAAGAGGAGAGGAAGCTTCTCCACGCTTCCCTCCTTTCCACATGTCAATCTCTTATCGCTTGGCTCCTCCACTTGCTTATCCACTTGGCCACTTTGTTTCCCACTTCGCCACTTGATCTCCCACTTGCTTACCTGCTTGGCCATTTGCTCGTCTACTTGGCCACTTGCCTTGGGTGCCCTCTTCACTTGGATCCAATCCAAGTGGATTCAAATCCAAGATCCAATGGTTCCAACCAGCCTAGTTCTAAATCCAAATAGATTTAATTAATTTCATTAACAAGGAAAATAAAATATTAATTTAGAACCCTAATTAATTATAATTCAATATCAAGTTAATTCCTCAAAGTTTTGTAATTAAATGCCTTAAAAATTCCAATTAAAATTGCCAATATTAATATGACTCAATCTAAATGTTAGTTCAAACAAAATTAGAAGTTTAAATGCCAATTTAATTATAGTCCATAGTTAAATGCCACAAAAATAAATTTAAATGCCTCCTGAAACTCTTGCTACTTCTTATCCCAGGGGGGAAAATAGGTTTTCAGGAAGGCCTCTTAGAAATTGCCCCATGGAATGTAGTCAATCCCAGCGAAACTGACTTCCCGAATAGAATTCTAAACCATGTCCCACCACTTATGGGCATCACCCTTCAGTCGATATGTGCCGAAGTTGGTCTTTCTTTCTTCTGGTACTGATAATACTCGAAACGCCCGTTCTATCTCCTTGATCCATCCTTCTGCTAGCTCCAGGTTAGCATTTCTTAAAAAAGTCAGAGGGTCGAGCTTGAAATTTTTTTCATACATGACCATCTTGGTGTTATTGTTTGCACTCCCTGGTGCGGCATGTCCATTTTGGTTTTGTATATAATTGTTTATAGCTTAGGCTAGGTTGTTGAGGGTATCCATTAAGAAGCTATGTTGCTCCTGCCACTCATTATGAGCATTCGCATTCTTGTGGCGATACATCTAAGAATTCACCCAAAATAACTCATTATGACCTACACCCTTAGATCAAATCGATTATGTGATGTACTTAGCATTCTTTCTAGGTTCTTAATTTGACACTAAGTTTTCACAAACCATGTCTCCATGTATTAGTTTATATCCTAAGTTTTCATAACAATCTAAGTGGTATATTATGGCAATAATCATAACATAATTCAGGTTGAATGATACTTACAACATGATGTCAGATGTTGGATGGGTCATGAACCACAAACTCTATCCTTTGGCTCTAATACCATAACTGTAATGCCCTAAAATCTTTAACTGAAAAATACATGTATTTTTTTTAATAGTAAACAACAGAAAATATTCTTTTTAATTTTGGGTTAACAATCTTGGGCGATTATAGGTAAGCATACATCCAAAAGGACATGATTCAAATCTCATGAGACTTGGGTCCAAGCCCACACACATCCATTCCAATCATGAATTCGATATTGAAACAATCATTAATTTTCAAACCATAATTGAATTAAAATTATTAAATGTATAAAGTTGATATTCACAACTACTAAAAGAGTTTCAACATTCATTCAATATCAAGTTTAGAGAAACAAAATGATAGAGATGTAGTTATTTGACTCTGCTGCCCCATCCAGCTATCACCCGCAACATCTACTCGTTACCTAAAAATGTTAAAATATAAGGTGTCAAACTCATCAAGTCTGATAGGTTAACAATAACCCCATATCATTGTGCAACACTTAAAATATACACAACAAGCATACATTCATTCACGAGATAATTCATAACCATAAAATACAATTCACCATTTCATATTTCCAATCATGCAGGTTCAATCCATATGAACATGCTACAATATCTCAAATCAATGTCAATTCATGATTTCATAAACCAACTCATAAGGATATCTAGTAACATGTAGCATTCTTATAATATGCAAATATCAAATCTTAAGTGTTTTCATTATTAGGGCATACTTTTCAGTTTAGCAGAAAATGATTTGATCAATGTAAAAGGTCTTTGTTTCCTTTTATTACTTGTTCCATCATGCACTCGTGGAACTACTTGAGACAGAAGAAACCAACATTGGGTGTTATTATGCTATGTATTTTATCTTTCTCGAGTGTCTAACTAAATCGAAAACAAATGTGAGCGTTCAAAAACCGGGTCGAGTCCTTACAGGGGTATCATACAATAAGAATGCATCCTATACTACTACAATAGTTGTGGGAAACTACCACTCTAGGACAACAATTTGGTAGATTTAGGCACCTCCTGAGGACTAGGGACCAAGTGATATAATTTCACTCTCAAAGATAATAAAGATACATGGATTAACCCATATATATCGTGGATACTCGGAGCTTGTGCCACCTACCCTCTCTAAGGTATACCGTAAACTGAATAAGTTATTAGGTTCTTTTTATTATAGGCTTATGTTCCAACCAGTGTACCTCATATCAATAGGCCACACACACACTACAAATTCTAGGTAGATACATGATTCATTATTTCAACATGTTCATAATCCATCCAGTGTGCTTTGGTGCCTTTAATTAATTGAGCATCTCACTCGTGAAGGTGAATCAAATAATTTATGTGTGCATGTATCATTTATAACATGGTACATTCTTTACAGCCATTGGGTTTTCATCAAACCCCATCTCACTCAAGAGAAAACATGTACATGCATGCTTTACATGTCTTTCAATACAATTTACATCACTTGTCACACATATACATAAGCATTAAGACACCACACAAGTTCTACTATGAGCCTCAAATAGTGTATGCATACATTTCATGTTTTATAGTACTATGAATCAATATATAATATCATCATGTGGTATTTCAACATATCATAACAACATTCAACATCATACTTAACATCATAGACATGATTCAATATCATAACCACATATAATCTTCAAAATCAATACACATTCATTCAAAGCGTGATACTAAAAGAATCAGATTTTTCTACACATGGCATGATAATACATTAACATGTTAATCTCAATGCACATGAACATGGTATAACATCATTCATCAAACCTCATTTTTTTTAGTGCTCATACATAATACACTCACTTTTCACAAATTTGATTTTAAGTGCTGAAATATATAGCATTAATCACTTACTATAACTTTGATTTAAAGAGTTCATACACATAATCAAACTCATAAACATAATCATGTTCATAGACATAACCAGATTCGTAATTCTTCTAAAAATCAGTTTTACAACTATTTCCAGAAATCAATTTTTAGTCAAAATAGAAAAATATGGTTTGTAACTGATTCTAGAAATCATAGTTATAATTAAATCCAGAAATCAAATTTAGAATCAAATCAAAAAATTAGGTTTGTAACTGAATTCAGAAATTAGTTTTATAATTAAATCCAAAAATTAGATTTATAATTAATTCTAGATATCTGATTCATAATCAAAACAAAAAATTAAATTTCTAATTTTTTTATGCATAGTTGTAACAAAATATGTAGAAATACAAAATAAAGGCCTCTAAGAGCCTACAAGATTATAAATACAAAGTGTTTATAAAGTGTACATGCACATACATAAGTCCAACTAAGGGACAATACAAGAGCACAAAGGCACAACACAAGCACTAAGTGCATTCAAGACATTAAAAAACTAAAGAGAACACAAAATATAAAAAAACATTGATATTATTGAGCATAAATGCTTAAGAGAAGCATTAAATAACAAGAGCATAAATATAGTTGTTGGACTACTCCAACAACTCTATTTGACTAGTCAACTCTATGTTGACTAGTCCAAAAAGAACCCAAGCTCCAAAAACCAAATAGTTCCTATAAAAACATAAAAGAATAAAAAGAAAAAAACTAAAATAGAAGCACTAATGTGCCTCTAATAGACACAACCCATTACAAGGATTTAAATGACCAAAATAACCCTAATGGGTATTTACCTATTACATCATTATAAATAATATATATATATATATATAATATGATAATATATATATGTACAACTTAACAGTCCTCCTCAAACTTACGGTGTGATATACCAAAAGTTTGACAATACAAAAAAGAATCAATGATGAGGATCCAAGTCTTTAAGTGTCTTTATTGAAAATCTTAATCTTTATGATGCATCAAAGAATTTTGCAAATATAAGTCTTCAAATATCTTCATTCGTGATCATTCCCAAACGCCTTTATCAGCCATCTCCATTTTTATGATATGATGCATCAAAGATACCCTTTCTCAATCCATCACATCTTTAAGAACTTATGGAGAGAATAAAACACAAGTTCTAACTACACAAAAGAAGATATCCAAACCAAATAGTTATATACTTTAAAAAACTAATATATATATATATATATATATATATATATATATATATATATATATATATATATATATATATATATATATATATATATTTTGAACAAGAATATCACTCAAGTAAAACTTTTAAACAAAGTAGCAAAAAATTTAAGATTTTTAGAAACATTAGTAACAATTCAAACAAGATAAGAGGAGCACACCTCAAATATAAATTTTTATAAAAACAACATTAGACAAGCATAAGCACATAATAAAAAAAATTCAAGAAAACATAAATATTGATCACAAGAGAATTTAATCACTAAAGAATATATAATCTATCAAAAAGATATAAAAAAACATGTATTAATAATATCCTAAATTTTTAGAAAAATACTTCACATAAAACAAATCATCAATTTATACTAAAAACAACATGCATATAAAGTATGACACTTCAAAAAGAACCCTAACCAAAAGGAGAGTTAATTAAATTTATGCATACAACAATGTGAACAAGATAATCAATATAAAATTATGAAAAATATAAAGCGATTTAAAATCCCACAAATATCAAGAAGTGATATTTTGCAAGCATCAACAATAGTTCGACCAATATAAGCAATCACCTACTAGACCTCCAAACCTCAAAATTCAAGTGTATAAGCTAATACAACAAGTGCACAATCACAACGTCACTTATAAACTATAAAACACACAAAAAGTGTGAATAACCAACAATATCTCTTGTATACATAAATGACACTTACACAAGTGTATCAACCACTAGAACAAGAGCATAATTACAATACCCCATATGGGCAATAAAATACACAAAAAGTGTGAATAGCCAACATCTCTTGTTTACATAAAATGATACTTTAAACAAGTGTATCAACTACTAGAACAAGAGTATAATCACAATGTCATATATGGGCAAAACAAACACACAAAAAGTGTGAATAACCAATGGGTGTATATAACTCACCACATTGAAAAACATCTCTTGTCTATATAAAATAATACTTAAATAAGAGGCATAATAGGAACAAACACACAAGGCAAGAGAGCTTGTAATGAAAATAAACTAATGTTACCAATAAGGATATCAATTTTAACAATCTATCAAAATACCATGGTTTTAAAAATAGATAGCCATCACAGATATATATAATTATAAGCATCCATAATAACAATGACTAAATAAACAAATGAGTGATACAACACACTCATAGAACTAGAGATCAAACAACCATAAATTAAAGCTGCAACTCAAAAAAACAATCTGCACACAACTTATCCCAATAAACATCTCTGGTTCAATAAAAACAAGGCCAAAAACAAATGATGCATCATATAAAAATCTATGATGGCCAACACAAATGCCATAAGAAGGCAATAAATACTCAAAAAATCAATTTTCAAATAAGTGAATTCATATATAAGAATCAATTTAAAAAGATAAAGTTTCAAATCAAATTTAATATAGATAAAAATTTAGAATGAATATAGTACAATCATATGCACAACAAGATGTCAATTGATACAGTCATATGCATAGTCAATATAAACAAACTATATAGAGAGATAACTCAATAGAGATTACAAATCTACTATGAGACAACAATGACATATAACATTAAAGAGGGCCAAAACATATATAGAGATTATTAAATAATCATATCAAAACCAAGTGCATACATAAGTACAATCAATCATGGATACTCACAAAGAGATCAAAAACTCATGTATATGCAATAATCTTAATAACTTAGCCACATATCTTATACAAAAGTTATGAAGAATCACATAAGATATGCATAGGAACACATTTAAGCATATATGCAAGTGATAGATTAAGACACTAAGGCTATATAACAAAGAGGGCACAATATAAAAGTTAATATTTTATAAATAACAAGTATTTAATGAATCAAAAGTCTTTAATCAACAACACACATGTTCACCAAAGATATAAGTAGATAAGCATATTCATCAATAATGGACAAAAACTAAAGTAAACCATGAGGAAGACACTTATAACACCCAAAAAGGGCAAACACAAAGTTTTTCATAATGCTCAACTTAAAATTTTATTAAAAACTAAGTATGCAATAAAAATATAATATTTAAATCTTATGCAAAACATGCAAGATAATGTTCATTAAAGAGCCATAAAATTAAAAAAATAACACAATCATAAGGACCACAAAAGACCAACAATGGACGTTTATTAAAGTAAATGACTTCAATTAGAAATTATGCCCAATACCTTATGCATGAATAGACAATCTCATTCATCATGTAAGGTAATCACAAGTACACAAGAATCAAATATCAATATAAAAATTATTTATTCATAAGCTAGATCATGATTTTTAATACTTCAAAAGCTACTTTAAGTTTCACATAAGAATACGCCAAGAGTAAGGAGAGAAAAATTAAATTCAAGTTAAGCATAATTTCATAAGATCATATGAAAGACACATAATTTTAAATTGTTTTAAAATATATGACATTTAAAAAAAAAGAAAATATAATTCAATACGAACATGATTTGATATTTATAACCATAAATTGTTCAAATAAAGCATCTAAATGCTAACAATACATGCTTAAGAATACTAAATCATATACATACATATCAAATAAAGCAAGTTTTGAAAAAACTAAGATTCAAACTAGATCTCACAAAAGCATACACATATATAATTTCACAAGATCAAACAAATATTATAAATCTTATAATTTTTTTTAAAAAAAAACATTTAAAAAAAAATAGTTTTTAATAAAAATAACAAATACATTTTCAAAGATAAGAAAAATGAGTGTTTTCTCATGTATAATGCATGAGATAGATAACACAAGAAACACTTAAAGATATCAGATACATATCGAGTCAATATTTTTCTTAAATCCAAGTCACACAATGATCACGAAGCACAAACTTAAACGGTAGAATCTCCAACAAAAATAGGCTTACAAGATCATAAATACAAAATGTACATACATATATATAAGTCCAACTAAGGAACAATACAAGAGCACAAAGGCACAACACAAGCACTAAGTGCATTCAAGATATTAAAGAAATAAAGTGAAGAATATAAAAAAAATATTGATATTATTGAGCATGAATGCTTAAGAGAAGCATTAAATAACAAGAGGGGGTTCACCCTTATTTATACACAAGAGGCAGTCACAATAGAGTTGTTGGATTATTCCAACAGATAAAAATAGAGTTGTTGGACTATTCCAACAACTCTATTGACTAGTCAACTTCATGTTGACTAGTCCAAAAAAAAGTCAACATGAAGGTCAAGCTCGGCACTACTCTAGAAGGCATGGCCCAGATCATCAATCAGGTCATGCCCAATGCTCCAATCACATTCTCAGACAAAGATCTGCCTAAACCACATGCATTCCACAACAATGCATTATATATTGTGGTTTGAACCCGGAGAATGACTGTGCCCCATGTGCTCGTCGATGGAGGCAGTAGCCTCAACATATGCCCTGAGATGACTGCCAAGGCTCTAGGTATAAAAGAAGAAGAGTATGCACCAGATTCCATCACCATCTATGGGTTTGACAACCATGGACAGACCGCGAAGGGCAAGATTTTTCTGAAAATATTCATCAACTACTCTGTCCACACGGTTCTTTTCCACGCTGTCAATGTTCCACCAACGTATAATCTTTTATTGGGACGAACGTGGATTCACAACACAAATGCAGTGCCATCCACTCTACACCAATGCATCAAGTGGTCCAAGGGCTGCATGATCACTACTATCCTGGGAGAAGACCCAAAAAAGAGGCCACCACAACCTATGATTCTCAAGCCAACTTATACCGCTGATATCCCTAGTATCAAGGAAAGTGAAGAAGTTATTCTTAGCGAAAGCCTTGAGTTGCTAAAGCTAGAGGCAGCACCAGAAACAAAGCATACTGCAACAATGGTTCGATGGCAAGGGCCACATTTCTTTAAGATCGGAGGTCGTCTAGATTACAACAGCTTCAGAGATCATCTCTTATTCCCAGAATTCATAAAAGCCAAGAAAGGATTCGATCTCATGCTGAAACATGGTTATCAGCCTTTTAAGGGCTTAGGCAAGAACAAATATGGCCGTCTAGAGCCAGTAATCCCTGACCATCATCCGCGAAGTGCAAGATTGGGATTCATGGGCGAAAGATCTCATAAGGATACTGTCTTTATCCACAATGTCTTCCCAATCGATAAGGAGACTAGTCGTCAATCCTTCAATTGTGTCAAAGCCTGCAAAGATTTATCGGATTAAGGCAAAAACAAAGGACAATAAGATCACAAAACAGTCAGAAGAACTCACAAAATTTGATTCATCTCTTCAGGAATTACCAGAGTTTACAGCGATTCAGAAGCAAGATGAACCATCATCCCTGGTTCAAGATCCAATTGAAGACATTAATATTGGTTCAGAGAATAGTCTGAAGATTCTCAAGATCAACACTAGTCTAAGCACAAACAAGAATGAAAGGCTCATCAATTTTCTCAGGCAATACCAAGAAGTATTCACATGGACTTACGAGGATATGCCAGGTTTATACCCCAAGTTGGTTGAACATCACCTCATTTTGAAACCGGATGTCAAGCCAGTTAAGCAGAAGTTGAGAAAAATGGATCCCCGAATCGAGTAGCAGGTCAAGGAAGGGCTTGAGGATTTGCTCAAAGTTGGATTCATTCGAGCAATAAATTATCCGGATTGGTTGGCAAATATTGTAGTAGTTCCCAAAAAGAACAACAAAGTCCAAATTTGTATCGATTTTTGTGATCTTAATAAAGCTACTCCAAAGGATGACTATCTGCTCCCCAACATCGATCTCCTAATTGATAGCACGACTGGTCATGTCATGTTCTCCTTCATGGATGGGTATTTCGGATATAATTAGATCAAGTTGGCCGCTCATGATCAATCCAAAACACCCTTCACCACGCCGTTGGGCACTTTCTGTTATACGATTATGCCATTTGGACTCAAGAATGCTGGGGTAACTTACCAGCGCGCAATGGCAATTATTTTCTATGACCAGATATATAAGATTATGGATGCATATATTGATGATATTCTAGTCAAATCCAAGAAGGAAGAAGACCATATTGATGCTCTAAGTCAAGTCTTCAAGCGACTCATTTTATTTAAGTTGCGACTCAATCCTCAGAAATGTGTTTTTGGAGTAGAGTCAGGCAAGCTACTCAGTTTCATGGTTAGCAAAAGAGGGATAAAAGTAGATCCCGCTAAGGCAAATGCTATCATTGATATGCCACCCCCGACTAATCTCAAAGAATTGCGTAGTTTTCAGGGACGTATGCAGTCGATTCGATGATTTATATCCAATTTAGCCATGAGGTGTGAACCTTTTAATCATCTACTCAGAAAAAGAGTAAAGCTCAAATGAGGATCCGAGTGCCAGCAGTCGTTTGAACACATCAAGACATATCTTCTCAATCCTCCCTTTCTGAAGCCGCCAGAATTGAGAAAACCCCTTTTATTATATGTCTCAGTCAATCAAACCGCTTACGACGGATTCTTGGCCCAATATAAAGAAAGTAGCCTGATAGAGAACATCATCTATTATATGAGCAAGATTTTCATTGACTACGAGAAGAAGTATTCTCAAATAGAGAAGACATGCCTAGCACTGGTCTGGATGTGTCAGAAATTGAGACATTACTTGCTAGCATCAGAAGTCAAGGTTCTCTCAAAACTCAATCCTCTCAAGTACATTCTCGAACAATCATTTATCAGTGGACGGATCACCAAGTGGCAAGTTTTGGTAATGCAATATGACTTGGAGTATGTCTCTCAGAAGTCAATTAAAGGTCAGGCTATCGTCGACCAGCTAGCCAATTTTCTTTTATCAGAAGAGGTGAAAGCCGAAGATGATTTCTCCAATGAGTGCATCCATAACATTCAACAATCTCCAGTTTGGAGTCTATTCTTCGATGGTTCCAAGAACATGGCGGGTATAGGGATCGAGATCTTATTGATCACACCTGAGAATGAGATGATCCCTTTCTCCCTCAAACTTGATTTTCAATGCACTCATAACATGGCCGAATATGAAGCTTTAATATAAGGTCTGAAGACTCTGCAAGACTTCAATGTTAAGAGAGTGCATGCTTTCGGCCACTCATTGCTCGTTGTCAGCCAAGTCAAAGCTGAATGGTAGGTAAAAGATCAGAAGTTACTTCCTTATCAGAAAATTATTTTAGCTCTCATCGATAACTTCGATGAATTTCAGCTTTTATATATCAAAAGAGAATTTAATCAAATAGCTGATGGCTTAGCCAGCCTAAGCTCCATTATGTTTTTCAGAAATGGTGAATCATGTCTCTCTTTCAAAATTGGCAGACTCGATCAGCCTGCCTTCATTCCAGTTATGCAAATCAACCAGGCCGAGCAGAAGAAGAAGCCTTGGTACCATGATATCAAGAATTTCATCGAGACGGGTGAGCTTCCACCAGAATTGTTAAAGAGGGAGCAGAAAGCAATTCAGCGTATGGCCGCACGATATTTTATTCTTGCCAATGTGCTTTATCGTCGAGGATTCAATGTCAAGTATTCTAGGTGCTTAGATCAAGATGAAGCCAAAGAGGTTGTTCGAGAAGCGCACGAGGGCATTTGTGGTGGCCACGTCGGCTACCAAACTCTTGTTAAGCAGATCATTCGGGTAGGGTACTATTGGAAGACCATGTAACAAGATTACTATCACTTTGTGAAGAAATGTGTTCAATGTCAGATACACGCACCTTCCATTCATGCACCAGCGACGTATTTGCAATCCATCGTATCTCCATGGCCATTTTCTATATGGGATTTCGATGTTATAGACCCAATTACATCTTCTGTTTCCAATGATCATAAGTATTTTCTAGCTGCGACAGAGTATTTCACCAAATGGGTTGAGGCTATCACTTTGCATACAGTGAAAGGCTGGCATGTGATCTCATTCATTCACAAGAATATTCTTTATCATTTCGGTATACCATACGACATTGTTTCAGATAATGAGACTCATTTCAAGAATGAGAGAATGAAAATCTTTTGTTCAAAATTCATCATCATTTTTCAGTTCCCTACTATCCTCAAGGGAACGGTCAGGCAAAAGCTACAAATAAAATCTTGATTCGCATCTTAGAAAGAACCGTTGAGACGGGTTGTGATTGGCACGAGAAAATCCATGATGCACTCTAGGCATACCGAACCACCATTCGAACCCCGACCAATGCAACTCCTTCAGAGCTTGTTTATGAAACCGATGTGGTACTGTCTCTCTATGTTCAGAAGCCTGCTCTTAAATTTGCATCTTTCCTAGAGCTACCACTCGATCAATATCAACAGCAGAGATTGATACAACTTGATATACTCGATGAGAGAAGACTCAAAGTGGCAGAGCATGCTCAGTCTTATCGATAGAGGATAGCTAAGCAATATGCCAAGTCAGTCATCGAAAGAAGATTCCAAGTTAATGATTTGGTCTGTAGATCAACGACTCATCTCAAGCACCGCCCACGTGGCAAATGGTCACCAAACTGAGAGGGTCCCTACGTTGTCAAAGAAGCCTTACCACGTAATTCATATCGTCTGATTAATGTAGACGAGGTAGAATTACCCGATCCTATCAATGCCCGACATCTGAAGAAATTCTACACTTAGAAAACTTATATTCTATCTTTTGTATTCCTCAATAAATTTCCTTTAATAATGATGAATTAAACTTTTATCTAAGTGTCATTCTCGCAGACTACACTGGGGCATTTTTTTTGTTATAAAACTCATCTTTTATTTAAAATATCCTGTATGCAAGCAGAATTTAACAAAATCTTTCATCATTCATTCACATTCATTTACAATTACTTGCATTTTGCACTCATTTTCATATTCGCATTCATTTGCATTTGTTTGTATTTGATTGCATCTATTTTGCATTTGCGTCAAATTCTCAGTCAAGACAAGGGATAAATCCTGAGATCCCAACAATCATTTATGACGATCAGTCATAAAGGGGAGGTTGAAAATCTTCCATCGCAATCAATGGTAACCTTTCAAAATCCAATGCTCGTACTGGTAATGCTTCAAAAATCCAGTGCTCGTGCTAGTAATCTTTCAAAACCCAGTGCTCATACTGGTAATCATTCAAAATTCAGTGCTCATGCTGGTAATCTTTCAAAACTCAGTGCTCATGCAGGTAATCATTCGAAATCCAGTGCTCGTACTGGTAATCATTCAAAATCCAGTGCTCGTGCTGGTAATCATTCGAAATCCAGTGCTCGTACTGGTAATTTTTTAAAATCTGGTGCTTGTGCTGGTACTTTTTCAAAATCTTGTATTTATTGGTCAAACTATTCCAAAATTCATCAAGCCTCATACCAATTCTGTCAACCTGACCTTTGGGTCAATTAGTTATTGTCGAATTGACTTTTGGGTCAATAATTTTGTTAATTGGTTCTTCGGGTCACTCAAGTCTATCAATCATACCTTCAGGTCAGCAATTTTGTTAGTCAGACCTCCGGTCATCAATTTTTGTTAAGCAAAACCTTTTGGGTTATCAAATTCTATCAAAGTAATCATTATTTTTCGACCTTTGGGTTGCATCTAGCAATCATGGTCTTTCAAGATTCGACCTTTGTGTCAAACTCGTCTGCCAATTAGCTCAAAATCAATTATTGATCTTTTCTCTTGCGAGGGACCCTTTTTCCAGGGAACTCATTCTTTTCGCATGTCTTTATTGTTCGTTCGTTGAACTCCTTTTTAGGGAGAGTTTGAAGGGACTCGTGCTTCATGAACAGTTTGCAAAACAATCTTTATTGTCACACAAAGAACCCTTTTTTCAAGAAGAGTTTCAATAGAAGCTCGTCCTCCTTATAACCCTAAATGTCTTTTGTTAGGCCATCCCATCATCGAGAACCCTTTTTTCAGGAAGAGTGTGATAGACTCGCTCTTCTATGATATCCTTTCCAACCTTTGTTATTGACCCATTTCTATAAAAGAAGCCTAGAGATAGGGAGTTTTGATGAAAACTTTATTTCTCTTCGAAAGTTTGTTTTGCAAACACCTCCTCTTCAGGGAAGAGAGGAGTATCTTTTATTACCCGTTCAGATAAGGGTCAAGCCTGAGTCTCTCCTTTGGGGAAAGGAGAAGAGAATCTAGCCAAGGATGTGTCAATTAGACCTCAAGCGATTTTTTTCACCAAGGATTCCAAGAATGTTTTGCCAATTTATCATGAAAGATAGTTTTGATCTCAAAATTTTTATTGCACAAAAGTTTAGTAACTAAAATATGAGAACTAGAATACAAGAACTGAAAATCTATGGCTAATAGGGAGTGAGGTTAGCTCTTCATGCTGAAAACATTAGAACTAAACTCAATATGGTTCATCTTGCACACTACCATCCCATGATCTAATTGGTGTTTCTAGCCTTGTTCTATACACATTTTGGTTTAGATTTTTGGCTGCCATCTGAATGCTTTGAGGCAACTCGTCATGGGCCTTTACATTTCCCATTCTCTGATTGGGCCCTTCCATACTCCACGACCAGTAACAAATATCGGTCTTAGGCACAGATGAGAGGGTGGTGTGTGTTCTCCCCAGAACACAAATTCGCGTGTTCCTGTGTGTACGGAGGAATATCTTGGGACCCGCAATAATTCATATGCCAATGTTGCCCATGATGACTTTATAATAAAATAACATATAAAAAAGGTAGATATGCTTTTAACGAAAATGTCCTCCCGTAAGATAGATATGTGTTTGATGAAAATGTCTTCTCACCCCAGTAAATATATTTGCACGTTTCACTTTTGTTTTTAGCTTGTGTTACAACACATGGTCGCCTTCTCGTTCCCGCTTGATGAGTTGTGGAGCTTGATTCATAGTTTTTTCCCTTACAGAAGGGGGGGGGGGTATGTTTGAGACTCGGTTTCTTATGGATCAGACCATACTTGTTTAGGTTTAAGGTTGTTGTCATTGCCTTGTATAAATTCTTTCTTTTCTTTCTCTCTTATAACTGTTAAAAAGAGCAATAAAATTTCTCTTTGGGAGGTCATAGTTTTTTTTACTCTCTCACTGTTGAAAAGAGCGATTTACAGTAGAAATCATATAAGAGCGTAGCGATTTATAGTAGAAATCAAATTAGAGAGTAGCAATTTACAGTAGAAATCAGATCAAAGAGTAACGATTTATAGTAGAAATCAAATCAGAGAGTAGTGATTTATAGTAGAAATCAGATCAGAGAGTAGCGATTTACAGTAGAAATCAAATCAGAGAGTAGCGATTTATAGTAGAAATCAGAGAGTGACAATTTACAGTAGAAATCAGATCAGAGAGTAGCGATTTACAGTAGAAATCAGAGAGTAGCGATTTACAATCAAAATCAAATCAGAGAGTAGCGATTTACAGTAAAACTCAAATCAGAGAGTAGCAATTTATAGTAGAAATCAAATTAGAGAGTAGCGATTTACAATAGAAATTAGATAAGAGAGTAGCGATTTACAGTAGAAATTAGATCAGAGAGTAACAATTTACCGTAGAAATCTGATTTGTAGTGTAAATCGCTACTCTCTGATTTGATTTCTATTATAAATTGCTACTCTCTGATTTGATTTCTACTGTAAATCGCTACTCTCTGATATGATTTCTACTGTAAATCGCTATTCTCTGATTTAATTTCTACTGTAAATCGCTATTCTCTGATTTAATTTATACTGTAAATCGCTACTCTCTGATTTGATTTCTACTGTAAATCGCTACTCTCTGATATGATTTCTACTGTAAATCGCTATTCTCTGATTTAATTTCTACTGTAAATCGCTACTCTCTGATCTGATTTTTACTGTAAATTGTTACTCTCTGATTTGATTTATACTGTAAATCGTTACTCTCTTATCTGATTTCTATTATAAATCACTACTCTCTTATCTAATTTCTATTGTAAATCACTACTCTCTGATTTGATTTCTATTGTAAATCGCTACTCGCTTATTTGATTTCTATTGTAAATCGCTATTCTCTGATCTGATTTCTACTGTAAATCGCTACTCACTTATCTGATTTCTACTATAAATTGTTACTCTCTGATCTGATTTCTACTATAAATTGTTACTCTCTGATCTGATTTCTACTATAAATCGCTACTCCCTTATCCGATTTCTATTGTAAATCGCTACTCTACTCAATTCAACGTTTCCACCATTATCTTTGCTGTAAATCACTATTCTCTGTCTACTCAGTTCGATGCTTGCACCCTGGTATCATGATGAACAATAGACAGAATATTGATTTCTCTGGTAGTTCAACTATTTCTCATGAATAGACGACGACAAAGGGTTCTCCGACGATAATAGACGACAGCGACAACAAAGGGTAATCTGACGGCAGTAGACGACGGCAAAGGGTGCTCCAGCGACAGCAGACGACGACAAAGGGTGCTCCGATGGCAGCAGATGATGGCAAAGAGTGTGTTGTCAATCAAAACTCTTGTTACAGCAGATGATGCATTGTCAAAAGGCGATCTAAAACATTTGGGGCGACATATTGCGAGGAGCTCCTGTTAAAGCCGAGGAGTTTACTCCTTAGGGTGAAAACGATGATGATTTTAACCCTTTCTGATGGGAGGGCTTTTTTGTCCTTTACTTGAAACATCGTTTATGGTGCTAATAGCGGGAAAGGGTACTTAAGTCTTTGCAAATGCACCAGACTCTGATGCTAAGTGATGCCGACACACACGGGGAAATGAGCCCCATGTGCTTACATATGTGGCGCTCATTTGGACCCGAGAACATGCACCAGCGTGTCCGGGGGGCAACATATAACCTGCTTCGGGCACAGATAGGGGTTGTTTGAACCCTCCTGTCTTTACTCCAATCACCAACAGAAAAATGTTTTGTTCAAGGTCTTGGTGACTCCCTCTAAATCACAGTTGAGGCTCGACCTTACCCATGACAAACCTGTAATGGTCTTTTTTCAGCACCAAAGCTCGAGATCGCTCGATAGACATTGTTCG
Source organism: Nuphar pumila (assembly GCF_984573655.1). NCBI lineage: Eukaryota > Viridiplantae > Streptophyta > Magnoliopsida > Nymphaeales > Nymphaeaceae > Nuphar > Nuphar pumila. Next base: position 49,946,733 of record NC_143253.1, read on the forward strand.
GTTGTAGACTAACTTCAGTGTAAATCTGCAGCATATGCTCATCATCTGCAAACTTCCTCAATAACAACAAATTCTTGCGCATACTAATGTCTCCAATTGCAGCAGTGAGTTGCCTTTGCACACAAGTGAATGTCGTGACTTGCAGTCTGTTATCAACATAAAATTCTGTCATATGTGCACTCTAACAAGGGAACACTAGATATTGTTTGTTGAACCTTCAATTCTTCTCCACTCAAAGGAAATAGATTAGCTAGCTACCCTTTCATCCTAGGGAACACTAGATATTGTTTGTAGAAGTGTGCATTAGCTGTTGCAGCGTCGATGATCTGATTTTCTGTTTCCCCAAAAAGGGTGGATGCAACGGCACTCTTGAACTGCAGATGAAAATGGCACTGTAAGGCATACTCCACTGAGGGCTTGTTGTAGCAGTTTACTCTCAGATGGAGTATGCATCATTGCTGGGGAAACGCAACGTTGAGCGAGGGCAATAGCAGGAACTTATTGTTTTGGTGTGCAACTGCAATTGCATGCTGCAGGCAGCGATGCACTTGTATGCAGCGCACAACTGATGGACTACATGTGGTTGTCAGATATGCATGTCGCCTCTTGTTGGGAATCGCTCTGACCAATAGGGTTAGCAAAGAATGAGTCAAGATTGGCATCTTCGAGAATCTGATCCATTCTCGCACATTCATCATGAATGGATCCTTGCACGTCCTTCCAATCATCACGCTCCTCGAGAAATCCACCACCTTCGTTAGTAGATTGTAACTGTTGGCGAGCACTTGGAGCTGCTACACCAAGTTCGCAATTTGTTGAAGGCTAGTCTTGAACCTAGCCATGTGAATACCATCAAATTTGGTGATGGCCCTCCCACTAAGCCATGACTAGTGGTTGGTCTTGGCTTCTCTTAGGTGGCATGAGGTTCTCTCAAGTTGGCTCTGATACCATTTGATGTGTGCCTGAGCCCTGGGTTCGGATTTAGGATCAAGCTGAGGTTGACTCGGGTAAAAGCAGGGTCAAGATCTATCTAATTCTGATAGAGTTTGAGAGAAAAATCAGATCTCTCAAACTACTGCACAAAAATTTATCAAATTTTAGGACACAGTTAGGTACACGTGGAAGGAGGTCCGATTAAATTTTTAGAGCCAAACTCCACTAGGTTCAAGAGATATGAGTTGAGGAACAGGCCGCAGGATTTTGGTTTTGAGTGGGTCAAGACTGGATTTTGACTCAGACAGGTTCGAATAAAAAATCTGATTCTCTCTACTGGTTTGGTTAAAAATTCTGGTTTTTAGGGTAGGTTGAGGACAAGTAGGGTTAAAATTTCAGCCCTAGATTCCCAATGATTTAAGATTTTTGACTGACACGAGTTTGATAGAAATCTGTTGTTAACAGCAAGTAAATTCTAGCCGGGTTAGAAAGCTACTTGCGTCAAGTGGGTTCAGATGTGGGTTTGGGCTAAGGTAACAATTAGGCCAACTTACTGAGACATAGGGGTCTCAGAGAGGGGCTTCTAAAGAAGGTTGGATTGACTGGTTGAGGTCGGTTCCACCAAGGATTGGCTCGGGTTGGCAGGGATCGTTGATTCTTCAAGGGCTACATCTTGGGCAGCAGCAGCCTAAGCTCCAATGGAGTTCACACGGCCTACTAGAGGTAGGCTCTCTAGTGACTTAGAGAACCTTGGGAGAAAAAAAGAAAGAGAGAGAGTGACTAGGATCACTAGAGAGACAATGAGAGAGAGAGGGAGAAACTAATTTGCGAGAAAGAGATTTAAGGAATTTTCAGATTTTCATTGCGGAATTACAAGACCTATATATAGGTCTATTTACAACCCTCCACAAATAACAAGCTAAAATGACATAAAACCTTCTATGACCAAAACTAAAAATCGCTAAAACTAGAACCCATTTTGACTTGGCCAGAATTAGCCAAGCTTCTTTTAGGCTCCTTATTAAACCAACTTCACGCCCTTCTAGTATCCAAAAATAGGAAGTCATCCCCTAGACCCACCTGGTCTTGGATTGGGTTGGAGGATCCGGTCTAGAAAGATCTGCATCATTAATCAACGCTGAAACTCTGGATTAAATGCCAAAGACTCCCTATAAATCAACTCCTTCATCTGCTCCTCCAGCATCCCATGTTGTTCAAAATTGAAAAGAAAGGGTTCAGAGCAAACTGGTTCATCCCCCAAATCATGCAATGTTGCCAGGTATGGATGAGCAATTGCTTCTTCAACTGAAAGTACAGATTAGAATTTTCAAGATATGATTACTAATTACACACATTCACAAATATCTAAATGATGAAAACGGGAGGCATTGAACTTCTTTCTCTCATCGTTCCTTTTCGGGCCAAGGGTTGCCCCATGTGGGTTTCGAACCATGGTCGTCTCACATTAGTCACAAACAACAGTTGCCACTACCTAAGAAGACGGAATAGGGATGTAAACGGTTCAGATTTAGATCAAATTTGACCAAATGCCATATTCAACTAATCCCTAGTTGGCTAAATGAGTTCTAATTTGAATTCGGATTCTGATAGTGAAAAGTTCATTCCAGATCAGCTTTTTTTTTACATGTGAACAGGTTTGAATACCCATCAAATTCAAATATTTGTCAGATTTGGTAGACCATATCTGCATCCGATTAGAATTGGATATGGTTTTGTCCTACCAAATGCAACTAAAAGGAATCGGATTCAGTCAGATATTTGGATAAAATCAGTTTCATTGACATCCCTAAGGCGGTGCGGTTCTGGGCAACTTCCTCATCCACACCAAGAGACAACCAGCATTATGCGAGTCCATGACCATGTACTTGAAAAATAGCATCAAGGACTAGCAGTTCTTCAGAAACACTTAGCTGGCCTGTAGATATGCAGAAGTTGTGTTGACGGGCAGGAATCAGAGATCAGTGAAGTGATCTAGGCAATAATCTAGCCAATGACCCACTGTGTGGAGGGCCCAACCTGGCTGCATACCCAATGAGATTGGCTTGATCACCCGCTAAGCAAGATCATTTAGCAGATCTCCAGATCCCATTTCAGTAAGTTTGGTGCACATAAGTAAACATCTGACTATCTGGGGATCATACAACCAAGCAGCTAGCAGTTGATTCTGAGGATAGCTAGTTAGCTAATCGATCTAATAGTGATATAATGACACAAGTACCTGTTATTAGTTGGGCAGGATTAAAAGTTAACATTCTCTCCACAAGATCGATTGCAGCAGGATGGACATGAGGAAACATTCTTGCAAATGATTGGGGAGGCTGTGGTGGAAGCTTTAGAAGATATCATCGCGCATCTTCACTCCGAACAAATCCAATTTCTGCCTCTGTAGGAGTTCCAAGTAGCTGCAAGACAGCCACACAAGTAAATACAGTAGTCTGGTTGAGAAGAAGGTATACCAGCTTTCAGAATCTGATCAACCGGTTCACAGATTTAATTTCTCGTGAAGGGCTCGCTTGAAGTCCAGAAGATAACACAGCATTGCATTACAGAGGACATAGTAATTGTCCAAAACAAGAATCGGTTTTAATGTCCCATGTTTGGATTTAGGTCTCATACATAACTCTAACATTGTGTTTGCATGGCAAGACAAATTCTACGAGGGTAGACCAGCGTGGCATTTGTCCTGAACTGGACACTCGCACCCCTAGGGGTGCGACTGGTATGTCCTGTGCAGATGAACACCATGCCTGCATATGAAACGCGGGACAACGCCAGTGGCGGAGCCAGAGGTGGGCATGGGTGGGCGGTTGCCCACCCCAGAATCAGTGGCGGAGCCACATAGTGGCCAGGGTAGGCAGGCACGTGCCCACCCTGACCTGAAAAATCCCCCAATATGGGGGGTTCATGGCAAGTAGTGCCCACCCTAACCAGACTACCTGACCTCTTTTACATCGTTTCCCCAACTCTTCTCTCTCTCAGGGCACGATTATAAAGAAAGACCATTATTTTCTCGCTATCCATTCTCAATGAAACCCCTTTTTCCCCTTCTAATTTTCAAAAATTCTGGTTGTTGGTGCCTAATTTTGGTTCTTCTAGGGTTTTCCTTTTATCATTATGCATAGATCAGTTCTTATCGTAATTGCAGAATCAACAACTTGAGTTAATTTGCTAGGGTTATGGTTTCCTGTGATGGTTGTGATAAAAATTATCCTGAAAATAGAAAAAAGGACTTTAAGGGTTCCTGTGAAATGTGCCTCTTGTGACATGATACCGATTTAAGAACCTGATAGGGCACAAGTATGAAATCGTGAGGAAACTGCAAGAAAGGAAGCATAAATGTGGAATGAGTGGAGATGGAGTGAATGTTGTTTCAGCTCTAAAGAAGGCAAATATTGGAATTGCCGTTGTTGATGCTACTGATGGAGCTAGGAGTGCATCTAACATTTTCCCCATAGAACCTGAATCAGTTTTGAATCAGCATAATGCATGATGTTTGTTAGGGTCTAGGTTTTTTATTTAGTTTATTTTTAAATAACATAAATGTTTAATTTAGGTTTTAAAGTTTTTTCTGTTTTTTTAATAAGCATTAGCCATTAAATGAATACTTTATTTTGGTTGGAATATTAGATTTTTTTTAATGAGCATAAATCTATGAATTTTTTAGGAATTAGGGTGTTTATTTGGATATTTTCAAATGATGTAAATGTTTAATTACGGTTTTTGAGTTTTTCGTGTTCTTTTCTCTTTTCAATTATCATTAAACATGATTTCATTAATGAATGTTTGATTTTGGTTATCGGTTGTATTTTTGTGTTATTTTGGTTTTTCATATGACATGATTATTTAATTAGGTATTTTTGTCAATCTTTTTTTTCAATCAACATTAAACAAGATTTCATGAATGCAAGCTTGGTTTTGGTTAGAATTTTAGTTTTTTTTTTTCAATTAGCCTATTTATGAATGATGTTTATTAGGATTTAGGGTTTTGACTTAGTTTCTTACCATGTGTTTGTGCCCACCCTAGTTTAGGTTCCTAGCTCCGCCACTGGACAACGCCCGGGCAAGGACCAGTCAGTCCCCGCACGGGTGTGTCCCGCGTATCAAACGCACGATAATGGTAAAAATGTGTTCCTTGGCATAAGAAGTTAAGACCACTCAGCCGGTAATGGGATGTCCAAACCATAGTGGTTGTTTCTCTCCGTTAAGGAAAAAAAATTACTTTCAGGATAAACAAATTCGACCTGGATGCCTTTGAACATTGTGTGTTGTAACTATGACCTTACCTCTGTAAGCAAGCGCAATTGATGCATCTGATCTCTTCCTGGAAATAGTGGTTGTCTATTCACTAACTCCATGAAAATACATCCCACAGACCAAACGTCAATGGCTGCAGTATACTCTGATGAGTTGAGCAGCAGCTCGGGCGCTCTGTACCATCTCGTAACTACATACTCATGAAGTCATTCTCTGCTGAAGGGCGGGCGAGCCCGAAATCGCAAATCTTCAGGTTGCCGTTTGCATTCACCAACAGATTACTTGGCTTCAAGTCTCTGTGAAGAACGTTTGCTGAATGGATGTACTTGAGCCCGCGAAGTATCTGGTACAAGAGGTACTGCATGCAGCACAAGTTGATAGTGAAGAACAATTCAGTTTTTTCAGAGAAAACTATTTGATTAACAATCACAGAATGCAAAACTAGTGGGGAGATCAATTACCTGAAAATGCTCCTCGGATAAAACTTGATTTGAACGAATTATATGATGAAGATCTGAGTCCATGAGCTCAGATGCAATATAAACATCGTTAAATGCTTCGGGCTGAGGTGGTGGGATCACATCCATGATGCCTATGACCTGTTCCACAGAACAGTTTGACATTATTTTGAGATCTAAATATTTCCTTCCTGGACATGAAGAAAATGTTAAAAGCTGAAAGGTAAGCTTACTGAAGAAAAGGATCAGGTCCCCCTTATTTCTGAGAGAGGATCAGGTTCAAGGGCCTTGGTCGGTCACACCCGAAACCCAACAAAAAATGGTGGTTTCCACTAGATGGGTCCTACAAGTTTTTTTTATGCCATCGTCTTTCTGGATGAATGGCATCAGTCGTTTGAAAATGAAATTCGTGCTAAGCGTGAAACACGCTGGTAGCTTTTGCCTAGACAGTTTTTTTCTGTCCAAGGCTCCATGGATCTGATCTGATCTCCTTAATTTCTAGAACCGACAACAAACAATAGGAACTTAATATCTTACAATGTGGATCAACTAAAAACAGCAAAGACTCTTAGTTCCCCATTCCCTCTACATTTTATCTAGTTTGTGTTGGCGTATTGACACAAATTAAAACTGGAATACAAAATAAGCACATACCAGTAGGCATCATGGTTGATGCGATGTGCGAGTGCTCGGCATTCTCCTCAGCTTATCGACGCCCATGATGAGCCCAAACCTTGAAGTCGATGGTGAGCAGGACCTTGAACCCAATGTGCAATAGGCTATAGGCTACGTTTATGATTGTTCTCATCATACAGTCCACTCCTTCATTTCTAATGAAAGATAAGGGGTGTTTGCATAATGTGAGCTCTTCACATTCACGTAACCTCCATCCCACTAAACACTCATTTAGTGCCCACTAACAGCCCCACTAACCCACTCATAGTGTCAAACCAAATTACACTATAGGTTGAACCCAAACCCAAATGTCCAACATTTTTTTGCTTGACCCATTCATATTAAAAGGGTATCAAATCAAGGTTTATATCGTTATCTCGACTTAATTTTTTATGTGGGTTCAGATGTTATCATATATCACAAGAATGAATCATATGAGTCATGGAGATGATCATCTCTTTATGAAATGTCATATTTCTATATACTACAATACAACTCATTTTCAGTGCTTTAGCATGTTAAGATTACTCTTATGAATAGGTTGGTCTCTTACCTATTCTATTGGTCATTTAATATTATTGTTTTGTTATTCTCTCTAACCAAATAAAAGATCTTTAATGCAAAATCAATAATATATAAAGCCATAGAGAATCAATTCATTTTCACAAATGTGATTATATAATGTATTGTCATACATCAGAAGGAATAAAAAAGACTCATGTCCTTTACATGTTGAAAATATAATCTCAATGCTAACCCTTTAGTAAGGGGATCCGTAATCATTTGCTTTGTACCATATGATTCTCAATTCATTCTTTAACAACAAAGTATTTTAACTCCATGTGTTAACACGAGGTTGAACTCTTGTTGTTATTTGAGAAGGACACGACTTCTTTATTATCACAAGAGATCTTTCAATAGAGTCAACAATCCCAAAACTCATAATGAAATTTCTTATCCAAATGGCCTGAGACGAAGTCTCGTATAGAGCAATAAATTCTACCTCCATGGTATGAGTAGCAGTTGTAGACTGCTTTCCACTTCTTCATGAAATGACATCACTTGTCAGTAAAAAAATGTATCTAGTAGTAGACTTTCTATTGTTGAGACATCCTCTTAAATCTGCATCAAAGTATCCAATTAACTCTAGGTAGTCAACCTTTTTATAAGTCAACATGTAGTTGTAAATAGCGTATGACCTTCTTCACTGCCTTTAAGTGCACATGCCTGAATTTGACTGATATCTACCAAGCATTCTCACAACAAATGCTATATCAGGTCGTGTGTAGGTTTGTGAGTACTGCAAACTCCCAACTGCTGAAGCATATGGGATAGTCTTTTCATTATCATCCCAAGGACAGTCTTTTAAGCTCAATTTATTCTCTTTTACAATGGGTGTCAAACCAAGAAAACATTATTCATCCCATGTCTTTTAAGAACCTTAAGGATATAAGATTTTTAAGAGATGCTAAGGACACCCTTAGTTCTATCATGATGGATCTCGATTCCAAGGACATATGTGGCTTCACCCATGTCCTTCATATTCAAATGGGAGAAAAGAAAATCTTGTCTCATGTAGTAGACTCAAATTATTAGTTATGAGAATAATGTCATCAATATATAAAACTACAATTATGAACTTACTCCTAGTAGTCTTAATGTATATGCATTAATCAACAATGTTTTCCGTGAATTCAAAGTTCCTAATTACCTGATTGAACTTTTTATACTATTGGCAGAAGGCTTTTTTAAGTCTATAAATTGACTTATTTAATTTATAAACTAAATTATTTGAGTTATCTATAGTGAAACCAGAAGATTATTGCATGTATACCTCTTCTTTCATATCCTCATTTAGGAAGACAGTTTTCATGTTCATTTGATATAGCTCTAAATCAAAATGAACTACGAGGGTAATGATTATCCTCAACGATTCCTTAATTGAGAAAAGAAAAAAAATCTCATTATAATCAATGTCATCTATCTGTATGAAACCTTTTTGCAACAAGCCTAGCCTTGCACCTCTCCACTTGACCTTTAAAGTCTGTTTTGGTCTTAAAGACTCATTTACAAACAAGAGTCTAACTCTATTAGGTCGAGGTACATGATCTCACACTTGGTTCTTTGCAATAGACTCAAGCTCTTCCTTCATGGCATTGATCCAATGTGTTGATATTTCATTTTCAATAGATTATGCAAAGGTGAATGGATCATCATCAATATCTATGAAATTATTAACTCTTGCAAATACACCACATAGTCTGGATGGATAGTAGATTTTTTAGTCCTCGTAGACCTCAATACAGGTGTTAAAAGTGATTCAAAATAAACTTTTGTATCCTGTTGTTGTACATCTTCATCAACAACTTACTCTATTTGGGATTGATGTTCATTGACTTGACTTTACCTGACATTATCCAAAGGAACAATGAAAGGAAAAACTGGGTATTTATCCTTTGCAGGTATGGAACCTGAATTCTGCATTTCTTTAATTAAATTCAATAATTTGAGATGCATTTGTCCCTATGGAACCATTTTCAAGAAATCTCGCTTTATCTGTTTCCACTATTGGTGGTGTATGAGATGAACAATAAAACCTAAATCCCTTTGATCTTTCTGGATAACCAATGAAAATCCACTAGTTGTCTAAGGATTAAAGATTTTTATATGTCGTTTATACAATTTAGCTTCAGCTGGACATCCCCATATACGCATATATGACAAAGAAGATTTTTTATCAGTCTATAACTCGTAAGGAATCTTTTGAATAGCCTTTATAGGAACCTTATTCAAAATATGCACTGTTATTCTAAAAGTTTCATCCCACAAGGTCAAGGAAATGTTTGAGTGATTCAACATCACTCGAACAATTTCTTTAAGTGTACGATTTCTTCTTTCAGCTACATCATTCTGGTAAGCATTACTAGGCATGGTATACTAAGGTACAATGCCTTCTTCTTTTAGAAACCGTACTAATGACCCTTCTTTTTTTTCATCTCAGTGAAACGACCATAATATTTGCCACCTCTATCAGACCTGACAACCTTAATAACTTTACCGATTTATTTCTCTATTTCTTTTTTGAAGTCCTTAAAAACCTGAAAGACTTCTGATTTTTCAAATAATAAGTAAAGATACATATACCGTGAGTAATTGTGTATAAAGGTGACAAAATACTTTTCACCTGTATGACACAATAAAAAAGGACCGCAAATATTTGTATGCACTATATCTGTGAAATTAAGGGATTCAAGGATTCCTTCTTTCACAAGTCTTTGGACTCTTTCTTTCAAGATGTGTCCTAACATTTGATGCCAAAGCAAATAGGATTAATCTTTCTTTATACCATGTTTATTGTCAATCATTGTGTTCTCAATAGAATGAGATTCTTGAATTTAGAATTCGGTTTTTAACTGATACAAACCATCACAAACATATGCAGAACCTACATTAATAAAAAAATTTATAATAACAAGCTTAGAATTTTCAAATTTAAAACTTTAACCAAACTTATCCAGTTTTGAAATTGAAATCAGGTTCTAACTATAGGATAAAATATAAAATGTATCAACCAAATCCAAAATAAATCTTGATTCCAACACAACTCTACAGGTCCCAACGTTCTTGATATGCAAACATATCTTATTTCCTAAAAATATGCTTCCTTCATGCTTTCTTGATTTCCTTTTGTTTAGAAATGCTTGCAAAAAATTGGCAATATGCACCGTGACACTAGAATCAATCCACCAACTATGCAATAAAACATGAATTAAATTGCACTCATGCCAAATAAATGACTTATTACCTTTATTTTTGAGTAATTTTTAATGTTTCAAGTAGTCTACATTCGTATATCTCTTCTTTTTGTAAAAAAAACACTTTATAGAAGAGCCTCCTGACTGGGATCTGGCTTTTACCTGAGAGTTTGAACTCTCCCCAGAGGTTTTCTTTTTGTTCTTCATTTTGAATGAACCTTTCTTTGGCCCTGGCCTATGTTTTTCCTTATGAGAGGTCATATGTGCACTCGTCACCCTCTCATCATTCAGTCTTTCTTCCTCTTCAACACACTTGGTCAAGAGGTCATTAAAAGACCACTCATCATTATGTGTTTTGTAGTAGATTTTAAAGGGTCCATATTCAACAAGCAATAAGGTCAAAATCAGATGAACCAAGAAAGAATAAAAAAATGATGAACTTTATGTCATTCAACTGAGATGCAATGTTCCTCATTTTTAAAATGTACTGTCGGATGTGACTATCACCAGTATATTTCATAGATACTAATTTGGATATTAGTGTATTAGCCCTTGCCTATTAGAACTGACAAATTGAGCCTCGATGGCTTCCAAAAATTGCTTCATTGTTCTGCAGTAAGAAATAGCACCTTGAATATTTTTAGCTACTCGAGATTGCAAAAACAACAAGCTAAGTGTGTTCGAGCGTTCACACTTCTTAGAGATAGCGTTTTGTTTGGTTGTACTTTGTTCTGTAAGAGCGGGAGGTTCGTCAGTCCTAAGGGTCAAATCTAAGTCCATGTATCTGATAGAAAACAACACTATTTCTTTTCAATCTCAGAAATTAGATCTATCTAATAGGAGAATATTATTAGAACCATCAATAAAGAAAGAACCTTATACAACAAGAAACGAAAAAGAAAACTTTATTATTGCTCAGACGAGACTTATAATGAAAAGGTAAACATTGAGACCCTTTATTATTCATCTTTTCTTAGACAAATATAATTAAGTCATTTTTGTTCAACTTTGGTGAAAACAATATTACTCATAGTTGTTATGTCTCCTCAATTCACAAGGAATTGACCTCACTTGGTGAAATTAACATATCATGTAACCAAAGGCAATTCAACATTGTACCTTTGGGTACGAACATGCTTCGTGAGCTGAAATACACATATATTATTACACCTGGTGTGAATTTAGAACACAATGACATATGTTTGTATAAAATCATTGTTTCATAAAGTCACACATAATCATAATATTGAATCTTAATATGGTCTAAAGAATCCTCAATCAACGTAACTCAGATCACTTTGGTGATTATATAAGTTAGTCAATCAAGATTTTTTACCAAAATCATATTCATATTATGGAGCATGCTCATGCATACATATTAATGCATGTATATTCATGACTAAATATGCATTATATCGTCAAAATACAAGTTCATGCTTCAACATATATGTATAAACTAATTTTTTATAATAATACATTAAAAAATATCATGAATTGAGTTATAATCATGCTTAAAGACTTTCTGCATAACTTAACCAACATAAAACACATGTATTAACAAGCATAAGTCATGCTTTCTTAATATTAAACAATTATAAAGCATGAAAAATAACAAAAACAAACTCATATGGGTAAAACACAGGGTCCTCAAGCTGGAACCAATCTAAAAATACCCTAAATCGGTCTAAAATGGCTCTGAACCGGTCATCTAAGGGTCTAAACTGGTTCTAGACCTAATGAACCGATCCAAAATATGAAACAAAAGCTCATAAAAGCCTAAAATCGAATGCAAAAAATCATGTTCTTTCATTAATTCACGGAAATAGGGTCTCTACATCTCGAAACTGATGAAAATTGATATAAACCGATCAAAAATGGCTCTGAACCGATCTCGAAAAGGGTCATATCAGTCATTGATATGGTTCAGGTGTAAATAGTATATAGACTTATTTTGGATCTGATCTGATTAAATTTGGATCAAGATCCCGTTAAAATGGATCTCAGACTGAATACCCCTGCTCTGGATCCAGACTCATAATAGGAACCGGGTCGGGTCTAGAAGTCAGACCCAGTACAGGCCTGGATCCAGTTGGGTCTAACCAGATCAATACAGATCCGGTCCATGCCCGGATCGGGTTGAAGCCAAATTGAGACCCGATCCAAATGGATCAAATCATACCCAAACCATACCTAGTTTGGTTGGTTCCGAATCATGACCCGGTACAGCCAGATCAGACCAGACCTAAAATCCAAATGGGTTTGGTTTTGAGCCAATCGGGTCGGATCCGACTCACTGTTCGGATCAAACCTAGGCCCTGAACCATAATGGGTCTGGTCCGAACCCACACCATGGATCCAATACTAGGATCGGGCCCGGTCCAAGAAGGTGAGGCAGACCCGATCCACTAAAAGTGGGTCTTGATTGGGCCAGCCACCGGGTCGATACACCCGATCCGACCCGGTACCTAGCATAAAAATAAAAACCCGATGGCTTTCGGTTTTTGAGAAAATGGAAAGCCATCAGGTTTTCTCAGAAACCTAATGGCGACCCACGTCGCCCCTCGGCGACCGGCTGAAAGGCCTGCCGGCTATGGCGGCCACCACCGTGCCCGACGGTCTCCAGTGACAACCCTGGCAAAAACCGCCCTGATCCGATCGTCACCAAAGAGGGCAAATGCCCTTCGACCTCCCGGTTGCAGGAAAAATCATCGACGATGATCTCGATGAAACAGCGACGCCCGATGACAGAAGACATCGTCTGCTCCCCAGCGACGACCCATGGTCAAAACCCCTCTGAAAGAGACCCATCCAAAAAGGGATTTGGGGTTTCGGCCAACACGGCAGTCCGGTGACGGCAGAAATCTGACGAAGGCTTAATGCAGCCAGCGGCACCGGTGAGGCCACCGGCTATTTTCAGCCCCCTCACCTCCCCAGCGAAATCCATCAGCAGGTAATAGTTTTTGACCTTTTTTTTTTTAATATACAGACATGTCGTCGGTGGCAACACCTGCCGCCGGGGTTGGTTGTCGCCACCAGAGACCAACCGGCAAGGTCGCCGACAACGGGGATCCGGTGCCGGCCTCGCCGGCAACAGGGATCGGCCGAAAAAAAAATGAAAAGAGTCTTCTGACGCCAGGCAACCACCGACAGCAGTGATTCCACCGACGAAGGCTACGGCGAACGCGTCAACCGTCTCCCCCTTCCTTCTCGGCTGAAATCGTTTATGCAGAGGAAGATAGGATCACCTTTTGTTTTTAGAAAAGCTTTAGCAGAGGAGTAGCGGGACGCTTACTGCCGGCGAATCACATCCAGAACGTCGCCGGTCACCTGTAGCAGAGCGGTCATACACACATCCCTGCCCCGAATTTGCTACCCTCCGTCTTCGACTGCTACCCTTCGTCGGCGAGGGAATGAGACAGCATGCCCGAGTTTGCGTTAGCAGGCCTGAGTGAGTCGGAAGCAGATCAGGTCATGCTGAAAATGAGCGTTTTTGCTCATTCGGACATCATCGTGGCCGTCTGTTTGCATTTTGGATGAATGCCACGTGGTTTTGTTGACTTTTGAGCTTTTTAAAATGCAAATCGGATGGCCACGATGTCAGCATGAGCAAAAACGCTCATGTTCAGCATGACCTGATCTGCTTCCATCGTTTATTAATGTTCTCATTATATAGTCCAGTCATCCATTTATAATGAAAGATAGGAGGTGGTTAGAATGTGAGCTCTTTACATTCACCTAGCCTCTAGGTGTGACTAAACACCTATTTAGTGCCACTGTCAATCCCACTAACCCACTGATGATGTCAAATCGGGTCACATTAAGAGTTAGACCCAAACCCAAATGTCCAACAATTTACCACAAGGAATGGTGCATTTATGTAAGATAAGATTTAACCCCTACTTGGGGAATAGTATTAAATCTTTTTTTCATAAGACTACCCTAAGTTTCTTATGCAAATCGAGTTCACGCTTCGCAAAGAAAAGCTACGTTAATTATGTTACTCTTATGCACGTGAATAGAAAGAAAATAGAGAAAATATGAGAAAATTACATAAAATTCAAAAAAATAACAAATTTAATCATCCAAACCTGTTCTCTCAAAAATCCCTATAATGAGTATTTATAAGAAAACAATATAAACCCTAAGTCTGCTTTCCATCCAAGATGAATCCATTACTTAAAAAAAATCCAATTGTAAATAAGGAATCCAAATAAAAACCTTAAATTAAATTGAATCCAAATGAATCAGTATGAACCTGAGTCTTCTAATCCACTCCTACATCAGTTACCCATGAATATATAGTTTTCCATTGTCCATAGGGGTGGCAAAACCTGACACGACCCGCCAACCCGCCTCTTAGGCAGGTTCGGGTTGGGCTTAAGCCAACCCGTTTAATAAACGGGTCGACCCGCCTAACCCGTTTATTAAACGGGTCGGGTTCGGGTTGGGGGTATGCCAACCCGCTAACCCGGCTCACCCGTTTAATAAACGGGTTAGGCGGGTGGGCCAACCCGCTAACCCGACTCGCCGACCTACCCGCCAACCACTTTTCCCGACCCAACACATTTATTAAACGGGTTGGCGGGTCATGTCGGATTACCCGTTTATTAAATGGGTCGGGTTAGTGTTTGCCACAACCGACCCGTTTAATAAACTGGTTGGGTTTGGGTCAGTGGCGGAGCCAGGGGTGGGCCGTCGCCCACCCTAGAATTCGAAACCGAGTTGACTCGCGACTCGAGAAACCGAGTCGACTCGGGACCCGTGAAACCGAGTCGACTCGGGACCCGGGCTCTTGATGAGTCTAGAGCCTGCCGAAAGGGGGCGAGGGGTAAACCCTCGCCACTTTTTCTCTTTCCTATGTGCTTTGCCCTTCTGTTCCGGTGTTCCGTCACCGGCAACCCCATTCGCCGGCTCTCCTCCCCTGTCCTCTGCAGCCACCGACGATTGTCGCCGACCTCCCTTCGGTGAACCCGCGGTGCCCCCCAAGCTCCGACGACACGAGGCACCGGTGTAGCAGTCGGACCGTCCTCCTTGTTCGCCGACGACCGTCGCAGGTAACCTCCCCTCTCTCTTGCTTTTCTAGTCGATCGGCAGACACGATAACCCTGCTTTTGAAAACATGATAACCCTGTTTGCGGTTTCTGAGAAACCAAAGCCTTCGGTTTCTCAGAAACCGCAAAGCGTCAGATGACCCATGTCGCCGACCAAAAGACCTGCCAGCGACGACTGCCACCACGACGCCCAACGGACTTTGGCGAACATCTGATCCCCTGTACTTTCCGGCGATGGCAGCTGGATGGCCGACCAGAGCTTAAAAGTTAAAACCCCCTTGACATTACAGAGAAGCCGTTAAATCTCCGATGAAAACGGCGACGCTCAGCGATAGAAACCATTGTTGGCTCCCCGATGACGATCCATGGTCGAAATCCCTTTGAAAGAAACTCATCCAACGATGGTTTCAGGATTTCGACCAACTTGGTGGTCTGGTGATGGTTGTGAGCCTGTGATGTCGACGATGAAACAGGGATGTCGACGGCGCCGGAGAGGCCGTTGGTGATCGAAGCCCCTCAGGGCCTCAACTCCTCGGCGAGCATCAGCAGGTAATCAGAAAATCGACAGCTGATCATGGTTATTGATCACTGACCGAGGTAGTTGACCCTCATCGGTGGAAGCAAAAAGGGGAAAAACCTTGCTGACGTAAAACAGAGTCTATCTGCCAAAATATTTCTTTATACTAAAAAATCTGAAACATTTCCCGCATCGAATGAGAACAGATTTTGTCATGGTTTGAAATTCATCACAAATTTGACTTTTATCAAGAGTTTAATTTTCTTTGACTTTTGAGTTTGCTTGATTTTGGTAAGCTGAGATATATTTCAGTATCTTTGCTTTTACATGTAATACATCTTTTGAAGTTTTATGTCTAGCCGATTTGTTCAGAATGCATGCATGTCTTCTAGTTAATCAATTAAAACAGATTTTCTGTTTTCATTATTATAGGATGTTAAGGGCATCTGAATATGGGTATGTAGAATGGTTGTTTCCTTTGCATGTTGATTCTTCGCTCTAATGCTTTGCTTTAGTTATATATACTTGCAGACCAGACAATAAAGCATATCTTTTCATTTATTTGTTGTTGTTTATGATTTCTTTCCCCATGTGTTTTATCATGAATTTATTGTTACCACTTGACCTCTCTTTCCATTCTAGTTCTTGGCCATCTACTTAGATGGTCTATTATTTTGGATGCAAAATCCACAATGGATCAGTTCTTTTGGCTTTTGTAGATCAACTGGACCCTTTTATAGTTCACACTTCTGGTGCAGTTTCTATGCTCATAAAGTATAGGACTACAATTCTCTGAGACTTCTGCTAGGTACTATTTGTGGTGTCAATGTTTTGCTTGGAGCTTAGGTTGGCCAGTGTAAATGCTTTCTGCTTGGTTGTGCTATCTGAGTAGGAAGATGTATAAGATTTATCCTGTCAAGTCATTGAATGGAAATGGTAGTTCATACATCATCTAGGTCACTTGACTTTCCCAACTTGTGTTTTTCTGGTGGGGGGCTTCACTCCCTTGCCTCTGCGAGCCCTTCTCGACAGGGGGCTTTGCCCTCTGTCCCTCGATTATCGGTTGGGGCTTTGCTTCTGATTGCCAACAGGGGGCTTCGCCCCCTGCCTTGTTGTCATTTCATTTTACTCAATCCTTTTTTGCAATGAGATTTGGCTTATATAATATTGTCATTTTTTTTTCGTTGCGTAGGAAGGGATAAGTTTATAACGAAAAGGTCAATCTTTGATAAATCTTCTGTAACTCGAGAAGGAGAACCAAGTCAGAAAATATGCAAAACAGAAAATGATGAATCAGAGTTACCTGCAGACCCTGC
Organism: Nuphar pumila; assembly: GCF_984573655.1. NCBI lineage: Eukaryota > Viridiplantae > Streptophyta > Magnoliopsida > Nymphaeales > Nymphaeaceae > Nuphar > Nuphar pumila. The sequence continues at coordinate 49,963,713 of NC_143253.1, forward strand.
ACTTCGTCCTTCTATTTCTAGTTATCATCCTAATATCCAAGATAATGTTCGTAGAGCATATATGATCTGAGGTCCTTGTCAACTTCGAGATTGTATGTTTCAACTAAACCATAAAAAATGAAGGTTCATTCTAGCTTGGTATGATGAGTATAAGGATTGGTTGGAGTATAGTACAAGTAAGCATAAAGCATATTGTTTGCAGTGTTATCTTTTCAGGCCAAAAAGCACAGAGAAGATTAGTTTAAAGGCATTCGTATCTGAAGGATTTGATAACTGGAAAGACAAGAAGAGGTTTGATAAACATGTTGGAAGCTGTGACAGTTTTCACAATTCAACACAAATGAAGTGTCAAAATTTGATGCAACAAAAACAACATATTGATTCTATACTCTATCAACAAAGTGTATGACATAAAGATGAATATAGACTTCGCCTTTGGGCAACTGTTAATGCAATCAGATACTTGTTAAGTCAAGGATTGACATTTCGAGGGCATGATGAAGCTAAAAAATCTCTTAATAGAGGAAATTTTATTGAGTTGTTGAAGATATTTGCAAAGATTAATGATGACATAAATAAAGTTGTATTGAAAAGTGCTCCAGAAAATAACAAATTGATATCTCCTGATATACAAAAGGATATTGTCAAGGTTGCTTCTATACAAACCACAAATGCTATTATCATGGAACTTGGAGATACTTTTTTTTCTATTTTACTTGATGATTCTCGTGATGTATCAACTAAAGAACAAATGGCTATTGTTTTATGGTTTGTTAATGAAAAAGGTCGAGTGGTTGAGCGATTTCTTACTCTTGTGCATGTTATTAAAACAAGTTCTATGTCACTCAAAAAAGCAGTTGAAGAAGCATTCTGTAAAAATAAATTAAGCATATCAAGTTTGCGTGGACAGGGTTATGATGGAGCAAGTAATATGAGATGGGAGTTTAATGGATTGAAAAATCTTATATTACATGAAAATGCATCTGCATATTATATTCATTGTTTTGCACATCAACTTCAATTGGCATTAGTTGGTGTTGCTAAAAAAATTTCATTGCTTGATGTGTTTTTCAATATATTAGGCAGGTTGTCAACTTTTTTCTCCATTTCATGCAAGAGATCTGAGCTTATTCGAGAAGCAGAATTTATGTGAATTGCTGAAGCACTTGCATTGGGTGAACTTGAAACAGGACGAGGATTAAATCAAGAAATAAGTTCCAAACGACCTGATGATACTCGGTGGGGTTCTCATTACGATGCTTTGGTTAATTTACTCAGTATGTATTCTTTTGTTATTCAAGTGTTAGATTTCATTGCAGAAGATACATATTCAGGAAAAAGTTCAGATGCAATTATTTTAAATCATCAGTTGCAAGATTTTGAATTTGTGTTTTGCTTACATTTGATGTGTAAAGTTTTGGGAATAACTGATGATCTTTCACAAGCACTTCAGCGAAAAGATCAAGACATTGTGAATGCTATGAGTTTAGTCACTATATCAAAACAGTGCCTTCAAGGTCTGAGAGACAATGGATGGGACTCTCTCATAAACAAAGTGTTCATATTTTGTAAGAGATTTGATATTCTGATTCCTGATCTAGGGGACTCATATACACCTCAAGGATGACCAAGATGTAAGGTTGAAAAGATCACCACATTGCATCATTATCGTATTGATGTGTTTTATGTTATTATTGATTTGCAACTTCAAGAGTTGAATGATCGTTTCACTGAAGCAAATACAGAGCTCCTCCTTTCAATGGCATGCTTGAGTCCAAAGAAATCTTTTTCTGCTTTTGATAAAGATAAGTTGATTCATCTTGCTGAGCTTTACCCTAAGGACTTTTCTAACGTAAACATAATTAGACTGGAAAATCAATTGGATATATATATTGCAGACATGCGAAACAGTGATCAGTTTTCAAATTTAAAATCTTTAGCAGAGCTAGCAGAGATGATGGTAGCAACTCAAAAGCACATTGTATTTTTTCATGTGTATCTATTGATTAAGTTGGCATTAACTTTGCCAGTTGCAATAACAAGTGTTGAAAGCGCATTTTCAGCTATGAACAATATCAAAAGTCGTCTACGTAATAGAATGGGAGATGAATGGATCAATGATGCTTTGGTTACTTACATAGAGAAGGAGACATTTGATACCATCAGTGATGATGCAATTATGAATTGCTTTCAAAATATGAAAAATAGAAGATGCCAATTGTAAAATTTTCATGAATTTAGTTGTTTGTATTTCTTAAGTGAACAATTTTTATTTTAGTTTAAAAGTACAATTTAAGGTTTTATCTTATTATGTTCATAAATTTAGTTGTTTGTGTTTGTAACAATTGTTATTTTAATTCAAAGGCTTATTTAAGTTTTATCTCTCCACGAATGACTGTTCCTCCAGCGATTTTTTTTTTGGCTCCACCACTGGTCCAAATAAATGGATCGTCCTTCAAGACCATAGCATTGTCTCTGAGACCCGAAGTCTGCCCACCCAAGGAAAAACTTCTGGCTCCGCCACTGGTTCGGGTTGAGGTATGCTGACACGCCAACTCGACCCGATTGCCACCCCTAATTGTCCCTTTTTGTTTCTCTCTTTCATAAAGGAGTGCCACGTTGACTGTGGCAAGTGTATGCAGTTAGGGGTGTGAATGGGTTCAGTCTGGTTTGGACTCAGGTGGAACCAGACCTAGCCCTGATTTTTTGGTATGATATTGGGTTCAGACTCAGGTTTAATCAGACTCATCATAAGAGAAACCATACCTGAACCTGATAAGAACTACATGAACCAGATTCAGGCCATCCGGACCCGATAAGAACTACGTGAACCAGACTTGGGTCATACCCGGTAAATTATTTTTTTTTATCATTTTTACATTAAAAAATTGTGGGTCTTAATGAAACCTTTGGATCCGGAACCGAATCTTGATCGGGTCTTCTTATTTATCACCATACCCTGGCCATAGGGTTTGGTACAATTCAGGTCCGGGTAAACCCCACCCGTAGTAAAACTCTACAAATTAATACAGCCACACAGAGTTTCAAGCCTAGATTTCACCGTCAGTGTGGCTGAGAATCGTGACCCTTATCCGGTGGCATATCCAAACATTTTACAACATGTGCATAGGAGTAAGTTTCTGATCAGACAACCAGATATTTTGTTTTTTGATCTCCTCTCTTGTACAGTCCAGGAGGATGTGGAAAGACATTACCCCTGATTGGGGGATACAGATGTAAACAATTGATACACGTAAACACAGCAGGGGCCTTAATCCCTCAGTAGGTGAATAATAATAATAAAAAAAAGCAACGGTGCGCACACACACGTATAGGAAGCTGAAACAAACAAAATAAATTGGAGAAAAAATACATACATTTTCATGGTCCAAATGGCGAAGGAGCTTGATCTCCCGAAGGGTTCTCTTCGCATCGGTTTGGTTATCAAATGCATTCGCGATCTTCTTAATGGCAACGTGCTGATTGGTCTCCAAATTGTACAGCGAACTAAAACCGAACAACAGACACAAAGGAAAAAATTAAAGGAAGAGAAATAACAGCAGCATTGGTAATTGCTTATATCACAACTGATTACTACAAAATAAAACATACTTTGTTGACCAGTGATTTGATAACCATACTTATCAAAAATCAAAACCATGTTCTCCAAGATTGGACTGAACGAACAGACAACTCATGTACTACAGACAACTCATGTACTGTCTGTTCTGTAACAACTGTACTAAGGCCAATATTTGTTTAGATTGTACAAGTTGTAATCTTTGTGTCCAACATTTGTTTTATGCTATGTGCTGACAATATGAATCCGGTAACTTTGTTTTAGATCGTACCACGATCCGGCCAACCATATGAGTGTTTTAAGAAACACATTATGGGTGTTAGCCCCAGATATTGATATCGGATTGGATATAAAATCTAAAAAAATATTTAAAATTTGAGTAATTTAAGAAAGAACAAGAATTGATATTTTTTTAATATATAAATGATTTAATCAATGATATTTTTTAAAACGGGGGTGGGAGTTGAACAAAAAAACTTGGTAAAAAGGATAACTGTTGGTCAATCCTTTGACTGGGTGGTCTTGTGTTGGATATCCATTAGCGACTATTCACCCAAGCCAGACAATCGAAAACTTAAACAGAGAGAAAGATCAACAGAGTTTTGAGGCTTTAGATTAGTGGACAGATCGATCGAGAGTAGGCTTTCTTCTAACTTCGGTTTGCATAGAGTAATAGGTTGCTTGGTCTGGTCCATGTGCTTTATGGTAAAAGATATAATAGAAAAAAAAAACCATTGAGAGAGAACTCAAACTCATGCTAACATAAGGGGTTGTCCGCGTCCTTTGTTTGCTATATATGGGAGATATCCAACACAAGACCACCCAGTGAAAGGATTGACAGACACTGATCTCTACACGTAAAAAACAATCAGAAGTGGGGTCGAGGATCTGGTCATTAACCTGATCAGCCTGATAAATAAGCCTATCAAACCCACTTAGGTGTATCCAAAGCTGGAGGGACCCAGTGTGAACCATGTCATGTGCTCAAGTGATGATGACTCATGATGGACTGGGTCCACTTCTTTATAGAGGTAATTAAGGTAATGTATTAACCTATTTGTACGGCAAAAAAAAAAAATTGACGTCCAAGACGCTAAATATAGAAATGAAGACCAAACAGAGACTTTATGTTGTGAACACGAAAGAGAGAAGACCAGTTTCGTGTGGGCGAGTTTAGATGCCTAGTAAAGTGCAACAAGTTTTACAAACTCTGAACGTGCTTCAAATTGTGGGGTTTTATGGATCAGCCTTTTCTTTATTGTATCTTACGTAGCTCTTTATGATCTTTCTTTTACCTTTTATCCCTGTATACAAGGTATGCTTGGCTTCATGTGAAACATGACAATGGTCATAAAAATTTCCATGTTCCACAAACTAGTGGAGGCATTTAAGATCATGATCACAAGCATATTGGAGATGTGACCATCCAACATAAATTGCAACAGTGGATGATCTCTTTTAGGCCGTCCATCATTTTTGACCTTGATGTATCTTCAACCATCATCAAAAGTATGTTTGGCATCACATGGAAAGTAACAAAGTTCATGAACTCCAAAGTTTCCACAATTACATAAAGTTGAGGCCGGCTGCTTAACCTTTCTAGGAACCTGATACTGGTCTGCGAAGGGGCGCCCCAGCCAGGTACTGGTCCAACCACACAGAGTTTCAAGCCTAGATTTCACCGTCAGTGTGGCTCTTGTTTTCGCTTGGCTTTGAGGTGCAAAATTTAGTTTTTTAAAATGGTATCAACTAGGGCTAATTGAACAAAACATATAATCAAATATGCAGATATATAATTCAATTTTGTGTCTTGTTCTTTGTTATCTTCAAAGTTAAACCTTAATTAATAGCGTTCGACCAATTAGCATGCTAAGCTCCACAAAAGAATGAAATCAACGATGCAAGTTCACTAAATTTTGGTCCCATAACCAAAACAGCAAAGCTCTTGGCTAAAAAAATCTGTCCAAACCAATTCGATCGGCTTAATTACTTTCAATTAAAGCATGCATGTCTCCAATCACGAATTCCTTACAAGCAAAAATGCAAATAACATCTTCAAGAAAAAATTACTGTTTGATATCATGATCAAGCAAACACGCGATCTTATATTTTTTTTAAAATTGACTTAATCACATCAGAAAAAACAACAATCGAATAAATAAATAAACAAACACTACAAGAAAATTGTTAATTAGCGACGGAAATTAGCGACGGATTTTTCCCGTCGCTACTTAGCGACAGATTAGCTAGAGATAGAATCTGTCGCTAATTTGCGACGGATTAGCGAGGAAACGACTTTTATCGCTAATCTGTCGCTACTTAGCGACGGATTAGCGACTGCATGTTTTTGTCGCTACTTTTGATTACAAGAACACCATTTTAGCGACGGATTTAGAGAGGGAACTCTGTCGTCGCTAATCCGTCGCTAATTAGCGACGGCTTAGCGACAGAATATATTCCGTCGCTTTTTTGGTATTTGGGTTTCGCGACGGCTTAGCGACGGAATTTTTCCGTCGCTAGGCCGTCGCTAAATGTCGCGTAAATCCCTAATCCCATCCCTCTTTCTCTTTTCCCTGTTTCGCTGTATTGCTCCCTCCCGCCGCCCGTCGGCTCTCGCCACCGTCCGGCCACCGCCGCTCGCCAGCCGCCGCTCCCCGTCCACCGCTCGCCAGCCGGCGCTCGCCAGCTGCCGCTCCCCGTCAACCTCCCGCCACCGTCCGGCGAAGTGCAGGTAATATTCTTCTTCTTCTTCTTCTTCTTCTTCTTCTTCTTCTTCTTCTTCTTCTTCTTCTTCTTCTTCTTCTTCTTCTTCTTCTTCTTCTTCTTCTTCTTCTTCTTCTAAACGCAGGGGGTACGCCCCTTCCCTGCCGGAAACGGAGGGGGTTTAACCCCCTGCCGTGCTTTCCGGCAGGGGGGGTCGACCCCCTGCGTTTCCGGCAAGGGGGGTCGACCCCCTGTCGGAAAGGCATGGGGGGTCGACCCCCTGCCGGAAACGCATGGGGGGTCGACCCCCTGCCGGAAACGCATGGGGGGTCGACCCCCCTGCCGTAAAGGCACGGCAGGGGGTCAACCCCCCATGCCGGAACTGCCTTTCCGGCAGGGGGTTTAACCCCCTTCCCTGCCGGAAAGGCAGGGGGTTTAACCCCCTGCCGTGCTTTCCGGCAGGGGGGGTCGACCCCCTGCGTTATGCTGCCTAAGTGACTTGTCAAAAAAAAAAATCTGTTTTTGAATGCCTATGCTGCCTATATGAATCGTTTGAAAAATAAAATCTGTAGTAGGAATAACATGCTGCCGATGTGTATTGCTTTTGAAAAAAACAATCTGTTATGAGATATATTATGCTGTCTATGTGAATTGATTTCAAAAAAATCTGTTTTTTAATGCATATGCTGCCTATGTAAATCAGTTTGAAAAAAAAATCTTTAGTAGGAATACTATGTTGCCTATGTGTTTGTTTTTAGAAAAAAAATTTGTTATGAGATACCTACGTTGCCTATGTGATCTGTTTTGAAAAGAATTTTTGTTATGGATACCTATGCTGCCCATGTGATCTCTTTTTAAAAAAAAAAAAAGTTATTATGTGATCCCTATGTTGTCCATGTGATTAGCTTGAAAAAAAATTTGTAATATGTGTATATAAGATGTCCATATGGTTTTAAGTGTAGTTTGCATATATGTTGTCCATATGGATTTTAAGTTAAATTTTTTTTTGTAATGTATATATACAAGTTGTCCATGTTGTTCAATTTATTAGTTTGTTAATGTCTACTGGTAGTTAGTTTTACTTCAATTTGTTTTCTTGAAATCTGGTTAGTTAGAGTATTTCAATCTATTAGTCTTTTATAATTATATTTTTCTTAGATAGATTGGTATTTAATGTTCTCACAATCAGTTAGTTAGATTAGGGCTATTTGAATTCTTTATGATAGTGGTGGTTAAACGGAGTTCACATCTTTTCTAGTAAACTAATTGATTGATTTACTATTCCTTTGCTAAGTAGTTCAGATTAGAAATTGTCTATGACTTTATGTTAGTCGACTGGTTCAACATGTTATAGCTGGTTTGTTAAATTAGCATCTTCTAGTTAGATTTGGCTTAACATATATACTATTTTTCTTTTCTCTTCTTTCAATTAGTTAGAGTTGTTTTAATTTGTTTTAATTTTTTTAGTTAGTGTTTCATCTTGTTTCATGATTAGTTAGTTTGTTACTTAATTTGTTTTGTTTTTGTGCAGATTTTTCAACGGAACCAACTCGTGCTCGGCCACCTGTGGTAAGTAAATGACAAAAACAATGCAAATCGGGTAAATACCCGTGGTGAGTAAGTGATGCAAACGTATCACATGTTATTTAATTTATTGAATGCAGCACTTTATTGTTCACACACTCACTTAGTTGTTGATATCTAGGACTGCTTTGTTGGAGTTCGGAGATCATGCTGAGCATGATTTTAATGTAGAAATATGGAAGTGTTCTTATTTTTGGAGTACGGAGTCCATGCTAAGCATGGTAGTAGTTAGTGAGATATTGAAGTGTGTTTGCTGCAGGTACATGTTTGCCATTTATTTGATATGAATGATTATGATGTATTGCAATGTTTGATGTAATTGTATCAATGTTTGCATGTAGTTACTTTCAATTTGATTTTGACTTCCATGTGAAATTTTATAATAAAAGCATGCTTCAAATGATTGTATCATGTCATTAATAGTTTGCACATGAAAATATTAAGTTATCAATGCATGCATCAAAATTCTTGTTATTGTTTGACATAGTATATTGCATGATAAATTTGATATTTTCTTCATCGTCGCATTCTGATTCTTTTTTTCTTAATTCGTTAGGATACTATTCGTAACATCATACGACAGAATGACTGCAAACCGTGAATGGATGTACCGTAGGATAGTGGACAATGAGTTATCGCATGAATATATGGATGGTGTCGATAGTTTTATTGAATTTGCAACGGCGAGTGTCAGTACGGTAGATCCCACAGGTCGGATTAGGTGTCCCTGCAAGATTTGTAAGAATAATCGATTTGTAGAACCTCATGGCGTTAGACATCACCTATACAGGAAGGGTTTTGTGAGTGATTATCAGAACTGGGCGTTTCATGGAGAAGAATTTAGAAACGATTTTGATGCACGGGTGAATGTGGTGCACGATAATCCATATACGAATTTGGTATTTGATGCTGCAGGAACAGAACTGGGTTCTGCTATGAGTTCTAGTGATGTAAGAACTGGCGTAGATGAAGAATCACCAAACGATGCAGCTAGTAGATTTTATGATTTACTTAAAGATGCTGATGAGCCACTTTGGAACGGTTGTGAGAGTCACACTATCTTGTCTGCAGTTCTTCAACTAATGAATTTGAAGTCCGAGTATAATTTGAGTCAATCATGTTTTGACCGTTTGTGCATGATTGTGAAGAGTATGTTGCCTAAAGATGAGAAATTGCCACAAAATTTCTATCGTGCGAAAGTTATGGTCAACGCTCTAGGTATGGGTTACAAAAAGATTGATGCTTGTCCAAATCACTGCATGTTGTATTTCAAGGAGCAGGAAAACGACATATCATGCCCGTCATATGGGCATCCTCGGTTCAAGCCAAAGACAAGAGGCAATGGTAGCACGAGATCAAAGGAAGTTTCATACAAGTCGCTCCGCTACTTTCCTATCACTCCTAGATTGCAGCGATTGTATATGTCTTCAAAGACAGCTAAACACATGAGATGGCATGCAAATAAAGTTCGACACGATGAAAACAAGATCACGCATCCTGTTGACGCTGAAGCTTGGAAGCACTTTGATCGTACTCATCAGAACTTCGCAATGGAAGTGCGAAATGTTAGACTCGGTCTATGTACAGATGGATTTAATCCATTTGGGGGTAGATCAACTCCATACTCATGCTGGCCAGTATTTGTAACTCCATACAACCTTCCACCAAGCTTGTGTATGAAACGTCCAAATCTTTTCTTGTCTCTGTTGATCCCTGGTCCGACCTCACCTGGCCAAAATCTTGATGTATATCTAAGGCCATTGATTGATGAATTAAAAGTACTGTGGGATGACGGTGTTACCACGTATGATGCCCACAAAAAACAAAATTTCAACATGAAGGCCGTTGTTCTATGGACAATCAGTGACTTCCCTGCATATGGTATGTTATCTGGTTGGAGCACACATGGGAGGTTGGCTTGTCCGTACTGCATGGAGGATTCCAAAGCTCGTAAATGGTTATCGATTCCATACAAAAGACTACGGTATAAACAAATCAATGATAAATAGTGGCGTGTGTGTCAAGGGTAGCAGCTACGGTGAAAATGAACATGATTACTACGGTGTTATAGAGGAAATAATGGAGTTGACTTACTTAGGCATGAATAACAGGGTTACGGTATTCAAGTGTCATTGGTTTGATCCAACTGCAACAAGACTCGACAAAGCTTCAGGCATTGTGGAGGTGAATCATAAATCCAGGTTTGGAACATATGAACCATTCATATTAGCCTCGCAAGCTCAACAAGTTTATTATACTTCATATCCGAGTATAAAAAAGTCAGATAGAAATGAATGGTGGGCAGTTTGCAAGGTGAAATCCAAACTATACCCCGAGTATGATCAGTTACAAGAAGATGAGTTAGCTGAAGACAGTGATTACTATCAATCAGATGATGTCTGTGACTTCGCTTATGGTCACGATATTGCGCATGATATGCATGTCATATCTCCATTGGCTGATGAAACATTCATAGAGGAATGTGATCCAAATGATGTACCAAGTGGATGGGCAAACAATGAAGAAGAAGAAGAAGAAGAAGAAGAAGAAGAAAGTCAAACTAGTGACGAGGAAGAATTCTCAAGCTAGTGAGCAAAATCTTATACTAGAAACCTCTATTTAAATGCATTGTAATACTTGATGTGAGTTGTATTGCAATACTTGGTGTGAATGATTAAAAATTTTATTTCAATGTATTGTAATACTTGATACGAATGATTTGAATGCATTGTAATACTTGATGTGAATGATTTCAATTATCTGAATGTATTATAATTTATGCAATTAACGAATGATTTGAATTAGTGCAATACTTGATGTCAATGATTTGAATTATTTGAATGCATTGCAATGCTTGATGTGAATGACTTGAATGCATTGTAATACTTGATGTGAATTATTTGAATGTATTGTATGACATATGTTATTTGTTAGAATATGGTTCGTGGAGGTTATAGTGGTCGCTCATCCAGTAGTAGCCAGGCTCAACCTTCATCTTCACGGGCTCCTGTGATAGGTATATCATATAACTAATTAGATGCTTGATTAGTTCAAATGCATATTCTGAGAACTTGGTGTGTATTTTTTTACAGATGATGTTGCGCCTGTACATGACCCACCTACACCAGTTGATCGCACAAGTCAACAGCCAACACAGGAAACATGGTCTTCACAGGCTGGCACAAGAAGACTCATTCGAATAGTGTATATCGATAATCGACCGTAAGTATTTTGTTTTCAATTATTGCATATCTTTTAAATATTTTATATTGATATTTACTGTGTAACAATTCATGTGCAGCACGAGGTTTGAGCCACAAGAAGTAGTACGGGAGATTAGGAATTCACTTCTTCAACATCTACCAGGACCAGTTGCTCAATGGAAAGAGTACCCAAAGGAGGTATTAGACAGATTGTGGTCCTCATTCATGGTATACAGTTGTTCCTCATAGTTAATGTGTTTCATATTTAATTTATTTAAGCAATGTCTACTAACTTTCTGAAAATATTTGTAGGCTTCGAATCGCTTTGCAACTACGGTGGAAGAAAATGATGCAAGGAAGGTGTGGCAGAAGGTGGCTGCCAATCGATTTGCAGACATGCTGCACACTATGAAGACTGCAGCAAAAAAAGCATCTGGCGTAGTAGATGATCCATTATTGTGGAAGGGCCATGGTCCTATTACTATCAGGAGAGATTACTGGGATGAAATGTGCGATATGTGGGCGGGAGATGCATTTAAAAATCGCTCTGCGAAGGCTTCACAAAATCGATCGAAGATGCCCGAAGCCCATCTACACACAGGTGGATCTAAGACATTTGGGAGCCACCTAAAGAAAATGGTAACTCATTAATATATAATATTAATTTTATAAGTATAGTTGCAAATTTGTGTACTAAATCTTTTGTCATTTAACTTCGTAGGAAGCAGAAAAAGGAGGCAGTGTACCATATAAGGATGTGTTTGTAGAAACACATAAACGGAAGACCACGGGAGTCTTCGTATCAGAGAAGGCGAGAACGACAATGGTATGTATTAATTCTATTAATAATCATTGCAATATATATGCAAGTCATCATAATGTTATCATTAATTATTAATGAATACTTTAAACATTATTTTGTAGGAGGCATATGAGCAACAAATGGTAGAGCGATATGGTGAAGACGCTACTCAGCATCCATCATTTGATCCTACAGCATGGGTGACTGCAGCAGGTGAACCCAAAAAAGGTCGCGTGTTCGGGTTTGGGAGTAATATGAACACTTCACCAGTTATTGGTTCTTCCAGTTACGGCTCACCAACTTCTTGCGCCGACATAAGCTCCAAGCAGCCGACTATTCTTTCCGGTGATGATGTACGCGAGATCATTAATGAATCGCTGAATAACTACTTCCAATACACCGTCGCCCCCTTTCTCCGAAATGAGATCAAGGCCGCTGTTCAGGATAGGGGATCTTCGATTCCAGGTCCCTCTCAGGTATAATCACATATATAGTTTTTTTGACTATCTTAAAGCACATCTGAGCATGGTAGAATCACATATAGAGTTTTTCTAGATGCCTTAGAACACATATGAACATGCTATAATCACATATTCAATTTTTTTACTGCCTTAGCACACATATGAGCATGATAGAATCACATATAAAGTTGCTTTGCCTGCCTTAGAGCACATATGAGCATGCTATATTCACATATTCAATTTTTTTACTGCCTTAGCACACATACGAGCATGATCGAATCACATATATAGTTTTTTGCCTGCCTTAAAGCACATCTGAGCATGGTAGAATCACATATAGAGTTTTTTTATATGCCTTAGAACACATATGAACATGCTATAATCACATATTCAATTTTTTGACTGCCTTAGCACACATATGAGCATGATAGAATCACATATATATATATATTTAACTTTTTGTCTGTCTTAGAGCACATATGAGCATGATAGAATCACATATAAAGTTTTTTTGATTGCATTAGAACACATATGAGCATGCTATAATCACATATTCAGTTTTTTGACTGCCTAAGAACACATATGAGCATATTATAATCACATATTCTGTTTTTTGACTGCCTTAGCACACATATGAGCATGCTATAATAACATATAGAGTTTTTTAACTGCCTTAGAACACATATGAACATGTTATATATCATTTATGATAGAATCACATATAAAATTTTTGGCTTTGCCTGCCTTAGAGCACATATGAGCATGCTATATTCACATATTCAATTTTTTTACTGCCTTAGCACACATACGAGCATGATCGAATCACATATATAGTTTTTTGCCTGCCTTAAAGCACATCTGAGCATGGTAGAATCACATATAGAGTTTTTTTAGATGCCTTAGAACACATATGAACATGCTATAATCACATATTCAATTTTTTGACTGCCTTAGCACACATATGAGCATGATAGAATCACATATAGAGTTTTTTTATTGCCTTAGATCACACATGAGCACATGATAGAATCACATATAGTGTGTAATTTATTTCATTATATTTTGTTTATCAATACTGACTGTTCTTTTCTTGTGTAGGCTGCTAGCGATAATCAGGGTAGTGGAGCTGAAGGGACAGATAAAGACAATGAACAAGAAGACGCACAAAATCTTGGCGATGATTAGAGGACTTTGTTGAAGAAGTTCTATTTTTTTTATTTTTCCTAATTGTAATTGTTGAATTGTAAATAATTAAACTTCTTAGTTTTAAGGTGGAACGATTAATTATTATAGATACTTGTTATATGAATTTTTTTGTGTGGTTTGTTTTTTATTTACAGGAAATATAAATTGTACAGGAAATATAAATTGTACAGTTCTCCGTAATTAATTTTTAAATAAATTTTTTTTGATTTTTTTTGTTTTTGCGACGGATTAGCGACGGATGATTCCGTCGCTATTCATATTAATCTAGCGACGGCTTAGCGACGGAATTAAATCCGTCGCCACGCCGTGGTCGCCGTTTAGTACCAGCGGATTGGCGACGGAATATAGCGCTCGTTATTCCGTCGCAATTAGCGACGGACTTGGCGACGGAATTATTCCGTCGCCAGTTAGCGTCGAAATATTCGCGACGTAAGCATACTGTTGCCGCGTTGTCGCTAATCCGTCGCTAACATGGTTAGCGACGGATTAGCGACGGAAGGTGGTCGTCGCTAATCTACTGCTTTGTTGTAGTGAAAACTGAAAGAAACAGAAGAAACTCACCACACAATTCCATACGCTCCACGGCCGATGGGCACGATCGGAGGCTTGTATTTGGAGGTGATCTCGAAGAGATTGCCGAAGATGCTGTACTGGACGTAGCGGCCGCCATGGGTGAAGACGGTCGGGAACTCCTGCAAGCCAGGCATCAGGCCACCGTTCCCCGGCTGAGGAGCCTCCCTTGCCATTTTTTATTTTCTTTTTCCGGCCACGGGAAGAAGATCTCGATTGGTGTTCTTCGCGGATGGAGTAGCCTCTCCTTTTTATGCATGATTCGCCGAGTGAGGGAAGAAACGGGAGCAAGCCAACGAGGACGGACGAAAAAGCTTCTATCTCGAGATCGAAGGTCGAAGTTCTGGCCTCCTTCAGATGGTCAGCCAGCATTTAGACGTTTCGTTAACGCCAAGGCAGCTTCCTTCAGTTTGCTCCTTTGTCTGTTTGCGAGGTTTTTATAGAGAGGGTGGTGTATGTTCCCCCCCCCCCCCGATGATTCACTGAATCCCACGTCTGTGTTCGGGGCTTTGAATGAGCACCACGTATACAGGCACATGGGGCTCGTATTCCCGTGTATGTTGACATAACTTTGCATCAGACTCTGGTGTTGTTGCAAAGACTTAAGTACCCTTTCTTGCTATTCTTCTCATAAAGTGATGGTTTGAGAAAATAACAAAAATGCCCTTTATTCAAAAAAGAAAAAACAAACAGTTCAAAAAAAGGACAAACATGCCCTTCATCCAGAAAGTCGAGGATGATGTTGACTCTTCAAAGTCTTCTTCTTCTTTCTCCGTTCAAAAAAAGGACAAACATGTCCTTCATCCAGAAAGTCGAGGATGATGTTGACTCTTCAAAGTCTTCTTCTTCTTTCTTCGTAAAACACTGTAAAACCCCCCCTCTCTCTCTTTAGAGAAGAAATCAACTTCTTCTCTCCGTAAAACACTGTAAAACCCTTCTCTCTCTACTTTTGTGCGCATCCAACAGACGATCCTACATTGCTCCATCAAACACTGACTGACCTGCATACTGACTGTAGCATCGTTCAACTTGAAGAGTTGTGGAGTCTGATTCAGAGTTTTTACCCTTACAGAAAGGGGGGTCTGAGGGCTCCTCCCAGCGTGGGTAGCATCATTCAACTTGATTCGTTGTGGAGCTTGATTTAGAGTTTTTGCCCTTACAGGAGGGGGGTCCGGGGGCTCCCCCCCGGCGCGGATCCCAGACCAAATTTTTTTGGGGCCTTCCAACAGCGATTTGTAGTGTTATCGGGCTTTCATACAACAATTTGTAGTATTTTCGGGTCTCCAACGAGCCCCACAATGATTTATAGTGTTATCCGGCTTTTCAACAGCGATTTGTAGTGTCTTCCGCAAATCGTTATAGCGATTTATAGTGTTTTGGATCTCACTATAGCGATTTGTAGTGTCTTCCGCAAATCGCTATAGCGATTTATAGTGTTTTTGGATATCACTATAGCGATTTGTAGTGTCTTCCGCAAATCGCTATAGCGATTTATAGTGTTATTCAGTAAGCAAATCGCTGTAAATCGCTACCCGAATTAGGACCAACTTGTCAGGACCATATCTCCCTAACCAGAGGTCATATTCCAAATCCGTAAAAAGTGGTGTCTTCGTTATTGAGTCTAGTTTATTCCTATAAATTTTAAGTAATTTTTATTGTCATTTCATTCATCATTTTAACTTTAACAATACATTACAACCACAATCATCAAAAGAAAGATTGCCCAAGCTAAGAGTCTTGAGAGAGTAGAGGAGGGCCTCACCACCCACCGAACAACAAAAAATACAACGACTCAACTTCAAGTGCAGTAAGGACCCAGAGCAATGCAGGATCTTTTGATGGATGTGCACAGAAGCAGAAATAGAAGGGAGAGAGAGAGTGAGAGGGTTGATGAGCCCCCGGACCCCCCTTTTGTAAGGGCAAAAGGCCATGAATACGCTAGGAGGAGCCCTCATACCCCCCTTCTGTAAGGGTAAAAACTCTGAATCAGACTACATAACTCTTCAAGTTGAATGATGCTACCTACGCTGGGAGGAGCTCTCAGACCCCCCTTTCTGTAAGGGTAAAAACTCTAAATCAGACTCCACAACTATTCAAGTTGAATGATGCTACCCACGCTGGGAAGAGCCCCCAGACCCCTCTCCTGTAAGGGTAAAAACTCTGAATCAGGATCTATAACTCATTTAGTTGAATGATGCTACCCACGCTGGGATGAGCCCCCAAACCCTCCTTCTGTAAGGGTAAAAACTCTGAATCAGGCTCAACAACAATCAATGTGCAGGTCAGTCGGTGCTTGATGGAGATGGATGTGCACAGAAGCAGAAATAGAAGGGAGAGAGAGAGAGTGAGAGGGTTGATGTTCATGGCCTCCTCCAGGGGAGATTTCTTTCTCGGATAATCTTGCAGTGCAGAGACTGGGTCTTAAATAATCATCTTCGGGGCACTTAAGTCTTTACAACCACTCCTTTTCAAGAATCGTCAATTTTTTTTGCACCAATGGAAGAGCGGGTACTTAAGTCTTTGCAATCGCATCAAACTCCAACGCTAATTAATGCTGACAAACATGGGGATATGAGACGCACATGCTTACATACGTGGTGCTCTTTGGGACCCCCGAACATGAGATGTAGCTAACTGCCCTGTTCGGGGGGGGGGGAACATATAACCTGCTTTGGTTTTTATACTACGAAACCGGAGTTTTCATCTCTATCGCCTAACTTAAATTATTATAATGCCCCTACATCATGCATTCTTATTACGAAGGCTACGCTTTACTTAGGAAGGATAATTCAGTCAAATCATTGGATAAAAACTTGTGGGAAATATCTGGTCAAGAGACTTCCGGAAGCAACTAAGAATTTTAGGTGCTGGTACCCGATCCAGTGTGAGTCTAAAAGGATCTGACCTTGGTAGAACCAGATCATGGATCGGTTTCGGATCTTAGGTCAGATTCAGGTCTCCTTTATAAACTTTCAAACCACACCCAAGTCCAACTACTGCTCGGATGTTGTGGGTCCGACCTGATTGGTTAATCGGACTTGCCAACGCTGTTGGGTAGTATCGGATCAGGCCAGGTGAGACCCAACCCGTTTCTAGGCCTAGAAGAAGGTCATAAACTCATAATCAGTGAGCAGTCTAAAGCCGTTTGGATCATGGTGTAATGGGTCCAACCTAGCATAACTTTAGCTTGATCAAATCTGATTTTTTCTTATTTTTAATATATAACAAGATCAACTTGGCTTGTTCTGCATGAGAGTAGGGATGCCAGTCCCGTTTGGGCCAGGGATGGAGGACATGAAATGGAGAATGGACCGGGGATGGAGATTAAAATCAAAACCTGTGCGGGGATGGAGGTGGGAATGGATTTACTCTTGCCCTCGCCCCACCCCGTCCTCGATCCCGTTAAGAAAATTACTATTATACTTATATATATATATATATATATATATATATATATATATATATATATATATATATATATATATTCCAAACGTAAAAGCCTTTCTCGAATCTTTTCTCTCTCCTTCCTCTAACATGTCGTGTGAACTCCTATTTCTCTCCTCCCCTTTCTCTCTTTCCTCTAATGGCAAAAGATGATAGCGGTGGAAGAACCAGGGAATCAGGCCTTTGTCCCGTTTGGACCGGGGATGGAGGACATGAAAAAGGGAATGGATTGGGGATAGAAGTTAAAATTAAAACCCATGCGGCGCTGAAAGGCAAAATTTTGAGACGAGGCGAGGGTAGAGACCTTGTCTTCTGCCCCCGCCCCGGTCCATTGTCACCCGTACATGAGAGTGGCAAATGTTTGAGGTCATGTTTGAACATATTAGGCACATTTTTCTCGTTCCGCCCCGTTAAGTCGCATAGTTTGAAGTGTTTTATAATAGATGTGAACCATTAGATGTGTTTAGCATGCTCAATTTAGTGAGAATTGACTCCTGGATCATGTTTTTCAGCAAAAAAAACTATTATTATGATCCAAAAAAATTGATTCCTTCATAGCTATTGATGTTGGATCACCGAAAAACCTGCGAGATTCCGGTTTTCCAAAGGCCAGTTCCCACTAAACAAAACTTATAGATCACATTTACGGTGTTAGATGTGAGAAAAAATATCAAAAACTATGATTTTTAAAGGAGCCTAACAGGGCAAAACCAGCTCATTACTATATATATATATATATATATATATATATATATATATATATATATATATATATATATATATATATATGAGAATCTAGTGGACTCCATCCATGCCTGACCCGTACAAGATGGGGTTTTTTCAAAGATTTCGATGTTTTTTCAAAATTCTAACCTTCCAGATGTGTTCTACGTTCTTGTTTTCATAGGAATCAGATCTTGGATATATATATATATATAATTTGCTACCCTCGTGGGTAAGGAACCCCTAGTTGAAATTTATAGGGGAGGTTGTTTTGAGCAAATCTGACCTCAGGGATGTGTTCAATATAGTCAAAATAGTAGAAATAACTCTTGAATCATAGTTTTTGAACATAAAGCCATATTTTTTTTAGGTTTGAAAATTTAGTACATTTTAAGCCATTGATTTTTTAACCCTTGTATAAAAACCTGACATACGTGTCAGAAAAACATGATCGTTTCAAATAAACTTAACACGTAGATCACATTTGGAAGGACAAATGTGTTAAAAAAAGCTTTAAAAAATAAAAAATACTATAGTTTTTTCAATAGCGGGTTCATTGCTTATGAGTGTAGCCAATATATATATATATATATATATATATATATATATATATATATATATATATATATATATATATATATATATATATATATATATATATATATATATAAAGGAGGTAGTTGCTTACCCCTGTAAAGCCAACCCTGGCCAATGCACCAAGGTCATCTGATTTCATTGAAATGTGATAGTCAACATTAGCATTGTTCCCTTGGGGTATGTTTGATGGCTTGTCCAGGATTGAACAAAATGAAAAAAAAAGACAGAACATAACACTAATTCTATTCCTTCAATAACAATTATACCAAGTTCAAGGTTTGTTTAGATGGTACTATGATGTTGTGTTCCAAATGCCTCTTGTTTGATGATGATGTACAGACAACTTTGACGGTGATGGATAGCTGGGATTCAAACCTGCAAGCCTTCAATTAATCGAATCTTCCCCTCCAGCTACAATAACCAGGCTTTTTTGCATTCGTTGTCAAAATGATCTACCATCACAAAAAAAAAAAAAACACTTTTCCTCAAATTTCTCCGTTGACATTCACATAAATCGAACAAATTAGAAATCGCCAAAACTTTGAATAACTCTATGACCAATCACCAACAGGTTCCTTTGATCGTATAAATTTTGCTGCGTGACAAACTTCAATGCATCAAAAATGCAATTTAAACCCCAAAATCTTAAAATAAAGAGAAAAAAAGAGGAAGTTCCCACAAACCACTTCATTTTGATGACAGGAGGGCTGATGTATTGAGCTCAGATCATCATGATCATGATCATTATGCAATGATATGTTCATCAGACCCATTGAATCAATCTGTACATCTTCACGCTCCAGATAAATGGTCCCCACGAAAATCCATCTTTTTTTTTCTCTTTAAGTTCAGGGTTGGGAATCGGCGAGGGCGGAGGACTTGGCTATCATGGATGCAAACTCTTGGAAGCTAATGACATCGTTGCCGTTGGAGTCGGCCTCCCATATCATCTCGATGAGCTTCGACAGGTGAGCATGTGGATCATCTTGGCCATCAATCAAGCCAACTCGGCGATGATGATGTAGACGTTGTGATCTTAGTTGAAGGCCCTGAAGAGGGAAGCAGATCAGTTCATGCTGAAAATGAGCGTTTTTGCTCATGCGGACATCGTGGCCCTCTGTTTGCATTTTGGATGAATGCCACGTGGTTTTGTTGACTTTTGACCTTCTTAAAATGCAAATCGGATGGCCACGATGTCAGCATGAGCAAAAACGCTCATTTTCAGCATGACCTGATCTGCTTCCCCGAGTCCATGTCAAACCTAGCGAAGATCTCCCTCCCTCCGCTGGCCGTTGGCCTCCCTCCCTCTGTCGGCCGCTTGCCTCCCCCCTCTATCAGCCTTGCCTACCCCCCTCCGTTGGTAGCTACACAAGAGAGAGAGAGAGAGAGAGGTGTCCATCGAGGCAACTTCGTTCTCCCATCCTTGTTCTTTTTATAACAGGGGGTGGAACAAAAATAACATATGTATACGGATGCAGTAGACAGCGTTCTACGCATCCACAACATCCAACTTTTGTTAAAAAATGTGTAATTTTGAGGCTTTTGCACATGGCACACCTCTCTCTCTCTCAATCATCTCCCACACTTCCCCTCATCAGAGCTTGACTAAGCCGGAGATCGTCCCCTCACCGAAGATTGTGATCTTGCCCGAGCTCCAAGAAACAACTACTTTGCAAATTAAGATCATCCAATGCAGAAAAACAAAGCTTCAACAAAAACCATTTTGATAATTTGATGTCATTCCTGAAACCTGTAGATTTAATACTCAAATGTTGAAGCTACAACTAATTTTCTAAAAATATCTAGAAAAAGAAGAAGATTAAATAAAAATGCAGAATAACCAAAAATTCAATGATACTAGAAATTATCTTATATTTCAACTTTGAATTAAATCTCGTAAATCTTCTATCTACTTATAGTGAAAGTTTCTTAATTCTAACCAAATATCTAATTTTGTTAACCTTCTAAAATGATAAAACTTATTCTAAAAATTTGGATCAAACACAATGATTCGATATCCAAACAAAAATATTCAAATATCCAAATAACAAGTTCTCTCAACGAGTGGCTCCAGCATGAGGGTGAGCTCCAGCTGGTTTTGTTATGAGGGTGATGAGGCTGCAGATCTTGCCATATCTCATATCTCGATATGATAGCCTGACATTGCCT
Organism: Nuphar pumila; assembly: GCF_984573655.1. Taxonomy (NCBI): domain Eukaryota; kingdom Viridiplantae; phylum Streptophyta; class Magnoliopsida; order Nymphaeales; family Nymphaeaceae; genus Nuphar; species Nuphar pumila. The sequence continues at coordinate 49,984,755 of NC_143253.1, forward strand.
TTGATGTTGCAATGATGTTATTTGTAATTTTGGCATTTTTTTGATATTGCCATCTTTAGCTTAGCCTATTTTTTGGCAGCTTTGCAGTTTCCTTTTACTTTTTCTACTGTGTATATATTGTAATCTCTTGGCATCAATACATAATGAGAAAAGTATTCTTACTTTACATGGTATCAGAGCCATTGGTATGCAACCCTAAAATGCTGCTACCTTTCTTTTCCCAACCTAAACATTATTTTTATCCATGTCTTATTCAGGGAAAGAGATTGCTAACAACGATGCTAACTCGTCCTATTTGTTAGCCTCAGTATAATCCAGGCACACCATTGGTGTCATGCCTTCTCAAAGGTGGGAATTACCCCACATGGCGACGAGCCATGCTTAATGCGCTTTGTGCCAAGAACAAACAAGGTTTTGTTGATGGAACCATTCCTCAACCTATTGCTAAGTCAACGAAACTGCCATCTTGAAAAAAATGCAATGCTATGGTCACGGCTTGGATCTTCAACGTGTTGGCCCCTGAGCTCCATGACAATGTTGCCTACCTAGAATCTTCTACGGCTTTATGATGAGATCTAGAAGAACGGTTCTCTCAAGGCAATGCTCTGCGCATCCAAGAGTTAAAATGTGATCTGGTGAACCTTCGTCAAGGAGACACCGCAATTGCTGATTATTTTACTCACTTTCGTGCCCTCTGGGATGAATTGATCACGTATACTCTACAACCGCAATGTACTTGTGGTGCTAGTAAATCATTGATGGAGCAACGTGAGACAGAGAAGATTCATCAGTTCCTGCTTGGACTTAACAGCAACCTCAATGCCATTCGATCACAAATTCTGAGTAGAGAACCACTGCCATCCTTGAGCAAGATATACTCCCACGTCACCCAAGAAGAAAAGCAGCAAAGCATGGTGGTGAGACGAGCAACTTTGGAGTCTGTAGCATTGCTATCCAAGGGAGAGCAGATGCAGGGATGGTTACGCACAAAGGGAGACAACACAACCAAGCAATATGTCCAGTGACCTAATGCACAACACAATGGTCACTAATCTGATCTCAATGGTGGAAGAACTGGCAATAGTAGGTACTACTGTGATCATTGCCATAAACAAGGCCATAGTCAAGAACGATGTTATGAGCTTGTGGGATATCCGGCAGATTGGGAAGAAAGAAGCAAGTCTGGAAGAAAGGGCGCAAATCAATGAACTGGGAGAGCCAATAATGCTACCAACGAATCCACATCGCAAGGCATCATTATCTTGACCCCTGCGGAATATGAGCAGTTCAAAACCTTGCTGAGACCCACATCTCATGACAATGTAGCCAATTACTCTGGTAAGGCCATTGCTTCCAATGATCACCTCTTTTGGGTTGTGGATTTGGGTGCTTCCGATCACATGACTTCCCATGAGACCATCTTATCTAACCTTGCACCACATAAAATGCCCCATCATGTCACTTTGCCCAATGGCATGCTCGTCATGGTATACAAACAAGGCGACATGACACTTGCACCAAACCTTGGCATCAAAGATGTTTTTGTTCTCCCTGCCTTCAAATGCAATTTATTATATGTCCATAAACTAACCACTCAATTAAATTGCTCAGTTACCTTTTACTCTGATCGATGTATCTTGTAGGACCGTGCCACGAGGATGGAGATTAGGAAGGGTGAACAACGAAATGACATCTATTACTTTCAAGGCAATTCTACAATAAAGGCGCACATGGCATCTCATCCTGGTGACTCCTTTTTATGGCATTATCGTTTTGGACAGGTTCCATACAATCGTCTTTCTTTTATTATTTCTGTCAAGAACCCAAAACAAATTTGTGACGCTTGTCATCGTGCAAGACAAGTTCGTTTACCTTTTTCTTCTAGTGAAACTTTCGTTGCATTTCCTTTTTCATTATTTCATTGTGATATTTGGGGGCCATATCGGACAACTAGTTTTTCTGGTGTTCATTACTTCTTAACCATTGTTGACGACAAAACTCGATGTACCTGGACATATCTTATGAGAAACAAATTTGAGGTTCAAACTCTTGTCAAACAATTTTGTCAACTGGTAAAAACACAATTCAATCGCCAAGTTCAAACTATCCGCTCCGATAATGGCCAAAAATTCATTACTTTAAGGGGATTTTTTGGGGAGCATGGAATCAATCACCAAACAAGTTGCCCCAATACGCCTCAGCAAAACGGAGTGGTGGAGCAGAAACATAGACACCTTCTTGAAGTCGCTCGCGCCCTTCGTTTTCATGCCAATCTTCCTATCCATTTTTGTGGGGACTGCATCCTAACGGCCACATATCTCATCAATCGAACCCCACTTGCTGTCTTACATAATTTGATGCCATATGAGGCGCTCTATGGGACTCGTCCTGAGTTTGCCCATTTACGCACTTTTGGTTGCCTCTGCTATGTTCATCAACATTCATCCGACAAATTTGCCTCTCGCTTCATAAAAGGAGTTTTTGTTGGATATCCTCAGGGACAGAAAAGGTATCGCGTTTATTCTCTTGAAAATCACAAGATCGCGATGTCCTGAGATGTCAAGTTCTATGAAGAACAATTCCCTTTTCGTTCACCCATAAACACAAACTCCATGCATGCTCCAATTCTTCCAAATTCAGTGGCAGCGCTACCCTTGAAAAATGATTCACCTCTCATGCTTACCACTGTGCCTGAAAATTCTGTTTCATCGCTGCCCAGCCAACTTCCTGTTGTAGATCCTTCACCTCCACCACCACCTGAGATGTTACCCCCGCCAGTCCACATGCCATCTCCCCCGACTCACCACTTCCATCTACTCACTCACCAGGCGTTGAGTCTCTTGCAGGATCACATCCTCCATCACCTCTCCCCGCTCCTAGTCCACAAACATGTCCCAGTCACACCACTCGCAAACTAGCCTACTTGGATGACTTTATTTGTAATATTGCCTCGATGCCTTTTTCTGATTGTTCACTCGGACCACCAATGTCCTTAGGTATGGTTACTTCTCCTTCTCCTTCCTACACTGCTTCCCACAAAGCCTTTGTTGTTGCTTTAACCAATGGACAGGAAGCTCAATATTTTAGCCAAGCTGTTTAGGATTTTCAGTGGCGCAGTGCTATGGATAAGGAGATAAAGGCTCTTAAAGAGAACGACACTTGGTCCTTGGTGCCTCTGCCCCCATGTAAGCGCCCCATCAGTTGCAAATGGGTTTATCGCATCAAGTACAAGTCTAACAACATAATAGAGTGATATAAGGCTCGCTTGGTGGCTAAGGGCCTCACCCAAGTTGAAGGGGTGGATTACCATAAGACTCTTGCGCCAGTTGCCAAACTTGTCACCGTTCGATGCTTATTGGCAATTGCTGCCATCCGGGGTTGAGAACTTCATCAACTGGATGTGGACAATGCCTTTCTTCATGGGGACCTTCATGAGGAGGTTTACATGTCTCCGCCGCCTGGCTATGTGGGAAAGGGGGACACTCGAGTATGCTGCTTACATAAATCCTTATATGGCCTTAAGCAAGCTTCACGTCAATGGTTTAGCAAGTTCACGACATGTTTGAAGCTTTTTGGCTTTCAACGGTCTCAGGCAGATTATTCACTCTTCACTTATGCCAAGAATGGCTCCTTTGCAACAGTTTTAGTTTATGTTGATGATGTAATTTTGGCAAGCTCATCCCACTCTCTACTTCTGGCAGTAAAAAGATTTATTGCATCCAAATTTTTGGTCAAGGATTTGGGCACATTGAAATATTTCTTGGGCATAGAGGTTGCACACCACAGATCTGACATTTTTATTAATCAACGCAAATATGTGCCTGATTTGATTCACGAGATGGACATGCAGAATGCCAAGTTAGTCGCTTTTCCTATGGAGCAAAATCATCATCTCAACATTGAAGTCGTTGATCCACTTCCTAATCCACGACAATACCGCAGAGTTGTTGGGCGCTTAATCTACTTGACCATAACGAGACCTGATATTGCTTACTCAGTTCATATACTGAGTCAATTCATGTAGCGGCCATGCCAATCACACTTGCAAGCTCTTCAGCGATTACTTAAATATCTCGTTGGCACCCTAGCACATGGACTTTGGTCCTCTGCCAATTCATCTCTGCATATACATGGGTTTAGTGACTTCGATTGGGAAGCTTGTCCTACAACATGAAGATCGGTTACGGGTTACCTCACAACCTTGGGGACCTCACCATTATCATGGAAATCAAAGAAGCAGGCTACAATAGCCCGATCTTCAACTGAGACTGAATACAAAGCCCTCTCATCAGCCACTTCAGAATTGTTATGGTTGAAAGCCTTACAGATTTTTGGGTTCCTCATTCCCATCCTATGTTGCTCCATTGTGATAGTCAAGCAGCACTACACATAGCTAGCAATTATGTTTTTCACGAACAAACCAAGCATATAGAAATTGACTGCCACTTTGTTCGCGATCATTTGCTAGCGGGAACAATTGCCATGACACATCTGTCCACACACAGCCAGCCGACCAACATTTTTACAAAAGCCTTGAGACGAGCAACGTTCCATCGATTAAAAGGAAAGCTTGGCCTTTGCAACTCTCTGACTTCAGCTTGAGGGAGGGTCTTGCCATATCTCATATCTCGATATGATAGCCTGGCATTGCCTTTGATGTTGCAATGATGTTATTTGTAATTTTGGCATTTTTTTGATATTGCCATCTTTAGCTTAGCCTATTTTTTGGCAGCTTTGCAGTTTCCTTTTATTGCTTCTATTGTGTATATATTGTAATCTCTTGGCATCAATACACAATGAGAAAAGTATTCTTACTTTACAGCAGAGAAGGCGTGTGAAAGGAAAAAATCAGGAGCTCCAATGGGCAAGGGCAATCTCTGATGATGGTTGAGCTTTGGCGATGGTTGGCTCTAGTGGGGGATCTTCGACAGAGAGAGAGATGTTTGTCAAAGAGAAGCATGAGAAGGGTTTTGGAGTTTTTTTTTTTATAAAGAAAGCTGGGGTTAGGCAGACCCCTACCAGTTATACAATGATACCGTTTGGGGTTTGACCTTGCAACATCCCAACACAAGGTGACGTGCACTAATTGCTCCTACCAAACAAGTGGAGCCCCAGTTGGTAGGGTTTTTGGAGTTATAAATAGCCAGCTTGGGCTACATTTAGCTATACCAAGAAAATACCAAGATTACTCTTGAAATGATGAGAAAGTTTCTTGGTGACCCAAGTACCCTATAAGGGTGGATGAATCAAGCAGAGTTGAGAATGAGAAAAAGGCGATTAAAAGAAGACCAAGATATGAAGACATCTCTCTAGAGTCAAAGAAACCCCAAAGCCCAGAAGAAGGGTTGAGACCCGAAAAGCGGAAGAACCTTAAAAAAGAAACAAAATGAGGGAAGAAAAGGAAAGAGAAGAAATCTCTACGAACTAAAAGAAAAATGGCAAGAAAAGAGAGTCGAGATCGCTGAAAAGAAAAAATTTGGGAAAGATGAGTCAACTACCATTTCAAAACAGAGCCTATAAATTCAATAACTAACCCTTCAAATAAAAAACCAAGATGCCAAAAAGTATGATCCAAAAGATTTCCTACTTTAAGGAGAAGACAATCTAGCTGGGGCTCCTAAGAAATTTCTAAAATTCAATGGAACTTACAATCCTTACTCCCATATGAAAGTGTTTGTGAATGTATGCTCCAAATACTATGAGAATGACCAACTTATGATAAGTTGGTTCATGAGAAGCTTAGAAGGTGATGCGTTAACCTAGTTCTCCACAATAGACTTTCAGAGGATTAAGGCATTCAAAGAGATAACAAATGCTTTCCTCGAAAGGTTTCACTATAATGTAGAAACACTCTCGATCATCAACCATATATATGAGACTAAATAGGTGAAAGTTGAGAGTGCAATTGAGATTATATATAGATGAAGAGTGAATTACAATAAGATGGCTTCAGAAAAGAGTGCTTTTACTGTTTTTTTTTATAACTTTGCTCAACCATTAAAAATCCTTATAAGCACAGTCCAAGTAAATAGTTTTGAGGAGCAAATCAAACATGTTGAGTGGATCGAGGGGTCTCTATAAGGGATAATCATCAAATCAGAGTCTAGTAAAAAGGAAATTCTAACAAAGGAGATTATAAAAAAACTAGGTCAATGTTGTCTAATACAATAACAAAAACAATTATCATAAAAAGGATAACTGAAAGCCCAAGTGTTAAAGAAGGGATCAAGGATAAAACCAGATTCAATTAAAACAAACCAATAAGAAGCCTCCCAAGTAACACATGCAATCAGGACAAAAATAGTATAAAACTCAATGGGCAAGAAATCAAAAGTTTATAAAAATCTGTCAAAGTTATAAAGAATTAATGAATATTATAATTCAGATAGGATGTTGAGAAACTCTGTTTTGATGTCACATAATATGATACACTGTCGGATTTGATTTTATATGATATGATAATATGTCCTCTTGAAAAATGTTATATTATGACTGGATATGTTTTGCCATAAATCTAACAAGTATTTGATGCAAGGATATCTCACCCAAAAAGGATGGAGACTTCCTATTCAAGTACAACTATGGTGCAATCATACTCCTTGAAGAAAAAGCTTGATGAGCCATGCTTTCCTAAAGATCAACTGAAGAGATCGGCTACCTCAAGATGAAGATTTTTTTCTTCTTTAGAGTCATATGTAACAGAACCTTCAGGAACATGCATATTGCATATTACATACTCATTCATAAAAGTTATATCATAAAAGTATACGATAGTTTCAAAAAGCTCCTTTTTGAAAACTAATAATTGTACCTTCTTACAACCATTTATGAAAAATGTATTTTGACATGATTTCAAAATGTAATAATTGTACCTTATTTCATATACAAGACAACTTGAAAAGTAATGTTTTTAAAAGTAGGAAAAAGACAAAACATGAAATCGGCTACACAAAGAAAAACAAATATAATATGTTTTGAAAAGACTCTAGTTACCTTCTTTAAAGAAATGATTTCAAATATAAGAAAAAGACAAAACATGAAAATCGGCTACACAAAGAAAACAAATATAATAAAGGTTTTGAAAAGACTCTAGTTACCTTTTTACAAACCCATAGAATGTCGACTTACTTGAAGTCATCATTCTCTTTGTATAGCATTAAATACCTCATGTAAGAAATCCTTGTTAAATATCCTTCTCAAGAATGTCGACTTTCTTGTAGTCTTCATTCTCTCTGAAGACTTTGAAAAACACAACATAAAGAAAACACTTGATATGACTGTGTACAAATAAATATCTCAAAGCACTCATTGTACTTACACTCATTTAAAGTAAAGAAGTACTTATGTACCTCAAATCATTAATTAGAATAAAGACAAAACTACATAATAGCCTACAATCCAACGTTCAATGTACTATTGTAAGAAATAGACTTTTTACATAAAATATGTATTACCTAAAATATTACAACGACTAGTGTACCCTACATTTTACTTTTATGGAAAGAAGACTTTCTCGAATTTCTCTAAAGATGTTTTTAAAATGACATAACATTTCACATCTCAAAAAGGCTACAATTTCAAAAAGTAACGACTACTTTTTTAAAGCTATATAAACACACTCAAATAAACTATTCAACATGGAATGGACATGTGAGCTTACAACGAGAAAAATTCTTATTCGATATTTGAAAAGAGAGCCTTGAAAAAGAAAGAGAAAAAGAAAAGAAAGAAAAGAGAAAAAGTCAAGTATAGCTCTTTGACAAAGAGTATCCTCTGAGTGAAAAGAACAGAACATTCTGAGAATCCTTCATTCATGCATTCATATCATTCTGAAGGTTCTATAGGAAGTATTGTAACTTTCTGTTATTCACTGTTTTCCTTCTTTGTTGAAAGAAGTAGACCTCTGTGAAAGAGGGTGTACCCTTCTCTGTTGAGAGAAGAAGACCTCTGTGAAAGAGGGTGTTGTCCTTCTCTGTTGAGAGAAGAAGACCTCTGTGGAAGAGGGTGTGCCCCTTCTCTGTTGAGAGAAGAAGACCTCTGAGGAAGAGGGTGTTGTACTATTTATCCGGTGACTCGGATGTTATAGTGGAAAGCTCAAGTGGTTTGCTTGGGGACTGGATGTAGGTCAGGGTTTTGACCGAACCAGTATAAATCTTGTGTTTACTGTGTTGTGCCTTATTGCTTTATTTTTTATTATATCAACTTGCATCGTATTTCACTATTCACCCCCCCTCTAGTGGAATTTCATTTGGTATCAGAGCAGGTTTGCTGGTTTCGACATAACAAGTCTTCCAACACATATGGCATTTACCTCTTATACTCGTGATATTGAAGGTCAACACGCATCTCGTCCTCCTTTCTTCAACGGCTCCAACTATGGATACTGAAAGTGCAGAATGACTATATTTCTCAAATCCATAGATTTTGCTGTATGAAAAATTGTTGAGCATCCATACACATCTCCTTCCGCAGACTATAACTTATGGTCTGATGAAGAAAAGAAAATGGCAAACCTAAATGCAAAGGCTATGAATGCCTTATATTGTGCCATCGATCAGAATGAATTCAATAGAATATCTATATGTGAATCTGCATATGATATTTGGCATTCTTTGGAGGTTATTCATGAAGGAACCAACAAAGTGAAAGAAGCCAAAATCTCATCTCTTGTTAGAAAATATGAGTTGTTTAAAATGAACAAAGATGAACTCATCACAGAGATGTTCACCAGATTCACCAACATCACCAATGATCTGAAATCTCTGGGTGTAACCCACTCTCAGACAGAAAAGGTGAAGAAAATCTTGAGATCTCTCACAACTGATTGGGAGAAAAAGACTACTGCTATTGAAGAAGCTCAAGATTTATCCAAACTTTCCCTGGACGATCTAATAGGAAATCTTATGGCATATGAAGTCCACATGAAGGAAAGAAGGGAAGAAGAACAACCTTTGAAGAAAACTCTAGCCTTCCCAGCCCTTTCTTAGGATGAAGACTCAGAAAAAGAAACTGAGATTGCGCTACTCACCAGAAAATTTCAGCGCTTTATGAGAAGGAACCGGCTTCCAAATAAGCACAAAGAAAGAAAAGACCCAAAAGAAGATTTTATGTGCTACCAGTGTAATAAGCCAGGTCACCTGAGACGTGATTGTCCTCTTCTCAAAAGAAAATCCAAGACTGAGGAACCAAAGAAAAGGTCCTTCAAGAAAAAGGCTTTGCATGCTCAATGGGATGATTCAGAACCATCCACCAGTGAAGAGTCAAATGATGATGAAGCAGAAACCGTCAACATGTGCTTCATGGCAGAAAGCTTTGTAAGTGAATCTCTTGATTTCTCCTTTAAAGATCTTCAAAATGCTTTTCAGGAACTTTTTGAAGAATCAAGGGAAAACGATTCTAAAAAATAAACAGTTGAAAATTGAGAATCTAGAGCTCCTTTTGAAAAATGAAAAACTCAGTATTAAAAATTCTGAGTTACAAAAGAAAAATCTTCTTATTACTTCTGAAATCTCATCTACTAGCTTCAAGACTAAAAATCTGCAAGTAGAAATTTCAGAATTAAAAAGTAAAACTGAGAACCTTATGAATACGGTTTTCAAGTTTACTAAAGAAAAAGAGAACTTGGATAAACTCCTATCCTCTTAAAAAGTCTCTTTCTACAAGAATGGTATTGGCTACTCTCATTTCAACAAGCCTTCTTGTATGAATCAAAAGACCACTTTTGTGAAAAGTTCGTCTGAACCAAATAAGGAGTATTATAATTTTAATTTTTTTAACTCCTCTAAGGCTGTAGACAAACCCAAATCCAAATGGATATGGGTTCCAAAGTCTAACAAAAAGGGACCCGATTGGGTACCAAAAAGAAATTTTACTTAATGATTTGCAGGCTCCAATCAAGAAGAACAGATGGATTCTAGACAGTGGATGTTCAAAACACATGACTGGACATTCAGACCTCTTTGTTGTTCTTCATAAAAAGGAAGGAGGAACCGTCACCTTTGGAGATAACAACAAAGGTTTGATAATAGGTATTGGTAATATTGGAAGTATAGATAAACCTCTTATCAAAGACGTTCTCCTGGTTAAAGGCTTAAAACATAACCTTCTAAGTATTAGTCAAATGTGTGATACAGGTTATAATGTTAGCTTTAATCATAATGAATGTCTTATAGTAGACACCAACGAAAATATTATCTTAAAAGGTATAAGAAAAAATAATATATATGAACTATACCTAGAAAACATCACAGAACATTGTCTCATAGCTAATAATGACTCACAACATTTATGGCACATAAGAATGGGTCATGTCAACTCTAAGTACATGTCTAAATTAGCTAAAAATAAGTTAGTATGTGGGTTACCCAAAATATCTTTTAAAAAGGATTACTTTTGTGATGCATGTCAATTAGGAAAACTGTCTAAATCATCCTTTAAATCAAAAAATATCATTTCAAGCAAAAGACCTCTAGAGCTTCTCCACCTGGATCTCTTTGGTCCTTCTAGAGTAGCTAGTCATAATCACAATAAATACGTTTTTGTCATTGTAGATGACTACTCAAGATTTACTTGGGTAATATTTTTGAAAAACAAAAGTGATACGTTTTGTCAATTTGAAATTTTATGTAAAAAATTACAAAATGAAAAATCTTGTTCTATTGTTAAAATCCGTAGTGACCATGGAGGAGAATTTGAAAATGAACTCTTTGAAAATTTTTGTAACTTGCATGGTATTTCTCATAACTTTGCCTTTCCTAGAGCTGCACCTCAAAATGGTGTAGTAGAAAGAAAGAATAGAACCCTTCAGGAATCTGCTAGAACTATGCTCCAACACAATAATCTTGCTAAATCTTTTTGGGCAGAAGCTGTTAATACTGCATGCTACATAACAAATAGAGTTCTCATTAGACCCTTATTAAATAAAACTCCCTATGAACTATTCTATGAGAGAACTCCAAGAATAGACTATTTCAAAGTCTTTGGTTGTAAATGCTTTATCCTAAACACAAAAGATAGCCTAGATAAATTTGATGCTAAATCTATTGAAGGCATATTTTTAGGATATTCAAGTCATAGTAAAGCATACAGGGTTTTCAATAAGAGTTCTAAGTCTATTGAAGAATCTATGCATGTTAGTTTCTGTGAATCTATTAATCAATCTGTTCATAAGCAAACTAACGATGATGATGTTGAAAGTACAAATTTATTTTTAGATAACACAGCTAAGTCTAATGAAGATGATCATCAAAAAACATTTGTCGATATCAAAGATCATCCTCAAAAGCAGATTTTGGGAGAACTGACAAAGGGGGTTCAGACTAGAGCTCAGCTAGAACGGATTGCAAATATGGCATTCATTTCTTAACTTGAACCAAAGAAGATTGATGAAGCCATCATCGATGAGTTATGGATGCTAGCCATGACTGGAGAACTGAATCAATTCCAAAGGAATGAAGTTTGGGATCTTGTACCAAGACCAAAGGATCACCCGATCATTGGGACAAGATGGATCTTCAGAAACAAGCTAGATAAAACAGGTAATGTTATAAGAAACAAGGCCAGACTAGTAGCTCAAGGATACAACCAGGAGGAAGGTATTGATTTTGATGAAACTTTTGCTCCTGTTGCTAGACTTGAATCTACTAGAATGTTTTTAGCATATGCAAGCTATATGGATTTCAAATTATATCAAATGGATGTTAAAAGTGCCTTTTTAAATGGTTTTATAAATGAAGAAGTTTATGTAAAACAACCTCCAGGATTTGAAAATGAACAATATCCAGATCATGTTTTCAAACTCAAACGTGCTTTGTATGGATTAAAACAAGCACCTCGTGCTTGGTATGATAGACTTAAAACCTTTTTATTAAAAACTGGTTTTTCTGTAGGCAAAGCAGACTCTACTTTATTTGTGAAAATAGTGAATAATCATACCCTAATTGTTCAAATATATGTGGACGATATCGTCTTTGGATCTTCTAACAACACTCTTTGTGAAGAATTTTCTAAGTCCATGCAGAAAGAATTTGAAATGAGTATGATGGGAGAACTCACCTACTTTCTTGGACTGCATATTAAGCAAACCAAGGATGGAGTTTTCATCAATCAGTCTAAGTATGCTCGTGAACTTCTGAAGAGGTTCAACATGAACTCAACTGCTTCAAAATCTACTCCTATGAGCACTACTACTGTTTTGGACAAAAATGAAGATGGTAAGTCTGTTGATACAAAGGTATACAGAGGTATGATAGGATCACTTCTCTATTTAACTGCTAGCCGTCCAGATATTATGTTCAGTGTTTGCTTGTGTGCTAGATTTCAGTCAAATCCAAAAGAATCACATCTTAAAGCTGTAAAAAGAATAATGAGATATTTAAAAGACACAGTTGATTTTGGATTATTCTATTCAAAATCCTCTACATTGATTTAATCTCATACAGCGATGCTGACTTTGCTGGAAGTAAATCTGACAGAAAAAGCACAAGTGGAACATGTCATATGCTAGGACACTCACTTGTATCATGGTTCAGTAAGAAACAAAACTGTGTATCCTTATCAACTACTGAAGCCGAATACATTGTTGCTAGCCTAGCCTGTACACAAGTTATCTGGATGAAACAAACCTTAAAAGATTTTGGTTTAAATTTTGAAAATACAACTATTTTCTGTGATAATACTAGTGCTATAAACTTATCTAAGAATCCAATTTTACACTCACGAACTAAGCACATTCAAATAAGACACCACTTCTTAAGAGAACAAGTCTTAAACAACATAATTAAACTCGAATTCATACCCACTAATCAACAGTTAGCAGACATATTCACTAAACCATTGAAACTTGAAGACTTTACACGAATTAGAAGAGAACTAGGAATATGCAAACTAAGTGACTTATAAATTAATCACACTTATTATAATACTTCGTATAAGTTTTGTTAAAATCTTATTTTAAAAGTTTTTTTTTCTCTTATTGATTTTTTGTTAGTCAAACTAAGTTTCCATATTCACGTATACTCTAAACTCTTATAAGTCACATTCTTTATGTCTTTCAACTTGTCATCTTTCAAGTACACATCCATAATAACTCCTTGTCCTATCTCCTTTCACTCATATCCATAAGAACTAATTATATTAAAAGCTATCATGACATTGTTCACATCACTCATCTCATAACTCCTTTATTATTTTTGTCCTTTTGTGAAAACTTCTCTTACGATAAGTTGATTCACCTTCAACATGATAACATATTATTTTATGAGAAATCTTGCTTTTCAAATTTTAGTGAAAATCGAATGATTATTTTTTTTAGTTCGGTTTACCTTCTTCTAAAGATCTAGTTGTTATGTTTTACGTAAAATTTTTACTATATCATCTGTTATATCATATCCTAAGTATAATCTATTATCGTCCTTTCATCCTTCACACCTTTTATGAAAAATTATTCGAAAGACTTGTCCATTTTTTTTTATTCTCATTAGTACCTTTAGTACTTTCTCTCTCTCATATGAATTGAGCCTCCATTCTTTTCAATCCGTGATTTTGACTCCTTTACTAGTTTAAAACTTAACTTTATTCTCTAAAAACTATGAACTTCCTCCAATCGAGTTTCTTTAAAAATATGTTTATCAAATAAACATTAATTCATGTCAATCATAACTTTATTTTATGTCTTTTATCTCATATCAATCATAAAGTTTTTTGTTTTTTATTCCTATCCTACTCGAAAATCCATATATGTCATCTCACTTTTCTCTATGACTACTCTTACTCCTTCCACGCATATCCACAAAAATATTTCTTATATAAGCAATTATTACTCTTCACTCATGAATATCTTTTGTCTCATCATCTCTCTCACCACTATTCAAAGTCAAAGTGTGTCCTTCTCATATTTACGTATACTCATAAAAATTACAAATGTGAAAACACATTAATCATGACACATTTTTTAAGTCATTCTTTTCTTTCAAAAAATGTCATATCTTTCAAAGTACACATCACATGACCATCCTATGACCTATTTCCTTTCACGTATATCAAAATATACACTTCTTAAATAAGAAATTATTGCATTTCCTTATACTCTCATGTTTGTCCTATTCCAAACTCCCTCTTCACGATTTTAGAATGCTTTCACATAAAGTGAATCTTTGAAAAAGTTGTTTGTTCTTATTAGGCCATTATTCACTCTCTATAATCTTCACGAAAATCTTTAAAACTCTTGAATCATTCTTTCTCTTATGTTTAATATAACACTCCATACTCAATTCATGACTCTTCTCACTATCCAACAAGATTGCCCATAGTAAATTTGTTACATATATAGAAAAATTATTTCGAAACTATGTCCTTCTTAATATCTATACTAATATAATACACTTTCTTCCAAAATTGATTTGATTTGTCATTCACAAGTCTCTTATTTTATAACTCACGCATTTCCTCTTTCCACTAAAATCTAAAAATCATTCACTTCCATTGTCATTTAATTCTTATCACAATTATTTTCTCTCTTCTATTTAATCGATTGGTTCATTCCTCACCAATACCACTCGTATCCCACTATCTTCATACATACTTTCAAACTCGTTCCTTCTCTCTCAACTCCCTTTTGCAATGACTTCCTCCTCAAACAAGGTAATCACTACCGCCGATCTAAGGTATCCAGATCTTTTTCACAACTACAACTTACTTTGCTCTCGCCCAATTCATGAAGGTAAGTTGGTTCACTATGAAGATTTCATGTTATTTGACCTAGACAGATCTCTCCCCGAACTCAAACATCTACTAGGATCTTCATCCCAAGCTGCCTACTATCCTGAACTCGTTCGACTATTCTACACAAATTTTTCCTCTGATCATGAGCAAACTACCATCACCACCAAAGTACGCGGACGCCTGATGTCCTTTCATGCTTCCTCATTAGGCAAAATTCTTAATCTTCCTTCCACTGGCATAAACCTAGACAACATAGTACCTCTCGAACGGTCGGTACTTCAAAAAATTCTTCTCTGCACCAACTGCTCACAACTTCCCTGGCACATGAGGAATCTCCAACCTCATGCTAAACTTCTTGCCCAGATTCTTCTCCACAATATCTATCCCAAGCCTCCACGCATAGGATTAGTACCAAGAAAAATCTCTCTCCTTCTCTACGCAATTTTTTCTTCTACTCCGATAAACTGGTCCAACATTCTTTTCGATCTTTTTATTCATTATCAAAAATTTTAGCCTCTTCTTTTCGGGTGTTTTATAACTCCCATTTTAAAATACTTCAAAGTACCCCTTCAAAACGAAGTTATCCTCCATCCCTCTCAGGTCCTTGATGCTACTTCCTTCAATCTCAGGTCCCTGCACCTGCCCGGCTCTGATGAAGCTGATCCAACATCCAACTTTGATTACTTCTCTACACTGATGGATGTCCAGCGTTCTCAGAATCGTATTCTTCGCCGTCAAGCCTCGTTGCAGCAAACTCTACAGACCCTCCAGCCGGATCAAGTCAACCGAACACATCAACCTACTCCACCTTCAGAATAAACTTATTTTTTTTTTACTGTAATATTTATTATTGGTCTGTAATAACTCTCTTACTCTGATCCCTTCCTTTTTGTCTATGACAAAGGGGGAGAAAACCTGTCTCCATTATTGGAGAAATACTCTCTTTAAACATTTTTCAATATTTTATAATATTATTATTTCTATGCATAATATCTTTTTGACAGGGGGAGCATATTTTGTCATCATCAAAAAGGGGGAGAATGTTGAGAAACTCTGTTTTGATGTCACATAATATGATACACTGTTGGATTTGATTTTATATGATATGATAATATGTCCTCTTGAAAAATGTTATATTATGACTGGATATGTTTTGCCATAAATCTAACGAGTATTTGATGCAAGGATATCTCACCCAAAAAGGATTGAGACTTCCTGTTCAAGTACAACTATGGTGCAATCATACTCCTTGAAGAAAAAGCTTGATAAGTCATGCTTTCCTAAAGATCAACTGAAGAGATCGGCTACCTCAAGATGAAGATTTTTTTCTTCTTTAGAGTCATATGTAACAAAACCTTCAGGAACATGCATATTGCATATTACATACTCATTCATAAAAGTATACGATAGTTTCAAAAAGCTCCTTTTTGAAAACTAATAATTGTACCTTCTTACAACCATTTATGAAAAAGGTATTTTGACATGATTTCAAAATGTAATAATTGTACCTTATTTCATATACAAGACAACTTGAAAAGTAATGTTTTTAAAAGTAGGAAAAAGACAAAACATGAAATCGGCTACACAAAGAAAAACAAATATAATATGTTTTGAAAAGACTCTAGTTACCTTCTTTAAATAAATGATTTCAAATATAAGAAAAAGACAAAACATGAAAATCGGCTACACAAAGAAAACAAATATAATAAAGGTTTTGAAAAGACTCTAGTTACCTTTTTACAAACCCATAGAATGTCGACTTACTTGAAGTCATCATTCTCTTTGTATAGCATTAAATACCTCATGTAAGAACTCCTTGTTAAATATCCTTCTCAAGAATGTCGACTTTCTTGTAGTCTTCATTCTCTCTGAAGACTTTGAAAAACACAACATAAAGAAAACACTTGACATGACTGTATACAAATAAATATCTCAAAGCACTCATTGTACTTACACTCATTTAAAGTAAAGAAGTACTTATGTACCTCAAATCATTAATTAGAATAAAGACAAAACTACATAATAGCCTACAATCCAACGTTCAATGTACTATTGTAAGAAATAGACTTTTTACATAAAATATGTATTACCTAAAATATTACAACGACTAGTGTACCCTACATTTTACTTTTATGAAAAGAAGACTTTCTCGAATTTCTCTAAAGATGTTTTTGAAATGACATAATATTTCACATCTCAAAAAGGCTACGATTTCAAAAAGTAACGACTACTTTTTTAAAGCTATATAAACACACTCAAATAAACTATTCAACATGGAATGGACATGTGAGCTTACAACGAGAAAAATTCCTATTCGATATTTGAAAAGAGAGCTTTGAAAAAGAAAAGAAAGAAAAGAGAAAAAGTCAAGTATAGCTCTTTGACAAAGAGTATCCTCTGAGTGAAAAGAACAGAACATTCTGAGAATCCTTCATTCGTGCATTCATATCATTCTGAAGGTTCTATAGGAAGTATTGTAACTTTCTGTTATTCACTGTTTTCCTTCTTTGTTAAAAGAAGTAGACCTCTGTGAAAGAGGGTGTGCCCTTCTCTGTTGAGAGAAGAAGACCTCTGTGAAAGAGGGTGTTGTCCTTCTCTGTTGAGAGAAGAAGACCTCTGAGGAAGAGGGTGTTGTACTATTTATCCGGTGACTCGAATGTTATAGTGGAAAGCTCAAGTGGTTTGCTTGGGGACTGGATGTAGGTCAGGGTTTTGATCGAACCAGTATAATTCTTGTGTTTACTGTGTTGTGCCTTATTGTTTTATTTTTTATTATATCAACTTGCATCGTATTTCACTATTCACCCCCTCTCTAGTGGAATTTCATTGGAGTCTTGCAACTTTCATTGGTCTCGAACCTATTAGTTATTAAAGGAAGAGACAACTAAATTTTGCATGTTTCATCATCTGGCAGGATACAATACTGAAGAATGCCTTTTCCTAAAACATATAGTCCAAGACAACTTGGATAAAGGGGAACTGGTCCTAACAGGGGGGAGGGATAAACCTTATACTTCTAATCAAGATTTGGGCATTTACTAGAATCCATTTTCTGAACACCAAGTCCAAGAGGTAGATGTAGGGCATTTAAAAAAATTGAACATTAGCCCCAACCCTAAAACTTCAAAGAAATATTTTGGGTCTCATCCTCCCATGATGTATCCCTCCAACCAATTTCAATATCCTCTAGAATGGTGAAAATCTTTGACCAGACCCTCTCAGTCACACTTCTATAAGAAATCCAGCCAACCTCCTTGGAAGAAGAAGAAAACTTTTTCGTAGACAACTTATTTTATGGGAAAAAATCTAACATGTCATGTCCTTCTAATTATCCATTCAATACATCACCACCTTCACCAAGAAAAGTCCAAACTCACCTTGTCAACCAAAACCAGTCAAAATCTTGTGGATCCAATGATATAAGGGAAAACTTATAATCAGAAGAAGAAATAACCTATGAGAGAAAGGTCTAGATAGAGGTCCCTTTACCCCCAAGTACCTATTCAGGTAATATTCTAGTAATCCTGAAAGTTCTAGTAGACCTGAAGGATGGAGTGAAAGTTATCCCAAGATGGACCCAAATCCCAATGGTAAAAGCTAGGTCTAGATCAAATAGAAACTTAGAAAAGGTTTTGAATCCAAAATCAATGTTGTTTACCTAGATGAAGACACTGGAAAGATTACCATGGGCTTACCATCAAACAATCCACAAAAACTGTTCACCAAAATTCTCCCAATAGTATCCCATAAATCTCACCCAAAGAGGGTAGACAATATAACTTGAACAGGGAGAGTTGACCAACTAAAAAATATCCACAGAAGGGTCCCTCTTCCACCTTGTCTAAATTCACCACCAAATGATATGATATTGAAATCCAACTTTAAAACACTTTTGTTCACATATCCATTCATGACTTAATTAAGTCATCTCTAAAACATAACAAAGCACTTAAGAAAATCCTGCATAAAATAAAAGTTCCTAGATCCATTGAATTAGAAAACCTTTCTTATTTGGTTTCACAAGTAATGACAAACCTGCCTCTAACCTTTTCCAGAAAAGATGCACCCAAGGTAGTCTTGCCTCATAATGCTTTATACATAATTGTCCAAGTTAGAAGCATTTTTGTGCCTAATTATTTGGTTGATGGAAGGGGAGGAATGAATATTTGTCCAAGCCTGATTGCCAAGAGAAAGGTACCAAAGTCAAAAATTTAGAACGCAGTGCATCCAGATAGGTGGGTATGACAGAAACACCACAACCACAAAAGGGACAAGCATGTTAGAAGTGACTATCGGTCTAATAACCCAATGTGGATCCCCAAATTTAAAAAAAATGGGTAGTTTGAAAAAGATTTTAGATTCTAAAACAGATCCAAACTTGAGACACAAGAAAATGTCGGGTTCACTATTCAAGTAGTGCACCTTTCCTCCTCCGATGAGCAGGGATTAATCGCTCCAGGAACTTTAGAATCTTTAATGATTGAGCTTTAACTTGCAAGTAATCCGTACCTCGTACGTGATTCATAGATGAAGGTGAGGTTGATGGTGTAGAGCACCACCAACACTCAAAAATATGGGGACAAACAAAAATATAAAAATTAGAAATAAACACACTCTAATAAATAAAATAAAATAACTAAATAAAATAAGATAAAGAATCTTACCATGGGCTTAGGTAGCCCTTCTAAGACATTAACTTCGATGGGCGACGAATTTGACAATACCTCCACAGTGCACAGGCACAAGAAGGTTCAAATCTAGCAAAATGGATCCAAGGACAACTAATCTAGACTTAGATTTGGCAAGTAAGTTCAACAGAGTGAGGGTTTCTGTGATAGGCTAAGTTAGTGATGTGGACTCGGTGAACATTGATCCACGATCTAAGATCCAAACAAATCTTAACACGCGCGGAAGCTTTCATGAAGATGAGTCCAAAAAGGACTCAGGAAAATAAGATTTTCGAGACATGTGCGCTTTGTTTCAATAGAGACGATCCGAAGGAAAGTTGTGTGTGACTCGTATGCCTTTTCAACGAATCTGAAATCACTAGATTCAGATCAAAGATGTATGTTCCACGGGCTCGATACTAGGATGGACAGACACGTCTATGACAAACTTCTAGACTTTGTGGATAGTCTGTTTGAAGAGGTTTTTGACCCTTCAGATAGTAGAGTTTACAGAAACCTCCAACAGAGAAAACGTAGATCAGATTCAGCCCTTTCCAACGAACTAATATTTGGATTTTTTTGAGTTTTCTATGAGCCTCTACGAATTTTTGAACTCTGGAAAAAATGGTATGAGATATTGATTAATGAATTAAATTCCAATTATTCCATAGCAGCAGAAAGATTGATATTTTTGAGACACCTAAACGAAGATTCAGCTATGACTTTGAACACAAAAGTTTTAGATCTAGGTTCTAGATTTCCATAGAATCAAACAAATTGATTTTTCACATAGAAAATCTCAAGATAATTAAAAAATACCGAACACCACCAAGTGTGTTCTAAACCAAACAGGTGACAGTGGAATCCTGTCAAACTGAGACATTGTCAGCACTTTTCAAGAATACAGAAGGCCAATTCATGCAATGGTTTCAACTAGAAAGTTGTAGATGTTCGTCTTAGCTTTTCAAGAAGCTAAATAATTTCAAAAACCGACCAGTATCGAGGCCGATAAGATCATTTCTTTGGAGTCATCCCTGACAACTCAAAATTCAAAAATTCGGGTTTTTGACAAGAAACCGAGTTATGAGATAACAAATCGAACTGGATATTTTTGTGAATAGTAGAATCACTTAATAACATACATATTTCAAACATTCATTCTAATAAAATTCAACGGGAAAACACATATGAAAAAAAAAATTGAAATGAAGGAACAAGTGAACCAACGATTTTTTTATCCGAATGACTGCAATGGGATGTTGTTGGGAAGCAGCCGACACCAATGGATATTTTTTTGACAGCAGGTTGAACAATCACTTTGAGGGCCAGCAACCATGAACCTCAAGCTTTTACAACACGTTAAGGTCAATCTTCACCAAAGAGATTCTTAAAAAAAAAACTCACAAACTCGAGCTTTCCACCAGCCAAAGGGCTTGGTGGTGCCAGCAGGAAACTTTCTAGGGATTTTAGCAGCTTACTCGAGTCAAATCAAGCAAAATGGTAAACATCAAACTTGTAGGACAAAATCTTAGCTTTTTAACAAGCTAAAGATCATGCAATTTGGACCGATATCTAGAGAGATACAGTCAAAATATTGAGATTGTCTTCACCCTTTAAACACTTCTTCTCCATCAAGAAAATTTTGAAATTTCCAGAACAAAAGTCACATTTCCTTGGTCGACCTCCCTTGATTAGTAAGCTTTGGGAAGAGCCACATTAAAGAGGAAAATGACCTTCCCAAGCATAGCACAACCCACAATTTTGACTAAGTTAATTTTGGCTAAGGACCATTAAGAGGTCCAACAACCATATTGATTTGGAATAGTCAAGGCTGAATTTGAATTAACGCTAAGATGGTCTACTCCCAATGGCGCCAACTAGGGCTCCATTGAAATGGATCGAGATCCGGATCCAGATCGAGTAGCGAATTGGATCCTACACAAAAACACATTAGAAAAATATAATTATGAAAAATAAAAAACTACTTGCATTCCACATACACCCTCTAGTGCCACAAAAGAATCATACAGGGCACCAGAACTATCCGGATCCATAGAATCTGGCACTTAAAAAATAAAAATAAATTTAATGTGAATCCGTAACATGACAAAATAGAATCAAAACATAAAATTATAATCTCTGAGAAAGATACAAAATATCTCAGATATTGTAGCACGATATTAAAAATGGATCTAGGTACGCGGAGTTCCAATTGAACCCAGATGATTATGCTCTATTAGATCTGCCATGGATCGTATCCTGGATCGGATCTTGAGAATTGGATTTGGATCTAATTCATCTTCAAAACTTAGATCTTCAGGATGCTCTACATCAATTAGACTCTCATGGTAGCAATACTCCTATACTTGGGATCTAGATTTAGAAGTTGGGTTAGGGTGCCTAGGCCACTATTTAAAGTTTTTGAAGTGGATATGAATCTCAATCCTATGAATTTAAGATCTGAAGATCTAGATTTGGTCTGGGTGACATGGGAACATCTTATTGCCAGTAGGGATTTAGATCACTTTCTAATTGGTTAGAGTGGCCTAGCTTAAAGGCTAGGGCTTCTAGGATGAGGATAGACCTATAGGATTCTTTAATTAAGTCTAGGTTCATTAGATAGAATTTTCAAGAACTTAGGATAGGAAGGGCTAGTTTCTAGAGGATTATCTCTAATTCATGCATGAATCTAGACCAAATGGCGGCAAAAACCATAACGACAAGTCATGGTGATGACAAGTGGCATCCTAACGACAAGTGCATCTCTGAGGTTTGTTCTCGATGACAATTGGGTCATTTCCAATGACAAGTATACCATTTGGTACTATTGATGACATTTCATTAGTTCTTGATGACAATTCAAGGATTGTTAACGATGAGCATATAGTCATTTGCAAATGACCTTATATTTATTCCATACAAGTGTACACCAATTCATGAAACATTACATAATCATTTATTGCCATCTCATTCTTTTGCAAAGATAAAAAACAACACAATATTCTTTCTCATATGCATGAAATAAATTTTGCAATTTGCGCAACCATGTTCATGTATGTTCATTTTACTGACAAGATGAGCAAAACATGAAACAACCAATCCGTTATACAACTATACCATTTGAGTTTTGAACCTGCAACTTCCCAACACAAGGTGACGTGCACTAGCTGCTCCTACCAGACAAGGTGACGAGAAATTGCCGATAAAAATGTTTGTCACTATGCTCCTCACAAAGTAACTCCATTAGTGAAATTTTAAACCTTTGAAGTCCGGCAAGCATATTTGCCAGAAGAACGTGGCATAAGATATTAGCATTGCGCCATAAGAACTAATAGTCATGACACAATAAACATGCACATTGCAACAGCTAGAACCCCCTTCTGAACTAAAACAAATAGGTCACTGAAAAGTAGTCTTATCTTCAAGTAAGGCATTAGTGACTACTACTGTCTTTTTTACCGCATCATAATTTCTGCTAGCACCTCAGAATCAGACTGAGATAAAGCATAATTCCTTCTCAAACAATTGTCCAATGTGCATATATGCTAACTAATTAATCAGCCCACCCTCATGTTCAACAAATAATGAATATGGTGCTGCTCAGATGTGTAATTTAAAGCCCACCAAGGCCCAAAGCAAGCTACAGCCTACTCTCAGGCACTAGCTAGATCAGACACACTACTATTAAAAGTCACCAAATTCTCATGTGAGGACAGGATGAATCTGGTCAGATCCTTAAATGATTGAAACTAATTGGTTCTAATCAAGTCTGACAGCTTGCTTAGGTTCAAATAACAGTTTTATATGACCATGAGCAATCACAAATAAAAAAGAAAACAGATGAAGCATGGCATTCAAAATCACTTCTGTGAGGAAATCAAAAGTGAGGCTTCCAGGAAATGCAGTGTTTCAGAGACACTAACCACACAAACTTTGTCCAGATTAAACTAATAAATTTAAACTAATGCATTGGCTATAACTTGAGGAAATTATCCATTACAAGGCAATAACAAGAAAGATACAGATACAAAAACACGCTGCAGAAACAAGAACACATGCACAGACACGCAATCAGTGTGATGGTTACAAATTACAACTTGGATAAGGAACATCTCAAGGACCAGCCAAAAGAGTTATGTAGCCAGAAAACACTGCTTACAGACAAACACTCGAGTTATCGGACGAATTACAAGTTTTATCTCAACAGAGCATTGGGAAAGTAAAATTTATGAATGCTTACAGAAAGTATATCATTTTGAATCTTCATATTTGCAGATCATTTTAAAAGTAGATCATTAGAATAAGGTTCTTGGCTAAAAAAAATGAATTTTGAAAGGCTAAAAAAGCAACCACTGTTATTGAAATCTTAGGGTACCCATTTTATCTATAAGAAATTCATCAACTATCATCAGATTAGAGGTTTTTGTAAATCTGACCAGTGACCAAAAGTGGAGAGCGCCAAAAACATACTCGAAAAGCTGGATGAGGGATTGGAATTCCCTTACAGGCTACGCTGCAACCAAAGATGAGAGCAACCACCCACCACATTTTCTAGCATTTCTCAAACATAACAACCGAATGTTCACTAAACCAAAGATACGAAATAACGCTTCGAAAGTCTTCCAAAATATTAATATGCATATTAAGTCAAATATGAAAATCGATCACTGAAGAAAGTGCGCCAAATCAATGTGGCGTTGAGGGCTCTACCAGATTTGAGCTAAGGACATTTTTTAACTAGCATGAGCATGATCCGACGACGTTCATTATGCTATCGGCCTCACCATTTCAATGGACCGATACACATACTGACGTGTGCCCCAGCATGGTCATACATGTTTCCCTTTGCTCAAAGGCAATGGTCACATGAACCTACATTAACTCAAAGACCGTTGAGTTGAATCAAAATGCCTCCCTCCACGCTCAGCTAAACTACCAATACCAGCAAGCTCTTACAAGGGAGTCTCCTCCCCTAAAACGTGTGGATCAAGGAAGAAGAGAAGAGAAAGATTAAATAGAAAAAGGGGGGGGAGGGGGGGGGGGGCGCAGGTAAGGAAACCTTCTTATAAATTTTTTATTAATGTTAAAGAGAATAGGAAATCTTGATTTTTTCCTAACTATTTAGACTCCCTACCTAAAAGGTCTCTCCATAACGTGTGGGAGAGGAAGAGAGGTAAGTTCCAAAACTTACCTTCTCAGTTGCCTTTGTTTTGAATCCCTTTCCCAAAAGGACTCTCCAAAACGTGAGAGTGAGGTGAGTTTTCCCAAACTTACCTTTTCACTACCCATTTAATTAGCATCCCAATTTCAGGTGACTCTTCAAAACGTGTGAGGAGAGATGGCCAATTCTAAACTTACCATAGTCAAGTCCTAATCTAATTAGGGCTTTCCAATTTAAATGTAGGTTTACCCTTGGTAACCCTACTTAATTAGGATCTTAATTACACATCATTTTAACTTAGAAAATCCTAGTCAATTAGGACTCCATGTTAATTGGTTAAATCAATTAAGTTAATTTAATTCATTATTTTAGTGGATATAGCAAGTAGGTGGAGACGTCCCACCCTACTTGGGTTTTGACTTAATTTAGTTGGATCTATCTAATATTAGGATCATATTTCTAAGTGTGAGCGTCCCACCCTATGGGCTGATTGACCAAATTTAAATCCAATTTAATTCCAAATCAAATCCAATTAGATCCAAATTAAAATTCAAACCAATTTAATTGTACATTTAACCACTTTTCAAATGCATGTTCATGCAAATTCAAATGCATATTTATTTTGAATTAAATTTAATGACAATTTATTGTAGATGAAATTAAATTCTAAAGTCCATTTAAACGAAATCCATTATTAGAATATCTAAGATCTAGACTCTATATGAATTTAGAGATGTCAATTGGGTCAGATATTTTTTGACATCCGACTCGGATCCCAATTCAATTCTAATATAAAAATTAAATTACTAATAAGAATTCAGACCACATTTAAAACATAATCCTAATATATGAATCCATTTATTTGATTTACTAATTGACTTTACGCTCAAATTGGGTTATAGTTGTATTACGAAATTCCATCATTTTGAGGGTCAAAATTACACTCAAATTGGGTTATAGTTGAAAAACACAGTTTTGACTTTATGATATATCATGATTTATCGTGATATTTTCAAAGGCTGATATAGTACAAAAAGTGCAATATTTGCAAAATAATTTTATTTTAAAAATATTGCATTTTATTATCATACTAATTTGACAAAAACAATTTTGAGCTTTTTCTTATTTTATTTATATTTTTAAATATATGTTTTATGTTGTATATATTTTTTATTTACATATGTTGATATCTTCTCCTTATTTCTTCAAGAAAAACAAAAAATTTCAAAATGATATGAGATTAAAACTAACACATCTTTATTTATTTATAAGACAAAAGGAGTAAATATGTTCATACTTGTATATGCCGATGATATAATTGTCACAAAAAGTTCTTCATATCATATAGAAAGGTTGATCTCAAAACTGGGAACATAATTTGCCTTAAAAGATTTTGGGTCAGTCCACTAATTTTTGGGTATTAAAACCACTTGGTTGAATGATACATTGATTTTATCTCAACAAAAATATATTATAAATCTAATTCAACAAGTATCTTTGTAGGGAGCGAGACAAGTTTCAACCCCCATGGCCACTTCTCGTCCACTCTTTACAGAAATAGGATCAACATTCAAAGATCCATCTCTATATAGAAGTGTTGTAGGAGCCTTCCAGTATGCCACTATAACTCATCCAAATATTTCATGTGATGTTAACCGAGTTTGTCAATACATGATACTACCAACATTCATTGGAGTGCAGTAAAGTGAATCCTCTGATACTTGAAAGGAATTCCAGATTATGGAATAGTTCTCTCATTAGCAAAAAAAAGTCTGAATATTTCTGCCTTTTCATATGCAGACTGGGGTAGGATGTCCAGATGACAGAAAATCTATAGGTGGCTACTCTGTCATGGTTCGTCAAAACTTAGTTTCATGGAGCTCTAAAAAGCAAGCCACAATTTCAAGGTCAAGTATCGAGTCAAAATAAGAGCTCTTGCCAATGCCTCGACAGAAATAATGTAAATACAAAACTTGCTTCAAGAATTAGGAGTACATTCTAAGGCTCCACCTACCTTGTGGTGTGAAAATATTGGAGCCTCATATCTTACTGCCCATCCAATGTTTCACAGCCAGAGTAAACATATCAAAATTGATATACATTTTGTTCGAGAAAGAATAACAAAAGTGCAACAAGTGAAATACATCGCTTCCAAAGATCAAGTAGTAGGCATTTTGTTAGAAAAGGTAACTGTCCAGGGGCTATTCTGGACATGATCCTCGGATGGAATGATTCTAGGAGTTGATTTCAGTTACTGCCATCCTTGAGAATCCAAGATTATCGCAAATCTGCGTTTTGAATTTTCATCCTTATCATTCTATTGTTGTTTACTTATATATTGTAACTGAATAGTGTATATAAGCATATAGCTACACGCTGAATAAAACCAAAACATTCACGTGTATTCTTTCTCTATTCACTGCTTCTTCAGATCTTTTAACATGGTATCAGAGCCTTGGGTTTTCTGAGGTTTTCTTTTCTGTTGTTGTCATGGTGGACCTTATGAGTGTTGCAAAACTTATCAATGTTTGCCCCATCTAACTTATTTGTTGCTTTAATCTAGATTAGTTTTACAATCTGCACATTGGTTGTCTAGATCACGTTCATAGTCTGTGCATCATCTTATTTGCAGTACCTTCAGTGTTGCATTTTTCATCTGTCGCCCAAATCGTCTCTGATCCACCACCATTTCTGCTGCTTTTGCATGGAACACAACAACAACCCTAAACGGTTCCCGTTGGGGTGCCATGTTGCTTCTGTTACTGAGCAGACTACACATCTGCTTATTTCCTCCAGATCTACTGCATCTCCCATTGGCCTGTGAGATCAGGCTTCTGCACACTTCCTTCCCTACTGGAGCAAGTTTAACGTGAGCATCTCCTCACCATACTCCAAGATCACATTATAAGATCTCAGCTACGTACTGCACAAAGGAAGTTGTGCACCTTCATCCCAAGGGCACCATGGCAGGAGAAGACGTCAAAACATACCTTCAACCTCAAAACAAAGAAACTACGGAAGATAGCCTATATTACATCCATCACTCGAACAACCCAAGTACCATGCTTGTTTCTCATTCTTTAACGAGAGATAACTAACCCACATGGCAGATTGCCATGATCATGGCATTAAATGCCAAAAACAAAATGGGATTTGTCGATGAATCAATCCTGAAACCAGATTCGCTAGGCCCTTTAGTTGCAGCCTAGAATCGGTGCAACAACCTCATTCGGCCTTGGATTTTAAACACCATACACATGGATCTTGCTGCAACTGTCATCTATGCACAATCTGCGGTCGAAGTGTGGGTCAAATTGAGTGAACAATTCACTCAAGTTGATGCACCACGAGTGTACCAGATTCAACATCAAATTTTGAATTGTAAAAAAGGGCAACAGTCCTTTTGCCATATATTAGAGCAAGATCAAAGCATTATGGGATGAACTCGCTTCCTACATATCCTTGCCCGTATGTACTTACGGTGCTATGAAGAAAGTGTATGAATTGCAACAACATGATCAACTAATTTAATTCCTAATGGGGTTGAATGAAAGTTACAATCAAGTCTGAAGCCAAATTCTATTGATAGAGCCATTGCCTACCACGGCCAAAGCCTATTCTCTCCTAATGCAGGAAGAAAGACATAAAGAACTGAGCGTGGTAATATCAGTAACCGACTCTATTGCTGCCAATATCTCTTTACCAAACAATTACAGAGAGCATCAAGGACGAGGACGAGGGAAACCTCGAATGAAATACGAACATTGTGGTAAATTGGGACATCTAAAGGCAAAATGTTATTTTTTGGTGGGGTTCCCAAGTAGGATGAATTCTTCTAATGCTCATTCAAGGCCCAAGGTAAATGCCACTACATCGGCAAACACAAACCAGCCCATAAGAGAGCCTAACACAAATCAAGTGAGTCTCGAACTACTCAAACAAATTGTTGAACTCATGACCAAGGCCAACCAAGGTAAAACTGAACCACTTCCGAATGTATCAGGTGTGAACCTAAACTTATCTTGTTGTCTTGTTTCAAACAAATTTTGGACACTGGAGCCACTGACCACATATGCAACAACTTGACAATGATAGAGTCACCAAAAAAATTTCTCCATCCATCCGTCGGCCTCCCTAATAGAACTCGTGCTAATGTCACCTACATAGGTACCATAACTATCACTCCCAGTCTCATCCTCAAAGATGTCCTATGCGTACCAGAATTCCAATTCAACCATATTTTCATGCCCAAGTTTTGTGTTGACTCCAAATGTGATGCAATATTTAATGATATTTTGTGTATCATGCAGGACCAACACTCAACGATTACTATTGGAACGGGTAAATTGCAAGGTGACCTATATGTCCTTGAGCAATCCGATCAAGTCATCAACTCTTCCATCATCGATAAGTCAAATTTATGGCATTGTCACCTCGAACATCCATCAAATTCTAGAACCACTTCTCTACTTGGTACTAATTTCATTGAGCATTTTAAGCACATAGACAATTGTCATATTTGCCATCTAGCTAAAGACTCTAGACTTTCATTTCCCAGCAGTGGAGTTTCTACCTCTAAAATGCTTGATTTGATTCATTATAAAGTATGGGGAGGATCATATAAAACTGCATCCCTTAATGGTGCCTATTATTTTCTAACAATTGTTGACAATTTTTCAAGAGCCATTTGGGTTTATTTAATGAAGTACAAAGACGAAACCTCTTCCATCATTAAAAATTTTGTGAACCTTATTGAAAACTAATTTGGAATACGAATCAAGAAAATACGAAGTGACAATGGGACTGAGTTTTTTTCACAAGAAATGTAGTTGTTTTTAAATGAAATGGGGATAGAACGTCAACATAGTTGCGTTGCCACACCCCAACAAAATGGAGTAGTAGAATGCAAACATCGTGACCTTTTGAACACTGCATGTGCTCTTCTTTTTCAAAGTGGCCTATCCATTAAATTTTGGGGAGAAAGTATCATGACTGCAGCTTTTTTTCTCAACTGATTACCAACTAATGCGATTTTAAACAAGGTTCCTTATGAAATTTTATATAATCGTCCTCCAAAATATGAACATCTTTGTGTTTTTGGTTGCCTTTGCTATGCCTACAACATCCATAAAACCAATAAGTTTGATAAAAGAGCCCGAAAATGCATATTCATAGGTTACGCATTTGGCCCAAATGCATACAAATTATATGACTTAGAAAACCACATCGTTTTTACCAGTTGAGATGTTCGTTTTTATGAAAATAATTTTCCATACCAAGAAAATAATGGCCCCCAAATGGGTGAATATCACATTGTTCTCCCTTTACCTTTCGATGAACAAATTGCTTTCAATCCATATCCAGGCGCAGGCATCAATACCAACCACAGCCATATACCCACCGAACCTCCAACCCAACCTACAAATTTTGAGTCTACGCCTGAACCTACCCATTCTCCAACCCCGGTTCAACCCATTCGCCGATCTACACGACACCATTATCCACCTACTCATCTCAAGGATTACCACTGCCATGCTCTCTTACCCGAAGCCAACACCAATCACAAGAGTGTTGCTCCCTGCAAGCAAAAAGGAACATGTTATCTGATTGTTTCACGTTTGGATGATCATAGGTACTCTTCAAAACACCGTTGTTTTCTCACCAACCTAATTAAGGACTTTGAGCCATCCACTTTCCACCAAGCCATGCAAGATGATAAGTGGCAAAACGCCATGCAAGCTGAGATTCGAGCATTAGAAGAAAACAATACTTGGACCCTCACGAATTTACCTCTCGGCAAATATCTCATTGGATGCAAATGGGTTTACAAGATCAAGTATCACTCTGATGGATCTGTTGAACGCTACAAGGCACGCCTCATTGCTAAGGGCTATACACAAACAGAGGGGATCAACTACAACGAAACATTTGCTCCTGTGGCTAAGGTCACCACCATTCGCTGTATTCTAGCCCTTGCCGCCATCTTTAATTGACATCTTTACCAGGTCGATGTTATTAATGCCTTCCTACATGGCGACCTCCAAGAAGAAGTCTATATGACTCTTCCACCAGGTTTCAGTCGACAGGGGGAGAACGTTGTGTGTCGACTAAACAAATTCATATATGGGCTCAAGCAATCTTCACGAAACTGGTTTGCCAAACTTTCGGATTTTCTCGTCAGCGTGGGCTTCCTCCAATCCAAAGCCGACTATTTTCTATTCTCGAAAATCATGGCTAGTGGAAAAATTTTCTTAGTAATCTACGCATTACAGGAGATGATTTGCAAGGAATATCACATCTAAAAGAACTCATCATGAGCATTTTCGATTAAAGAACCTGGGCAAGCTTAAATATTTTCTAGGAATTGAAGTTACCAGATCCAAGGATGGCATCTTCTTTTCACAAAAAAAAATATACACTCGGCATCTTAGAAAGCGTTGGATATACAGGAGTAAAACCTTGTGAGTTTCCCATGGAGCAAAATTTGAAACTCGACAATGAAAGTGACGAAATTCTCAAAGACCCTACGTTATACAAAAGAATAGTGGGAAAACTCATATATTTGACCATTACACGACTAGATATAGTTCACTCGGTTCATATTTTGAGTCAGTTCATGAATGAGCCAAGGATTCCCCACCAAGATGCAATGTACAGACTCCTCAAATACTTAAAGGGAACCATATCACACGGAATCATGATGTCATCACAAAGCAAGG
Organism: Nuphar pumila; assembly: GCF_984573655.1. NCBI lineage: Eukaryota > Viridiplantae > Streptophyta > Magnoliopsida > Nymphaeales > Nymphaeaceae > Nuphar > Nuphar pumila. The sequence continues at coordinate 50,016,023 of NC_143253.1, forward strand.
TCAATGTAACAAGTTTCTCTGACTTTAATTGGGCTTCTTACCCAATGATCTGGCGATCCACTACGGGTTACTGTGTTATGATTGATAAAAGCCCCATATCCTGAAAGACTAAGAAGCATACCACAATGTCAAAATCATCAGCCGAAGCGGAATATAGAGCAATGGCATTGGCATGTTGCGAATTAACATGGATCTGATATTTGCTTTAAGACTTGGGCATTGAACATAAAGGACCAATAAATCTATGTTGTGATAATTAAGCAGCAATGCACATAGCAACAAATCCAGTTTTTCAGGAACGAACCAAACACATTGAGATAGATTGTCATCTCATTAGAGAAAAAATTCAAGCAGGAGAGATTTGCATTACATTCGTACGATCGAAGGATCAAATTGCTGATATTTTTACTAAGTCCCTTGGACGAGAACAATTCGCCCACCTAACACGCAAGTTGGCCCTCATCGACATAGGAGCACCAACTTGAGGGGGAGTGTCAGAAATGGTAACTGTGAAGGGGCTATCCTGGACGTGATCCTCGGATGGAATGATTCTAGGAGCTGATTTCAGTTACTGCCATCCTTGAGAATCCAAGATTATCGCAAATATGCATTTTGAATTTTCATCCTTATCATTATGTTGTTGTTTACTTATATATTGTAACTGAATGGTGTATATAAGCATATAGCTACACGCTGAATAAAACCACAACATTCATGTGTATTCTTTTTCTATTCACTGCTTCTTCAAATCTTTTAACATATTTTTACCAAGTCTCTTTCTGCCGAACGTTTCAAACTGTTGTGTAACAAGCTAAACCTGACATCAGCCCCGTTGAACTTGCAGGGTATGTTAGAAGAATAGAAGGTAAGGCATGTCGTGAAGATGAGGATGACCAAAGAGGGATTCCTGCCAATGAGGGAATTCTACCATTAGGAAATGTAGCCCAACAGAATCAAGATAAAGATAAGCATAGAAGAGGACAACGTGCTGGAGGAGGTTATCATGAACCAAATGACAGTCTACGGTCTACAGTACATCTAATACTATAAATAAAGATCGACCCCTCTCTCAAGATATCATGTTCTTGAGAGTGGGTTCCGTGGATGTAGGTCTTAATAAGAGACTGAACCATGTAATCCTGTGAGAGTTCTCTTTGCATTTTAGTTTAATTTGATATTCTGTTAGATACAATAGAGAATAACCCATGGATGTGCTTGATTCAAGCTAAATACATTGAGAGGGAGTCCATGTGGGTTAGCAAGCCGAGCAGTCATTGCTTTGCGAGTTGAAAAAGTCAAAGGGTTTAAGCCCTCGGCAAACGGGTTCAATGGGTGCTTGGCAATCGGCAGACCATTCATTTTTTGGATGGACCATAGATAGGGCCGACAGCTCTGTTCTCTCTAATTCCTTGTATTGTAGATTGAGACATATCAAAGCAGCTGATGTTATCGATTGAGAGGTTGAACCTGGCTGCAACAGTATCAGTCTTTATAAGATCAGAATTGGATCGAAGAGAAGATAAAAGCATTTTGAAATCCAATTCTAATTTCTCAGCAAAAGTTGTTTTGCAGGTCATCCAGTCCAAAGGATTATTAATTCCTTACTGCCAGTTGTTCCAGAGCCACAACCACCCTTCGTTTTGTTGTTATGTAATGCTTGATGACTAATGATCAACTGGCACTAGGAAAGGAGTTGGCAGACCCAACACCATTCACAAGAGGATGGTCTTTCCAACTCCATCCTCAACACCACCTTTTGTCAAAACCATAATTTAGCAACACAGAAAGGGTGTTCTGATCTCAATGCAGGGCTCTCAAATAAAGCCTAAGGCTATGTTTGGAAATCAAAGAAATGGGCATCTCTTTGGAATTTGGAAATGGTGGGTTCCGTCGGTATGGTGATTCGTTTAGACTTAGAGAAACAATCGGATTTTCAATGAATATAGCACCTGCACCAAAGCTTTGCACTACAGAATTCAATCAGACATCCAAAACTGTGAAAGAACTAAGTGGGAGGGGATAGATATTTCTTGGATTGGCGAAGTCAGGCTTGGCCACTGCAGAAGTCACATTTGGGAGTCCAAGATTTCTTTTGCTCTGTTCTATTATGCTATTTTTGCTTCTGTTACTGCTTTCCCCTTGCATCTATTTTCATCTCTGCAGGGTACCCTCTCCTCACCCTATGATTGTTTTGTGCTAATTCACTCCATCTTTATTGAGATTAGCGTTCATGCTTCCCTAAAAAAAAATGTTCTAAAGACAGCTTTTGAACTTAAGGCTGGGTGGTTGTGTCCTCAACCGGGAGTTTTACCTTGCAGATAGGCAGGCCCTCGATTCTGGTTTACTGCTTTTCTTCATCATTAAAAAAAAAGACCTTTGAAATTTTCCAAAAGTCGGTAAATGCATTTTTTGTTAAAGGGTGGAAACATAGTTAAGTCGCTCATTCTTTTAAGTACTGTCCAGTAGTTAGAAGAACGCAGTATCGTGTGGTGTGTCTATACCATAGGCATCGACTTCCTTCTCAGGAGGTGGAGTTTGAACTGATGAAATGCATAAGCCAAAAGTTCACGGACAAGCCATTGGCAACAGTTGGGTTGTTTGCTTTTAAAATTGGTGTGGAAAGTTTGGTGCATAAGGAGTGAGATGGTTTTCACCAGCCGGGGTCCTGCTTGTCGGGCAGGAGCAGCCACTGCATGTCACTGTTGGGACGTTATAAGTTCGAATCCCAATGGTATTATTGTATAACTGGTAAGTTGGGGCCTTTTTTAAGTTTTTTTGTGAATCTTGCTAATGCATCATTAATTCATATTAGATTCATTTGAATATACCCACAAATATAACAAAAGAATAAACAAATAAATGTGCAAACCTAATAATGTACTTGCCATCTAAGTATTTTCTCGTAAAATTCATATTCTTTCAACACATTTTGACTTTTCTCACCAAATCTTTACAATTGCTTTCTTGCTTGGGGATGGGGTTTGAATGACTTTTTGTTGAGATGTCTCTAGTATGTTTTATAACTATCAACTACTTAAGAAATAAATAAAAGACATAAGACATCATTAAGTAAAAAATACTAAACTACCCTAACCCCATTACACTAAGAAGAAACACTAAAAATTAAATAAAGGACAAACACGTATAAATCATCTACAATACAAACATAATAAACCCTAAACTATAAATCACATGAAAATAATTAAATAAAATACACGACAAGCAAATAACCAAACACAAATACCCATGAGCCTAAATGATACCATTTTCTACAAAAAATGAAAAAAGTTCAGAATGAAAAATATATATAGTTTGTACGAAATTCAGCTTTCAACCTAACTGAAGTTACAATCTTGTCGGAATGCAACAATGAAGTGTCGCCGATGAATCACCGAAAAAGAGTTGTCAAAAATAGTTGCCAAAAAAATTGCTAGTTTTTTTTTTTTTTGCAAAAAATCAATCAAGTTGGGAACCGCAAAAAAAATCTAGAAAATGCGAAAATAGCCTAAGGGTGCAGATAATCCCTTTTTATACCATAGAAAATCGCAAACATGAAAATCACACTCTATAAGTATTAGATATATGTGATTTTACTAAGATATTTGCAAAGTTACTAGGTTTGCAAAATTTTTTTTTGCACCCTTTGTAAAAATCGCAAAAAAAAAAATTTGAGAGCATACACTTAAGTGAGGATTAACGAAAGGAGAAAGGAAGTTCGCATGGTTTTTCGAAACTTTGGTATAAAATATACAACTTTTTTAAAGTATTTATGATTTTATGATTAACAAAAAATGTCACATAAATAATATAAGTTTTTATGCACTTTATGAGGTCCGCAAAAAAAATGTGTGAAACTCTTTTTAAGTGGGAGTTTGGGATACCTGACGAGCAGAGTGATATATCGTGCAAATTGTGTGAGTTTCACACATGCAAAAGGTAAAAAGGTCCTAACAATGTTGGTTATTTGCAGTTTTTGTCGTCGGACGGATTTTAGCAAACTGAGGTTTTTTTAAAAACATGTCATTTTTTTGTCCAGGTCATTTTTCATATATTTTTTGTCTTTATATATATATATATATATATATATATATATATATATATAAAGAAGTTGGCAAAACTAGCTCAAGTGGTCTCTCTCCCAACCAAGGATCTTTTTCCAAAATTTTGTTATGTCGCCCCTTCTTATCTATGCCTTTCTTGGAGAGATGATCAGGTCAGGGTCACCTCCAACAAAGGCACTTTGGATGCCATTCATCTTGAAAATAAATGACACCCATCAAACATTGAATACGACTCATTGTGAGCCATTCATTTAAACCACTCCCGTCCATCCGAAACACGAATGACATGGAGAAAAAAAGTAGGGCTCATCCATGTGATGGGCATCTCATTCTTACAAGATTTCACTAGGGACGGCAGTGAACCGGGGTGGGGGACAAGGTCTCCACCCTCGCCCCGTCTCAAAATTCCACCCTCTATCCTCACCTTCATCCCCACACTGGTTTTGATTTTAACCTTCACCCCCGTTTCTTGTCCTCCATCCCCGTTCCAAATGGGGGGAGGGGGGTCGTTTTCCATCGGTCCACTGTCATCCTAAAAGAGTATTTTAGTATTTTACTAAGGGGACGGGATGGGCTTGAGCAAGGCGGGATGGGGAAAAGTGTAAGTTCATCCCCACCTCCGTCCTCACATGGGTTTTGATTTTAACCTCCATCCCTGTTTCATGTCCTCCATCCGCCATTGAAACGGGGCAAGGCTGGTCGGGGACCCGTTTTCCCTCGGTCCACTATCGTCCCTATATTGCAGTCCAAAGGAGTTCTGACGGCACTCAGACTTGATCCCATCTCTTTCTTGAAGTATCTTGACCCAACCTTTCCAAATTACGGAACTGGATGCCTATATATGCTAGTGAATTATTTCCAACATCATGACTGTAAAAACGATCATGGATAATCTTCGTGGGTCCTTGAGAAATGCCTATGTTGGCCGAAATAACTAAGTGGCCTCGATGTGGCATGCACATACATATATATCCATCATGATGTCCAAACTTTTTTGTACCCTAAGAGATGTACAAAAAAGTGCAACCAATCCAAGTGGTCTGCTCTATTTGGTGTGGGTCCCATCTCCAAAAAATCCATGAGCCAATGCTAATATCAATGAGAATTCCTTGTCTCTAACATTTTCTAAGTATGTTAAGTGGGGCGGATCCCGGTGGATCTGAACCCCGCAATCTGAGGGTTACAGAAGCATTGGCAACCATGTATTCTGCTCTCTTGGTGTGAGTCCAATCCCCCATATTCCACAAACCAATTGCCATTATGAGCTTTCAATTGCCCACAGAATTAGAAAGGGTTGCAAAAGGACTTTGTCCATATTTATCTAGACCCAGATCCAAAATGCTAGTTCCTTTACTTTTTGGCAAGATATTTATGGATTCCTTGACTGTAAAGATGTTGGTCGCTAGGATCCAAGTACCCGACCAGAGGCCAACATAATAAGACTGGGCCTAGACCCCCTCCGGTGATTGTGAAAGCTTTGATGGTAGACTTCTATTGGATGTGGGCAGTCAAATGCCCACACCACCACACATAACCCACTTTCACCTAGACCCAGTCCATGATCTAACCCTAAGTCCGAACCATTTTAATTACAACACAAAAAGCCAAGAACATTTTTTTCACTAGCTATAAACAAGTGCCAGGCCCTGTTCAATCCACATAAGGTTACTGCAAGGGCTGTTAATTTTCGAGCCCGGATCTGAGTTGGCCTGACCAATTAAAAACTGGTCCTGACTGGACCAACCTAAATATTCCAGTCCAATCATTAGAGCAAGATTTAGTGAGATCCATCAAGATCTGGTTATAAAATATTTGATGCCTGATCCTAATCAGATAAGTTTTATGATTGGATCCCAACAACTAATCTTTTCTTTGTAGATCATATTGTAACCTCTCTCTCTCTCTCTCTCTCTCTCTCTCTCTCTCTCCTTACATAGCACATGTGGGTGAGTTAAAAATTAATTTTGGAAATTAAAAGTGTCCATGTGTTTGATAAACGAGACTTTGACTCCTCAAAAATGGGATGACCAATATCCTATTGAATGATCAGACCAAAGAAGCTTGCTGGTTAACTTCAATACAGAAAAGAATGAGCTTGAACTTGTTGAGTTGTGCGGCTTAAACGGGTCGTTGAATGGGGCTTGATTGTGTTTGACTCTTTCTTAAGATCAATTTTCGGGGTATGTTTGGTTGGATCACATGAGATTCACTTTCTTGTACAAACGAGAAAATGAATCTCATAGGGGCCCAAATCTCATGCTCAACCGAACATGGGATTTGATTTCATATCACATGTTATTTGAAATCACGTCAACCCATGGGATCTCGAATCTCATGGGTAGGGGTGTGATTTTGAATCACATGATTCTAAATCAGACCCCCCAACATTTGTTTCTCTCGTCTTCTGAGCAGTGGGAAAATGCGAAGGAGGGCGAGGCAGGAGTCGACGTTGAAGACCTGGACAACATCAGACTAGCAGCCAACGACGATGAGCTTGTCATCAGGCCATAAGGCGCTGGAGAAGGCGACGTCGGGGATGGAGGAGTGGGGGAGGAGGGTGGTGGAGGAGAAGACAATGAGGGAGGTAGAGCAGGTGAAGACGAAGTTGTGGGGAAGGGTGGAGCAAAAGTGGATGGAGGAGACATTAAAGGAGGGGAGGTGAAGGTGGGCGGCGAGCTGGTGGGTCTTGAAGTAGAGGAAGGGGGATGGGGAAGAAGGTGGGGGTGGGCGGTGAGCTCTCTCTCTCTAGAACTCTCTTTGTGAAACAAGGGAATAGGGGATGAAGGGAAGGGACTCAAAGGAAGAGGGTTTAGGGTCAACTTACCAAACAAAAAATTTTAATTTTATACAAATGAGGTTCATTTTCTCAAACCAACCAAACATGAGAAGTGAAATCTCATGTGATTTACTTTCACGTGATTTTTATTCTCATGAAATTTGATTTTACTTTCACATTTGTAAAGAGCAACCAAATGTGCCCTTGGTAACCCGTAGTGGTAGGTTTGGAACAAAATTGCTTTTAAGAAAAAGTAAAAAGAAAGACAAGGATTCTTTTTTGTGGAAGGAATAGTATTAAATGAAGAGAGAGAGAGAGAGAGAAAGATTCTCTCTTTGAGGAGGAGAAGGCAGTAATTATGCTTTTCTTGGGGGTTTCAGAGGAGTGAACGAAGGAAGAGAGAGAGGCGGGAAGTAGCTCTCTTGGTAGTTGTATCTTATTGTTGAGAGGTTCACCGTAATGATGGATCGGTAGGCAGATTACATGCATTGGTACGAGTTTGAGAGATTGAAGACGATTGAGGTTCAGGGTGTAAACCCTTGTTTATTTTGGTTTTTTCTTGTACTACTTGATATTGGTAATAAAGGCTCTTGGTACTCTCCTCGTGTCATGCACGTGGGTGGTTTCATCAAATCATGTTGAACGGATTACCTAACATATGCTTATTCTTGGTAAAGTTCATCATGAATTTTTAGTGCATGATGATTCTTTACACACCAAAAGTCAGCATGAAACTCAAAAAACACATCATTATATTGAGTAAACTTTTAAACTGACATTAAATTTCTAATCAACTTAAGCACATGTAAAATGTCTTCAAGAGTAATTGATTGAAAAAGAGAAAGAGTCGATATGATTAATATGCAAACATGTTTCATCTCCAATCTTGACGTTGCCTGGAGCTGAATATTCTGAATGGGATGACAGGTTATTGATGTCATTTGTAATATGGCGAGTAGTACCCGAATCTGGGTACCAATTACCATCAAAGAATTGTTGCTCTTGGCTATTCCCTGGTGTGGTTATGTAAGCCTAAGGAGAACTTAGTTTTGCTAGAAGAAAGTTTATACACTGATAGCATTTCTTAGCAAGGGAAGCAGGCTTGTCACATATCTTGCATGTGGGTCTTAGTCAGTTATTTTGATTGAAGTTTCCACCATTATATGATATCCTACGCTCATGAAATCTTCCTTGAAAACCCTCACGATCACCTCTTCCTCCGTTGAAATTTTTACTTTGATTGAAATTGGATTTGGCAGCCATATTTGCCATAGGACTGATATATTATCAGTTATGTTTTCTTTAGATTCATAGAGTCAAGCCTCTTGAATTAGAAGCATGCCATGAAGTTCATTTAACGAGACTGAATCCATCCGAGTCTCTTGAATGCTAAATACTCATTAGGTAATCCCTTCAATATTTGCATAATCATATCATCTTCACCGACAGGTTTTGAAGCTATAGCAAGTTGATGAGCAATAGATTTTATTTTTTGAAAATATGCATGGATGGATTCGGACCCCTTTTTGATGTCTTGAAATTAGAATTTTAACTGCATCACTTTGGATCTAGAGTGTACAGCATAATATGCTTTTAGAGCATTCCAATCTTCAATGGATGATAATAAACCAAATATATTTGACTATGAACTTGTTTAGTCAATGAAGATAAAATCCAGCTTAATAGGGTCTGATCACGTCTAAGCCAATATATATAATCGGGGTTAATTCCCACTTAACCTTCTTTAAACTTTGATGGGGCTGGCTTGCTCCCATCATCAAATCCCATAAGATCAAATGAGATCAATATGGGTGTAAATTGTGATTCCCAAATTCAATAATTTTTGGCATTAATCTTAATTGATAACAGATGGTGCAGTGTATTTGAAAGCTGCAACATGGGTTGAAAAGAGCTCATGCTGGTAAGACCTGAATCAGAGATGTTGCCTGATGATGCAAAGTCGGTCATTGCTGCTGGAGAGATCTGGAACAAAAAACTGGAATGCTTCGAGATAACAAACTATCTGAAAGACGAGATTTAAATCTCAAACCAAGCTCGATTGAGAGACAAATGAGATTGCAAAGATCACAAGCTCAAATAATTTTTTTTTTTCAATGGCTCTGATACCATGAAAAAATAAAGCAAAGAACAAACTCACAAACAATCACATGCAATTTCTACTGATCTGACCTACGTCCACGAATTCACTCTCAAGGTTTTTCATTCTTTGACAGAGAGATCCATTTCATCATGTTTAAATACAGGCTCAAGGCAAACTTTTTCTTGCCTATTTTTTTCAGGACCTTTAATATCCAGGCTCTATTAAGAGTCTGATTCATGGGATGGACCTCTGGTTCGGTTTCCATCTTTATGATCATCTTTACATTTGGTGGTTATACACTTGCCATTCTTGCTGATAGAGTTGCATTTGGAAGATTGACTCTTTCTATGATAACGATCTCCACTAGGCTCACAGTTTTTATCTTTATCTTTAACAAGTACATTGAGTAAACCAGCTTTGGGTTAAAAGGAGCAAAACAATGAATGGTGTGAAGTTTAGGGTTTTCCTGAACTTGGTTCGTGTTATGAGTTAGATTGTTCGAGCCCTAGGAAGAGGGAGTGTTGGTTGAAGAGAGTCCATGCTAACGTGGAGAATGTTGAGTTATGTTTCTTGAACCACATAATAAGTCTCCTTCCTGAGATCAACTTTTGGTAATCCAAAGTGATAGGTTTGGAGTGTTAAGAAAAGTAAAAGGAAAGCGATAAATTCTTTTTGGGGAGGAGTTAGCATTAAAATGAAGAGAGAGAGTAAGATTCTCGCTTGAGGAGGAGGAGGTAGTATATATGCTTCTCTTGAGGGGTTGGAGATCGAGAGAAGCTCTCTTGGTAGTTGTCCTCTTTTGGTGTTAGAGAGGTTTTCTCTTGAGTATGGATCCTCAGGCAATTAGTATAACGGATCGCTAGGCAAACTACATGCATCGGTGCGGCTTTGGGAGATTAGAGATGATTGAGGTTTAGGGTGTAGTTGGTTTGGAACTCTCTAGTTTATTTTGAGACTCTTGTATTTATGTATTAATTTATATTAGTAATAAAATATCTTGGTACTCTCCTAGATGCAAGAGGTTTTGCCCAATCATGTAAAATCTATGTTCTTGTGTGGTTTATTTCTTTGCTGGATATATTGTCTTTGTATAAGTTCCCTATTTGCATCGATCTCAAATTTAACCTATTGTGATCTTAGGCACGAGCTCCGAAATCTCAAAAAGATTCTAGTCAACAAAGTTATCATAAAGTTTCAATATTGTATTAATATGGTTAGATAGAAAACACAGCAATGAAAATATGTTGAATCAAGAGCACACAAGTGGCCCCAAGGGGGGTTGGCATAGTGCGGTGGGGCCTGGGCTGCTAGACAAGCAGTCAAGGTTCGATTCTCATTAGCATCACCTCTTTGCAAGCCAATGTGTGGCATAAGCCGCAGGGGCAGGGGACCAAGTCTCAGAGTTGCAGGTTCAAAACTCAAATGGTATAGTTGTATAACGGATAGGGTTCTGCCTAACCCCAGCTTGCCTTATAAAAAAACAAATTTAACTTCAGCTCTTCATCTGACTATTTTTACTTTGAAAAGCTGGGTCCTGAAATGTCTTTTCAAGAAGCAAGGGTCATGTTTCGAATATCAAGCAAAAGGTGTACCCAAATGAAATATTTGCTAAATAATAATACCATGTTTACTTTTTCTTCCTTCTTTAAACCATTGAGGGTTAGACAGGAAAGTGCACGGACGCAATCATACAAAAAATAGTAATAACAATATAAGGATAATTAACAAAAAGAACATCTTTTATATCCTCATTTTATCTTTTTCCTCAGCCCTAACTTGTCACTATTACTTACAAATAGTGAAATTTCTAAAGTATCAAGAAAAGGTTACAAGTTTATTTGCATACAAATTAGGGAAACCCTTTTCTCTTGGCCTTATTTGGGAGTTGGATATAATACCAACACGTGCCTCAATAGTCAAGCTTTTAGTGCTTTGAACACCAAAAGAATTCACCAACTCTCAAGAAAAAGTAGCTTTCACATATTTATGGGTAAAAATTGATGAAAATAGTCGAGCATAATCATTCACATTCTTATATAAGTTGCAAATAATCGTCACACCATTAAGAACATCTTACTAGTAAGCATAGTGACAAACATTTTTATCGGCAATTTCTTATTTTTCAAAAACTCATGAGAAATTGAAAAAAATCCATAAATTTTGCATTTTTTTTTGGCAAAATTTTGGTAATAAAAAAACAAATTAAAAAAAATATAAAAAATATTTTTTTATAATAAAATAATAATAATAATTGTTTAAAAATAAAAATACATGGTTTTTTTGCGATAAATAGCCGTTTAAAACGTAAATGTCATGTTTAAATCACGGTATTTATGTTTTTTCATAAATCTCAAGATATTTTGTAAATCTCGCAAGAAATTGCCATTTTAAACTTTCAGGCAATTAATTTCTCACGATATATTATCGCAAGATTTTAGTAAATCTCGCGATATTTGTCACACTGCTAGTAAGAGCACAGCATAAACGTACCCACTGTACAATCAATAAAATCAGGTTTCAATCATGATGGTACAAAATCATGACTACGTACATCTGCATCTAACCAGAAAAAAAAAAATACTTGTGCTTTTGAAAAGATGAACAGGTAATTGAAAGGCAAGCTGGGGTTAGGCTGATCCCACTAGTTAATATTCAAGGTGCCACTGGGTTTTGAACCTGCAACGTCCCACCACAAGGAGACGTGCACTGACAGCTCCTACCAACCACGCGGAGCCCCCGTTGGTAGATGACCAGGTAACTTGGTTGCAAGTGACACCAGGCAATTATCGACTCTTACATTTTCAAATCAAACTAGTTCAAAACTTCATTTTCCTCCACTATGGGCCTCTTGAACACAAGCTTCCAAGCATGTGTGCCGGGAGGTACATGTGATCAAACTCACAAATATCGCTGATATCTTGAAAATATCGCCAAGAAACTACAACATTATCATTTTAATAAAAAAATTGCAATAAATTCATGATATTTACAGTTATATGAGCTATGTCTTTGGAAATTAAAAATGGGTTCCTATTATCATTTCATATTTTTGCTCCTAATTCTTTCATTTGTTTATTTTGGCTTATATTTGCCGATAACCACATGCAAAAAAACACATAATTTGTCAAAATTTTACGAGAATTTATCGGTTAGTTTTTTGTTCCAAACTTTTGTCACCATGCATGTGATCACGAGAGAGAGAGAGAGTCTAAGGTTGGGCTCCTAAGGAAGAGACCAATGGAAGTGACTGGCCTTCACATCGGTGCCCGCTGTTTATTTGGCACGTCCCTTTGGTTGGCCGACCACCACTGTCCTGACGCGAGGAAATGGACCAACTACGCAGGCCCTTGTGGGCCCACGTGAACCCACATGCTCTTGGATCATGCCACCACCACCCCACTCACGGATGGGTGCATCTCACACTAGTGGCCAGTGCGTGTTGGGATGAAAGCTTTTGGTTGCTATCCCCCACCTTGTATGCATCAATCATAGAGCACCAATATTGTGGACAGGACATCCCTTTTATTTTTCAACAAGTTCATAATATTCCATCAAAGCATACACATCAATGTCTTTCGAGCCCTTACACACCACATGCTTACGAGAATATTAGATATACCTCATGAGTGTTTATAGTTAACTAATATATATATATATATATATGTGTGTGTGTGTGTGTGTTCTTTGATATATAGAATTAGAACCAATTTGAAACCTATATCTTATTTGCCGAATCATTTTTCAAAAAGATTAAAAGTGTCTCAGACCGAGCCAGAATAAGGCATGTGCAGTGCGGAGCTCTATTGAGTGAAGAATGCATTGAATGTAGGAACGTGAGGTATGCATTGGCTTGATGGGTGACGTACGGTGATAACACGGTATGTGATAGGCAATGGTATCATCATTAGTGCATCGATGTGGCGGCACAGACGTGAAGCGTTGTTTGGTTAAGCAGTATTAGTGAATCAAAGGATATTAACTTTGAAGATTTAGTTAATGATCTTTCGACTTAGCAGAGTTTCTCATGCGTAGTGTTTGGATGAACGGGTGTGTGTGTGTTAGGGTTAATTCCCCCAAGAATCACCTTAGGTGATTCCAACCGAGTATGGTAACCTTGGGCTAGGTGAGTGAATGCTTAGGCGTCAGTGAATGAGTCTAGGTGGTGCTCTTCACTATAGTGTTTAATCATAAACTGGTTTTTTGGACTGAGAGCTGCAAGGTTTTGTTCCTTCAGTAGGGAGGTTTTGTTGTAACGTGCGCATAGAGTCGCAATACGCTCCATAGCACACAAGGCTAAGGCAAGTTTGTACCCTTTTCTTTAGTGTTAGCAAGTATGGGATGGATATGCACGAAGTGGCATGAACAAAATAGAATACGCATTTGAAGATGTGCTTAGTCAGCTTTCACCAGGCAGTTGCACACGAGGTAGTGTGCATGGTCAATGAAATGATTCAACACATGAAAAAGTATTGGTGTGTGGCCTTTGGCAATTAGGTTGGCCAGACTGGCGCATCGCAGGTTTGCAAAAAATTTCATGTCCGTGATAAATTGACATCAGAACAAAAAGATTTACGGAGACCTTGTTGTTCGTTGAGTGTGACACTGAAGAAGACAGTGATGATTTATCCTTGTTACGCAAATTTGCTCAGCTAAAGTATTATTGACCGAGCACAAAAGCAAGATGTTGGCAGGGTGGTATGGGTCATCTTGTCGATGGTAATCAAAAGTGTAAGGTTGTTGTTTAGTTGGTTAAGATAACATGGTTAAGCCAAAGATTTCTACCAGTTATGTGTTAGGCTCGCAGGTGGAGCGTGGTGTTTGTTTTGTGTATGCAGATAATGCACATTGGATTCAGCTGAATGAATTTGCACCGTTAGGTATGGAAGACTCAATTGAATTTCTATATTTTATCCCAAAATTGTGGGTTAGCTGAGTGCCTATCTTAAGCAGAATGCTTGTTATTTTGGTCCCTTGAGTTGGCAGTTCTTATATAGATTGTGTGTGCAGAAAAAATTATTATTTTTGGCTCATCGATTTGGTTCCTACAGGAATGTTTTGCTAGCTCCGAATGAGAGTTACACTGTGCTGACTTCGGATGAGAGTTGCAGCATTGGATTGTATTGCCCCTTATGTGAACGAGTACCTAGGAAAATGCTTTAAAAAACCACTTTGAGGTGATACACAAGTAGGCATCCCATACTTGAGGACTAATTTGGACTGTTGCAAAATTGTATGTTGGTGCCTTAAGGGAGTTGATATCACTGTGGCATGTGTTGTTTGTCATCCTTCTCTGCAAAGACCACAAAAGGCTTGAAATTGCCCTTACTAAAGTCAGAAGACACCCCAGCCATGAGCATGAAGATGACATGTTTATCGTGTGAGTGAGAATGATCCACTTGTGTATGAGACTGTATTAGGATCCCATGAGTGAATAATGCTCGATGTTAAAGAAGTGAAAGATCGTTGTCTAAGTGATTAGAGTTGCATTAAGGAATGGGACCTAGTGTGTTAAATGTTGCGACGATGGAAGATGAAAACCATAACAAGTTAAGTAGGGTGAATAAAAGTAGACCAAAGATAAGTTTCAAGAGAAACTAGCATATCAGTTAAGGTTGTGTTCTTACCTGCATTGGCATTGTCGAGGACGACAATGGTTTAGGTGGGGGAGAATGTCTTAAATCGAGCTTTTGAAATGGGGCATGTGCAGTGCAGAGCTCTACTGAGTGAAGAATGCATTGAGTATAGGAACGTGCAGTATGCATTGGCATGATCGATGATGTACGGCGATAGCACAACACATGATAGGCAATTGTATCGTCGTTAGTGTATCATTGTGTTTAGGCACAGACGTGGAGTGTTGTTTGGTTAAGCAATGTCAGCACATCAGAGGATGTTGCCTTTGGAGATTTAGTTAATAACCTCTCGACTTGGAGGAGTTTTTCACGTATAGCGTTTGGATGCACGGGGGTGCGTGTGAGTTAGGGCTAATACCCTCAAAGATCGCTTTAGATGATTACAACTGAGTATGGTGACTCGGGGCTATACGAGTGAATGCCTAGGCACCAGTAAATGAGTCTATGTGGTGCTCTTCATTATGGTGTTCAATCATCAACTCGTTTTCAGACTGGAGGCCACAAGGTTTTGTTCTTTTAGTGGAGAGGTTTTGTTGTAGCGTTCTCATAGAGTCGCAATACGCTTCATGGCACACAAGGCTAAGGCAAGTTTGTACCATTTTCAAA
Source organism: Nuphar pumila (assembly GCF_984573655.1). NCBI lineage: Eukaryota > Viridiplantae > Streptophyta > Magnoliopsida > Nymphaeales > Nymphaeaceae > Nuphar > Nuphar pumila. The sequence goes on from NC_143253.1 coordinate 50,031,200, forward strand.
AGTGTTAGATAGTATAGGATGGCTATGTATGAAGTAACATGAACCAGATAGAATACGCATTTGGAGATAAGCTTGATCAGTTTTATCTTGGCAATTATGCATGAGGTAGTGTGTAGAGCCAATGAAATGATTCAACACATGAAAAAGTGTTGGTGTGCGGCCTTTGGCTATTAGGCTGGCCAGACTGGGCAGTCTAGCACATCGTGGGTTTGCAAAAAATTCTATGCCCGTGACACAAAGAATGGACCAATTAATACTCATGTTGAATTAGGCTAAATAAGTTCATTTAAATTTCAAAAGCCATAATAAATAAAGAAATAAATAAAATACAAAGGTTAAAAAAGAGTGTTGATTCAACCACAATTTAGCTTGAGATCCTGAAGCGAATTGTTTTGGAGCTGATTTTTGGCCGATTAGATTCGATTGCGAAAGACAATGGACTAATGGATGATCGGGTTTACGTTAGCTTTGGGTGGTCTTTAGGCACATTTGGCTGGACGACACATCAAGTTTCAATTGATTTTTTTTATAGTCCAAGAGAAAAAAAAACCCTATCACCAACCGCACATTGCCTAGCCTCCGGTTGATAAAAGCCTTGAGGTCCAACACCACCACCACACACACACACACACACTCACCTACGAGTACATCCAGCTTCAGCCTTGCGGCAAAGGATGCCACCCATGGATTTCGAACTTGTGACATCCCGTCAACTTGGTGACATTCACAAGTAGCCCTTACCAATTGAGCAGAGCCCTTGTGGTTTTTTTGACTGACCTTGCTCTTGCCTGCAAAGACAAGGTTCCTTTAATTTTGTCAAAGAATAATGAGTCCCTTCAACAACATGCCAGACCCATGGATAGGACACATCAGAAGGTGAATTAATAGGGGCTTTATGTAGCACCTATGTGACAAATATAGAATATTTTCTGAAACTATCAGGAGAAAATATGATATTTTGGCAGAGATTTTAGATGTTTAATAGATCACAATATATCGAAAACTGAGTAGATCATGAAAAAACATGATATTTCTAAAAGACTTTAGTTTCATTCTAAAATTTGTTCTTTCAGATGTCAATCTTATTTTCAAATTTATTTAATTTCCTGTGCATGGGAAAGTAAAAAAGTCTCAAAATCACCTCATAAAGAGGCGTATAACTCTCTCATATCCCCAAAATTTCAAGATCCATCATATCAACTCTTGAGACTTATTCACCAAGGAAAGATTCGCTCACCCGCATGGACCAGAATAGGGATGTTAACATTGTGGGTCAGGATTTGACATTCAAGCAACCTGAATCCACTTAGTTTGCATTGGTATGCCCACAACATAGCTAGTTAGATTGATCAATGGATCTGGTTAATGGGTCACCAAATCCAAATCCCTAAGAAAAATGAGAACATCCAACTATCACAATAATACACACTTTGTTCCATCAACTTTAACATAAAAGCTTTACCTGTTAAGCATATGGAACTGATATGTTCCGGATCATACCTGGAATGAAGTCCAAAAAAAATAACAAATATCAATGATACTTTGAACGATTTAATCCCTATATTTCTAAGGGCGATACATTTTTGAAATCAATGATGCTATTTTCAAAAGTTGGCCTACTTTGAAGATTTTGTGATTTTATCATAATGTTCATTACAATTTACATATTCTGATATTTTCTAATTCAATTTTTTAATTTTTAGTGCTACATTTTCCCTCTGGGACAACATCCATCTATCAAAATTTCTGAGATTGGTCTGAACCCCATGATCAATAAACACTATACGTAGCTAGTCCAAATTCAGGTATACCATGTCAGAGCTGGATCCAGACCCATATTATGATTCGAGTGGCTTAGAACATGGTCCATGTGCTCAACTCATCCGGTCCCCAATCTGTTCACCCACCGACTCGACTGATCAACCACTCGTGAGCTCATCCACCATCGCTGCACTCATACACACGTACGACACGTGCGACGACTCGTGCCTTAGGATTAACTTTTTTGATTTTTGTTTTTTTATAGAGAAAGATTCTTAACTTTTTTGTTGGTATATAAACGAGGAAAAAAATAGAAAATCCCAGAGAGAGAGAGAGTAGGTACCTCCCATGTGGGAGTTTGGGCCACCCCACCTCGCCGGACGGTGGTTTCTCGTCGCCGGAAAACGGCACCCCAAGGATGGCCGATGCATGCATACGCTTTCATTAGGATTGTCTCCCTAATATATTGGAGGCAAGCATCTCCTCACCCCGTTTACATAAATTAGGAGGCATCAATTTTCCTACCATCCGTGGCCCATCTTTTTATTTTCTTGCTCCTCGTAACACGAGAGAGAGAGAGAGAGAGATGATCATGACAGGCTCGCTGCTGAGCACCAACATGAGGTAAAAGCGGTTTTCTGACGAGCGAATTCTGCTTGGGAGGTATTCCGTCGGAGCAATTTGGCGTTTGGGGTCTTTCATGGATGGTCGATGCAGCAACCGATTCATGTAATACCACTGGGTGCTGCTGCTTCCCTGTAGTAAGGTGGTTTTCCGGCAAAGGGAGTTGACCATAGCTGGTATTTCGTTGCTGGGGTTTTGCATGGTTGGTGGACTCAACAACTGGGTCGATCGTGGGGACCATAGTCAGGACTGCTCTCTTTTTGCTTAAAGCGGTTTTCCGGTGCCGGAATTCAAAAGCATTTAAGGCAAGTGGTGTGGTTACAGGGTAGCAGGCGTTTGTGTTTTTGCCACAACTGGAAGATTCTTGAAAGGTACGCCCTTCTTCTTTTACCGTTTTATTTTCTGCTTATTTTAATATTTTGTTTCTCTATACTCCTTGCTTGATTCTTGGTAGTCAGTACTTGTAAGATTTATTTTATTTTTTTCAAATTTCCCTTTCTCTTACAAATCTCGCAGTCTTATTGTGTGTTGGGGTACCATGGCATGGACATCTCAAAGGAACTGGCATTCATGATGCACATTTCCTTGTTGGATATAATATGGATTTGGACATGGATATGGCAATATGCCATCATATGCATAGCCACTTATATCATCGACATTTTGAAAAATCGTGAATTTAACATGATATTTTCAACAACGACTAGTTTTTTGTTAAAAGATAATTTAAAAAGGCAACCTATTTTGAAAATGATTGTGTTGTTACTGTAATGTGCAACCACCAGCAGAATCATACTGGCCATCCATCGTGGCCTTGATAGACGGCCAGCACCAAAAATGCAAAAAATGCTGAAAAACAGTATTTTTTTGCTTTTTAAAAATCGGTAAAACACTAAAAAAGACACAGATGTTCTTTTTAAAAAGCCTTTTAACGACCTTTAGCGGCGCTATGAAAGCCTAAAGCTTAAAATTTGGAAAAACACACTTTTTAGCAAGTTTTTTTCGTATTTTTTATGTTTGCACCATGATTGTGCTGGTAGTTGTGCACCTTTTATATATATATATATATATATATATATATATGAAAACTGTTGGTGATACACTATAGTATTAAAGGGCATTCATAAGACTAAACATTTTATGGGCTGTGATAAGACGGAATATGGGTAGAGGGCATCACACCTTTTTAAGATGTTATTCACTTCACCAATAAGATTTTTCATCCCGGAGATTTTCCCTTGAGGCTTTGAATTAGATTTGTTAAATATGCATTTAAGATTGGACTCTGCTGATAAATATGACAATGCCAATCCTCAAAAGTCTAAGAGTCAAAAAGGTCCCATCTTTAATGAGGATTTGGATATATATGAAAAGTAGGGCTAATTTAACTTTTTAGGAAAAAGATATCTTTTGTTCTAAATACTGCTAGATATTGGTCTTCCCATTAGCTAGGGCATTCATATCTACGGATATCAAATGTTTGGCCGATGGGTGTTTTCATCCACTCACTTATCCTCCAAGAGTGATATTATAATTTGAAATTTGGTGTATTGTGCTTCACCATACAATATGCCAGATCATCTTACCATCCAAGAAACCAAGATAAGTTGGAAAGCCGATAGTGGTGTTAAAAAAAAATCCAAGCCCAGGGTTCATCTAGCTAAATATAAGAGGCTTTGGAGTTTGGAGAAGTGACTAGGGATGGCAGTGGACCGGGGGACAACAGAGCCCCGCCCGAACTCGCCCCGTTTGGACCGGGGATGAAGGGCGTGAAATGGGATGGAGGTGGGGATGAAGGTTAAAATTTATACTGGTGCGGGGATGGAGGTAGGGATGGACTTACGCTTTCTCCCGCCCCGCCCCACTTCACCCTGTTCTCAACCCTTCAATGAATGACTATAGACTAAGGAAAAATGGGGCCCCACACCGCCTCGCCTCCGTTTGGATTGGGGATGGAGGTTCAGATTTTGAAACGGGGCAGGGGTGGAAACCTTGTCCCCCACCCCCGCCCGGATCCACTGCCATCCCTAGAAGTGATCACGAATATTGAAGCTTGGCGACTCCTTGGGGTCGAGGGGTAAACCCTTGGAGTTTTATGCCCACATGGACAGAGACCGTACGGCTGGCTGAGTCAGCACGGCTAGGTCTCTGTGCTTGGGGCGGTTTCTCAATAAAAAAATAAAAAAATTGAAAACAATTTGTTTAAAGATGGCCCTTTACTCAGTGCAAAATATAAAAGGCGCAAGGTGTGCACTTTTGTGAATTTTATCATCATAAGTAGTATACGGTTTGTCTTTGAAAAAAAGTACATTAATGTCTAGATTTGTTTAAGATATGCACGTGTGCATAAGATTTAATGACAACTCTTTTCTTTGAAAAAAAAAATAATAAATGCTGAGATTGGATCAGGTCAGGACACCCTGACGATACCCGCGGTGCATTAGATGTTGTTCATTCATGTGATGAATGGCAGTCGAAAGCATCATCTTTTCTGCTTTGATTTCAGCCATTCATTCGCTGCCATTCATCTAAAATATAAGTGACACTAAAAAAAATTGTGGGACCCATCCATGAAGCAAGCTATCAAGTCAATGACGCGCGCTAATATCATTGTACATACAATCTAGCAGAGCACATTATATGTTGCACTTTTTTTCTCATTTTTTTATCTAACATTACAAATATGACCTTTAGGATCATGTGTTTGCAACATATAAGTATAGGTGTTTTAAGATATTCAAAACTCAATGATCTATGCACAATATTTCAATATTTGATGATGCCAAGATGCAATCTTTAGTAAACAAACCATGTTGAACCCATCAATAACGTCAGATTCAGTGAATGCAACTTTCCAACTAGATTGTACTTAGCAATATATATATATATATATATATATATATATATATATATATATATATATATATATATATATATATATATTAATTAGTTAGTGTTAGCTGCCTGGGCAACTACGGACGGTTCGCCCTAGGGGTGGCAAAACCTGACCCGACCCGTCAACCGGCCTCTTAGGCCGGTTGCTTAAACTAACCTGTTTAATAAATGGGTCGAACCGCCTAACCCGTTTATTAAACGGGTCGGGTTCGTGTTAGGGGTATGCCAACCCGGCTGACCCGTTTAATAAACGGGTTAGGCGGACGGGTCAACCCTCCAACCCGACCCACCAACCCATTTACCCGGCCCAACCTTTTTATTAAACGGGTTGGCGGGTCGTGTTGGGTTACCCGTTTAATAAACGAGTCGGGTTCATGTTTGCCACAGCCGACCCGTTTAATAAACGGGTCAGGTTTGGGTTGAGGTATACTGACCCGCCAACTCGCTGGGTCGACCCGCCAACCCGATTGCCACCCTTAGTTCGGCCACAGTCGAAAAAATGTGCACGTGCAAACCTGGACGCACCTAAGTTTCGACTAGACCCATTTAGTTCCAGTTGGGGCGCAAGAACCTGTCTTCCTTGGGTTAGCGGTTGGCCCAGCTGTCTGATTCTTTCAATGTCTTGTGAATGACCATGGAAAGACTAGGACTACTGGACTCACAAATTGGGTTTCTGCAGTAGTTGGACTGACTCCAAACAGAAATCTAAGTTTGTGGACGTCATTGTTGTGGTCTCTTAGCTTAGCTGGACTTGGCTTGGAACCAGTACATAATAGACTCGGGCCAGTTGCAATATATTCACTCGAAGGTTGTGTAGAGCCACTTAATGGATCGGTGTTCTTGATTCATGACCGATCCGTTAAGTGGCCTATCAAGATGGTGTGTTCGTTGAGGGCGTTTGATACCATGGATACGTTTTTCCACAGGGAGAAATTTATCCAGGAAAAAAGTCCCACTTGACTTTTTCCCTCTGCTTTTTGAGGATGTTCACCCCCAAAAAGGGCGAAAGGAAGGAGCCCCGGGGACAGGGTCCTAGCCTCAGAGTTTTACGCTGCCGGCACTACGGCCGTAGGTATGGAAGGATGAGCCAGCACGACCAAGTCTTTGTGCCCTGAATGAATTTGGATGGATGCATTGGACAAGGCTGATCTCAGGGAGGCTAGGTGGGTCGGGACCGACACTGACACAAACTGGAGACAATATTTCCAATTTTGTCTTTTCTTATTGCATAAAAAAAGAACACGACAATATTTGCAAATATTTTTAAGTAGGCCACTAGGTCTTGGATTTTAAGTAATTTAATTGATTAAAATTATTTTTGGTAGTATTTTAATATATACAAATATATTTTTGATTGAAAATATTATTCAAAATATTAAATATTATTAAAAATAGCAAAATGTTCTCACTGCATGTCATAATACGTCACGTGGCGCTTTAACATGTCCCTATGACATACTAATTGTGAAAGACCGAATCCATGGGACTTTTTTCCAAGCCTTTCCTAAATCCATAGTTACAAAAGTCTAAAAAATGAGAAATAACGACCGCAAAAATCTCGTGAGGACTTGTTAATTTTTTATGTTCTCAAGGTTTTTATCAGTGACATATGAACCAACATAAATGAATAAACAAGTTATAAATAAAAATATGCTGAAAGAACAAAAACCAAAACAATACATAAAATAAAACAATATGTTTTTTCTCACAAAACAAAACGATCATTAAAAATGTAAATATCATGATAAAATGTGTGATATTTTCTTTAAAATGATATGGTCATGGTATTTTGAACGTTTAAATTGGTGACCGAAATAGCGTTTTTTTAGCGATATTTTTCAGCATATTGCTGATAACTGTCACTGTGCATGTTTTTTTTTGGAGTCCTGATCCAACACAAGAGTGTAATCTCTCTCTCTCTCTCTGAGTGGAAACTGTTGTATAGATATGTCCTTCCTTCCGGATAAGGAATCCATACTTTGGTCCAGGATGGATCTACTCACCTCCTTTAGATTGTACTTTGATTATTTTCTTAGCAAGTCGAATGCTGTCATGTTTGACATTGCTCTTAATTCCTTTGTTCCTTTCCCCATATTGTTTTTGTATATAGTTTATTCTGGTTAACTGATGCAGATGAATCGTTACTTGTTGCTGGTTTTACAGTAAACGATTAATTTTGTGTCAGGATACATATTTAGGAATTGATGAAGTGGATATACAACTGAACATAAGTCTCACGGTTATGATCCTCCAACTCTAGTAGTTCAATCATTTACAACCTGAACAAAGGCAATATGTTTGGTCTGCATGCAGAGGCAGAATCCATGGATATGATTTCAGCATGATCCAGCCTAAGAAACCTAATATTTCGATTTGAAGTGCTCTGCAGACATTGACAAGAAGGCAGCAATGAAGTTTATGAAAATTGGAACAAGGCCAGATGCCTTCTTCACTAAAGATGCTACCAGGTATGTTTTGGCATATGTTTTTGTGGAAATTGTGTCTATAGTCACTAGAGTATGACAACTACTGTATGAACTGAGCTTTCCTACACTTTTTTTTGCAAATCCAACCATGAAGATGTGTTTGGCATAGTGAATTTACTAGGAATCAACTGTTGGATCGTGTTTATATATATATATATATATATATATATATATATATATATATAGAGAGAGAGAGAGAGAGAGGGGGGGGGGATGCATGGTCCACCCCTTATCCTGGCCTTCAAATCTGTCTGCTATAGTTGAAAACATATGATCAGACTCTTGCATCAAAGTTCTTTTTATATAAAAATTTCATAAATTTCAGAATAGTTGATTTTTTTATCCTTGTAAAATCATATCTACACATTAAAAAAGTCTAAGGGCCTATTCATACCTTTTCAACATCCATATGGTTGGATTTACCAAAAAACATTTCTAACATACTGATTTTGAAGAGGAGGACAAGGGGTGAACCATTTAGTGGGTGGATCATCCGCCTTCTCATATATATATATATATATATATATATATATATATATATATATATATATATATATATGTTAGATTTGGTTCATCTAACTGTACTTTACTCCCTAGTATCAATCTGGCTAGACCAATGTGTTCAACATGGTTGTTATTTGGAATAACACATTGGATCAAGTGTTTTGGACATAAAATATAATTTTTAATCATGAAATTCTGCTGCATTTTGGACTTTGAATTTTTATAGCTCTCAAAAATCTCACTTACACAACACAATCGGATGATCCAAAACATGTTTTTGACTACGTAATCCATGCAGATCCTATCCAGAGGGCTTGATCCACACAAAAAAAAAAAATGTTTCAAAACTGGTGGCAAGTATTAATAGGGGTGTCAACTGGTCAGGTTTGGTTCGGACCCAGGTGGAACCAGACTTGGACCCATTTTCGGGTATGGTATCGGGTCTGGACCCAAGTCTAATTGGATCCACTATAAGAAAAACCATACCCAGTAAAACCATATTTTTACCATTTTTATATTGAAAAATTGTGGGTCTTAATCGGAACTTGGGTCGGGTTGGGGTCTGGTATAAAATTTCACAAACTATACCTGGGTCCATGTATTAATTGGACCTTCGGGTCCAGACATGGGTCTTCTTATTTATCAACATACCTGGACCCTATAGGGTTTGGTTTGGGTTGGGTCCGGATAAACTAGACCAGTTGACACCCCTAAGTATTAACCTCCATGTGTGTGTGTGTGTGTGTGTGTGTGTTGCATCTAATGGTTTAAATGAATTATGGACCCACACAAATCCAAATTCAAGCATTCATAACCAACCACGTTTGTGCTATTCACAATACTAAATTACAAGTCATTAGCTCATTAAAGACTTGATGATTTCTTATTTAATGATTTGAACTCACACTACAAAAAAGGCTACCTTTACTGGTGCGAAAATCATGCCAGGACATGGAAAGATCCAATAAAGATCTTTATTGGGACTGGTGTTACATCAGTAAGTGTGTCATAGTTGGTCTTGTCGATATAGCCTTTACTGGCACAAAATGTTTGCGCGAGTAAACATTGTCTTTATTGGCACAAAATTTATGCCAATAAAAATCTCTTTACTAGTACTAATTTGGCACTAGTAAAGAGATTTTTTCATAATTTTAAATTAAAAATATCATCTTTACTAGCACAAAAATGTTTCACTCAAGTAAAGATATTTTCTTATATTTTTAATTAAAAAAATATAATTTTTATTGGCATAAAAATTTTTCATGCCAGTAAAGATATTTTTCTATATTTTTAATTACAAAATATCATCTTTATTGACATATTTTTTTTGTGATAATAAATAGATTTATTCATATTTTAATTAAAAAATAATCTTTACTGACACAAATTTTCTTTTGCGCCAGTAAAGATCTTTTTTTTATGCATTTTCGTGCCAGTAAAGATTTTTTTATTTTCTTGTTAGCAATTTGTTCATACATTAATTCATAATATGCTCATACATACATTCAATAATATATACATATTCATTCATAAACTTACTTATACATTCAATACTATATACATGTTCCTTCGTTCATTCATGAACCTGCTTACACATTCAATATATAACATATCAATGTTCATTCATTCATAAACATGCTTATACATTCAATATATAATATATACATGTTCATTCATTCATGAACATGTTTATACATTCAATAATATATACTAGTTCACTCATGAACTTGCTTATACATTCATTAAATACAAAAACTCATCGAATACAAAAACTGCTTATACATTCATTTATTTATGAACCAGTTCATTTATTGATTATAAAACCTGCTTATAGATTCATTCATTTATACACACACTAATATAACTCTTCATTCAGCCCTCCATAACTACATCATCTATAACTCTAACATTCATAATTGAAACTCTACAATAAACACAACATGCACATTCATACAAACAATACTATATTTCTTTCTTTAACCCTCCATAAGTCTGATATTCATAATTAAAACCTTGCAAGAAACATAATATGCAAAGCATTCATTCACACACTACTATATTTATTTCTTCAATCCTTGATAACTCCAACATTCATAATTGAAACCCTCCAAGAAACACAACATGCAAAGCATTCATATACATACTATTATATTTCTTCCTTCAACTCTCCATAACTCCAACATTTACAATTAAAACCCTGCAAGAAATACAATATGCAAAATATTCATACACACTGCTATATTTCTTTCTTCAACCCTCCATAACTCTAATATTAACAATTGAAACCCTGAAAAAAATACAATATGCAAAGCTTTCATACACACACTATTATATTTCTTCATTCATCCCTCCATAACTACATTCGCCATAACTTCAACATTCATAGCTATAACATTCACATAACATTTAAATCATGTTGAATGAGGAGGCAATCTTAATGGATAAATCAGTATGAAAAAAATATACATATAAACAATATCAAATACCTGACAAACAAAACAAACAAGTTTTGTCTCAAATATATACAAAAACTTTCAAAGTTCATAAATTGCATGGAGGAGAGACAATCTAAGAACTTGAGGTGCACCACACTTATATACGAGGCCTACAAATAAATATAGATAAAAGAATTATGAACACACACACACACACACATATATATATATAGTTTGAATAATTTTATAGTTCACGAATTAAGAAATGCTGATATCATATAACTTGAAGTTTTATGCATTAAAATAATATGTTAATGTCCACCACTGATAAGAAGGGATGTAAGGTAGACATGTTGTCATGTGCTCTTCAAATGTATTATACTACTTGAAGATCTTCTTATGTTGGTACATGATGTTTCTCTAAGTTGTTGTGTATTGCTTTAAAACCCAAGCTTTTAAATTCTTAGGAACTTCAAACTTTTTTTGTAATAACAATATATGTATTTTACTTATAGTTCAATGAATAAATGCTAAAATTTAAAGAAATTTATACTATATATAAGGAATATACATATCATCACTAAAGTTCAAGTATGCTCCTTATAAAGATTTGGTAATGCATGTTAGGAAGTAAAATATAAAGATGTGCAATCAGGATCTCATGTCAACGTTCCTATGAAGCAACTTATGAGTAATGCCAACGTTATGCTTTTGTCTTTGGCGAAGGCCTATAGTAGGTAAATCATTGATAAGACATGCATTAATAATTTATTAGTTATCATCAACAACATTGCATTGTCAATATAAGAACAAATACCTAATAAGTCTGCGGGCATATATGATTCCTGCCTAGATGCTTGTGATGATACCCATTTAGGAAGAATCTGTTGAAATTTTAACAATGAGTTAACAATATTTATGACAAAATTAATATTCAAAATATGTATGCATTAACTAAATATATTACAAGATTAAGAATTACAATGAAAACACATATATTATGAGTATAAATATCACAACAAAACATAAACATATCACCAAACAAATGAAAACCTATCACTATCATGTAAACATTCTGTTATAGGTATGTCGATTGGGCTTTCAATGTTTGTTTAAGGGATATCTATCATGGCCCAATCTATATCAACATTGCCATTTATACTTTAGACAACTTCAATATCATGTGGTTCACTAGCCCAATATGGTTCTGACTCATCGTCATTTATGTAATGCAATTCACCTACCAGTTTGTTGTGCATATTAAATAAATCTCAAGGTTTTGTTCTAATGACAACCTATCAATTTATAGCAGTAGGATCTTGCACATAAAAGACTTTCTCTACTTGATATGCAAATACATATGATTCATCCTCCATACAATACAAGTTCATGTTGACGTGTGAAACCAAATTCATCTTTCTTTATCCCCTTTCTACATGAATTGAGGACATCTTACCACTCACACTTGAATATAAAAAATCTCATGTCTTCACAATATTCAATTTCAATGATGTCAGAAATATATCCATAATAGATAACATCACCAACTGTCGGGTTTCTATCTCTTGCACTTGAATAACTTGAAGTTTGGGCACTAACAACAACAACACTATTTTGAACTTCTTTCTTTCTTTGGTAGTTTCATATGAAACTAGAACCCATTTATAACAAAATCTATTTATCTCCTTGCAACCTTCCGAGGATACTACATAAGCCATACTAACTCTTGCTGAAATTCATCGCTAGTACCTCCTTCATGTAGTTGATGAATCTATTACAAAAGTGATTAAACATGTTATGACATGAATATAATAACAAATAACACACTAGAGGACACGGCACTGAAACCATGTTTAAAAGTTGGCCTTATGAAGGAGCTCCAGTTCACGTTGACCCTAGGAGCGTTGACTCCGAAATGATATTAAGTGTTGCCTATATGTCGAAAATGTTGTACAAATGTTAAGAACTTGTTTAAAGAAATTACAAAAAACAATTGAATATAAAAACAATCATAATCTTACTGAAGATGCGACAATATAGAGTCATGATTAAATAGAATGTATGGATTTTTTGTCATGTTAAGGGAGAGAGATCAAACAATTCACTTGTGCCCAATGTATGGCCCTTTCACAACATTGTATTACTGTCAGTTGCAACATCTTCATCATAATTTCTTTCTAGTCTATTGAATTGTGCCTCCATAGCCTGTAAATACCTGGGAAAAAGGTTAAATTTTCTTCAGCCAGGTATCCCTCGGTGATAGAACCTTCAGGTTGACTTCTGTTGTACACATATGCTTTCAACTTACATAAGTACCTGAAATATATATATATATATATATATATATATATATATATATATATATATATATATATATATCGATTGTAATCAATGATAATGTACATTTAATTAATGAATTATTGTAATGTTGCATTTATAAAATATTGTTTTTTATACCATTCGATGGGATACATCCATCGATATTGAACTGACCCACCTAACCTAACCTCTTGCACTAGATGCACTGGCAAATGCACCATGATATCAAAAAATGAAGGGAGGAATCTTCTCTAGATTACACAGTATCAAAACAATACGCTCCTCCAATTGTGATAGCTCAGCCTTGTTCACAACCTTTTAGCACAGTTACTTGAAAAATGCACAGTACTCAATAAGCATTGCACTGACCTTCTTTATTAATGTTCTTTTTAGTGTCAAAGTAAGAAATTGATATGTTAACACATGACAATCATGACTCTTTAGGCTTGAAATCTTGTGCTCTTTCATGTGTACGCATCGAGAGATATTTGTTGAATAGTCATTTGAAACTTTTATATTCTTTAGCACTTTGCATAATATAATTTTGTCGTTCTTGCTCATAGAAAAGCATGCATTAGGTATGAAAACTCTAGTAGAATTAGCATGCCTTTGTGGATGAATTGAGTGCATGTCTTATATTTATTGTCAGCAAATCGAGTCTAGTATTGAGACAATCTTTTGAATTCTTATCCATATTTAATAATGTTCTAATGATGTTATCGCATACGTTCTTCACATTGTGCATAACATCCAAGTTATGATGAAACAAATTATGCAATCAATAAGGCAACTAAAAAAATGTTTTTCTTCCAGTTCTAAGGGAGAGTAAGTTTTGTAGCAGCAAAGATATGTGCATCTGCCAGTTCCTGCATCACGTCTATGCCTAAAAGAGGAGTTGTAGTTGTGTTTATTTTAATTATGCCATCAAATGCATGTTTATCCTCCCGATATTTATGATCCATGGGCAAGAACCTATGATGCCCCATATAGCATATTTTTTTGTTTTTTTAGCCGCATACAACATATGTTCTTATGGCATACTAGGCATGCTAACTTTTCTTGTGTACTCAATCCTGATAGATCCGCATATGCAAGAAAATCATTGATGGTCCACATCAATGATTCATGCATATGAAAGTACTCATTATTTAAAGCATTATAAGTGCAAACACCATCAGCCCACAATGTCTTAACTCCTCAATAAGTGGTTGCAAAAACAAATCAATGTAATTCATAGGAAAATTTGGCCTAGGAATAAGCAAAGACAATATCATGTAAGATTGCTTCATACACATCCATAGCGGCAAGTTGTATGCAATGACAACGACTGGCTATATGCTTTGAGTGGTACTCAAAGTTCTGTAGGGATTGAAATCATCACTTGTCAATCCCAATGTAACATTATGATTATCAATTGCAAACAATGGATGAGCAAGATAAAAAAAACTCATATATATGAGTCTGATGGATGCCTTAAATTGTCATCTTTAACGTGGCCTTTATCATGCCACCTCATTTTAGAAGCAATCTTCATTGACATAAACAACCTCTACAACCTTGGAATCAAAAGAAAATGCTGCGAAGCCTTCGCATGCACATTGGTAACTTTCTTGCAACGTGTCTCATCACCTTCACTCTCTTTCTATCTCAAAGTTCCATAATGTATATGTTTATCCTTTTATTTGTTCTCTTTCCAATATAACATGCAATATTTGAAACATGCATCTATTTTTTTAACTCAATCCCAGTTTTTTAATTTTTTTTTTGTCTCGTAATAATTCTTAGGTAATTGCACACCAGTAGGAAAAACTTCATATTATAGCTCCAGCAATATATCAAAAGACCTATTACTTTATCCATTTATGCATTTCAGATAGAACAAATACATAATCAAGGATAGTTTTGTAAACTTTGAACATCTAGGTTATAATTCTTGTGTATTATTATCTAGCAACCTAAAATATACATCGCCCTCTGAACTTTCATCATCAATTACATCATCTACATGATCACCGACTATCAGATTTGGATGTACTCTAAATGCATCCGCTATAAACTCGTCCATATTATCTGGTGTTTCAGCTGTCGAATCACTTGCTTGTGGTCTTATACGTTCACCATGAAAATGTCAGTTCACATAGATTTCTAAAAATCAATTGCACATTATATTATCGAACACATCTTGCATTGGTTGCTACATGTTTGACATGAGCACTTGATATTTCCTTCCCATACTATATTATTTTGTCGGGCAACTTCTAAGAAATTCTTAACTCCTTTCAAATCGTGATTAAGGTCACTCCTATGAAATAAAGGTTTTCAAGGACATGTCATCATCAATCATTGCATCCAAATTCAATCTTAACTTGCATATAAGGCAACTCAAAAAAATACTTAAAATTACCTTCCAATTTATATCCAACTTTGTCATCAATAATGTCTGCACACGTCTTCAAATATGCTCAAGTTCAAAGATTATTTTCTAACTGAATATTGTGTATGAAATATTAAACTACTATATACATGTATTCACTAAATTAGAATTCAACTCCTATCCTCCATTTATGAGAAAAAAACACATTTATCATTTAGCATGCATTCAATAAAACTCCTAAAATCTAAATTATATATAAAAAAAACATTTAGCATGCATTCAATAAATAAAGCAATCATAAAACTTCTAAAATCTAAATCATATACGAAAAAAATATATTTAATATGCATTCAATAAATAAATTATAAAATAAATAATTAAAATATAAAACTCCTAAAATTTAAATTACATATAAAAAATATATTTAGCATGCATTAAATAAATAAATCATAAAATAGACAATCAAAATGTAAAACCCCTAAAATCTAAATCATATATGCAAAAAAAAAAACATATTTAGCATGATTCAATAAATAAATCATAAAATAGATATTCAAATTATAAAACTCCTAAAATCCAAATCATATATGAAAAAAAATACATTTAGCATGCATTCAATAAATAAATCATAAAATAAGCAATTAAAATATAAAACCCATAAAATCTAAATCATATATGAAAAAAATACATTTATCATGTATTCAATAAATAAATCACAAAATAGACAATCAAAATGTAAAACCCCTAAAATCTAAATTATATATGAAAAAAACATATTTAGCGTGCATTTAAATAAATCATAAGATAGGCAATCAAAATATAAAACTCCTAGAAATCATATATTAAAAAAGCACACATTTAGCATACATTCAATAAATAAATTATAAAATAAGCAATCAAAATGTAAGACTCATAAAATTTAAATCATATATAAAAAAAAAAGTGTATTTAGCATGCATTCAATAAATAAATTACAAAATAGAAAATCAAAATGTAAAACCCTTAAAATCTAAATCATATATAAAAAAATATATTTAGCATGCATTAAATAAATAAATCACAAAATATGCAAGTTCGCATACTTTGTCGATAAACACAACATGAGGAAGACATAGGGGCAAGATAGTGGGCAAGAGAGGGTGTGGGGGTGAGAGAGTGGGGGCGACAGAGAGAGGTTGGGGGCAAAAATGATGGAGAGGGGCGAGGTGAGAGAGGGTGGGGGCAAGAGAGAGGGAGAGGGGCGGAGGCAAGAGAGGGAGAGGGGGCACACGGGCAAGAGAGAGAGAGAGAGGAGTTTTTATTTTTCTTTTAACTTTGACCTTTATTGGTATGAGTTTTTTTCATGCCATTTAAGGCATATTTCGTGTAAGTAAAAATCTTTACTTTACTGGCATGAAATAAAATTGTGTCAGTAAAGATGTTATATTGACGTGATGTATGTTGTGTCAGTATAACATACTTCTTTGCTAGCGTAAGCATATTTCATGCCAGTAAAGATGCTTCATTATTGGTGTGTATAAGAGGTATGTCAATCATAAGGTAATTTCTTGTAGTGTCCAGAAAAAAATTAAATATGCTCAAAAGTGATTCTGAACTTGATTTCCTTGATCTATTAAGGTCCTTTTTTCTCCTACAAAACCATCAAAGAGTGGTTTGTAACTACATCTTTAGGGATGAGTGTTGCATCAGTTGAAAGATGACCAAGTTCATGAGTACTAATGCTTCTAATAGAAACATTATAGTTTCTTGCACTTGGTAGGAACGATGAGGGAGTCCATGAGGTTTGCACAGCTTTTCATCCCATCCCAAGGTGTATCCAAAACTAAAAGCTAACATGTAGCTTCTGCTATGGGAACACCAATGGTCCATGATCTAGCACCAATTGCATATCTGGCACACACACGCCCACAACCATCTCCTCTCCCCACTTGACCTTCTGCCGACATCGAAAACCCACATGGCATTTTCTCATTGGATAATTTCCCTTTAGTAGTAGTAGTAGTGTATATATATGATTGCATTATATACTGGAGTATTTTTTTATGCTTTAGCCAATGCAGGATCATTACATTGGACGTTCCTAGCGACCTCACTATACAAGTGAACAACACTAAGTATCTTTTGCATAAGGTATTGGAGATCATCCTCTCATATTTTTGTAGTGTTAAATTGAAGTAGCAAGCATTGAACATGAATACATTAACTCATGTTGGGCAACTCTGTTTCAGTGAGCATTGATATCAGCTATGCTTCCATGATCATAAATTTGATATCATTAGGTGCTGTTCGAATGCACCCACTTATCCAGAAAAGGCAGGATAAGCTAGGAAATTGCATTCAGAAATTTAATGCATGTTCCCAACTGTATAATGCAAATATGAAAGTTTGTATAGTCAAGAGTTGAACTTTGGGCTGGGTGTACTCCCCGGTGGGAAGGGAAGACCTCAAGGGTTTTACAAACCGGAGGCCAGCCAATGTACGGTCAGTGATGGGACATTTGCCTTGGATTATCCAAACAAAAAAAAAACAAAAGAAAAAAGCTTATCAGACTGGGACCATCTTCGGTAACTCGGGCCAAAAAAAATCACTTTCATGTATTTCTTGGTCAAAAAGATAGGACTTCACTGATTCAGTTGGAGCCCTTCATGACCAGTTGATTGCGACATAGGGTCCTTTCAGATCCAGACCATGTGCCCATCAGGGGACCCTGCAGTTGGATCTGTGACCCCAACTTTTATAGCCTCTTTATAGCTCCAACTTTTACAGCCCGAGTCTAGAATGTATTAGGAATGATAACAATATTAATAAATAATAATAATGCTGATGTGAGCTGCTGTCTGTGATGCAGTTTCCATTGCTCCCCAAATGTGGACTCTTACAACAACTATGCTACTCAACTAACTCGGAAGATCAAATCATTGATCTTCATGAGATTCCTGCTGGGGAGGAAGGGTTTGAGCTATGTGTCAAATTCTGCTATGGTATCTCAATCAACCTTAGTGCACACAGCATAGTGAAGGCACTATGTGCCTCACATTTTCTTCAAATGAGTGAAGCAGTGGATAAGGGGAACTTCATTATCAAGCTGGAGCTCTTCCTTGGTTCATTCATCCTCCAAGCTTGGAAAGACCCAATTGTCACACTCCAGTCCACCATGACATTACCAACTTGGTCTGAAAACCTCAACATAACCCGCCGGTGCATCGACGCCATTGTGAGAAAAATCATGGCTGATCTGTCCAATGTGACATGGTCTTACACTTACACTAGGCCTGGGTTTGCTGAGAAAGCCCACAAACGGGCACCTAGGGACTGGTGGACAGAGGATGTCGCGGATCTGGATGTCCAACTATTTCAACGGGTCCTATCGGCAGTTCGGTCTTCGATCCCGCCGCCGCTTGTAGGTGAAGCATTGCATGTGTATTCACGCCACAACTTGCCAGATGAAGCATCCTCTGAAGGCTCAGAGAGTGTTGTGAAGCACAGGGAGGTATTGGAGTTTATAGTGGGTCAGATCCCAAATCCAAAGGGCTCCGTATCCACTGGCTTCTTGTTACGGCTTTTGAGACAGGCCAATCAACTCGGTGTATCAGACTGGGTCATATCGGAGATCATGAGACGGGCAGGGAGGCAGCTGGAGGAAGCCAAAGTTGTTGACCTTCTTAAGCTCAGAGGATCTTCTTCAAGTTCTAGTGCTTTTCAAGAAATAAACATGGTTAAGACAATGGTAGAACACTTCTTAGTGGATTACCGACGGCCTTCATTGCCGGAATCCGATATGCGGCAACCAGAAAATGAGATATCACATCAATCTGTGGTGAAAGTAGGGAAATTAGTAGATTTTTATCTAGTTGAAGTTGCAAAGGATGCAAATCTTCCAGTGTCCAAGCTCATTGACTTAGCAGAGGCATTGCCAGATAATGCCAGGCCCGATCAGGACGATCTCTACAGGGTCATAGACGCTTATCTTAAGGTAATTCATAGCCAATTGGCTGATAATGTGCAAACACACTTGAATGAGCTTTATATGAGGGGCCTAGTCCACAATTAAGGTGAACTGTGCATAACCTCTAGGTTCACACTCATATTGAGCTAAGCTGACCTGTGTCTTGGATATATATGAATGGTAGAGCAGATGAAGTAAAGTGTTCAGTGTAAGAAAAACTAGGTATACTCAGGGTGCATTTGGAGTCGGTGTTGGCTAGGTAAATGTGAGTTTAATGTGCCAGTTTCTAGGTTGATTTTCCCTGTATTTAAATGATTACCACTGACAGTGCTTTTGTTTTTTCTTTTCTTTTTGTAATATTACATAGAGAAACCACAACCCAGATCAGAAACCTGGCCGCACTGATCTTAACCTGCCATATCTTGATGGCTAATGTTTTTCTATGGAAATTGCTAATTTCCACAGATGATCGTTGCGAATAACATATACTAGAAGATGATATGTCAGTTTGAAGACTGGCATTGTCCGCATTTAACAGTATAGGGCATACAAGATGTGTTGAAGACTATGAGTCTAGGCATCCATGCCATTCATGAAATACTTGTAGGCCTGCTTGGTGTTGGCCAACCTCTATAAACTTAGTTGCCTAATGTTCAACATGTTTTCCTTTGAGTTGCAGAAACACCCTGATCTCTCCAAGTCACAAAAGAAGCGACTGTGTCGAATGTTGGATTGTAGAAAGCTGTCAATGGATGCATGTATGCATGCAGTACAGAACGAGCGGCTTCCTTTGAGGACAATGGTGCAAGTTCTCTTCCTAGAGCATGTGAGGGCTGCCATGTCCATTAGCCAAAATCCAGTGCAATTATGCCACGATGTAAAGGCGATGTTTCCGGTAGAGAGGGAAGATATGCCTAGGGCAATGCCACTGATTGCCAAAGGTAAGGACCTCATGAGTGAAAGAGTGATGACCAGAGAGGGTGAAGGACAGAAACCAGCAGAGGTGAAAATTGGCAGAGATGATCACAGAAGAGATAAGAGGTTGCCCCATGTCTCAGAGAAGTTGGCAACGAAAGAAGTCATGCAGGTTAGCAAGACCAGTGAGATCACAGAGGAAGATGACCCTAAGAGCAAGATGAGATCTAAGGGAGTATTACCCCACATTTCAAGAAGGCCTGTGACAAGTGAAATCATAGAGGAAACTGACCCTAAGAGCAAGATGAGGCCCAAGGAAATGCCTGGCATCTCCCAGAGGACTACAAAGATGGTTAGCAAAATGCCTATTTATAGAGGAAGCTAGTTCCATTTGCTAGCCTCAAATTGTGTTCCAAATCAATGTTTCAAATTAATAGGGGTAGAATATATCATATACCCTAGCGAGTATAAGGTCAATTTCTATTGATCCTACAAAGTCTTATTTACAACATTTTCACAAATTATCTCCTACATGGGATAATTGTATATCAATTCAATAAAGCATTCTATTTTTGTTCAATTAAATGTTTGATGGCAAACGCACATTCATGGTGTTCGCACAGATTATGCATGTGTTCCATTGAGTCTTTAAAAACACTTGATAATCTATTTGAGCTAGAATGCAACTCAAACGAGCTCAATTTCAATTCAACCTGGTTTATGGCCACTCGTTCGTTAATGATTCTTATGTACCTTGAATAAACATTTGATTTTGGACCTTGATTGATCTATGTTTCTACAAAAATTCTGTTCAAAATCACGCCTTCCCATAGCTCTCCATAACTCTAAAATAATAGTCATTTAAAATACTTTTGCCTACAATTTAAATGGTTTGCATACTAGAGTGAGGACAACTGCAGTAACAAACGTGCAAAAAAATTTGATCTATCATAATGTAAATTCATAAAAAGAAAGTTTATGATATAGTTATGATACAATTAGCTTGTCTTTTAGTTTTTGTCCCCTTGGATGCTCAAACTGGGATTAGGCTGAACCCTTCCCATACAAGAAGCAATACACAAGATAGATTACATCACATAATTTCCGTATTTGGAGCCCTCATCACCTACAACTCATTTGGAGCCCTCATCTATAAGCCACATGCTTCTTTTTTTTACACTTCTTCAGCCCTAAGATCACTTAATATTTGGCCATACAAGCCAAATCAATTCTTTCCATATGTACTTTGTATAGGTAAGCTTAGACCATGAATTGGGGTTCTTTCTAGCAGTCCAACCCAGTAGGCTAAAGTTCATATCTAGAAGGCACCATATACCAAAACACCCTTTTCTCTAAGTCAACACATGTCTTTCCATCTAAGAGAATGGCAGCCATGTATCTCTTGTGAATGTCATCACGAAAAGCTCCAAACGATTGATTCAAAAGATGGAATGACACCCAAAACACTTCCCTCAACAAAAAAAAAGACACCCAAAACACATCATCCAATAGAGAAGAGATAGGCTAAGAACAGAAGTGGGTGCCGTAATTCGTCCTAAAATAGGTAAAAGCTTCTGATTCCATGAATTGAGCTTGGCCTGAATTTTTTGAATTAGTGGGCCACATAAGTTGGACTTTTAATTTTGATAAGGTTTAATTTTTGCATTTACTTGATACTTTTTTTTTAATAGGCAAATTAAGGGATAGCTTCCTGTGGCATACAAGCCTGAGATCTCTTGGTTATGATAGTACAACCCTCAGTTACCAAGAAAGTAAATGGAGCAGAAACAGGGATGCAAGTGTTAAAAAGTATTACGAAGTTAAAAGAAATGCAATAGGAAGCAATATACAGTAGAAATGAAAGAGATAAAAAAATGACATGAAAATGAGTAGAATCGGTATAGAATCAACAAGCAAGCTTGTTATAGAAAAAAATTTATTTTTTAATATTAAAAAAACATCAGAAGTGAGGGGGAGCAAGTGGGAAGCAATCGAGAAATGCTAAGAAAGTGAGAAAGTATCAATTTGGGAAGCAAGGAGGGAAGTGGGCATCCCACTAAAACGAAGCCGTTTTCCGTAGCTTCTATTCGTTTCAGGGAAGTAAGGAGTTTTTCACTTGTAAAGCGAGCTTCTTCATGTAAAAACAAGTTTCTAACAACTATGGTACAACCTTAACATTCAGCTACCACATTTGAACCTTAGACTTACTTGATAATTTCCAAAATTACTTAATCCTGATATTTTCCAAAAATATTTAAACAATATCTTAAGAAAATATTGAGAATGAAATGTATGGCATCATCACAACCTAATTAGGGTTAAGTCATATTCAACTTGAACCTACCAGCGCCATAGTTACAAATCTTGGTAACAAGATTCTTTGAGCACGCAAAAATCTAGCAACAAAATATATAATTTAATTAAAAAAAACTTTGTGCACACAAACTTGGAACTAGGAAAAACTATATCAAATACACAAAAGAATAAATACAAAATATTCACTAAAGTTGTAAAAAGAAAGCAATAAAAAAAACAAACAATAACATGAGTCTAGCATAATTTTTTCCATCCTAAAAACGAATCTAGCACAATTTTGTCAAGGTTTTATCATGTTGTGGACTTATCATGATAACATCCTTAAATTCAAAGTATGGGTGATTCGTGCAGAGATTGTCAACAGGTTAGTTTTGAGTTATGCTTAGTGCTCACTTTTGTAAACGAAAATGATTGTATTGTTCGACAAAAATGACGTGTTTTCCTAAAAACCTCATAATTTTTCCAAAATTTGCCCGATGACCAAAACCATAAGTAATCAACTTCGTTAGAACATTTTTACCCTTCACATGTATGAAACTCACAAAGTTTGTGCGATATATCACTCCGCTTGTTGAGTATCACAAACTCCCACTTAAAAGGAGGTCCACAATTTTTTTTTTTGCGGACATCACGAAATTCACATAATAATAGTTGTGAACATCCTTTTAAGCCCAAACCTCAAAACTTTGCAAATACCTAACTAAGTTCACATATATATCCTCCTAATATGCAAAGTTCCTCTCAAATATACAAATTTCTTCCCAAATATGTGAATTTTCTCCCAAGAGATCCTCAAATACATATCGATTTGTGCAAATTTTTAGCATGTCAACCTATAACTTTGCATGCTTTGTTGAATCATATATAAAGTCATTTTTATTCATTTTGTTTCTTTTTTTTTTTTTTTGGAAAGAATAGTAACCCTTTTCCTTCTAGAACCCTAAGCATTTTCTCTCTCCCCTTACGGCGAGTCTCATTGTTGTTGCATTCCAACGAGGTTGCGGTATCATCCTTCTCATCAACTTCCCAGGTTAGGTCAAAGGTTGAGTTTCATATGAACAATATATATATATATATATATATATATATATATATATATATATATATATATATATATTGCTATATTTCATTCTAAACTTTTTCCTTTTTTTGTAGATATGAGCATTTAATAGTCCCATGAAATTTTTTGTTGTTGTGGATATTTTTTGTATATTTTTTTGTATTTTATTTAATATTTGCCACCATATTTACCATTTAGGATTTTCATAGATATATATTTATTTATGTAGTAGTTGATTTATGTTTGTTTGTATTTTAGTTAATATTCAATGTTTTTATGTTTGTGTAATAGTGCTAGAGTTTACTTTGCACAATTATTGAATAAAGGTTAGAGGGTTATTATGGGTAGTTAGTTTTCAGAGTGGTTGTTGTAGGTAGTTATTTAATTAAATGTATGAAGTATATATAGATCATCTTTTCTCACATGCTATTTTCATTAAATGAATGTATTGTGTTCTAGGTGGGCGTAGGTTAGGGGGTTAGGTGGGCTCAATTAGGTTTAGGTTTAGTCAAAGTCAAAATTGGGTAAGCAAGGTAAGTTGATTCTGGTTTTGGCAGAAAAATTGGTATGCCTAAACAGTGTCGATGAAAAATCTCAAATTTAGAGAAAATATTTCAAACACTTAGAGAAGCTACAAACCAATTTTTAGGGTCAGGCGACACAAGTACAAGTCAATATGATTTCTTGAATGGGACAAACATACATGACAGGATAGGGTTAGACTGGGTTTGGAGACAAACACACCATGTTTGTAAAATCGATATCTCAAAACTAATATATGATAAAATAATGATTTTTGGTGGTTCAAACTAGATATCCTAAGGTAGCTTGGGTCCAAATTTCAGACTCCGGGGATTCATAGTTTGGGTTGGGCAATTTTTAGAAGTTAGATTAATTTTAGGGTTTATCAGGTTTCAGGTCTAGGTAGGATTGAGTCATGCGAGTTCTGGTAAGGATTACAGTCTAGATTTGAAAGAACTTGGTTTAGGAGGTTCTTGGCTTACCTAAGGACGTGTGTTAAGGTTTGATGTAGGTTTTATACCTCAGTAATATCATGTTGGATAATGAAAGAGGTTGGTGAGGTGGAATGAGCTGAACTATGCATTTTTTTGAATCAGTAGGATATAATTTTAGTATTTTAGGTTCTGGATGGCTTAGGAGGCTTTAGAGAAGGTCAAGGATTGGTCCTAAGGTATGATAGAGGTTCAAGGAGTAGTATAAATATGTAAGACATGTTTATAACAAAGACTGATCAGTAGAACCACAACTGACAAGGCTTCTACATCGAATTCCAAGGTAGGAATCACTCCACACTGAAAATACAAGTACGAGAAGGGTTTGGGTTCTTCGAATGGTTGAAGGATTAGCCTAGGAAAGCTTGTCTTCATGTGGATCATAGGGAGAAGAGAGAGAAACATGAGGAAAGAGATAGAGAAGAGAGAGAAGAAGAAGAAGGGAGGAGATAGAGAAATTAATTCATTAATCAATCTAGAATCCAAATGTGTTGTTGAGACCTTTATTTATAGCATGAAGGTCTAAAGTAAAGTCCTAAACCAACAACTAATCTATAAGACATAAAAGAGTTCAACTATAAAAAAAGAACTACACTAGAAAGGGGATTCTAAAGTCATATCTCTGACATGACTTTACACAAGCCTAAAGTCATAAAATCATAAAAGACTATTAAGTAAACCTAATTGAACTTCAGACATGTAGTGAAAGTAGGAAAAGTTTTAGAGAGCCCCACCCCCTCTTGTGGGATCCACTGGCTTGCTTTCCTTTGTTATGGTATCAACACATGTCACATGCTAGAGATGTCATCTCAACTCCGGTAAGCTCGTAGAATGTTGGCACTTGTCTCATATAGGCCCCACTCCTGATCCACCTAAGCTGCCATATCAGCATGTGTGGCTCCCACACTGACTAGGTTGTTCACCTGAACACTAGATCTGAATCTCTTCTTGGGTTTAGAGCTTTAGTTGGATTTGAGTTAGAAACAACTATTGGACCTTGACCAATACAAACCTAACCCACTTTTTTAAAATTAAATGGATCAAATACTAACATCCAAACCTAATGACCTGCTACACCCTCTCCATTAGAGCAAAAAATTAAAACATTAAATTTAACTAAAATCCAAAAAAAATATCAAAGTAAATCGAGGTCAATTCTGGATCATAACAGAATGATATGATGTGTGGTTGGTGTAGGCAGTTAATGATGAACTATGAAATGGTTAGATTATACTACCGTAGCACTGACCACCCTACTTGGAGATCTATAATTGTCTCCAAAAACATTAGTTATAAGGAATTTATGACTTTAATATCTCGTATAACCAAATATGAGAAAGAGTCAATGATCCTTTAATCAAATTTTCTCTAAACCTAAATAGCCAACATATATGGATAGATGTGTTGGACGATGATGATGTAAAATCGATGTTATTTTGTGGTGACATTTACTTAGTTACTAAGCTAAAGAAGTGAAGAATGTGCATCTATCTGAGGCACCATCTATCGAACTTAATCCTTTGGAGATCATCCAACTATCCCAAATAGTGAATGATATTAATGTTCCAAACATTCAGCTCAGGCACACCGAAGGCATGTAGTTGCCCAAACTGATTAGAGCTATAGATGTTCAATATGCAGGCAATAAAGAATGAACACTTGATGTTGTATATGATCAAAGGATCACTGTAGAGGATGTGAAACCACATGGGCAAACAAATGTCAGTGATCTTCATCGCAGTAATTTGAATGACATTCAGTCGTCTTGAGCATATGACAAACCTACGTACAAGTTGTTGTACTTTGTTATTTATGCAGTAAATTGAATAGACTTCGTAAAACTTTGATTATATGCCAGTGAAGTTTTTACTATTATTCTTAAATATTGAAAATGCAGAAATGTTGTATGCATGAAAGCAAAGAAAGTGATAGATACAATAAATTTTAATTTAGTTTGTGTAACCAAATAGTCAATTAGTGGAAACAATTATCACGTTGACATTAGAGAATCAGATGATATTAATGATGATGACTATAACAAAGTTGATGAGAGAAGAGGAAGACAATGATGAAATGAGACAAATGACATTTGAGATGTCGAACCCTTGGTATGTTGTATAAGCTATATGAACATTTATTGGGAAATATAATTGTTTTATGTTATTATACTAATAAGACATGTTTAAATAGGTTTTTGTTCGATGGATTCTCCTACAATAAAGATCAATTGAAAATCATTAAAGCAGAAACATCTTATTTGTATGACGACTTGCATAACAAACAACTTAATGATTGTGAATAATTTCAATGGCTAACAACATGCTCAAATGATCGAGAAATTGCTTTTGAAAAAATGTTTAATGACCTTTATTATTGTTGCGAGTTTTTAAAAGATCATGTGATCAAGAATAACTATAAAGCAAAATTCTTAAATAGATGCATTAACAGAGTCACTATCGTATGCATGAGAAAGAACCCATAAATAATGGTTGATTGCACATGAAAGATCCATTGCACAATGGTGCGCAGTGTATGGTTCTTTCAAGTGAAGAAGTATCAAAGTGATTATACATGTGGTAGTTGGATAACCTTGTAGTGAAAAAAAATTCAAGTGAATTTTAGGTGTTATTCATAAACTCATGCACGATAAACTAAAGATAACTCTAAAAAAAATCATGAATAACATTGGTCGGGAGAAAGGTGTGAAGGTTACTTACAAACAAACATGGCATGGATGAGAACAAATTAAGAAGTTATTATATGGTTCATTCGAAGAGTCCTTCAGGATGCTTCTCGCCTATTTGGATCATTTGATAAAGGTTAACTAAAGATTGTTAAGGTATATTGAGACTGATCAGAAAGATTAATTTTAATATATGTTCTTATCCTTTGGTCCAAGCATCGATGGGTTTTTGAAAGGATGCCCTCTAGTTCTTATGATAGATGACATGTTCTTGAAAGAAAGATACACAAGTATATTATTGTCGGCCCATAGTATTGATCCTTATGGTAAGATATTTTTTGTAGCTTTTGCAGTTGTTGATAAGGAGTCAAAAAATTCATGGGCATGATTTTTGAAGCATCTAAAGGAAGAACTCATATGCTTCAACGAATATAATATGAAAGTACATCTTACAGTTATATCAGATAGGCGTGAAGGTCTAAAGTATATTGTTCCACACACATGGCCTACATGTCATTTTGAATATTGCATGAAGCATTTGACCAAAAATTTTTATAAGAAATTTGATTCACCACTCAATGCACTTTGGTGGAGTGTAGCTTGAGTAGCCATGAGATGACAATGCAATTATTTTCTTCAAAAAATTTATGAGCAAGATAAAGCTGCATACAATTATGGTGTCACTAACGTGAAACCAAAACATTAGGCTAACAATAATTATTCAACAGAAAGATATGAGTGATTAACCTCTAATATAGCATAGAGCTTCAATTTCTAAATTCTCGCTATACATGACAAGCTCTTAATTCTTCTTATTGAAAGGCTTTGTCTCATACTAATAAAACTTTATGAGAAAAAAAATATCAGACAATATATGTCAGGCGTTATGGTGTCGAAGGTAAAATAAAAGCTAGAGAAACTGAAGAGAAAGGCACAACAACTACGTATGTATGTAGCCCACGATCGGTATCACAGTTATAATGTTGATCTTGACAAGTAAAAATACTCTTGTAAAGAGTGACAAGTTAGTGAAATTCCATGTGAACATGTGATTACATGCATTTTGTATGAAGACAACTTACTAGAGGATTACTATGACAAGTTCTTCACGGTTAGACTTTATTAAGCTGCATGTAATACATATTTATTCATTTTGATGACAGATAATGTCTCACGCATCGCTCCATCGACTCTTATACTTGTCAATCTATAAAAAGTGGTTCGTAAAGATAGGCAACTTAAGGTGAATAGAGGGAGAATAGAACACAAGGATGTTGTATCATACAAGTGCAGTATATATAGTGAGGTTAGCCACAACAGGAAAAAGAATGAATAACAATATGTTAGCGTATGTATGCTTTGCAAAATATAAGATTTGTTAAGAGTTGTTTAATGAATTGCTTCTTTGTATTTATCTAGTATTTTTAATGAATTTCTCTAATGACTCTTATGTCTTTTATGTATATGTTAGGTATGTCTTGACTTGGTATATAAATGTTACAGGTATAATTATGGTATATTTGTCTTATTGTACATGCAGTAGTTGGGTAGAAACTAAGAATTGAACTTCATGCAGGTATGTATTTATATGTTATGTTATGTTATGTTCCATATGCACAACAACCTTAAACTCGATTTATGTTGCAACTCTTAATTCTTGTCAGGCATCTAAGAAGTCAGAGTTTGATCATATGGTATGGGTGAGATAGGAAAGCATTGATGGTCAATAATTATAGTTGATTAGTTAGTAGTTGCAGTTGCTCACAAGAAAGGCCAGAGATGTAGATCCTGATCTATGAATTCACACAAGTCATCTAGGAAGTCAGAGTTCGATCATATGGTATGGGTGAGATAAAAAAGCAATTGATGGTCAACAGGTTCATATGGATGAGCAGGTTCATTTTTTGAATGAATGAAATGAATGCAATGTACGAGCATATTCAATTTTAAATGAATGAATGTGGTGTATGAGCATGCTCATTTTTTTGAATGAATATAATGAATGTAATAAATGAGCAGGTTTAGTTTTTAATGAATGAATGCAATGTATGAGCAAGTTCATTTTTTAAATGAATAAAATGAATGCAATGTATGGGAATATTCAATTTTGAATGAATGCATGCAATGTATGAGCACATTTATTTTTTTGAATTAATAAAATAAATGCAATGTATGAGCAAATTCAATTTTGAATGAATGAATGCAATGTACAAGTAAATTCAGATTTGAATGAATACAAAGCATGAGCAAGTTTATTTTTTGAATAAATGGATAAATGCAATGTATGGGCATGTTTAGTTTTGAATAGAATGATTGTAAGAGCATGTTCATTTTTTAAATAAAAAGAATTAATGTAATATATGAGCAAATTCAATTTTGAATGAATGAATGCAATATATGAGTAGATTCATTTTTTTAATAAATAGAATGAATGCAATGTATGACCAAATTCAATTTTGAATGAATGAATGCAATATATGAGCATATTTTGTTTTGAATGAATGAATGCAATGTATGATCATATTCATTTTTTGAATGAATGAAATGTGTGAGCATGTTCAATTTTGAATTAATAGATGCAATGTATGAGTATGTCATTTGAATGAAATGAATGCAATGTATGAGCATATTCAATTTTGAATGAATGTATGCAATATATGATCAAGTTTATGTTTTTTGAATGAATGCAATGTATGAGTACGTTCAATTTTAAATGAATGAATGCAATGGATTAACAGGTTTATATTTTGAATGAATGAAATGCAATGTATGATCATATTCATTTTTTGAATGAATGAAATGTGTGAGCATGTTCAATTTTGAATGAATAGATGCAATGTATGAGTATGTCATTTGAATGAAATGAATGCAATGTATGAGCAGATTCAATTTTGAATAAATGTATGCAATATATGATCAAGTTTATGTTTTTTGAATGAATGCAATGTATGAGTACGCTCAGTTTTAAATGAATGAATGCAATTGTCGCGAGCCGAGGTTGGAATGGGGCATGAGCAGTGCGGAGCTCTACTGAGTGGAAAATGCATCGAGCGTAAGAACGCGCGGTATGCGTCAGCTTGATCGGTGACGTGCGGTGGTAGCACGGCATGCGATAGGCAACGATATCGTCGTTAGTGCATCGTTGTATGGCGGCACAGACGTGGAGCATTGTTTGGCTAAGCAGTGCCAGTGGACCAAAGGGTGTTGCCTTTGGAGAGTGCTAAAGAACCTCTCAACTTGTAGAGTTCCCACGCGAGGCGATTGGACGCACGGGGGTGCGTGTGGGTTAGGAGTAATTCCCCCAGGAGTCACACTAGGTGATTCCAACCGAGTAAAGATACTCGAGGCTAGGCAAGAGAGAGCCTATGCGCCAGCGAATGAGTTTGGGTGGTGCTCTTCGCTATGGCATGAAATCATCAACTGGTCTTCGGACTGAGGGTCGAAAGACTTGGATCCTTCAGTGGCGAGGTTTCAACTGGCTTGCGCATGGAGCTGCGATGTGCACCATGGCATGCCAAGCTAAGGCAGGTTGGTGCCCTTCTCGGAAGTGCTTAGTTGGTATGGGACGACTATGCACAAAGTGGCATTGATTGTTGAGAAACTCTGTTTTGATGTCACATAATATGATACACTGTCTCATTTGATTTTATATGATATGATAATATGTCCTCTTGAAAAATGTTATATTATGACTGAATATGTTTTGCCATGAATCTAACGAGTATTTGATGTAAGGATATCTCACCCAATAAGGATGGAGACTTCCTGTTCAAGTACAAATATGGTACAATCATACTCCTTGAAGAAAAAGCTTGATGAGCCATGCATTCCTAAAGTTCAAATGAAGAGATCGGCTACCTCAAGTTGAAGACTTCTTTCTTCTTTAGAGTCATATGTAACAGAACCTTCAGGAACTTGCATATTGCATATTACATACTCATTCATAAACACTATATCATCAAAGTATACGATAGTTTCAAAAAGCTTCTTTTTGAAAACCAATAATTGTACCTTCTTACAACCTTTTATGAAAAAGATATTTTGTCATATAATAATTGTACATTCTTACAACCTTTTATGAAAAAGATATTTTGTCATGTAATAATTGTACCTTCTTACAACCTTTTATGAAAAAGATATTTTGTCATGTAATAATTGTACCTTATACTATATACAAGACAACATGAAAAAAAGGAATGTAGGAAAAAGACAAAAACATAAAATCGGCTACATGGAGAAAACAAGTATAATATGTTTTTTAAAAGACTTTAGTTACCTTCTTTAAAGAAATGTTTTTTAATATAAGAAGAAGACAAAAACATAAATCGGCTACACAAAAGAAAAACAAATAAAATATGTTTTGAAAGGACTCTAGTTACCTTTTTACAAAACCATAGAATGTCGACTTACTTAAAGTCATCATTCTCTTTACAAAGCATTAAATACCTCCTGTAACAAATCCTTGTTAATATCCTTCTCAAAGAATGTCGACCTTCTTTTGGTCCTCATTCTCTCTAGAGACTTTGAAAAACACAACATAAAGAAAACACTTGACATGACTATGTACAAATAAATATCTCAAAGCACTCATAGTACTTACACTCATTTAAAGCAAAGAAGTACTAATGTACCTCAAATCATTAATTAGAATAAAGACAAAACTACAACCCAACGTTTAATGTACTATTGTAAGAAATAGACTTTTTACATAAAATATATATTACCTAAAATATTACAACGACTAGTGTACCCTCTATTTCACTTTTATGGAAAAAGGCATTCTCGAACTTCTCTAAAAGATATTTTTGAAATGACATAACATTTCACATTTCAAAAAGTTACAATTCCAAAATGTAACGACTACTTTTTAAAAGCTATATAAACACACTCAAATAAACTATTCAAAGAATGAAATGGAATAGACGTGTGAGCTTACAACGAGAAAAATTCCTATTCGATATTTGAAAAGAGAGCCTTGATAAAGAAAGAGAAAAAGAAAAGAAAGAAAAGAGAAAAAGTCAAGTCCAGCTCTTTGACAAAGAGTATCCTCTGAGTGACAAACAGAACATTCTGAGAATCCTTCATTCGTGCATTCATATCATTCTGAAGGTTCTATAGGAAGTATTGTAACTCTGTTATTCACTGTATTCCTTCTTTGTTGAAAGAAGTAGACCTCTGTGAAAGAGGGTGTTGCCCTTCTCTGTTGAGAGAAGAAGACCTCTGTGAAAGAGGGTGTTGTCCTTCTCTGGTGTGAGAAGAAGACCTCTGTGGAGGAGGGTGTGCCCCTTCTCTGTTGAGAGAAGAAGACCTCTGAGGAAGAGGGTGTTGTACTATTTATCCGGTGACTCGGATGTTATAGTGGAAAGCTCAAGTGGTTTGCTTGGGGACTAGATGTAGGTCTGAATACTGACCGAACCAATATAAATTATGTGTTTTATGTGTTGTGCCTTATTGCTTAATTATTTTATTTTATCGATCTTTATCATATTTCACTATTCACCCCCCCTCTAGTGGAATTTCATTTGGTATCAGAGCAGGTTTGCTGGTTTCGACGTAACAAGTCTTCCAGCACAAATGGCATCTACCTCCTATGCTCGTGATATTGAAGGTCAACACGCATCTCGTCCACCTTTCTTCAATGGCTCCAACTATGGATACTGGAAGTGCAGAATGGCTATATTTCTCAAATCCATAGATTTTGCTGTATGGAAAATTGTTGAGCATCCATACACATCTCCATCCGCAGACTATAGCTTATGGTCTGATGAAGAAAAGAAAATGGCAAACCTAAATGCAAAGGCTATGAATGCCTTATATTGTGTCATTGATCAAAACGAATTCAATAGAATATCTATATGTGAATCTGCATATGATATTTGGCATTCTTTGAAAGTGATTTATGAAGGAACCAACAAAGTGAAAGAAGCCAAAATTTCATCTCTTGTTAGAAAATATGAGTTGTTCAAAATGAACAAAGATGAACCCATCACAGAGATGTTTACCAGATTCACCAACATCACCAACGATCTGAAATCTCTGGGTGTAACATATTCCCAGACTGAAAAGGTGAAGAAAATCTTGAGATCTCTCACAACTGATTGGGAGAAAAAGACTACTGCTATTGAAGAAGCTCAAGATTTATCTAAGCTTACTTTGGACGACTTAATAGGCAATCTTATGGTCTATGAAGTCCACATGAAAGAAAGAAGGGAAGAAGAGCAACCAGTAAAGAAAACTCTAGCTTTCCCAGCCCTATCTGAGAATAAAGACTCAGATAAAGAATCAGAAATTGCGCTACTTACCAGAAAATTTCAGCGCTTCATGAGAAGGAACCGGCTTCCAAACAGGCACAAGGAAAGAAAAGATCCTAAAGAAGATCCCATGTGCTTTCAGTGTAATAAGCCAGGCCACTTAAGACGTGACTGTCCCCTTCTCAAAAGAAAGTCCAAGACTGAGGAACCAAAGAAGAGGTTCTTCAAGAAAAAGGCTCTGCATGCTCAATGGGATGATTCAGAACCATCCACTAGTGAAGAGTCAAGTGATGATGAAGCTGAAACTGCAAATATGTGCTTCATGACAAACGAAAGTTCGGCTCCAAAGAAGAAGAACAGATGGATACTAGATAGTGGATGTTCAAAGCACATGACAGGACATCCTGACCTTTTTGCTGTTCTTCATCATAAAGAAGAAGGAACCGTCACCTTTGGAGATAACAACAAAGGTTTGATAATTGGTAACATAGATAAACCTCTTATCAAAGACGTTCTCCTTGTTAAAGGCTTAAAACATAACCTACTAAGTATCAGTCAAATGTGTGACACAGGTTATAATGTTAGCTTTAATCATGATGCATGCCTCATAGCAGACACCAATGAAAACATCATCTTAAAAGGTATAAGAAAGAATAATATATATGAACTATACCTAGAAAACATCACAGAACATTGTCTTATAGCTAATAATGACTCTCAACATTTATGGCACCTAAGAATGGGTCATGTAAATTCTAAATACATGTCTAAATTAGCTAAAAATAAGTTAGTACGTGGGTTACCCAGAATTTCTTTTAAAAAGGATTACTTTTGTGATGCATGTCAATTAGGAAAATTATCAAAATCTTCTTTCAAATCAAAAAACATCATTTCAAGTAAAAGACCTTTAGAGCTTCTCCACCTGGATCTTTTTGGTCCTTCTAGAGTAGCTAGTCATAATCACAATAAATATGTTTTTGTTATTGTAGATGACTACTCAAGATTTACTTGGGTAATATTTTTAAAAAACAAAAGTGACACGTTTTGTCAATTTGAAATCTTATGTAAAAAATTACAAAACGAAAAATCTTGTTCTATTGTTAAAATTCGTAGTGACCATGGAGGAGAATTTGAAAATGAATTTTTTGAAAATTTTTGTAACTTGCATGGTATTTCTCATAACTTTGCCTTTCCTAGAGCTGCACCTCAAAATGGTGTAGTAGAAAGAAAGAACAGAACCCTTCAGGAATCTGCCAGGACTATGCTCCAACACAATAATCTTGCAAAATCTTTTTGGGCAGAAGCTGTTAATACTGCATGCTACATAACAAATAGAATTCTCATTAGACCCTTATTAAATAAAACTCCCTATGAACTATTCTATGACAGAACTCCAAGAATAGACTATTTCAAAGTCTTTGGATGTAAATGCTTTATCCTAAACACAAAAGATAGCCTGGATAAATTTGATGCAAAATCCGTTGAAGGCATATTCTTAGGATATTCAAGTCATAGTAAAGCATACAGAGTTTTCAATAAGAGTCATAATACTATTGAAGAATCTATGCATGTTAGTTTTTGTGAATCTATTGATTAATCTGTTCATATACAAACTAATGATGATGATGTTGAAAGTACAGATTTATTTTTAGATAACACAGCTAAGTCTAATGAAGATGATCATCAAAGAACCTTTGTCGATATCAAAGATCATCCTCAAAAGCAGATTTTGGGAGAACTAACAAAGGGGGTTCAAACTAGAGCTCAGCTAGAACGGATTGCAAACATGGCATTCATTTCTCAACTTGAACCAAAGAAGATTGATGAAGCCATCATTGATGAGTTCTGGATGCTAGCCATGACTGAAGAACTGAATCAATTCCAAAGAAATGATGTTTGGGATCTTGTACCTAGACCAAAGGATCATCCAATCATTGGGACAAGATGGATCTTCAGAAACAAGCTAGACAAAACAGGTAATGTTATAAGAAACAAGGTCAGACTAGTAGCTCAAGGATACAACCAGGAGGAAGGTATTGATTTTGATGAAACATTTGCTCCTGTTGCTAGACTTGAATCTATTAGAATGCTCTTAGCATATGCAAGCTATATGGATTTCAAATTATATCAAATGGATGTTAAAAGTGCTTTCTTAAATGGTTTTATAAATGAAGAAGTTTATGTAAAACAACCTCCAGGATTTGAAAATGAACAATACCCAGATCATGTTTTTAAACTCAAACATGCTTTATATGGTTTAAAATAAGCACCTCGTGCTTGGTATGATAGGCTTAAAACCTTTTTATTAAAAACTGGTTTTTTCTGTTGGCAAAGCAGATTCTACATTATTTGTTAAAGTAGTGAATAATCATACCCTAATTGTTCAAATATATGTCGACGACATCATCTTTGGATCTTCTAACAGCACTCTTTGTGAAGATTTTTCTAAGTCCATGCAGAAGGAATTCGAAATGAGTATGATGGGAGAACTCACCTACTTTCTTGGACTGCATATTAAGCAAACCAAGGATGGAGTTTTCATCAATCAATCTAAGTATGCTCGTGAACTTCTGAAGCGGTTCAACATGAACTCAACTGCTTCAAAATCTACTCCTATGAGCACTACTACTGTGTTGGACAAAGATGAAGATGGTAAGTCTGTTGATACAAAGGTATACCGAGGTATGATAGGATCACTTCTTTATTTAACTGCTAGCCGTCCAGATATTATGTTTAGTGTTTGCTTGTGTGCTAGATTTCAGTCAAATCCAAAAGAATCACATCTTAAAGCTGTAAAAAGAATAATGAGATATTTAAAAGACACAGTTGATTTTGGATTATTCTATTCAAAATCCTCTACATTTGATCTAATCTCATACAGCGATGCTGACTTTGCTGGAAGTAAATCTGGCAGAAAAAGCACAAGTGGAACATGTCACATGCTAGGGCACTCACTAGTATCATGGTTCAGTAAGAAACAAAACTGTGTATCCTTATCAACTACTGAAGCCGAATACATTGCTGCTAGCCTAGCCTGTACACAAGTCATATGGATGAAACAAACTTTGAAAGATTTTGGTTTAAAATTCGAAAATACAACTATTTTATGTGATAACACAAGTGCTATAAACCTTTCCAAAAATCATGTTTTACATTCTCGAACTAAACACATTCAAATTAGACATCACTTTCTAAGAGAACAAGTCTTAAATAATATAATTAAACTAGAATTTATACCCACAGATAAACAACTAGCATACATCTTTACTAAACCTTTAAAAAATGAAGATTTTATAAGAATAAGAAGAGAACTAGGTATATGTAAATTGAATGATATATAAAACTAAAATATTGAGTTCACTCGAATTCTTAATATTTACTAAATTCATCTTAATAAGGATAATAAAAGAACTTTAAAAAATTTCGTGTCTTCATTTTTCAATTTTTTATTTTTACAAAAGAATCATTTCTAAGTGTCTCGAATACCACACATTGCCTTAAAAGTTGAAACTTCATGTCAAAGTACATTCTACCTCTTGTCACAACATCTTTCACATCACTTTCATAATTATTGTTTCTCATAACTTGACTTTCTCTTTACTATATAGTTACTTTAGTTACTTTTCTCTCTCTCACACATACGATTTGAATCTCCATTCATAACTTTGACTTCTTTACTATTTTCCTAAAGAAACTATGAACCCCTTCAATCGAATTCCTCCAAAAACCTTGTTCCTCAAACCAAAACTTCTATGAATAACAACACATTCTTTATGTCTTTCTTTTTGTCACCTTTCAAGTACACATTAATAATCACACTTTGTCCTATCCTCCTCCACGCATACCCATGAGTACTACCTTCTTTAAATATAAGTAATTATGACACTCTTTCATATCACTCATCTCATAACATCCTTTCATCACCTTTTGTCCTCTTGTGAAAACCCCTCATACGAATAACAATCTTCTACACTTCAACCCATGCATTATAACACCCACTTGTTTCTTGTTTTAGTAGGCCATCATTTCTCACTTTTTCTCTCTCTCTTTCTCTCTCTCTTCACGAGTTTCTCTTTGTTTCTCTCAAAACAACTTTATGTCTAATCGAAATATCTTCTTTTTTTCATCATCATCACTCCTCTCTCTCACGATAGGCTAGCCGATCTTCAACAAAATAGTATATTCCTCATATTCAAATGATATATCTCTTTCTTTGACCTATCAATATACTTCTCTAAAACTTGGGTCAAAAATTTGATTATTTATCCATCTATCTATCAATATACTTCTCTAAACCTATCAAAAATTTGCTACATTTCACGTAAATTTTTACTATATCATCTACTATATCATAGCCTATGTACAATCAATTATCGTCTTTAGCAATCATGACCTTTTTCATATTGTATATCTTTCTCTCCAATCAAGATTCAGTAAAAACTTGTCCTCAAGAAAAACTTCATCTTATGTCACTCACACATCTCTATTTGTCTTATTCCAAACACATTCTTCACGAATACTCTCCATAAAGTAGAAACATCTTATAAAAGGATATTTGTTTTTATTAGGCCATTATTTCCCCTCATCTCTCAAAAATCTTTAAAAACCACAGAAAAATTCACTCTTTTGACTCTATCTCACATCAAGTCACTCCATACATGACACAAACTCACAATTAGATAAAACTCTCACATGATAATTCTTTCTTATATAAAAGAATAATTCAAAACCATGTCCTCCTTGACTTCTTCTCAAATATAATACACTATCCTCCAAACTTGATTTGATTTGTCATTCACAAGCCTCTTAACTTACTTCTCACGGATTTTCTTATTTGACTATATTCTAAAAATCACTCACTTCCAATGTCATTCAAAACATATCTAAATTATTGTCATTCTTCTATTTAATGGATTGGTTCATACCATACCAATTCCACTCGTATCTATCAATTCTCCTACACACTATTACCCACTTCACTCGCTCTCCTTAGTTCCTTTTTCTTACAAACTCTTGCAATGGCCTCTTCCTCCTCCAACAATGTGATTACAGCAGCAGATCTAAGGTATCCAGACTTGTTTCACACTTACAACTTACTATGCTCTCGCCCCATTCATCAAGGTAAATTGGTTAACTTTGACGACTTCATGCTCTTTGACTTAGACACCTATCTCCCTGAACTCAAACCTCTAATAGGATCTTCATCTCCAGCTGCCTATTATCCCGAACTAGTCCGACTGTTTTATACCAACTTCTCTACTGATCATGAACAAACCACAATCACCAGCAAAGTTCGAGGAAAGCTGATGATTTTCGATGCTTCCGACCTAGGTAGAATTTTAAACCTACCTTCCACCGGTACCGACCTTAACACCATAGTACCAATCGAATGATCGGTACTTCGAAAAATACTTCTCTGCACCAACTGCTACCAACTTCCATGGCACATGAGGAATCTCCAACCTCATGCTCAACTACTTGCCCAGATTCTTCTCCACAACATCTATCCCAAGCGTCCCCGCCAGGGATTAGTTCCTCGAAAAATCTCTCTTCTTATCTACGCAATCTTTTCTTCTCTTTCGATAAACTGGTCATCCATTCTTTTCGACCTTTTTATTCGTTATCAAAAATTCGAGCCTCTTCTTTTTGGGTGTTTCATAACTCCCATTCTCAAATACTTCCAAGTACCACTTCACAACGAAGTCATCCTCCGTCACTCGCAAGTCCTCGATGGTACCACCTTCAATCTAAGGTCCCTGCACATGCCCGACTCTGATGAAGCAGATCCAACATCCTCCTTCAATTACTTTTCTGCTATGATGGATATCGAGCACTCTCAGGATCGAATCCTTCGTAATCAAGCCCTGTTGCAGCAGACTCGCAAGCGGAATCGTGCCGACCGAACACATTCAACTCCTCCACCTTCGAGATAAACTCATTTTTTTGGTCTGTAATAACCTTTAATTACTTTTGGACTGTAATATTTGGTCTGTAATAACTCTCTTATTCTGATCCCTTCCTTTTTGTCCATGACAAAGGGGGAGAAAACCTGTCTCCATTATTGGAGAAATACTCTCTTTAAAACATTTTTTATCATATTATTATTTCTATGCATAATGTCTTTTTGACAGGGGGAGCATATTTTGTCATCATCAAAAAGGGGGAGAATGTTGAGAAACTCTGTTTTGATGTCACATAATATGATACACTGTCTCATTTGATTTTATATGATATGATAATATGTCCTCTTGAAAAATGTTATATTATGACTGAATATGTTTTGCCATGAATCTAACGAGTATTTCATGTAAGGATATCTCACCCAATAAGGATGGAGACTTCCTGTTCAAGTACAAATATGGTGCAATCATACTCCTTGAAGAAAAAGCTTGATGAGCCATGCATTCCTAAAGTTCAAATGAAGAGATCAGCTACCTCAAGTTGAAGACTTCTTTCTTCTTTAGAGTCATATGTAACAGAACCTTCAGGAACTTGCATATTGCATATTATATACTCATTCATAAACACTATATCATCAAAGTATACGATAGTTTCAAAAAGCTCCTTTTTGAAAACCAATAATTGTACCTTCTTACAACCTTTTATGAAAAAGATATTTTGTCATGTAATAATTGTACCTTCTTACAACCTTTTATGAAAAAGATATTTTGTCATGTAATAATTGTACCTTCTTACAACCTTTTATGAAAAAAATATTTTGTCATGTAATAATTGTACCTTATACTATATACAAGACAACATGAAAAAAAGGAATGTAGGAAAAAGACAAAAACATAAAATCGGCTACATGGAGAAAACAAATATAATATGTTTTTGAAAAGACTTTAGTTACCTTCTTTAAAGAAATGTTTTTTAATATAAGAAGAAGACAAAAATATAAATCGGCTACACAAAAGAAAAACAAATAAAATATGTTTTGAAAGGACTCTAGTTACCTTTTTACAAAACCATAGAATGTCGACTTACTTAAAGTCATCATTCTCTTTACAAAGCATTAAATACCTCCTGTAACAAATCCTTGTTAATATTCTTCTCAAAGAATGTCGACCTTCTTTTTGTCCTCATTCTCTCTAGAGACTTTGAAAAACACAACATAAAGAAAACACTTGACATGACTATGTACAAATAAATATCTCAAAGCACTCATAGTACTTACACTCATTCAAAGCAAAGAAGTACTAATGTACCTCAAATCATTAATTAGAATAAAGACAAAACTACAACCCAACGTTCAATGTACTATTGTAAGAAATAGACTTTTTACATAAAATATGTATTACCTAAAATATTACAACAACTAGTGTACCCTCTATTTCACTTTTATGGAAAAAGGCATTCTCGAACTTCTCTAAAAGATATTTTTGAAATGACATAACATTTCATATTTCAAAAAGTTACAATTCCAAAATGTAACGACTACTTTTTAAAAGCTATATAAACACACTCAAATAAACTATTCAAAGAATGAAATGGAATAGACGTGTGAGCTTACAACGAGAAAAATTTCTATTCGATATTTGAAAAGAGAGCCTTGAAAAAGAAAGAGAAAAAGAAAAGAAAGAAAAGAGAAAAAGTCAAGTCCAGCTCTTTGACAAAGAGTATCCTTTGAGTGACAAACAGAATATTCTGAGAATCCTTCATTCGTGCATTCATATCATTCTGAAGGTTCTATAGGAAGTATTGTAACTTTGTTATTCACTGTATTCCTTCTTTGTTGAAAGAAGTAGACCTCTGTGAAAGAGGGTGTTGCCCTTCTCTGTTGAGAGAAGAAGACCTCTGTGAAAGAGGGTGTTGTCCTTCTCTGGTGTGAGAAGAAGACCTCTGTGGAAGAGGGTGTGCCCCTTCTCTGTTGAGAGAAGAAGACCTCTGAGGAAGAGGGTGTTGTACTATTTATCCGGTGACTCGGATGTTATAGTGGAAAACTCAAGTGGTTTGCTTGGGGACTGGATGTAGGTCTGGATACTGACCGAACCAATATAAATTTTGTGTTTTATGTGTTGTGCCTTATTGCTTAATTATTTTATTTTATCGATCTTTATCATATTTCACTATTCACCCCCCCTTTAGTGGAATTTCATTGATAACATGGAACGCATTTGAAGATGCGCTTGAAGAGCTTCCGCTAGGCAGCTGTGCGCGGGGTAGCGCACAGGGCCAATATTCTGATTCAATACATTGAAAGTGTTGGTGGGTGGCTTGTGGCCGTTAGTCTAGCCATATTGGCTAGTCTAGCTTGCTACAGGTTGCGAGCTATTCCATGTCCATGGCAAAAGTGGCTATGAGATAGCGATTAGTAGGCTTGTGACGGCAAGGAAGACCGTTGCGCCGCATGGGCTTATTGAGCGAAAATTAGCCCGTGACAATTGGCATCAGAGCAGATCGATATCTTGAGCAAGATACACTAAAAAAGAAAAGGTTCACGGAGACCTTATTATTCATGTGCGACACTGAAAGGAACAAAGATGGTTTATTCTTGCGATGTAAAATTGCGTAACTGAAGATTGGTGAATCGAATCGTTGAAGCAAAGTAGTGGTTGGATGGTATGGGACATCTTTACCACGATATTCTGAAGCATAAGGTTGTTGTTCAGTTGCTGGCTAAGGGAACGCAAATAAACCAAAAAGATTCTCACCAGTTGTGCGTTAGGCTCACAGGTGGAGCGTAGCGTTTGCCTTGTGCATGCGGAGAATGCACGTTGGATTCAGCTAGAAGGATTTGCACCTTTGGGTCGGGGAGACTTGATAAAACTTGTGCTCTCTCCCAAGTTTGTGGGTTAGCGGAGTGCCCACGTTGAGCAAAGATGCTCGTCGGTTTGATCCCTTAAATTGAAAGTTCTTTGAGAAGTGTGTGTGTGGAAAGAGTTGTTGTTCTTGGATCGTTGATCCCTGCGGAAATTCTCTGCTGACGCTAGAAGAGAGTTGCAGCATGCGGGCTTCGGGAGGGGAGCAACAGCATTGGGCCGAAGGTGCCTATGTGAGGAAGACGCAGCAGCATTGGGCCGAAGGTGCCTATGTGAGGAGGACGAGTGCCACGAAGACACTCTGAAGGATCACATTGGGTTAATGCTCCAGCAAAGCATTTCCCACTTGAGGACTTAGATGGATCATTGAAAAACCGTAAATGTTGTCCTAAAGGGGTAGAGATCTCTGTGGGAAACATTGGTGGTCATCTTTCTTTGAGAGGATCACAAAGGGCTCAAAGTGACCTTGCTGAGGTTGGAAGGCAACCCAGCCATGAGCTTCATGACGACAAGCTTGTCGTGCAGGCAAAAATGCCCTGCTTGAGTTGGAACTACACTGGGGTTCCACGAGCATGGAATGCTCATTGCGAGAAAGTGGAAGACTGTTGTCTAAGCGATCAGAGATGCGCTAAGGTATGGGACTTGGCATATTAAAGATTGTGGAGATGGTGGATGGACACCAGAACAAGTTGAGCTGGAAGAAAAAGAAGTTAGCCAAAAGTTAACACAAAAGGGAACTGGCAGTTCAAGCTAACTGCGTTCTTACCTACACCAACATTATCGAGGACGTATAATGGCTTGGGTGGGGGAGCATGTCCCGGGCCGAGGTTGGAATGGGGCATGAGCAGTGCGGAGCTCTACTGAGTGGAAAATGCATCAAGCGTAAGAACGCATGGTATGCGTCAGCTTGATCAGTGACGTGCGGTGGTAGCACGGCATGCGATAGGCAACGATATCGTCGTTAGTGCATCGTTGTATGGCGGCACAGACGTGGAGCATTATTTGGCTAAGCAGTGCCAGCGGACCAGAGGGTGTTGCCTTTGGAGAGTGCTAAAGAACCTCTCAACTTGCGGAGTTCCCACGCGAGGCAATGGGACGCACGGGGGTGCGTGTGGGTTAGGAGTAATTCCCCAAGGAGTCACACTAGGTGATTCCAACCGAGTAAAGATACTCGTGGCTAGGCAAGAGAGAGCCTATGCGCCAGCGAATGAGTTTGAGTGGTGCTCTTCGCTATGGCATGAAATCATCAACTGGTCTTCGGACTGGGGGTCGAAAGACTTGGATCCTTCAGTGGCGAGGTTTCAACTGGCTTGCGCATGGAGCTGCGATGTGCACCATGGCATGCCAAGCTAAGGCAGATTGGTGCCCTTCTTGGAAGTGCTTAGTTGGTATGGGACGACTATGCACAAAGTGGCATTGATAACATGGAACGCATTTGAAGATGCGCTTGAAGAGCTTCCGCTAGGCAGCTGTGCGCGGGGTAGCGCACAGGGCCAATATTCTGATTCAGTACATTGAAAGTGTTGGTGGGTGGCTTGTGGCCGTTAGTCTAGCCATATTGGCTAGTCTAGCGTGCTACAGGTTGCAAGCTATTCCATGTCTGTGGCAAAAGTGGCTATGAGATAGCGATTAGTAGGCTTGTGACGGCAAGGAAGACCGTTGCGCCGCATGGGCTTATTGAGCGAAAATTAGCCTGTGACAGCAATGGATTAGCAGGTTTATATTTTGAATGAATGAAATAAATGCAATGTATGAGCAGATTCAATTATGGAGAGTATATTTTGAATAGTCAATGCAAAGTATAAGCAGATTCAAGGCGGAACTAAGTTCCCACAAATAGACTATTGCCAAATTAGAAACACAGATGGGACATTTCGCCGATGCACTAAGTAGGTGAAGCGAGGATACATTGCCTAGTCAGTCAGTGGGTAAGGAGCTGATGCATGGCCTGCATAGAATAGATGCCCATCAAGAGCAGACTCAAACGGTTATAACCCTTAGGAGTGGGAAGTAGTACCAATCGAGGGAGGTTGCAGAAGAAAACGAAAGATCTAGTATTGAGTAGCCAGTCCCTACTGTCATACCTCAGGAAAGCAAGAGGGCTCCCCCATCTGAGCCTTCCAAGTCCTATATACCCAAAGCTTCATTTCCTGAGGTGCTAGAAAGATCAAAGTTGTTTGGCAAGCAGGAGGTGAAGATGCATGAGATGCTTGAGATATTCAAGCACGTTCAGACAAACCTCTCCTTCATTGATGTCATCCAGTAAGTCTCTGCATATACAAAGTTTCAGAAAGAGCTTTGTACGCAAAACGGAAGTTGCGGTTCAAGGTACCAAAAAAGATTTATCTGACTGAGCAAGTGAGTGCGGTGTTACAACAC
This sequence comes from Nuphar pumila, assembly GCF_984573655.1. NCBI lineage: Eukaryota > Viridiplantae > Streptophyta > Magnoliopsida > Nymphaeales > Nymphaeaceae > Nuphar > Nuphar pumila. The sequence goes on from NC_143253.1 coordinate 50,075,923, forward strand.
CAAACTCTTCCCAAGCTCAAGGACGCAGGGGCTCCTATTATCTCTTGCATCATAGGAGACATTACAGTCGAGCGTGTTTTGCTCGACCTCGAGGCAAGTGTGAATATTCTGTCAGGTTTCTTTTATGATGCATTCAGGTTAAAAGAGATAAAGCCAACATTGATGACCCTGTAGTTGTCAGATCGCTCTGTTAAGGTTCTGCGAGAGATTCTTGAGGATGTTCTGGTCAATATGGAGGACTTTTACTTCCCTGTTGACTTCATTATTTTGGATATAGATGGAGTAGATGATGTGAGGCAGACACCCATTATTTTAGGTCACCCCTTCCTAGCAACTGCCAGCGCGTGCATCAATTGCCGCAATGGTGCAATAGATGTCTTGTTTGGTAATAGGAAAATGAGGTTGAACATATTTGATGCAACAATGGGCCTTGCAGGAGTGGATATATCTTTCGAGGGCGATTTTGTTAAGGACTTGGTGAAAGCAAAGTTGACATGGATGTTGAGTGATCCACCTCAGAAGGAGGAGGAGGATGAATCACTCGAGGGGATAGTTCTGGATTGATTGATATATGGTCAGGTAAACTAACATATATACCAGGCAACGTTGTTAAGGTCCATAGGGATAGAGCTGGAGGAAATGTTGTGGGTATGGTCATAGATGAAATCATTTTTCTCAGACCTCCAGATTTAGTATGAATTCACATCCATTGATCTCATGGATGACGAAGGGTCCCCAGAGATCCGTCTGGCTGAAGATGTAAAATTTAGCGCTCTATAGAAGGCAGCACATATTAGTGTTATGCTATTAGTAGTTTTGTTGTTTTCTGTAGTTTTCTTTGTTCCTGAGTGTGAATGTTAGAGCATATATGCATTGCATTTTATGTATTTTTATGAGTTATAAGTATTGAGAAAGAGCATCATCAGGTAACATTCCACATCATGGATCAGGTGACTTCTACTACTTTCCTCTCATTTATTTTGTTTCTTATATGCATTCACTCAATTTCATGCAAGCATGGGGGAGTGCCACTGAGGACAATGTCATTCAAGCATGACAGAGGGTATAGTTTGCACACCCAAATATTTTCCTGTATTTGTACTTGAACATTGATGAAAACTAATAAAAATTAGGCTTTTAAGGAATGAGTTTGACCTTATATGAATGCTTTACATAATCTAATATTTTTAGAGAATTTTTTAAGCCTCATGAAAATTTTTTTTGGACACTAATCTAAAAAAAATGGTTGTTTATATGGATTTCAAAGAAATGACAATAGATGCATGTTAGAGTTCATTTTGAATCATAAGTATGAATATGCACAATTTATTTTGGAAAAACTAAGCAAATGAACATTGAAAAGAAGAGCTCAAAAAGTAAAAAAAAAAGCATATGTTTAGTTGTTTGATGTCTTCATATTTCCTAGTAGTTGAGCTCAAACACCAGTTGAAGTATTTGATTCCCATGTTGAAAAGGATAACGAAGAATGTTGTTTCTTTGTCTAAGTTAATATATGTGGCCTATTTTGTTCGAGCAAGTAGAGGTTGAGGGGTGTTTACACCTGGTGCTATAAAATCATCTAGCTTGACAGTCACTGGCCCGAAAGCTCGTTACATGAACTTTATAAAGAGCCTAATAGATGTTGATATTGCACATGACAAGAAGCAAGCTATACGTAAACTATAAAAATGAAAGGTCTAGTGACTCGAGCAATTAAGTTTGAGGGATACTTTGTATCTGGTGCCCTAAGGTCATCTGGCCTGGGAGTCACTGACTTAAAGCTCGTTACATGGGTCATGAAAACTAGAAATTTAAAATAGTGCTCAACAAAAAGAAAGAAAAAGTGTGAAAAATTTAAAAATCTAAAAAAATTAAAAAAAGAAAGAGTATAAAAGAAAAAAGTTTACTGCTTAGGAATAAGTATTGAGAAAACCTGTGAAAAAACATATGAGTGAGGATAAGTAAATAATGACATATATTTATTTGATTTCTGAGAATAAAGCATAAATGATTATGATATTTAGAAAAGTAAAAGAAAAGGTTTTATTCTATGGTGGTCTGTAAAAGGATCTAATTATGTTTTGAAAATGTAATGGCATGAAATATTTGTGAAAACAAACTCCTTAATTGTCTAATGCTTTTTGAAGTTGAATTTTTATGCATACATGACAAAGATGTTTGTTAGTAGCATCATTGCAAACCCTCACGAGACTTTACTCATCCACTGAGGTAACCTAGGGGTTTAAAGGGCTTGTTGCATACGCTAAATACAACCGTGATTCCTACGAAAGTGAGTCAGTTTTTGCTTTTTTAGTTGCTTTTTTTGCTTTTTGCTTCAGTTTGCTCAAAGACTAGCAAACGATAAGCATAGAGGAATTTGATTATGCATTTATTTTTATATTGTATTCATACTATTTTATACATGATCCATAGAAAAATCACATTAAAAACCTATTTTTATAGTTGCTTTCAAGAAATTGCTTTAAAATAAAAAATTTAAGAAAATCGCACACTACAGAGCTAGCCCTGCATTTTTTTAGTGTTTTATTTAATTTGGGAGTTTTTAATTTATAGTCTAATTAGATTAGGAGAGTAGTTACTAAGTTTAATTAGTTTAGGAAAAAACTCTTTTGAAAAATACATTTTTGAGGAAGACTTGTTTTGGATTTTTTGAAAAAAAATTGAACTTCCATAGAAAATTGTGTTTTGACCTAATCTTTATTATAAATAGAATTTTTTCAGAAGCAGCTCACATTTTTCCTTCTTGAATTTAACGCCCCCCCTCTCTCTCTCTCTCTCTTCCATCTTCTTTCCCTCTTTTTCCATACCGATTTCTTTCTTCTCTTCTTCCTCTCTTCTTCTTTCTTTTCTTCTTCTTCTTGCCCCTATCTTCGCTGGTCTTTCTTTCTTTTTCATTGGGAGGTGTTTGCAACAAGTGGAAAAGTTGTTTCTTCTTCTCAACCTGTCAGTCAAAGGTGAATTGCTTGGTGAGTCTCTTCTTCCCCAGCTCCATAGTTATTTTTAGATTCATTGCATGCATCATAGTTTATTTATCATCTTCATCATCGCATATAGAATCTTCTGATTATTGTTCGTGTGATTTTTACATATTAGAATAGAATACATGCATCGTATAAATTAGTTTAATTCATTTTTTGGTTATGTTTGATTTTTGCTTGATCGTTTTAGATAGCATATATTAGAAATACAATTTTTTTTAGCAATAATTAATTTATAAATTGTTCTTTTTGTTGTTGCTGTTTAGTTATCATTTTTATTTAGTGTTTGTTGAGTTCATGTACAGCATGAAACACGACTGCAATATCACATGATTGTCAGATTTGTGTGACGCTGAAATTGTGTGAATCCGTGCTCGTTGGCCACAGATCAAAAATGCAGCAGGCAACGCATTGCGTGTCTTCTTTGTTGAAGCACCCAAACTATGCAGCCTGCAGATCTTCGCACTCCCATCATGATCAGAAACATCGTGAAATGTTGTTCTCATTTTTTTTAGAAGTTAACGTCAATCACGCTCCAGCGTGATTGACACTAACCTCTATTCTTCAGTGAAATGCCTTTAATCCAAGTGTTGCAGACCTCGTTCTAGCATGAGTTTATCATTGTTGTAGTATTAAATTACTAGAAATTTTTTGGTTTGCAGTCACAATCAGAACCAGATTCACGTTGTGGTCGTGTATCAACGACAAGCACGTTCCAGCGTGATTGACGCTCATCACTATATATATTTTTATTTTTTATTTTGTCATAGTTTGGTTATTTAGTTAATTAGATTTTCTTGATTAATAGGCTTAGTTAGATTTTTTTATTCAGCAAGTGTTAATTTCAGGTTTCTTTTAGCTAGATAAATTTTTTTTTAGTCGTTAAGTGCAGTTTAGATTTAATTAGTTTTTTTATCATATAGTTTAGAACAGACTTTGTAGTTTCTTAATTGTTTAAAGTAGTTTATGAATTCATGGTTTTGATAATTTAGAATAAGTTATTAGGTAGTCTCTAGTTCATGTTTTTCTTTAATTAAAATTGTTAGCTTGCATTTTAGTTCATGTTATCCGTAGTTGGATTATATTAATTTCATTTAAATTTATGAGTTGCATTGATTACTTAGTTTCTTTTCAATTCACGTTTGTATTGTGTCAATCTAGTGAGTCGATTTTTAGTTGTTTCCAAGTCATTAGTTTAATTTATATAATTCGTTTGATTTGAATTCATTAGTGGCATATTTGTTTCAAGCAGCTTAGTTATTTCAGAATTTGTTACTTAATTAGTTAGTTTGTTTTGGTATTTTGTCATTTAGTGGTTAGTTTGTTTCAGTTAGTGCATAGTTTCATATAGTTAGTTTATTTCATGTTAGTTTAATTCATGCTTTTGTGATTTTTAGTTAAAACTAACATTGAATTTTAGTGAGTTTTTGCATTTTGTTTTGTGTTTCGTCTTTTGATTCTTATAGAGAAACGTTTAAACATGCAGTGAGCCTTCAAAAATATCCTAAAAGAGCCCTCTGAGGTCCTCAAAAAGCCCTTCAGACCCCTCAGAGAGCCCTTAAGTACTGATCATATTAAGATGTGTGATAAACATAAGCAGCGAAGATCAAAGGGACTAGAAGCTCAGAGCACTGAAGACCTTTTATTTTATTTTTACTTTATGATTTAATTTATTTAATTAATTGGGTCTGTAATAAAATCATTTATTTATTTGTTTAAGCCCTTCGTAGAGGGTCGCACTCTCATTTATTTAGTTAATTAATTTTTATTTTCAAGATAATAAAGAGTAGTTTAACTTTTTTGTGGAATACAAAGTATTTTTTTCGTTCCCTGAGATCGACCCGGAATCCACCACTAGTGCGAGCTAGTTTTTATGATATGATGCACGTTTTGCACTAATATTTTTATTGAAAATATATTTTAAAAATACTTTATTGAAAAAGTTGCATCACATACAATATATGTGAACAATGACAAATATTTGCAAGGATCACAATGTTTATATAAAATATAGACGAATAATGACAAATATTTGTGAGGATGAGGAAGTCCTTATAAAATATAGGTGAATAGTGACCAATATTTACAAGGATGAGAAAGTTTGTGAGGTATATATGCGAACTTAGTCTAGTATTTGAACTCTGTTTAGTATTTGCGAAGTTACGTGATTCAGTTTAACTCCACATGTATTTTTACAAAATTCACATATATAAAATGAAGTTTGCACAAATATATCTATGAACTTCATGTCACTGAAATATGTCTGAACTTCAAAAATATTGCACATGAGATTCAAAAATTTACTGAAGACTTAAATGCGAACCTCCTCATATTTTTGTGAAAGTCCCTACAAGCATTAATTATGACACTTTAATTTTTAAAATGATGCTTTGATAGTAAAAATGCGACAACACATTTTAGAGTTTGTTTTTGCCTTTAAAAAACAATGGTAGAGAAGATTTTGGAACAACAAGAGCAGGATGCCATGACTAAGGTGGAGATGTTGAGGTAGTAAATGATGTTGATGGTCTTCATCAAATGAGCATGCCCTAGTTGTAGAGAGTGCGCAAAGGAGGCAGTTTCACCTCAATCATTTACTCAAGAGAAGAGATAGTCGGTAGACAAAAATAATAATCCGATTGGCATTAAAAAGCCAAAAATCAAACCTAAAATGCTATGTGAAGTTATGTCTGAATAGAAATGAGTCGTTGAATGAACAAGTGCATGCACCAAGTTGGATTGTAGGATTTGCATGCTCAAGAGCTAGATTGCAGAGGAGGCCGTTTTGCCTCAATCATTAGCTCGAGAGAAGAGAGGGTTTGCGGACAGAAATAGTAACTTGATTGACATTAAGAAGTCAAAGAACGAACTCCCTCATGTTGAGCCTTTCCATATTTCATCAATTAATGATCTTGTGCGATGTAGTTCACCAATCTCTCTAATGTTGAGTTATGTAATGTGAATGTTTGTAATATGTTCATTTTTTAATGAATGAAATGAATATATGTACGAGCATGTTAATACATGAGAGTTTTTTTTAATCACTAAAATGAATATATATATATATATGAGTTTTTTTTTAATGAATAAAATGAATATATGTGTTGCCACGTTTGGAGGGAATAAATTGAATGAAGTTGTATGAACATGTTATTTTCATGCGGATCCCTCAAGTTTTGAGAGATTTTAATTTCAAGAAGTTTGCTACATATATGTGACTTTAGTCTAGTATTTACGAACTTACATGGTTCAGATTAACTTCACATATATTTTTATGTGAACTTCATAGGTTCATTTTAACAGGAAGTTTACATATTTTTTATGTGAATTTCATATTATAGATGTGAAGTTTCAAGGTTTGGGCTTAAAAAGGATGTTCACAACTATTATTATGTGAACTTCATGATGTCTGCAAAAACACATGCGGACTTCCTTTTAAGTGGGAGTTTGAGATACATGTCGAGTCGAGTAAAATATTGCGCAAACTTTATGAGTTTTATACATGTGATGGGTAAAAAGGTCCTAACAAAGTTGGCTATTTACGGTTTTGGTTATCCAGCGAATTTTGGCAAATTGCATGATTTTTAGAGAAACACGTCATTTTTGCATTTCTGTTATTTAAATTCAATATTGTTATTTTAGAATCACTTAAAAGAAAAAAATTAAGGGAAATAAAAATATCAAAATCGCCTCGAAAATTCCAACGGAATGAAGGGCAACGAAAGTGATTATACCTATAGTAGTGCTACGAATAGGAATTTCGACAGAACCGAAGAGGTGAGTCCTTTTTTTTTCAATTTGTAATGTTAATCAAAGGGAGTTACAATAAAGTTAAATACTGAAATGTCAGCCCTTTTTAACGGGAGCTACTCATTTTTCAAGCATATCAATGGGTTTTCCCGCATTTTTTCAGCGAAACGGAAGCTGGAGCATGCCGTTTCTTGGGGAATTATTGTGAATCAGAGGAAAAATGGAGATACCCATGTTGGGATTCTTCCCGAGAATCGATTTTGCATGGGAAAACAATAAGGTGGGTTCTGTTCTTCTTTCGCTATAGTTTCATTCCATCCCGAAACTGGGTTGGTTTCCTCTTCTCTTTCCGGTGAAACTTCATTTTTGAATGGAAGCAGAGAACTTCACTCTTACTGTCACCTAATGGTAGGTGTTTTGGCTAGAAAAATTGATTGGTTGTCCATTCTTTATATGTTTATTTGTTTTCTGTTTAGACTTAAATGTTTGTTAGCTGACCCCATAATTAACATTTTCGTCTATCTTTTGCTTTGTAACACAACTATGATAAATGATTATTTGTGTTTTGTTTTGTTTTTATACATTAGCTGCATATATGATTTAATATATGGATCGAATGTTTAACTAATTTTGAGTACAAATTTGTTTTTGGATAACAATAAGAAATGATTCTTTGGGATTGGTTAAATTAATTTATGGGGCATTAGCTACATATGTGATTTAATGTCTGCTTTCTCTATGTAACTTTGTAGCATGTTCCTTGATTTGATCAGTTATTTGCCTTTTGGTTTTTGCCTCCTGATGTCTTCTGTTCTTGGTCACTGGAGTGGGCGACTCAATCTATATAGAGCATCAATGTGCAAACATGATAAATGACATTTATCCAACCCAAGATACAGTTATGTTCTCCACTAGTTGAGTGGGTGGCATTTTCAGCCTTATGTCTACTTGTGTATTGTTTTTTCTGTTGCTAGCTGCCTTTTAGGGCACGTTTGAAAGTAAGAAAGACGTAAGAAAAGTGATGCAAAATGAAAATTTCTTAAGGATTTTCTGACTTTTTTCAAATGAGAGACTTTTTTGCATAGAGTTTTTTCTAAAAAGTACACTTTTTGATAGGAAACATTCCTCCCTTGGGGGGGGGGGGGGGGGGTGGAGGAATGTTTTTTACCAAGAGAAAATTTATTTTTACACTCCCCACCACCACCACCACCATCCATCTCACAACCACCCACCACCATCACCATCACCCTCCCCCTCCTCTCTCTCATTTTTTCATATTTTCCCACTTTGTTTTTCTCATGCTATACAAACAAGCGAAAAACTTTCTTTTGAAAAACTTCTCATATCAAAAACTCTCATAGGCAAAACTTTCTTTTCCTATGAGATTTTTTCTCTCTTCCAAATGTGCCCTTAATGTTTGTGTTACAATTTTTCCCACATACTAAAAAAAGGCTATTTTTTTCATTCAATTGTTTTTCTCTTTTACTTATTATATAATTAAGTCCATCCCAAGATAGGTGCTCTCCTATTCCTACTTCCCCAGAGCCTGTGGTAACAAAGTTGAGACAGTGACAAGTTCTCTGTCCTAGCGGATGCAGCAACAAAAGTATTGTGAATCCATGATTAGGTTATGGTAAGAAGACTCATTTACCATCATGATAGGTGTCAAGTGGAGTTGCACACTTTTTGACTAAGTATAAAAATATGTGTTCCCCTGTTAGGAAATGACTTAGAACACTATCGATAGATCGTTCTATGGATAGATCGAAGAAACAAAAATAGGAAGAAGAGAAAATCAACAACATAAAGAACAAGGATTTTACGTGGTTTGACAAGAGTTTCCTAGGTCTACAGTCGCACTGAAATCCACTATTAAGATTGAGATATATACACATTATAAAAGACAAATTACCATCTTTAAATATAAGGAGTCTAGGGTGACCTATTTTTAGTAAAATTACAAAACTACCCTCTAAGAATTTTCAAGGTAGAAATCAGGCTCCACATTCCAACAATCTCCTACTTGAGACTGATTTTCCTTTCAGCAATCACATCTTGGAACTTCTCTCCTCATGTAATCCATAATCTCACGGCAACACCTTCAACTACTATCCTATGTGACCTGGGTACAAGTACGGAGGGTACAACACGACAATTCCAAAAATGTAGGTACGGGGACATGGCTAAATATATATTGAAAAATATATATTATATATCTAAATATGTCAAAAATATATATTATATATTGAAAATATAATATGTAATATAATATAATATAGGACACGATAAATGCCATGTCCAGGTACCAGTACCCGTGTCGACACAGTGTAAACACCCCAAATTTTCCACATCCATTCTCAAACAACCCCCCTCGTGCAGTGCCAACCTTGTTAGGTCAGTGTAGGAGTCAAACCCCGAGTCAGTTTCAGAAAATCACCATTTTACCCTTTTTTACTAGGAAAATTACCATTTTACCCCTAGGTCATCCCGGACCCCAGTCAGTCAGAGTCAACCAAACTTGTTGGTCAGTTCAGAATAGTTAGAATATCAGTCATTTCAAGCTCATCTGAGCTCACAATGAACAGACCATTTTCATTTCTGACCATTCCTGCCAAAATGGGATCATTTCTTTAGAAATGAGCTCATTTCTAACTCAAATCCAAACCAATTGTCTCCGAGTTAGTCATTCCTAGTCAGTCATGTTCCCCAGAGTCTAACTTGAGCTCACCAGAAGTTCAAGCACTCCAGTTTCAGTTCAAAACCATTTCCAAGTGTCTAGGAGCCCATCTTAGTCCATTTTAGCTCTTTCAGCTGAAATTGAGTTGAGTTTAGTCAATTGAGGTAGTGTTTGAGCTTCGATTTTAGTTCATGTCAGTATTATTGACCTTTTTTTTAGCTCAAAGCCAGCTCAAGTTCGTAATTCAATTCGCTCCAGTGATCATTCCGTACCATTTCTCTAAAAATGGCAAGTTTTCTTGAAAATTCAGTCGGAAAGGTCAATTGAGTCAGTATCATTGTCAGCTCATTGGAGTTCTGAAACTCTAAAACCTAGCTCAATCTGGCTCATCTCAGTTCAATCCAGCTCGAACCTCAATTTTCAGTGTCACTCTGACCCAGTAGAGTCCCGAAAACCATTTCTTAAGCTATTTTGAAAATTTTATCAATTTTAATGCTTTTTAAACTGGTACAGCTGCCAATCGGGGTCTAACATCTAAAATTCTCCATTCAGGGTCTGCATTTCGCATGTCATTTCTCATCATTTCATATCATTTCTTAGCATTTCATAACATTTCATCACATTTCATTTCATTTTCGAAGTCCAGAACTCCAGTTTTATAAATTTCAATCCAGATTGAGTTTTAAAAGTTTTCAGAAATCAATTTCAAACCTCGGGTTTCCAAAATTGACATTTTCACCCCGGGAGTCTAAATTTGGAAATATTTTCTCAAGAAAAATAATCTGGATTTCTTTCAAAATCAAATTTTCAAGTTTTACATTGGATTTGCTTCGCAATGGGATATTGAAATTCAAAATCCGAGCTCGTTTCAAAAACTGCCAAAAATAGCTCGTTTTGTTGGAAGCATTTTCTCAAGAAAAACAATTTGGATTTCTTTCAAAATTACATTTTCAAATTCTACATTGGATTTGCTTCGCAACGGGGTATTGAACTTCAAAATCCGAGCTCGTTACAAAAACTGCCAAAAATAGCTCGTTTCGTCTAAAAATTTTCTAAAAAGACTATTTTACCCCTCTAATCGTCAAAATGAATTTCGAAATCAAAATTTGGACCCGCTCTGAGATGGCCCATTCATTTGCATTTCTATTTTATTCAAAAAAAAAATGCTTCTTTTTATTTGTTTATTTTTGTTTTTATTGATTTTTATTTTTTTTTATTTTTATTTTTTTAGAGAGGAGGTGGGACCCACAAGGTGGTCACTCAAGCCTCCAGCCCCACTTTCCATTTTTTTTCATTTTTTTCTTTCCCTTTTCCTTTTTCCCTCCTTTTCTTTCTTTCCTTTCTTTTTTCCTCTTCTTTCCTTCTTTCTTCCTTCCTTCCTCCCTTCTTTTCCCTCTTGCCCAGCCATTCACGTAGAGTCCCTTTCCCTTTCCTTCCCTAATTAAAACTAAAACTTAGGGAAAGATAGGATCTTCCCTAAGTTAAAAAAACCAAAAAAAAAAGAAAACAAGAAAGAGGCTACGGTGACCTCTTCACTCACCTCTTCCTATCTCTCTCTCTCTCTCTCCCTTGAACTCTCTCTTTCTCACCTCTTGGCTGTAGCTTCCAGCCATTGAAACAACACCCTCTCTCCTTCATCACAACCTTCTTTGGTGGCAGCAAGAGCCCAGCCACCTGTAGCTTTTCGTCAGCCACCCACCAACTTGCAGCCACCACAAGGGGAGTACCAGCAGCCTTCTCCAGCTTCAAGCTTCAGCAAGCTCCACCACAACAACCAGCACCTTCAGCCAGCAGCTGCACCACAGCCCACCTTGCTTCATCTTCAACGCATCAAAGGGGCAGCTGCTTCTTCCTCACACAGCTCCAACAATCACAGCAAAGGCCACCCTTTGCTCCAGCCCATCCAGTTTCCCTCTCTTTGGTTGCAGCCATAACCAACTTCTTCCAAGTGGCTGACTAATCCCCAGCCATCCCCTTCCACCAGTACAGTCACCTGCAGCCTCCAACAACACCCAAGCCATCTTCCCCGCCTCTTCCCAAACGATCCAAGGTAGGGCCTTTTTTTTTTTTCCTTTTTTTTTCTTTTTGTGAATGAACCACCATATGTGAATTCAATGCTATGAGATGAAGAGTTTAAAAATTCGAATGTTTTCAGTTTAGTAGGTTAATATTTACTTTTGTTTTGTGTGTTCTTTATTCCAAAAAGATGAAAAAAAAGAAAAAGTATACATACTACATGTGTGGGCTAACTAAACGGTAAGATCCATCCGTTCAATGGATTTGATCTTCCATTTCGCAAGCCAACAACAAAGAATATATTGTATCCCCATTGATGTGCATTTTAATTTTATATTTCGTGATATTTTATTTTAAAAATACATGTAGATTAATTCATTTTCTTTTATTTTCATTCATCTTATATAGGATTCATTGTTACATAGTTTAAAATCTACAGAATCTTAGTTTTAGACAAAGTCCAACTGTTTTTTTTATGTTTATTTGTTCATTGTTAAATCCCAAAAAAAAATTTATGTCAGTTGAGGTTATGTGTCAGTGATATTATGTCAAAAACCCAGTTTCATTCTGGTTTTGGAACCCACCTAAACCGATCAAACCCTACATCGGGTTTTCTGCCTTTTTGAATTTCCAATTTTCGCTTTAGCAGAAAAGAACCTCCGGCACCACCCTCATGGGAAATCCAAATCGACCTCAAAAAATTATAGCGGATTCATAATTGAATCTACTAATGATCTGGAAATTTTGAAGTTTTTCCAAGTAATTTTGACCTCTGTCAAAAATCGGATTTCCCAGCTCCCTGGGAAAATCTCGATTTTCCTTCGTCAGGGTATAGACAGACCCTATTGCATCAAGTCCGCCAAATCTGTAGCTCGTCTGCAAAAAATTTCAACATTAAAGTTGTTCCTAACATGATTTCCTGTCATTTCCCAAAATTTTGGAATTTTTGGATCTGTTTCATTGTTTTTCCCGGATTTTCTCTTTCTGTCTAACAGATTCCAATGTCCAGAAATTCCAGAGATTTAGGTCTCTGATAATAGTGTGGTCTTTTCCAAATCGTAACCCGAATCTCAATAGTGTCAAAATATAAAATCTTCCTATGTTTGTCAGGGACATTTTCCCACAATTTCAGCCATTTTCCCATCTGTCTGCCATTTTTACCACATTTTCTACCGAAACCTGTCTGTTTCCTTCATTTCCTAGAGTCGTCGGATTCCGATCCGACTTGCCGGAGTGGCACAGCTCCGATCATAGGTCAAAAACAGAAAGTGTAAAAGGCAAAAATCCTTGCCTTACTGTCATCTGTCATCCCATAAAATTTGGGAAATTTTTATGGAAGTTTGATATCCTAAATCCCCTTTAGAATCAATATTTTAGGCAAAAATCATGAAATTTAGGGGTTTTATTTAAATTTCCATATTTAAAAATACAAAAAAATTAGATTTTCGAGCTTCATTCTGTTTTTAGGGTTATTTTAGGTGTCCATGCCAAATTTGGTTTAATTCCAAGTTCATTTGCTCCATGTGTTAGTTTATCTTTAAATTCAGAAGCGAAAATCAGGTTAAATTTGATATTTTGGGATATTTTCGTCATTTTAAGGTTTTTACCATGTACATAAGCATGTAGAATCATATTAGGGTTAATTTTAATCTCATTTGCATTTCATATTTTTCCATTTTACAAAAATTTATTTCAGAAAACCCTGGTTTCAAGGCCATAGTCTTGTTATCGGGGGTATTTTGGTCATTCTGACCATAATTTCGAAATTTCAATTTCTAATTTCATAAATTTTCATGCATATCATCATGTTTTATCATATTATGTTTGATTTATTTCATTTGATTTTCAAAATTCTAAAATTTATAAAAATTCTTTCAGAAAACCCTGATTTCAAGGTCATCAGGGGTATTTTGGTCATTTTGACCCCAATTTCGAATTTTCAAGTTTATTTTCAAAATTTATTCATTATTTCTCATGTTTATATCAAAGGGGGTATGATTTTGGGTTTATATCTGAATAATATCCGATAATTTCCCATATTTTCGGATAAATTCAGAAAAACCTACATTTTTGTGCTAACCTTGTTTTCTAGTTTTGCAGGAACATTCAAGAAGAAGACTTAGATTTTATTTTCTTTATTTCAATTCAATGTAATCTCAAATGTAATAATTTGGAATAAGAGTTACATTTCTGCTTAGAATAGGGCTGCATTGCATATAGTTTAATTTATGCAAATTTCAATATGTGATGTATCATTCATGCACATTATTTCAAATTCACTATGGTTTACACGAATGGCACGTGCACAAGCTTTTATGGAGTTTATAAACTCGGTGGGATTCGTATTTATGGCCATAGTCAGAATACGAAGAAAACCAAGATTTATGATCTTCGTATTAGCCACATTCAGCCTACACATTTAGGCTAACTTCAAAATGCACTGCATTTTTCAAAGTTTTAAAAGGATTTTCCAATTCCTCAATGAAATTCCCTTTTCAAATTCATATTCATTCATTCATATCATTCAAATTGCATTATTTTCAAACTCAGTTTCCAATTTCAATTTCAGAAAATTCAATTTTCTCAAGAATTTCCAAGTCTTTCTCAGGATCTGATTTTCTCAAAATCCTAAGTTTTCAAATGACATTTCAAAGCATTTCCCAAGTTCAAATCAAGATTTTCCTATGTTTTCAAATTCTCAAATTTCAAAATCCCAAGTTTTCATAAATCGATTTTCTCATATTTTCCAGTTTTCCTGAGAATTCATTTTCCATTTCAAAAGTCATTTTCCAATAAATTTCTTAGATTTTCTCAAGATTCTCAAATCCATTTTCTCATAAAAGCAATTCCAAGTTTCCAATCTCAAAACCAATTTTCTCAGTTTTTCAAGTTTTCCTGAGAAATCACTTTTCAATGCAAATTTCTGATTTCCAATGAAATTCAATGATTTTCCCAAAAACTCCAATTTCAAGCACTTTTCCAATCATTTTCCAAATGCATTTCAATTTTTCAAAGCAAACATCATAGTTTCTCAAACTTGCATTTTTTTAAAAATTTCATAGCACAAGCCTGATTCTCTGTGCATTCTAGGAAAAATAGAGCATAATTTAGATATTTGAGTCAAGTTAAAGCACGTAATTGATCCTTGGTTCAATTACCCCTGGTAAAGGCGCCAGGAACGGTTGAACCTCGTACCGACAGGCGGATCCCATTCCATGGAATTTTCCCGCAAATTTTCAAAACGGAGGCGAGTAAATTTTCAAAATAATTTTCAAAACTTTGGTCGAGTTTGACTCGCGGAATTCGTTTCTCTCGCAAGGGAGGGGAAAAATTTTTGCGATGATAACAGGTTTGGCGACCGTGATGGGACCTGTCTTCGCCTGATCAAGTATGTGCTTTAACTTAGCTCAATTATCAAAATTAGGCTCTATGGAATGTCAGCTTTTAATTTCTGATATCATGTGAACCTAGGAGCCTAGACTTGAACCCAGCTGACATGGATTGCATATAGACTAGGCATGGTTTGGTAGGACCATATTGAGGAGAATTATGCATGCTCACATAGACTTAGGTCTGAAATACAACACTCCTCAATCTAGGACTTGTATGAAAACAATGTTTGCTTCTTCAAAAGTTTTCAAAATTCTATCTCTTTAGGACTTAGAGCCCTCTGTTTGCCTGCATGTGATCATATTTCAAAAACCACCCCACCTATGTCTACCCGGTCTTCACGTTGCTGGGCTCTCTTCCAGAACCATAGTTCGGGACAGAGCCTCACAACTGGGCCACTTATTTGGGCTAACGCCCCCCTGCCACGTACCAAGGGCCATAGTCCAACGTATATCGGCAGGCGCTCAAGGATGTTGGGAAAACACAAGCCTAGACCCGGAGATGAGTTTTATGCCACGTACATCGAGCCTCGGCTCGAGTATATCGGCATAGCATGATTGGACACAGTTGATCTAAGCCTAGAGTCAGGATTAGGGTCCTAAAGCTCTTTCAAAATCAATGCATTTAGAGTTGGCTTCCTAGGGATTGCTGTATGTGCATAATTGTTTGTAATTGAATATATGATATTCATTTTCGCCTTATTTTCTCATATTTTTCCCAATTTTTCCAAAATACCAAACAATTTTCCAAAATACCTCATTTTTCATCTTTTATGAAATATCTCCTTTTTCTCAAAAACCCTGGGCAATTTTTCCAAATCATCCACCTTTTCTTCAAAACTCCAGGAGATTTTCCATTCTTTCGTTCCTCTGGACTTCGACTTTCCAGCTTTCATTTTATCCTGCCTGCAATTTTCAAATTTCTTATATTTTTCCAAAGTCTAATTCCAGTCTTCTTGTCTTTCAGTCCAATGGCATCCAGTCAGCTCGATTCTGTTTTTCCTGAGGGTCACATCTCCTATGAGGTGCGACAAAGTCTTCCTGAGCATCGATCTCTTAGCACCGGACCCTTCTTCCCCCGGTGGTATTATGTCTGGTTCAAAAATTTCTCTCGTATGTTTCCGGACCACTTGAGCGATTGTGGGTTGGAATTGGCATCTGCAGTGGGAAAGTTGACAGTCAACGGCAATCTGATTCATGCACTGGCGGAGCGGTGGAATCCGCGCACTTGCACGTTCTGGTTCCCGTGGGGCGAGATGACAATACTGATGGATGAATTTTCAGAGATTATGAGACTGCCCGAGCCAGTCGATCAGCCTGGAGATCCATTAGAGCAGCAATTTCTGATCAATGTCAAGGGTCTGGACCCCAAAGATGTCGTAGCTCGTATGACAGGGGGCAAGTCTTTGCCACTGATTGAAGAAAACGAGAATGAGTATGTGAGCCTGATCGAGATCTACCGACAGCATGGAAAATTTGCAGAAGTCAACTCGCTGTCCAGAACAGCTCAAGAGAGAATTCAACATGCGATGGTTCTATGTACTGTGGGACTTGCTTTCTTTCCAGATGGACATAATTAAGTGGATGTCAGAATAGTTCAGCTTTTGAGAAGATGAGGAAGTCGACAGACCAGCCGTCTCTCGATAGCCATGGCCGCGCTTGCTTTTCTATACAGAGGACAGACCCGCTTCACACTTGGAGAGTCCATCTTAGTCGAGGGATGTACTTATGCTCTTCAATCTTGGTTCCTTCAGCATGTACCAACCAGAGCTAGTTCATTCAGATACAACGGTAAGGAGCTCCTTCCAGTTGCGCGGTACCGATTCCTGATCGACTATCTGCAGGAAGAAGAAGTGGTGTGGGACTATTTTGATCGAGAATTATCGCCTCCCAGATACACCTATGCATATGGCAAGAGATTCAAGTTGCTTGGTCCATTCTTCTGTGCTTACTATCATCCGGAGCGGTGTGTTCGACAGTTTTCTCAAAGACAGAAGCACATAGAGATGCGGCTGCTATCTGGAGTCGTGCTAGAGTTCGACCTTACATCAGCACAGTGGTCCGGAGCATACCATTCTGCCATATATGGCTGGGATTCTTTCATCATTCTCACTCTTTTCCTTGGTCCTCGTGTCTCTGTTGATCGTTAAGAGTGGTGACAGACTGTCTATATACTCCCTCTTTCTCAAGTCCACTATTGATGCAATCATATTTTTCCTTCAATAAAAAAAAAAAAATCCTTCAATTTTCATTCTATCATGGTTTGATAACCTCGCCTAGGTGACAAGGCATATTTGTAGTTGTTCGTTCTCCTTGTAAAGAATGACAACATAATTGTCGTGACTCCAGCGGCGACCCAATCCCTAGTAATGGGATGTTCTTTCAATTATCTATCAAATTCTCATCAAATATTTTTACTATATTCATTTCTATCTTGAATCTTCATCATCGAAATTTAATCATCCATTCTACAAAGAGCATCAGTATTCCCAAGTGGTTCAGATCAGATCAAGCAAGAAGACACCACTGTATCAGGGCATCAGTGATTTTAGAAGCAGGCAAGAAGAAATGGATTCTCCAAGATTTGCCAGAAGACAGAGTTTGAATGATAGGGATGACATTGATCCTACTACATATCAGATGTTCAAGAAAATGATGATTAGGATGATGTCTGAGCAAGCTAAGGACTGTTTCAGAAAGGCTCCCATAAAAAAGAAGACATCTGTCTCCTTCTCTTAGAATATCACTGGTAAGAGTAACGAGCGATTTGGCATGTGTCTGCCCGATATTTTATTATTGCCGATGTCCTCTATCATCGTGGATTCAGTTCTAAATATGCCAGATGCCTAGATGAAGATGAAGCCAAAGAAGTCATGCGGGAGGTACACGAAGGCATTTGCGATGGTCACGTCGGCTACCAAACTCTTGTCAAACAAATCATCCGAGCAGGATATTACTGGAGAACTATGCAACAAGATTGTTATCGTTTTGTGAAGAAGTGCGTTCAATGCCAGATGCATGCACCTTCCATTCATGCGCCAGCGACATATTTGCAATCTGTCGTCTCACCATGGCCATTTTCTATGTGGGGTTTTGATGTTGTTGGCCCCATTACTCCTTCTGCTTCAAATGGCCATAAATATTTTCTTGCTGCAACAAAATATTTTACTAAATGGGTAGAAGCAGTCACTCTACGCACAGTAGAAGGTCGACATGTGGTCTCATTCATCCATAGGAATATCCTATGTCGTTTCGGCATACCGCACAATATCGTGTCAGACAATGACAGTTATTTTAAGAATGAGAGAATGAGGACATTCTGCTCAAAAATCAAAATCCATCATAATTTCTTCGCTCTTTATTATCCTCAAGGGAATGGTCAAGCAGAGGCCACCAGTAAGATTCTTATTAGAATCTTGGAGCGAACTTTAAAAACAGTTCGTGACTGGCATGAGAAGATCCATGATGCATTATGAGCATACAGAATCATCATTCGAAATCCAACTAATGCTACTTCGTCAGAACTTGTCTACGGAACTGAAGTAGTGCTGCCTCTACATGTTCAGAAACCTACCTTGAATTTCGCATCACTGCTGGAGTTACCGCTTGATCAGTATAAGCAGCAGCGACTGGTACAACTTGATTTGCTCAATGAAAGAAGACTCAGAGCAGTAGAGCATGCTCAATCATATCGTCAGAGGATAGCCAGGCAATATGCAAAATTTGTCATTCAAAGGAAATTCTGAGTCAATGATCTAGTGATCAGATCAACGACCTATCTCAAGCACCGCCTGGGTGGCAAATGGTCATCGAATTGGGAAGGGACCTATATTGTCGAGGAAGCATTACCTCACAATTCATATCTGCTCATCAATGCCGATGGTGTGGAATTATCAGACTCCATCAATGCTCAACATTTGAAAAATTTCTATACTTAAATCCTCTATTCCATCCTTTGTAATTCCTCAATATACTTTCTTCAACAATGGTCAAATTCTTCTTTCCCAGTTACACTGGGGCATTATTTTGAAAATTGTTTTCAAAACATCTTGTATGCAGGCAGGATCAAACAAATCTCTCATTTTGCATACATGTGCATTCATTTACATCATTTTGCATACATTTGCATTCATTTACATTTACATGCATTCATTTGCATCCATTTATATTCATTTGCATCAAATTCACTTCCCCTTCAGGTTAAGGGATAAACCTGAATTTCCCTTTCAGGTTAAGGGATAAACCTGAACTTCCCCTTCAGGTTAAGGGATAAACCTGAATCATTTTCCATAATTCTTTAATTTCGACCTCCGGGTCATCCAATTTCCAATTTTCAAATTACCAAAATTCTCAATTTCGACCGCCAAGTCATCCAATTTCTATCCCCGTTCAGGATAAGGGGATAATCCTGAAACCGTTCATAGAAGCAATCCAAGTCTATATAATAGTTCTCGTTCTTAATTGAACCAATGACGTTCGTAGGCTGAATTCCTACAGAACCCATGTCGTTCCCAGTGAACCAATGTCGTTCTCAATTGAACCAATGTTGTTTGTAGGCTGAATACCTATCGAACCCATGTTGTTCCTAGTGAACCAATGTCGTTCTTAATTGAACCAATGTCGTTCGTAGGCTGAATACCTATCGAACCCATGTCGTTCCTAGTGAACCAATGTCGTTCTTAATTAAACCAATGTTGTTCGTAGGCTGAATACCTATCGAACCCATGTCGTTCCTAGTGAACCAATGTCGTTCTCAATTGAACCAATGTCGTTCTTAGGCTGAATCCCTATCGAACCCATGTCGTTCCTAGTGAACCAATGTCGTTCTCAATTGAACCAATGTCGTTCTTAGGCTGAATCCCTATTGAACCCAGGTCGAACCCCTGCGAAACCAATGCCGTTCTCAATAGAACCAATGTCGTTCTTAGGAGGAATCCCTATAGAACCCATGTCATTCTCAGTAAACCAATTCACAATTTTGACCTTTTTAGCCAATCAATTTCCAATTTCCAATTTCCAATTTCCAATTTCCAATTTCCAATTTCCAATTTCCAATTTCCAATTTCCAATTTCCAATTTCCAATTTCCAATTTCCAATTTCCAATTTCCAATTTCCAATTTCCAATTTCCAATTTCCAATTTTCAATTTCAAATATCAAATTTCAAAATTCCAATTTCCAAAATTTGACCCTTTTGGTCATCCAATACCAATTCCAATAAATTTCTCTTGCAAGAGACCCTTTTTATAGGGAGAGTTCGAGGGAGCTCGTTCTTTTCGCATGCTATCCAATTCGTTCACTTAGCCCCTTTTCAGGGAGAGTTTGAAGGGACTCGTGTCTTTGTGAACCGTTTGCAAAACAAAATTCCAATTTCATACAAGGAACCCTTAGTTCAGGGAGAGCTTTGACGGAAGTTCGCTTTCCTTGTGACCATAATTTCGTACTAGGCCATTTCATCATGAAGGACCCTCTTTTCAGGGAGAGTGTGATGAACTCGTTCCTTCATGACCAATTTACCAACCTCACCAATTCTGGCCCCCTTTCCATAAGAGAAGCCTAATGTTAGGAAGTTTTGACGAAAGCTTAATTTCTCTTCGAAAGTTCGTTTTGCAAACACCTCCTCTTCAGGGAAGAGAGGAGTAATTCCTATTTCCAATTTCTGAATCTTCTCCTTTGGGGAAAGGAGAAGAAAATTTTTGTCATGGGTGCGTTGCGTTGTACTTCAGATGCTCGCTCTCACCAAGGATTTCAAGAACATTTTACCAATTTGTCATTAAATATTTATTGATTTCAAAATTTTTATTGTACAAAAACATTACTTCAGAATACCTTCAGTATTACTTTCGAAAGGACAAAGCTTTCGCAAAGAAGGATTCAAAATTCAAATTCTTTCTATTGGCCAACCAAAAGGATGAAGAATAAATCCCCGATATGGCCAGCAAAGGAAATTCAATATTGTTGCAAAGCCATAAGTGATCGGTATTGATCGCAGTCAATGGCACATTTTTAAAGATCATTCTTGGAAAATAAACCAGTCGAAATATCCTGGGTGATACAGGAAAATCCATTCAATCCCTATATCTCCTCAATCACCTAAAGCTGCAATTAAATATCTGCAAAAGGGATCTCTCAACTGTCGTCAAGATGAAGGCGAATTAGGCGAGTAGACCCCCGGGGCCAAAGAAGATTTGAATCATCTCCAAGATGACGGAGTTTGTGACGGATCCTTCCAGGGAAAGTTCAGAGCACCGTCAAGATGAAGGCGACTGCGATGAGCCTCCCGACAAACCCTAAAGGATATTTAATTTCCGCTATCATCAAGAGATTTCCAACCAATGAGCCAATAACCGTCGATATAATCCCTGAGAGAAAAAGAAGGATCGGAACATCTCCAAGATGAAGGAGTTTGTGACGTACCCTTCCAAAAAAAAAAAAGAGAGAAAAGTCAAGACATCTCCAAAATGAAGGATGATGTAATCTCCAAAAACCCAAGAGAGCTCTAATTCTGCCAAAAAAAAATATAGTAGGCAGAAAGATCGTCATGAGAAAGAATTCCAGGATATCAGACTGCCAAATCTGCCAAAGAATCCTCTTTAAATTTTGTGAAATTCTATTATCAATATTCTTTCACAAATTGCTTTCACAATATCAAGAATACTCTCTTTTCTGCTCATATCAGGGAAATTGATAGCTTCCTTGAAAGAAAGCCAATTGCAAGCAATTTGAATTCGAATCTTGATTTTACGAAGTTAAGTCCAATCGGAGATAATACTTCAGGTAGAAAAGAGGAATATTTTCAAAGCAATGTGCATCACTTTCAATTATTTCGAATCAACAATAATTTTCAACATTTTGACAATATTTTCTAGCTATCCTGGCGTGAAGCGAGAGCTTGAGGTTCATCTTTGGCGCATCCTGACATCAGTTGTTATCCCTTTTAAGGACTTGATAATGGGAGTTTTCAAGATTCCTTCCCTTCTGTTGGTATAATCTGAGCGCATGGGCTCTCAGATTTGCACACTTCCCTGTGTCCCCACTGTCCCACCATAGACAGTCCAATTTCGGCTTGAGGTTAAGCCACCAATCATTTTCTCGCAAAAGGTCACCAATTTCAAAAGTTATTTAGTCTCAGCAATGAGGCGCCCAAAATCAAACCCCTTTTCAAGCTTTAGGGACCCCAATTTCATCCTTTTGCAAAACCTCTGTCGGGTTCATTGTGCGGAAATCTGAAGGTTCCATCATGGTTTCTTCCTTCGAGGATTCCATTCATTTTTCTGCCCAATCAGGATAAGGGAACAAACCTGAGCCTCCTTTGATGAGGTATTTCATTTTCTACCCAATCAGGATAAGGGTACAAACCTGAGCCTCCTTTGATGAGGTATTTCATTTTCTGCCCAATCAGGATAAGGGTACAAACCTGAGCCTCCTTTGATGAGGTATTTTATTTTCTGCCCAATCAGGATAAGGGTACAAACCTGAGCCTCCTTTGATGAGGTATTTCATTTTTTGCCCAATCAGGATAAGGGTACAAACCTGAGCCTCCTTTGATGAGGTATTTCATTTTCTGCCCAATCAGGATAAGGGTACAAACCTGAGCCTCCTTTCATGAGGTATTTCATTTTCTGCCCAATCAGGATAAGGGTACAAACCTGAGCCTCCTTTGATGAGGTATTTCATTTTCCGCCCAATCAGGATAAGGGTACAAACCTGAGCCTCCTTTGATGAGGTATTTCATTTTCCGCCCAATCAGGATAAGGGTACAAACCTGAGCCTCCTTTCATGAGGTATTTCATTTTCCGCCCAATCAGGATAAGGGTACAAACCTGAGACTCCTTTGATGAGGTATTTCATTTTCCGCCCAATCAGGATAAGGGTACAAACCTGAGACTCCTTTGATGAGGTATTTCATTTTTCCTGCCCAATCAGGATAAGGGTACAAACCTGAGCCTCCTTTGATGAGGTATTTCATTTTCTGCCCAATCAGGATAAGGGTACAAACCTGAGCCTCCTTTGATGAGGTATTTCATTTTTTCTCCCAATCAGGATAAGGGTACAAACCTGAGCCTCCTTTGATGAGGTATTTCATTCCCCGATCAGGTTGAGGGTTAAACCTGAGCTTCATTTCTACACGAGGTATTTTCTGTCCCATCCAGGTTAAGGGCAAAACATAAATCTCACTTCTTTTGAAGTAAAATTTTCTTCTTTATTCTTCATTTCATATCTACCATTTTCATCAGGGCTAATATTTTCATATCCAGTCAGATCCTTCTAACTAGGGCATTTTTATAGCCCAAATTTGGTGTGTTTTTCTTTGCCACTAAGCTCGTCTTCAAGCCGGCTTAGTAGCAAAGAGGGGCATCTGTAAACACCCCAAATTTTCCACATCCATTCTCAAACAACCCCCCTCGTGCAGTGCCAACCTTGTTAGGTCAGTGTAGGAGTCAAACCCCGAGTCAGTTTCAGAAAATCACCATTTTACCCTTTTTCACTAGGAAAATTACCATTTTACCCCTAGGTCATCCCGGACCCCAGTCAGTCAGAGTCAACCAAACTTGTTGGTCAGTTCAGAATAGTTAGAATATCAGTCATTTCAAGCTCATCTGAGCTCACAATGAACAGACCATTTTCATTTCTGACCATTCCTGCCAAAATGGGATCATTTCTTTAGAAATGAGCTCATTTCTAACTCAAATCCAAACCAATTGTCTCCGAGTTAGTCATTCCTAGTCAGTCATGTTCCCCAGAGTCTAACTTGAGCTCACCAGAAGTTCAAGCACTCCAGTTTCAGTTCAAAACCATTTCCAAGTGTCTAGGAGCCCATCTTAGTCCATTTTAGCTCTTTCAGCTGAAATTGAGTTGAGTTTAGTCAATTGAGGTAGTGTTTGAGCTTCGATTTTAGTTCATGTCAGTATTATTGACCTTTTTTTTAGCTCAAAGCCAGCTCAAGTTCGTAATTCAATTCGCTCCAGTGATCATTCCGTACCATTTCTCTAAAAATGGCAAGTTTTCTTGAAAATTCAGTCGGAAAGGTCAATTGAGTCAGTATCATTGTCAGCTCATTGGAGTTCTGAAACTCTAAAACCTAGCTCAATCTGGCTCATCTCAGTTCAATCCAGCTCGAACCTCAATTTTCAGTGTCACTCTGACCCAGTAGAGTCCCGAAAACCATTTCTTGAGCTATTTTGAAAATTTTATCAATTTTAATGCTTTTTAAACTGGTACAGCTGCCAATCGGGGTCTAACATCTAAAATTCTCCATTCAGGGTCTGCATTTCGCATGTCATTTCTCATCATTTCATATCATTTCTTAGCATTTCATCACATTTCATCACATTTCATTTCATTTTCGAAGTCCAGAACTCCAGTTTTATAAATTTCAATCCAGATTGAGTTTTAAAAGTTTTCAGAAATCAATTTCAAACCTCGGGTTTCCAAAATTGACATTTTCACCCCGGGAGTCTAAATTTGGAAATATTTTCTCAAGAAAAATAATCTGGATTTCTTTCAAAATCAAATTTTCAAGTTTTACATTGGATTTGCTTCGCAATGGGATATTGAAATTCAAAATCCGAGCTCGTTTCAAAAACTGCCAAAAATAGCTCGTTTTGTTGGAAGCATTTTCTCGAGAAAAACAATTTGGATTTCTTTCAAAATTACATTTTCAAATTCTACATTGGATTTGCTTCGCAACGGGGTATTGAACTTCAAAATCCGAGCTCGTTTCAAAAACTGCCAAAAATAGCTCGTTTCGTCTAAAAATTTTCTAAAAAGACTATTTTACCCCTCTAATCGTCAAAATGAATTTCAAAATCAAAATTTGGACCCGCTCTGAGATGGCCCATTCATTTGCATTTCTATTTTATTCAAAAAAAAATGCTTCTTTTTATTTGTTTATTTTTGTTTTTATTGATTTTTATTTTTTTTTATTTTTATTTTTTTAGAGAGGAGGTGGGACCCACAAGGTGGTCACCCAAGCCTCCAGCCCCACTTTCCATTTTTTTTCATTTTTTTCTTTCCCTTTTCCTTTTTCCCTCCTTTTCTTTCTTTCCTTTCTTTTTTCCTCTTCTTTCCTTCTTTCTTCCTTCCTTCCTCCCTTCTTTTCCCTCTTGCCCAGCCATTCACTTAGAGTCCCTTTCCCTTTCCTTCCCTAATTAAAACTAAAACTTAGGGAAAGATAGGATCTTCCCTAAGTTAAAAAAACCAAAAAAAAAAAGAAAACAAGAAAGAGGCTACGGTGACCTCTTCACTCACCTCTTCCTATCTCTCTCTCTCTCTCCCTTGAACTCTCTCTTTCTCACCTCTTGGCTGTAGCTTCCAGCCATTGAAACAACACCCTCTCTCCTTCATCACAACCTTCTTTGGTGGCAGCAAGAGCCCAGCCACCTGTAGCTTTTCGTCAGCCACCCACCAACTTGCAGCCACCACAAGGGGAGTACCAGCAGCCTTCTCCAGCTTCAAGCTTCAGCAAGCTCCACCACAACAACCAGCACCTTCAGCCAGCAGCTGCACCACAGCCCACCTTGCTTCATCTTCAACGCATCAAAGGGGCAGCTGCTTCTTCCTCACACAGCTCCAACAATCACAGCAAAGGCCACCCTTTGCTCCAGCCCATCCAGTTTCCCTCTCTTTGGTTGCAGCCATAACCAACTTCTTCCAAGTGGCTGACTAATCCCCAGCCATCCCCTTCCACCAGTACAGTCACCTGCAGCCTCCAACAACACCCAAGCCATCTTCCCCGCCTCTTCCCAAACGATCCAAGGTAGGGCCTTTTTTTTTTTTCCTTTTTTTTTCTTTTTGTGAATGAACCACCATATGTGAATTCAATGCTATGAGATGAAGAGTTTAAAAATTCGAATGTTTTCAGTTTAGTAGGTTAATATTTACTTTTGTTTTGTGTGTTCTTTATTCCAAAAAGATGAAAAAAAAGAAAAAGTATACATACTACATGTGTGGGCTAACTAAACGGTAAGATCCATCCGTTCAATGGATTTGATCTTCCATTTCGCAAGCCAACAACAAAGAATATATTGTATCCCCATTGATGTGCATTTTAATTTTATATTTCGTGATATTTTATTTTAAAAATACATGTAGATTAATTCATTTTCTTTTATTTTCATTCATCTTATATAGGATTCATTGTTACATAGTTTAAAATCTACAGAATCTTAGTTTTAGACAAAGTCCAACTGTTTTTTTTATGTTTATTTGTTCATTGTTAAATCCCAAAAAAAAATTTATGTCAGTTGAGGTTATGTGTCAGTGATATTATGTCAAAAACCCAGTTTCATTCTGGTTTTGGAACCCACCTAAACCGATCAAACCCTACATCGGGTTTTCTGCCTTTTTGAATTTCCAATTTTCGCTTTAGCAGAAAAGAACCTCCGGCACCACCCTCATGGGAAATCCAAATCGACCTCAAAAAATTATAGCGGATTCATAATTGAATCTACTAATGATCTGGAAATTTTGAAGTTTTTCCAAGTAATTTTGACCTCTGTCAAAAATCGGATTTCCCAGCTCCCTGGGAAAATCTCGATTTTCCTTCGTCAGGGTATAGACAGACCCTAATGCATCAAGTCCGCCAAATCTGTAGCTCGTCTGCAAAAAATTTCAACATTAAAGTTGTTCCTAACATGATTTCCTGTCATTTCCCAAAATTTTGGAATTTTTGGATCTGTTTCATTGTTTTTCCCGGATTTTCTCTTTCTGTCTAACAGATTCCAATGTCCAGAAATTCCAGAGATTTAGGTCTCTGATAATAGTGTGGTCTTTTCCAAACCGTAACCCGAATCTCAATAGTGTCAAAATATAAAATCTTCCTATGTTTGTCAGGGACATTTTCCCACAATTTCAGCCATTTTCCCATCTGTCTGCCATTTTTACCACATTTTCTACCGAAACCTGTCTGTTTCCTTCATTTCCTAGAGTCGTCGGATTCCGATCCGACTTGCCGGAGTGGCACAGCTCCGATCATAGGTCAAAAACAGAAAGTGTAAAAGGCAAAAATCCTTGCCTTACTGTCATCTGTCATCCCATAAAATTTGGGAAATTTTTATGGAAGTTTGATATCCTAAATCCCCTTTAGAATCAATATTTTAGGCAAAAATCATGAAATTTAGGGTTTTTATTTAAATTTCCATATTTAAAAATACAAAAAAATTAGATTTTCGATCTTCATTCTGTTTTTAGGGTTATTTTAGGTGTCCATGCCAAATTTGGTTTAATTCCAAGTTCATTTGCTCCATGTGTTAGTTTATCTTTAAATTCAGAAGCGAAAATCAGGTTAAATTTGATATTTTGGGATATTTTCGTCATTTTAAGGTTTTTACCATGTACATAAGCATGTAGAATCATATTAGGGTTAATTTTAATCTCATTTGCATTTCATATTTTTCCATTTTGCAAAAATTTATTTCAGAAAACCCTGGTTTCAAGGCCATAGTCTTGTTATCGGGGGTATTTTGGTCATTTTGACCATAATTTCGAAATTTCAATTTCTAATTTCATAAATTTTCATGCATATCATCATGTTTTATCATATTATGTTTGATTTATTTCATTTGATTTTCAAAATTCCAAAATTTATAAAAATTCTTTCAGAAAACCCTGATTTCAAGGTCATCAGGGGTATTTTGGTCATTTTGACCCCAATTTCGAATTTTCAAGTTTATTTTCAAAATTTATTCATTATTTCTCATGTTTATATCAAAGGGGTATGATTTTGGGTTTATATCTGAATAATATCCGATAATTTCCCATATTTTCGGATAAATTCAGAAAAACCTACATTTTTGTGCTAACCTTGTTTTCTAGTTTTGCAGGAACATTCAAGAAGAAGACTTAGATTTTATTTTCTTTATTTCAATTCAATGTAATCTCAAATGTAATAATTTGGAATAAGAGTTACATTTCTGCTTAGAATAGGGCTGCATTGCATATAGTTTAATTTATGCAAATTTCAATATGTGATGTATCATTCATGCACATTATTTCAAATTCACTATGGTTTACACGAATGGCACGTGCACAAGCTTTTATGGAGTTTATAAACTCGGTGGGATTCGTATTTATGGCCATAGTCAGAATACGAAGAAAACCAAGATTTATGATCTTCGTATTAGCCACATTCAGCCTACACATTTAGGCTAACTTCAAAATGCACTGCATTTTTCAAAGTTTTAAAAGGATTTTCCAATTCCTCAATGAAATTCCCTTTTCAAATTCATATTCATTCATTCATATCATTCAAATTGCATTATTTTCAAACTCAGTTTCCAATTTCAATTTCAGAAAATTCAATTTTCTCAAGAATTTCCAAGTCTTTCTCAGGATCTGATTTTCTCAAAATCCTAAGTTTTCAAATGACATTTCAAAGCATTTCCCAAGTTCAAATCAAGATTTTCCTATGTTTTCAAATTCTCAAATTTCAAAATCCCAAGTTTTCATAAATCGATTTTCTCATATTTTCCAGTTTTCCTGAGAATTCATTTTCCATTTCAAAAGTCATTTTCCAATAAATTTCTTAGATTTTCTCAAGATTCTCAAATCCATTTTCTCATAAAAGCAATTCCAAGTTTCCAATCTCAAAACCAATTTTCTCAGTTTTTCAAGTTTTCCTGAGAAATCACTTTTCAATGCAAATTTCTGATTTCCAATGAAATTCAATGATTTTCCCAAAAACTCCAATTTCAAGCACTTTTCCAATCATTTTCCAAATGCATTTCAATTTTTCAAAGCAAACATCATAGTTTCTCAAACTTGCATTTTTTTAAAAATTTCATAGCACAAGCCTGATTCTCTGTGCATTCTAGGAAAAATAGAGCATAATTTAGATATTTGAGTCAAGTTAAAGCACGTAATTGATCCTTGGTTCAATTACCCCTGGTAAAGGCGCCAGGAACGGTTGAACCTCGTACCGACAGGCGGATCCCATTCCATGGAATTTTCCCGCAAATTTTCAAAACGGAGGCGAGTAAATTTTCAAAACAATTTTCAAAACTTTGGTCGAGTTTGACTCGCGGAATTCGTTTCTCTCGCAAGGGAGGGGAAAAATTTTTGCGATGATAACACACAGATACAATACCCTAAGTGTCATGTCGCAGAAACATAGCTACTATCCATGAAGGCCAATTGAGGTTGTGCACAATCTCAACTTCTCTACAGTAACTATCTCGGTCAACATATCTATCGGGTTTTCTAATCTATGTAGCTTCTCAAGAGACAATGCCTCATCGGCTAACAATCATGAATAAAGTGATACTTAATTTGAATGTACTTTGTTCTTGCATGGAATGCTGGATTCTTTGCTAGATGAATCACACTTTAACTGTCACAAAAAAGGACATTACTGCTATGCTTTTTGCCAAACTCTTCTAGAAAATTCTTCAACCAGATCATCTCCTTGCTTGCTTCAGTAATAGCAACATATTCAACTTCAGTGGTGGAGAGCCACAATCTTTTGCAACTGAGAGACCCAACTTATAGCAGTGCCACCCAAAGTTTAAACATAACTTGTGGTGCTTTTGCGATTGTCAACATCATCACCTAAATCTGCATCAACAAAAAGCTTGCAAAATCATGTCACCTTTGTCAAAACAAGGTGTCATGTCTATGGTACTTCTCAAGTATCAAAGATCCATTTCACAGCTTCCCAATGTTGCTTTCTGGATGTGCCATGTACATGCTCACAACTCCAACCGTTTAAGCTATGTCTAGTCTGGTACAAACCATAGCATACATCAAGTTGCCAGATGTTGAAGTGTATGAAACTTTGGACATATACTCATAGTCCTCATATGACTTGGGTGACTGTTCTTTCGATAATTTGAAATGACTTACCAAATGAGTACCTACAGGTTTTGCATCATGCATATGAAATCTACTTAACACCCTCTCAATATAATCTGTATGAGATAACTTTAAAGAGTTAGCTTATCGATCTTGAAGATTTCTCATCCCAAGTATTTTCTTTACAGCTCCTAGATCCTTTATTGCAAATTCCTTTGATAATTGCTGCTTCAACTTGTTGATACCTTCAATGTTAGATCCTGCAATGAACATATCATTTACATAGAACAAAATAATATAGTAATCATCAAATCTCTTAAGGTAATAACAATTATCCATCTCACATCTCATTAAAACTGTGGTTACACATGAATCCATCAAACTTCTTATACCATTGTTTAGGGGCTTTCTTTAAGCCATACAAGCTTTTATTTAGCTTGTACGCAAACTCTTCCTTACCTTGCATTGTAAACCCTTCTGGTTCCATCATGTAAATGTCTTCTTCTAGATCACCATGAAAAAAAGTAGTTTTCACATTCAACTGCTCTAAGTGTAAATTTTCAGTTGCAACAATACTTAATACAAGTCTGATTGTATTTAATTTAACAACAGGAGAAAAAATCTCAGTGTAGTCAATACCTTCCTTCTATTGAAAACCTTTCACAATGAGCCTCATTTTGTATCTCTTGTTGCCATCATGTCTTTCCTTGATTCGATAGACCAATTTGCTATAAAGTGTCTTTTTGCTCCTTGGTAGTTGAGTTAGCACCCATGTTTGATTTGCTTGCAATGAGTCATCTCTTCTTTCTTGGCTAACTCCCACTGGAGAGAATCATTAACTTGCATTGCTTCACTAAAACATTCTGACTCACCACCATTATTCAACAATAAGTAATGCAAAGAAAAGAATATTTTTAAGTAGGTCTAGATGTTGTAGACGATCTCCTCAGTTGAGTCATAGGTGTGCTACATTCTGGTTGTGGCATAATGTTTTCAGGATTCTCCTGAACTCTACTTGCGACATCATGTTAAGAGATCTCCTCCAATTCAACCTGCTCACCCTTTCCTACATTGTCATATTTCACAATAGATTTATCTTTATACAAGACATTTTCATTGAATATAACATTTTTCCTTCTTATGACCTTTTTGTTTTGAATATCCCAGAACTGATATCCAAATTTGTCATTACTATATACAATGAAAAAACACTTTCTGGACTTTGTATCCAATTTATCCTTGTCGTCAAAATCTATATGTACATATGAAACACAACCGAAAACTTTCAAGTGTGACAAATTTACCTCTTTCACTACAACAAAGCAGTAGATTAGCGACGACCACATTCCGTCGCTAACATGGTTAGCGACGGATTAGCGACAACGAGATGAGAGTATGCTTACGTCGCGAATATTTCGACGCTAACTGGCGACGGAATTATTCCGTCGCCAGGTCCGTCGCTAATTGCGACGGAATAACGAGCGCTATATTCCGTCGCCAATCCGCCGGTACTAAACGGCGACCACGGCTTGGCGACGGATTTAATTCTGTCGCTAGATTAATATGAATAGCGACGGATGGTTCTGTCGCTATGCCGTCGCTAGATTAGCGACAGAATCATCCGTCGCAAACACGAAAAAAAATCAAAAAAAATTTATTTAAAAATGAATTACCGAGAACTGTACAATTTCTATTTCCTGTACAATTTATATTTCCTGTAAATAAAAAACAAACTACACAAAAAAATTCATATAACAAGTATCTACAATAATTAATCGTTCCACCTTAAAATTAAGAAGTTTAATTATTTATAATTCAACAATTACATTTAGGAAAAATAAAAAAAATAGAACTTCTTCAACACCGTCCTCTAATCATCGCCAAGATTTTGTGCGTCATCTTGTTCATTGTCTTTATCTGTCCCTTCAGCTCCACTACCCTGATTATCGCTAGCAGCCTACACAAGAAAAGAACAGTCAGTATTGATAAACAAAATATAATGAAATAAATTACACACTATATGTGATTCTATCATGTGCTCATGTGTGATCTAAGGCAATAAAAAAACTCTATATGTGATTCTATCATGCTCATATGTGTGCTAAGGCAGTCAAAAAATTGAATATGTGATTATAGCATGTTCATATGTGTTCTAAGGCATCTAAAAAAACTGTATATGTGATTCTACCATGCTCAGATGTGCTTTAAGGCAGGCAAAAAACTATATATGTGATTCGATCATGCTCGTATGTGTGCTAAGGCAGTAAAAAAATTGAATATGTGAATATAGCATGCTCATATGTGCTCTAAGGCAGGCAAAGCCAAAAATTTTATATGTGATTCTATCATAAATGATATATAACATGTTCATATGTGTTCTAAGGCAGTTAAAAAACTGTATATGTTATTATAGCATGCTCATATGTGTGCTAAGGCAGTCAAAAAACTGAATATGTGATTATAATATGCTCATATGTGTTCTTAGGCAGTCAAGAAACTGAATATGTGATTATAGCATGCTCATATGTGTTCTAATGCAATCAAAAAAACTTTATATGTGATTCTATCATGCTCATATGTGCTCTAAGGCAGACAAAAAGTTATATATATATATATATATATATATGTGATTCTATCATGCTCATATGTGTGCTAAGGCAGTCAAAAAATTGAATATGTGATTATAGCATGTTCATATGTGTTCTAAGGCATATAAAAAAACTCTATATGTGATTCTACCATGCTCAGATGTGCTTTAAGGCAGGCAAAAAACTATATATGTGATTCGATCATGCTCGTATGTGTGCTAAGGCAGTAAAAAAGTTGAATATGTGAATATAGCATGCTCATATGTGCTCTAAGGCAGGCAAAGCAACTTTATATGTGATTCTATCATGCTCATATGTGTGCTAAGGCAGTAAAAAAATTGAATATATGATTATAGCATGTTCATATGTGTTCTAAGGCATCTAGAAAAACTCTATATGTGATTCTACCATGCTCAGATGTGCTTTAAGACAGTCAAAAAAATTATATATGTGATTATACCTGAGAGGGACCTGGAATCGAAGATCACCTATCCTGAACAGCGGCCTTGATCTCATTTCGGAGAAAGGGGGCGACGGTGTATTGGAAGTAGTTATTCAGTGATTCATTAATGATCTCGCGTACATCATCACCGGAAAGAATAGTCGGCTGCTTGGAGCTTATGTCGGCGCAAGAAGTCGGTGAGCCGTAACTGGAAGAACCAATAACTGGTGAAGTGTTCATATTACTCCCAAATCCGAACACGCGACCTTTTTTGGATTCACCTGCTGCAGTCACCCATGCTGTAGGATCAAATGATGGATGCTGAGTAGCGTCTTCGCCATATCGCTCTACCATCTGTTGCTCATATGCCTCCTACAAAATAATGTTTAAAGTATTCATTAATAATTAATGATAACATTATGATAACTTGCATATATATTGCAATGATTATTAATAGAATTAATACATACCGTTGTCGTTCTCGCCTTCTCTGATACGAAGACTCCCGTGGTCTTCCGTTTATGTGTTTCTACAAACACATCCTTATATGGTACACTGCCTCCTTTTTCTGCTTCCTGCGAAGTTAAATGACAAAAGATTTAGTACACAAGTTTGCAACAATACTTATAAAATTAATATTATATATTGATGAGTTACCATTTTCTTTAGGTGGCTCCCAAATGTCTTAGATCCACCTGTGTGTAGATGGGCTTCGAGCATCTTCGGTCGATTTTGTGAAGCCTTCGCAGAGCGATTTTTAAATGCATCTCCCGCCCACTTATCGCACATTTCATCCCAGTAATCTCTCCTGATAGTAATAGGACTATGGCCCTTCCACAGTAATGGATCATCTACTACGCCAGATACTTTTTTTGCTGCAGTCTTCATATTGTGCAGCATGTCTGCAAATCGATTGGCAACCACCTTCTGCCACACCTTCCTTGCATTATTTTCTTTCACCGTAGTTGCAAAGCGATTCGAAGCCTACAAATATTTTCAGAAAGTTAGTAGACATTGCTTAAATAAACTAAATATGAAACACATTAACTATGAGGAACAACTGTATACCATGAATGAGGACCACAATCCGTCTAACACCTCCTTTGGGTACTCTTTCCATTGAGCAACTGGTTCTGGTAGATGTTGAAGAAGTGAATTCCTAATCTCCCGTACTACTTCTTGTGGCTCAAACCTCGTGCTGCACATGAATTGTTACATAGTAAATATCAATATAAAATATTTAAAAGATATGCAATAATTGAAAACAAAATACTTACGGTCGATTATCGATATACACTATTCGAATGAGTCTTCTTGTGCCAGCCTGAGAAGACCCTGTTTCCTGTGTTGGCTGTTGACTTGTGTGATCAACTGGTGTAGGTGGGTCGTGTACAGGCGCAACATCATCTGTAAAAAAATACATTAGAAATTCTCAAAATGTGCATTTGAACTAATCAAGCATCTAATTAGTTATATGATATACCTATCACAGGAGCCCGTGAAGACGAAGGTTGAGCCTGGCTACTACTGGATGAGCGACCACTATAACCTCCACGAACCATATTCTAACAAATAACATATGTCATACAATACATTCAAATAATTCACATCAAGTATTACAATGCATTCAAGTCATTCACATCAAGCATTGCAATGCATTCAAATAATTCAAATCATTGACATCAAGTATTGCACTAATTCAAATCATTCGTTAATTGCATAAATTATAATACATTCAGATAATTGAAATCATTCACATCAAGTATTACAATGCATTCGAGTCATTCACATCAAGCATTGCAATGCATTCAAATAATTCAAATAAGTGACATCAAGTATTGCACTAATTCAAATTATTCATTAATTGCATAAATTATAATACATTCAGATAATTGAAATCATTCACATCAAGTATTACAATGCAATCAAGTCATTCACATCAAGCATTGCAATGCATTCAAATAATTCAAATCATTGGCATCAAGTATTGCACTAATTCAAATCATTCGTTAATTGCATAAATTATAATACATTCAGATAATTGAAATCATTCACATCAAGTATTACAATGCATTCGAATCATTCCTATCAAGTATTACAATACATTCAAATAAAATTTATGATCATTCACACCAAGTATTGCAATACAACTCACATCAAGTATTACAATGCATTTAAATAGAGGTTTGTAGTATAAGATTTTGCTCACTAGCTTGAGAATTCTTCCTCGTCACTAGTTTGACTTTCTTCTTCTTCTTCTTCTTCTTCTTCTTCTTCTTCTTCTTCTTCTTCTTCTTCTTCTTCATTGTTTGCCCATCCACTTGGTACATCATTTGGATCACATTCCTCTATGAATGTTTCATCGGCCAATGGAGATATGACATGCATATCATGCGCAACATCGTGACCATAAGCGAAGTCACAGACATCATCTGATTGATAGTAATCACTGTCTTCAGCTAACTCATCTTCCTGTAACTGATCATACTCGGGGTATAGTTTGGATTTCACCTTGCAAACTGCCCACCATTCATTTCTATCTGACTTTTTTATACTCAGATATGAAGTATAATAAACTTGTTGAGCTTGCGAGGCTAATATGAATGGTTCATATGTTCCAAACCTGGATTTATGATTCACCTCCACAATGCCTGAAGCTTTGTCGAGTCTTGTTGCAGTTGGATCAAACCAATGACACTTGAATATCGTAACCCTGTTATTCATGCCTAAGTAAGTCAACTCCATTATTTTCTCTATAACATCATAGTAATCATGTTCATTTTCACCGTAGCTGCTACCCTTGACACACACTCCACTATTTATCGTTGATTTGTTTATACCATAGTCTTTTGTATGGAATCGATAACCATTTATGATATACCCGTTGTAGCATTGCACAACTTTGGTCGGACCATTTTCTAAATCACATATTCCTTGATCTTTAACATCACCATTGTGAACCTACGCACAAACATAAACAATGATTGTGATCACGATCAATTAAGTAACTTAGTGTTGTTTATAAGTACACAATTTATGTTAGCTTCTTTACCAACTGTTTCAACCACTCCACAAGCTTAGTTTCACGTTCTTTTTGTACTTCTGCATCAGTGAGATGTGAAACTTCGTTTTGCAACTCCAGATCAAATCGTCTGCAAACCACAAATACTTATATTACCGAGTCATGTATCCACATATAGAACATAAAAGGATTTATAATTGAGTTGCATATACATATACTTACTCGATGTATGGGTCGATCGCTGAGCAATTAAAAAGAATATAGATGTGTGCTGCATCTTGCTCTCGATCTGTCAATAGCCTTGATCGGCAACTACCAAATGCATGCCCAAGTGGTTGAAATATCGATAGCTTGTCAGCTACAGTTACTTGTTCTCCATCATCGTTACGGGGCGGGCATATGTAACGTGTTGGAATATGAGGTTCGAAGTACATAGATGAGAAATTTGAAATCTCTTCTAAAGTGTACGCCTCACAAATAGAGCCTTCTACTCTTGCTTTATTACGAACCTTTTTTTTTTAGGTCGAACATGCATCTGACAAGAATATACATTTCAAATTTTAAATATTTGTCATTAAAGAGACAAATATAAAAAAACATATACCTTTCAAATGGGTACATCCATCGATATTACACAGGGCCACCAACCCTTAGTTCATATGGCAGATGTATGATCAAATGTTCCATAACATCGAAAAATGCTGGCGAAAATATCTTTTCTAACAGACAAACAGTGGTGATGACAGAGTCCTCGAGATTCTTTACATCTGATACAACGACCTCCGATGCGCACAATGTTCTGAAAAATCCACTCAACTGAGACAATACCCCCCATATAGGTTTGTCTAACATATCATGGAATGCTAGGGGTATCAATCGTTGCATAAAGATATGACAATCATGGCTCTTCAACCCATATAACTGTCCATCGTCAATCTTCACAGCCCGAGCAATGTTAGAGACATATCCATCTGGAAATCTCAGTTGTCTCAACCATTGACATACATGTTTTATTTGATCAGGTCCGAGCACGTACTTCGCCTTTGGTTTCAGTACTTTGTCATTATACTCTTTGAGTTCCAATTCTGGTCTTTTACATATTAATTTTAAATCCATACGGGCCTTCGGATTATCCTTCGTTTTTCCGTTAATATTCATTATTGTATTGAACACATTATCAAACACATTTTTCTCTACATGCATCACATCCAAATTATGGCGTATCAATAGGGTCGGCCAATACGGTAGTTCCCAAAAAATAGATTTTTTCGTCCAATTGTGATCCTTCCCAAATCCACGGAAGGGTGTAGGACTGCGGGCATCTGTTAATACATCTGGAAAGTATCGCAATCTTCTTAGAATCTCTATGCCAGACAATCTTGAGGATGGACCTTCCGTTTCAGTTGTGCCTGCTGTAAATGCATTCTTTTGAAGTCGGAACGGATGATCGCTGGGTAGAAATCGACGATGGCAATCAAACCAGCAAGGCTTCCTTCCATGCCTCAATCTAAAAGCTTTGGAATCCTCCATGCAGTACGGACAAGCCAACCTCCCATGTGTGCTCCAACCAGATAACATACCATATGCAGGGAAGTCACTGATTGTCCATAGAACAGCGGCCTTCATGTTGAAATTTTGTTTTTTGTGGGCATCATACGTGGTAACACCGTCATCCCACAGTACTTTTAATTCATCAATCAATGGCCTTAGATATACATCAAGATTTTGGCCAGGTGAGGTCGGACCAGGGATCAACAAAGACAAGAAAAGATTTGGACGTTTCATACACAAGCTTGGTGGAAGGTTGTATGGAGTTACAAATACTGGCCAGCATGAGTATGGAGTTGATCTACCCCCAAATGGATTAAATCCATCTGTACATAGACTGAGTCTAACATTTCGCACTTCCATTGCGAAGTTCTGATGAGTACGATCAAAGTGCTTCCAAGCTTCAGCGTCAACAGGATGCGTGATCTTGTTTTCATCGTGTCGAACTTTATTTGCATGCCATCTCATGTGTTTAGCTGTCTTTGAAGACATATACAATCGCTGCAATCTAGGAGTGATAGGAAAGTAGCGGAGCGACTTGTATGAAACTTCCTTTGATCTCGTGCTACCATTGCCTCTTGTCTTTGTCTTGAACCAAGGATGCCCACATGACGGGCATGATATGTCGTTTTCCTGCTCCTTTAAATACAACATGCAGTGATTTGGACAAGCATCAATCTTTTTGTAACCCATACCTAGAGCGTTGACCATAACTTTCGCACGATAGAAATTTTGTGGCAATTTCTCATCTTTAGGCAACATACTCTTCACAATCATGCACAAACGGTCAAAACATGATTGACTCAAATTATACTCGGACTTCAAATTCATTAGTTGAAGAACTGCAGACAAGATAGTGTGACTCTCACAACCGTTCCAAAGTGGCTCATCAGCATCTCTAAGTAAATCATAAAATCTACTAGCTGCATCGTTTGGTGATTCTTCATTTACGGCAGTTCTTACATTACTAGAACTCATAGCAGAACCCAGTTCTGTTCCTGCAGCATCAAATATCAAATTCGTATATGGATTATCGTGCACCACATTCACCCATGCATCAAAATCGTTTCTAAATTCTTCTCCATGAAACGTCCAGTTCTGATAATCACTCACAAAACCCTTCCTGTATAGGTGATGTCTAATGCCATGAGGTTCTATAAATCGATTATTCTTACAAATCTTGCAGGGACACCTAATCCGACCTGTGGGATCTACCGTACTGACACTTGCCGTTGCAAATTTAATAAAACTGTCGACACCATCCATATATTCATGTGATAACTCATTGTCCACTATCCTACGGTACATCCATTCACGGTTTGCAGTCATTCTGTCGTATGATGTTACGAATAGTATCCTAACCAGTTAAAAGAGAACCATCAGAATGCTATGATGAAGAAAATATCAGATTTATCATGCAATATATGATGTCATACAATCACAAGAATTATGATGCATGCATTGATAACTTAATATTTTCATGTGCAAACTATTCATGACACGATACATTCATTTGAAGCATGCTTTCAGTATACAATTTCACATGAAAGACATAATCAAATTGAAAGTAACTACATGTAAGCATGGATACAATCACATCAAACATTGCAATACATCGAAATAATTCATATCAAACAAATGTCAAACATGTACCTGCAGCAAACACACTTCAATATCCCACTAACTACTACCATGCATAGCATGGACTCCGTACTCCAAAAATAAGAACACTTCCATATTCATACATTAAAATCATGCTCAGCATGATCTCCGAACTCCAACAAAGCAGTCCTAGATATCAACAACTAAGTGAGTGTGTGAACAATAAAGTGTTACATTCAATAAATTAAATAACATGTGATGCGCTTGCCTCACTTACTCACCACGGGTATTTACCCGATTTGCATTGTTTTTGTCACTTACTTACCACGGGTGGCGGGGCACAAGCGAGTTCTGTTGAGAAATCTGCACAAAAAAACAATTTTTTAAAATGAAGTCACCACGGAAAAAAACTCACTCTAAACAAATGATTTATAAAAAGGACACGCCTGTTTATAAACTAATTGGTTGGCCATATATGGTTAGAATTCTATACACCAAGTGGCTATTGAATCAAGTACATAAATCGAAGAAAGAACACAAGATAATCTAAGCAATAAAGAGAAAAAAACAAAGAATTTGTCTAATTCAATCAAGAATCCAAATCCAAATACGATTGCTATTGTTGTTGTTTGTTGCTATGGTAGTGGTGGTGAACAATGCTCTTAGTTTTATATCCATAGCCATAGTAATCCAGGTACCACCTTAGAAACTTCTTCAACCCTGTCTGCAGATCAGTAGTAGGCATGTAACCGAACTCTAACCTCGCAAGCGTGACGTTCGCGTGCGTGAACGGCACGTCGCCGTTCGTAGGCATTTCCACCACATTCTTCCTGGCTTTCACCTTCAGGTGACGCTCTACTACGTTCACCAGCATTGGCACCCCAAGTGGTGACGTATTCCCTAGATTGTATATCTTGTAGTCGGCCTTCCCCTTCTTCTTTCTGCCGCTGCCGGTGCTCTTTCCGGCCTTGTCGAGCGCAGCTACGCACCCGCGCACTACATCATCAATGTAGGTAAAATCCCGCGAGATTTCCCGGTGATCTTTCCGCCAATAAACCACAATTTTCTTCCCCTGCAGAATGTTGCGAGTGAAGAAGAAGTAGGCCATGTCTGTCTGGCCGGCCCTAGGGGCCATAAACGGTGAAGAACCGAAGGCCGGTGATCGATAAACCATAGATATGGTTATAGACATGAGTAATTTCCTCGTCGGCCTTCTTCGTCGCCGCGTACAGGCTCGCCGGCCGATCGGTTCGATCGGATTCGGTGAAGGGGACCTTCACATTGAGCCCATAGACCGAGCTCGACGACGCCCACACGAATGCCGGTTGCGGGTTCACCGATTTGCAGGCCTCCAGGAGAGTGACGAGCCCGGCAACGTTGCTGCGAACGTAGGAGGAGGGGTTATCGACGGCGTAGCGGACGCCGGCCTGAGCGGCGAAGTGCATCACATGGGTGAAGGGGACGAAGTTCATCGGCTGCAACGAGCTCAACGCCGGGTACGCCGCCGATGGGTACGCGCGGGCCAGAGGTGTCGGTGCCTGCGCCGTCACCTTCACCGTCGGCAGCCTCAGCGTGCTCAATGCCATCGCCGGGGCGTACAGCGTGAAGAAGAAGAAGAAGAAGAAGATTACCTGCGCGTCGCCGGGCGGTGGCGGGAGGCTGACGGGGAGCGGCAGCTGGCGAGCGGCGGCGGCAGGACGGTGGCGAGAGCCGACGGGCGGCGGGAGGGAGAGAGCGGCGGGCGGGAGCAATACAGCGAAACAGGAAAAAGAGAAAGAGGGATGGGATTAGGGATTTACGCGACATTTAGCGACGGAAACATTCCGTCGCTAAGCCGTCGCTAACTCAAAATACCAAAAAGGCGATGGAATATATTATGTCGCTACGCCGTCGCTATTTAGCGACGGATTAGCGACGAAAGAGTTCCCTCTCTATATTCATCGCTAAAATGGTGTTCTTGTAATAAAAATTAGCGACAAAAAATTGCAGTCGCTAATCCGTCGCTAAATAGCGACAGATTAGCGATAAAAGTTGTTTCCTCGCTAATCCTTCGCTAATTAGCGACAGATTCTATCTCTAGCTAATCTGTCGCTAATTAGCGACGGAAAAAATCCGTCGCCAATTTCCGTCGCTAATTAACAATTTTCTTGTAGTGTTTGCTTGTCCAAACCTCCTCTGATAGTTCTCCATCCAAATAACAGAAAGCCCTCGGTTGATCGAGTTTTTATGCTCACTACTTCAACCTAAAATGTTTTGGGTAATCCAGTATGTATCCTCATGCTTTTGGCTTGTTCATTCGAGGTTATATTCATGCGTTCAACAATTCCATTGTGTTGTGGTGTTCTTGAAACTGTCTTTTCTATTTGAATCCCAATTACTGTATAAAACTCCTTTAATTCTTTGCTATTATACTTACCCCCATTATCAGACCTCAAACACTTTATCTTTACCTCGACTCATTTTCCACTTGATTTTTTCACTTCTTAAAAATAGAGAATATATCATATTTATTTTGCAAAAATAAATTCATACCTTTCGAGTAGAGTCATCATTGAAGGTAATATAATAACGTGAGACTCCAATAGATGATATAAGAAAAGGACCCTATATGTATGTATGCACAAGCTCTGGTTTTCCTGCCTTTGGTGTCTTTCCAGCCTTCAAGAAACTAACATCTTTCTGCTTTCTGAAAACGCAGTCCTCACAAAAACCAACATCTAAAGACTTCAAGCAAGATAATTTTGTAAAAATATCTTCAAAGATGTGCACTACCAGCACAAGCTCCACGAAGAGATACGTGTACAAAGACATACAAAGAACACTTGAATAAAAAAAGTACACAAAGGTACAATGAGAACACTTGAAATGCAAAAGATTGAATCTATTGAGCAAAGGTGAGCATAAAGGCTCCCAAAAGAATGAATACAATTAGAGGGGACACACCCCTATTTATAATACAAGAGGAGACAAAAAGGAGGGGCTCCTACTAGACATTGGAGCCCCTCCAACGGTTAGAAATCTAACCGTTGGAGGGGGGTCCAACGTCTCCCCCTCCTTTGACTTTTAGTCAAAAAATCGAAAAAGAAAATAAAGAAAAAAGGAAGAAAGAAAAAGGAAAAAGGAAAGAGAGAAAATAAGAAAAAGAAAAGTTACATGCACATTCACAAGGGTGAATATGCGTAAAATGGGAAATGATAGAAATGCCCCTGGGGCAAATATATATATATATATATATATATATATATATATATATATATATATATATATATATATATATATATATATATATATATATATATATATATATATATATATATATATATATATATATATATATATATATATATATATAAAGTAGATACATATGCATAACAACAACAACAAGTAGATACATATGCATATATATATAATATATATGCATATGTATCCCTCTATATATATAAATATATGTATACATGATATAATTTAACACCCCCCCCCTCAAACTTAGGGCGTGATGACCGAAAGTTTGCCAAGAAGAAAATGAAATCTGGGAGAACACAACGCCTTTGTGAAAAAGTCTGCCAACTGGTATTCTGAAGTCACATAAGGAAGGTTTATGATTTTTTGCAAGTAGGCTTCTCTGACATAGTGGCAGTCCATCTCAATGTGCTTGGTACGCTCATGAAAAGTGTGACTTTTAGCAATATAGATTGCACTTTTATTATCACAACACAGTCTTGTAGGTCCTTGAATTAGTACTCCCATATCCTTCAACAATTGATGAATCCACACAATTTCCATAGTTGTGGAGGCTATGGCTCGATATTCTGCTTCTGTTGGTGAAAGAGACACCTTATGTTGTTTCTTGCATCTTCATGAGATCAGTGATTCACCTAGAAAAATACAAAAACTAGTGGTGGAGTGACGGTTATTTGGGTCACCTCCCCAATCAGAGTCAGTATATGCAATCAATTCTAAGTTTGAAGATGAGGAAAAAAATACTCCCTTGTTTATTGTGCCCTTTATGTATTTGACAATATGGAGTACAACACTCATATGAACTGAAGTGGGGGCATGCTGAAATTGACTCATAGTATGCACTGCATGAGATATGTTTGGTTGTGTGATGCTGAGATACATAAGAGGTCTCACAAGCTACCGATAGGGAGTAGGATTTTTCATACAAATCCCATCATCACCCTTCATTTTTTAGCCCACAACTTCAAAAGTCTCGCAAATCTTAAGTTCTTCGTCTTAGAAAAGCCTTGTATGGTTTAAAGCAAGCTCCAAAAGCTTGGTACGATCAATTTAATAACGTAATGGTTGCAACTGGATTTAATTCTTGTTATACTGACACTGCTCTCTTTGTCAAAAAGTCTGATGCAGGTATTGTAATTTTGTTGTTATATGTTGATGATATGCTAATAACAGGCAATGATATTAAGGGAATCAAAAATATCAAATTCACTCTAAAAGAAAGGTTTGAAATGTCAGACTTAGGGTATCTGACATATTTTTGGGGTATTGAGGTTACTTAGGTATATCCATGTCAGGGAGGGCCTCCATATAGACTTCTTTGTTTAGGTCCCCATTCAGAAAGGCATTTTTAACATCCATTTGATATATGTTTCATTTTTTAATAGATGCAGTAGTGATCAAACATCTTACAGTGACCATTCTTGCCACAGGGGCAAAAGTTTCTTCGTAATCAATACCATATTCCTGGCTATAACCTTTAGCTATCAGCCGTACCT
The DNA here is from genome assembly GCF_984573655.1 of Nuphar pumila. Taxonomy (NCBI): domain Eukaryota; kingdom Viridiplantae; phylum Streptophyta; class Magnoliopsida; order Nymphaeales; family Nymphaeaceae; genus Nuphar; species Nuphar pumila. Next base: position 50,119,481 of record NC_143253.1, read on the forward strand.
TATATCTTTCAAGAGTTTCATCACTCTTGGTCTTAACCTTAAAGACTCATCTACATCCTATTGTCTTTTTTTCTTCAGGAAGATTTTGAAATTCCCAAGTCTTGGCTCTGTTAAAGGCATAAAGTTCATTATCTATTGCATTTCTCCATTCTAATCTTTCTTTAGCTTCTTCGAAGTTTCTGGGCTCTTCGTATGAGTGAATGGCACTAAGGCAAGCCCTATGTTTTGGGAAAAAGGATTCATAGGATATAAATCTGGAAGGATTTCTCTTAGGTCTTTCAGTTCTTCGTAAGTTGCTATCTTGAGAGGGCTCACTAAAATCACAATATCTTTCTATCGCACTTCTAAACGTATTTCTATCTCTACATGAGTATGTAATTGGTTCATTTACAGCTTCTTCTACTGGTTGAACAGACAGGGGAGCTTCATTATCAACATTTTCATTATTCGTCTCATCATCACTGAAGAAATCTTCATTCCCATTTAGTAATTCAAATAAAAAAGAGTAATCAGCATTATCGGGGAGGATTGAGTCCTTCTCAAAACCACTTTCATTTTCCAAAAAAGTGACATTCCTTGAGGCATACCGTTTATCATTCTGAAGGTCATAACACCTAAAACCTTTTTGTGTTTCTGAATAACCAAGAAAAGCACATGGAATGGTTTTAGGAGATAACTTAGCATTTTTATAAGTGAGAACAAAGCATTTGCAACCAAAGATTTGTAATATGTTATAATCGGGTTCTTTTTTATATAAAACTTCAAAAGGAGATATTTGGCTTAAATTTTTGGAAGACGATTTATAAGATAGACAGAGGCCAGGGCAACTTCGGCCCAAAATCTTTTTGGAATCTTTTGAGAAATAAGTAGAGTTCTTGTAGTTTCAATAATATGTCTATGTTTTCGTTCAGCTAAGCTATTTTGTTGAGGAGTTTTGGGGCAAGATCTTTGATAAATGATCACATTACTCTCTATATAGTCTTTAAATTTATTTGAGAGGAATTCACCCCTTGAATCTGTTCTAAAGATTTGTAACTTTTTATTGAATTGGGTTTCTATTGTTACATGAAAATTCTTAAAAGTGGAAAAGACTTCATGCTTATGTTTTAGAAAGTATATCCAACTGTATCTTGAATAGTCATCAACATAAATAACATAATATGAAAACCCTCCCTTAGATACTATAGACGCGGGTCCCCATACATCTGAATGCACAATTTCAAAAGGCTTAGTTGAAAACATAGATCTTGAGCCAAAAGGTAAGCTTCTCATTTTTCCCAGAATACAATCATTACAACTGAAATTTTCTTTACATAATGTTTTAGCAAAATGAATATGAGAAAGCTTGTCAATATTTGGATGCCCAAGGCGTTTATGTCAAACATTTATATCTTTATGTTGGGCAATGTTACAAAAAGAAGTTTTTGGAACTTGAAGAGACTCCATAAAATAGAGGTCACCCTTCCTAGAGTCTTCCTCAATCAACTTCTCAGATTGGTGATCCTGTATCCAACATTTTTGTGATGACAATTTTATATCACATCCAAGATCTGAAAGTTGAGAGACGGAAAGCAAGTTCAAATTTATTTTTGGAATAAATCTAACTTTGGGAACAAAAAAATCTTGTTTTTTAAAATCTCCAATTCCTTTAATTTCAAGAGAAGCCCCATCCAAAGTAGAGAAAAAGGATGGTGAGAGTTTTTTAGAATAGTTGGACAGTGTAAAAGCATTTGGAGTCATATGAAAGGATGCACCTGATTCTAATAGCCAAAGAATTTTACCTGGAGGAGGGAAAGAGGACGCAACGGCTCTAGAAATTGATCCCTTGAGGAGTGGTTGAAGAGCTTCAATAATTTGATTTATAGATAAATTGGCATTGTTGGAGGAAGGCGACGTCTCCTCTCTGAAGGTTGTTGATATTGCCACCATCTTTTTTCACTTGGGACACATGGGTTTTATGTGCCCTAGTTCTTTACAAAAATGACACACGATTTTACTGTAATCTCTTCTTCCATATTGTATGTTATTTTCTCTTCCTCCTTGATTCTTGTTGAAGTGGGGATGTTTATAAGGTTTAACATTGCTCCCGGTCTAGATACAGCGTAAGCTCCCTCATCCTCGTTCTTAGAGAGGACGGCCAACACATTTTGATTGGTTTTATTCATTCCCAATCTAGTCTCTTCTTCACTTAATTTGGTAAAAACATCTTCTAAAGGTGGAGAAGAAAAGAAGATAAAAGAGAGGATCTAGATTGTTCGAATTCGGGTCTAAGCCCATTTAAGAAATTAAAAAAGTAATCATCTTTAAGTTGTTTTTGCCTTAGTTCGATTGCCTCTCCACTCCATTTAGGTTTGAGGATAGCAAGTCCATCCCATATAGCGGATAATTTGGCAAAATACTCTCTAACCGACATCTCTCCTTGTTGTAGAGTCAAAGCCTTCTTTTGGAGGTAATACTTATGGGACAAGTCTCTTGACATATACATTCATTCAAGATATTCCCATACTTGATATGCTTTCTTAAATTCCAATATATTAGCATTAATCTTGGTTTCTACCGAAGAGAAAAACCATGAAAGAATTTTGTAGTTTTTCATCTCTCACTCTTCATGCCTTTTATTGTATTCTTCAAACGCCTTTTTTCTTTCATCACCGTCAAGGACCTTAATCTCTCCTCCGTCAATGATTGTAATTTTAGGTTCAGGTTCGGGAATAGTTCCTTGAACAAATCCCCAAAGACCCTTACCTTTGGTATGAGCCTCCATATTTCGGGCCCATACATTATAATTGGATCCATTTAATTTGAAACCAAGAGAGAAGTGAGAGTCCTTTTCGCCCATTAGAGAGAAGAAAAGGAGTAAGAGATGCGTACCACAAAGAGATATAAGGTCCTACTTGAGGTAGGATGATTCTAAAATATTGAATGAAGAAACAAGTCTTCACCCCCAATCACCCAAACTTAATGACACACTTTTTGAGGCACCCAATAGAGAGAACAAGACACACGATCTTCTTTTCTCTTAACCTGGTTCTGATACCATGTAAAAACATCTTCAAAGATGTGCACTACAAGCACAAGTTCCACAAAGGGATGCATGTACAAAGACACACCAAGAATACTTGAATAAAAAAAAGTACACAAAGGTACAATGAGAACACTTGAAATGCAAAAGATTGAATCTATTGAGCAAAGGTGAGCACAAAGGCGCTCAAAATTATGAATATAATTAGAGGGGACACACCCCTATTTATAATACAAGAGGAGACCAAAAGGAGGGGCGCCTACTAGACGTTGGAGCCCCTCCAACGGTTAGAAATCTAACCGTTGAAGGGGGGTCCAACGTCTCCCCCTCCTTTGACTTTTAGTCAAAAAAGAGAAAAAGAAAAGAAAGAAAAAGGAAGAAAGAAAAGAGAAAAAGAAAAAGGAAAAGAAAAAAGGAAGGAGAGAAAAGAAGAAAAAGAAAATAAAGAAAAGTTACATGCACATTCACAAGGGTGAATATGTGTAAAATGAGAAATGACAGAAATGCCCCTAGGGCAATATATATACATATATATATACATATATATATATATATATATATATATATACATATATATATATATACATATATATATATATATATAATTTAACAAATTTTTCCTTTGATAAAAGTATCTTCATCAATTTCTCACTCATATGCTTGAGTCTACAATGCCAAATTTTATAATCAAAGGTCGAATTAGTGACTGCCACAATGTTTCTCATATTCGTGGTTATATAAAGAGTACTCATCTTGTTGTCTTATGCTACAGTCATAGCACCTTTGACAATTTTCCAAGATCTACCTACAAAGGTCATAACATACCCTTCATCATCAAGTTGTCTCAGAGAGATTAAATTTCTCTTTAAGCCTAGAACATTCCTGACGTTATGCAACTTTCACAGGGTGCCATTAGCCGTCTTAATTCAGACATCCCCTACCACAAGGTGCTATTTATTGTGAAAAATCATGTTTTTTATTTTTACATATATTTTATTTGTATTTCTTTATAAAATTTTAATTTAAATTTTTTAATTTGTTTATTATTGATGATATTTTGCCAAAAAAAAACGTGAATTATTTCAAAAAAAATTCTATTTCTCTCAAGTTTTTGGCTGCCGATATTTTGTCGTTTTAAACTTTTGTAGAGATCTGAACAATAGGGTTTAATCCTGGCTAATCCAATGCCGAGTTGGATGCAGATTCGAAGGGGAAATAGTAGCATCCTATCTGGATCCAACTAGCATAAATAGCTAATTGGATAAATATTTACATATAATGGGGTTCAGAGATGTTGTATTCGGATCAAATTCTGATGTAAAACCCCAAACCAAATTGGGGATGTGGTTATTAATTAGATGTGCTTTTCTTTACTGAATATAAGTAAATGGGTTTGGATTTGATTAGATATCTGACTAGAATCTGAACCATTGACATCCCTACACAGATTGTATGAATAGAAGAAACAGGAAAGCTCACCAACTTGTCTGTGGTTAGACTTTAAAACAGTGTATCCAGAGTCTCCAAGCGTATATGCATGTAAAGTATGAGAACTGTTTAATTGTCAATAAGGAAAACTGGTCTGATCCGAACTGATATAATGAAATTTTACTATTCCTCACAAAAATAAGGAAAACCGGTTTGGATAGGATAACTTGTTTGTATTTTGTTTCTTTCTCTTCTTTCATTTTTCACTAACTATCTGCTCTTTGTGAATCTGATTTTCTCAAGAAGGCTCTCACCTTTTTATGGTTTATGTTCTTGTGAATTGTAAAATATGACTGGTGAAGATTGTCTGTTCCTCGTGATGTTATCACAAAGGAAATCATCTGCATTGAGAAGAGGCATTCTCTTCAAGTGTGTGGTGGACTACAGAATATTGGTGAATGCTGTTGCAGGCATGTCTTTTTCCTTCGTATATCTGACCTTCTCTTCATTCATTAATTGGAATAAATAAATAAATATTAAGATTGCTACTACAGTCTCCTGTTTCCTTGGAACATAATTGTTATGTTTAAATAACCCTTGGTCATCTTCTTAGTAAAAGCATGGTTTATAATTCTAGCAATATCTTTGTATGAGATGATTCTAATTTGGAATTATTGATGTTGGTTTACAACCATTAATTATGGCATTTTGTGCAACTGCCTAACAGTCTGATCATCGACCTCTTTGACCTTTAGTATAATTAAGTAATCAGTTCTACACTGTCAAGTAAAACTTCAACCATTTTAAAATGTTTGTGTGTTTTAATTCAAAGAGAGTTTTTAGTCTGTTACAGTTCTTCAATTGGCTGCAATATGTGAAAGCACAAGCACACACAATAATGGAGTGCTAAAACTCAAAGGTCTTATTGAGTTGAGGGTATTATCTACTAGGAGTCAACCCTCTTTATTGATGTTGTTTACAACAAATAAACCAAGAATGACAAAATGCCTCTAAACTTACAAAGAATGCTCAAAACACTACAAACCCTAGTTTGTTTTCCCCTCAAACTCAAGATAGTACATTAGGAATTGTCACTAATTTGGTGATAGAGTTGCAAAATTGAACCATAAGTAGTGCCTTGGTAAATACATCAACAACCTAATGAACTGAACAAACATAAGGCAAAGCGAAATGGTCTCTTCAAGATACTCCTAAAGCATGTAGTGACAATCTATCTCAATATGCTTGGTCCGCTCATGAAACTTAGGTTTCTTGACTATATGGATGACACTCTGGTTGTTACAATGTAGGGTTGTAGATGACAACCTAGCATCCACATTTTCAAGCAGTTAACAAAACCAAACAATCTTTGTTGTAGTTTATGTCATTGTTGTATACTTTGTCTATATAGTCGACAATGCAATCCTATGTTGCTTCTTGCTTTTTAATAAAGTTGTCACCTATTGTTTCCTAATAACTTCTTAAACATTGCAGGCTTCATTTCTCTGCTTCCATTTCAAGCATCACTTCCAATATCCATTCTATATCCTAGTAACTATGGTATAGGGTCTAGACACTTATGAGGCCACTTGATTTCAATGTTTTTATGAACATCCGTGTTCCTCATAGGATATTTCTTTTTTTGTCAACCAAAACAAACCAGCTATAGTTTTTTCATTGGCCACTACTTAATAAAGTAAATTTCTTTGATTTTATTGGTGTTTTCATGCCATTTTATATAAGTGACTGCCTTTATTTGCTATATTGGTTCAATGTTTGGTGTGACACATGCTCAGCATATATGGTTCCTTGATACAGCCATAAAGAAACTACTTCTGTTTTACAATTTTGGCTTAGAAAGGGCACTGCAGTGTAATAGCATATATAAGCCTTTGAGTTTGGTCTGGAGGCTTTTTATACAGCTCGGCTTCTGGATAATGTAATTGTTCAAGACCAAACTATCATCTTGATTTTCACTAGGTTAAATGCTATTCCAGTATACCTACATTTGTATTGCCTCTGGTACAACATATTCTACCTTTGTTGCTTCCCAAGATACGCATCATTACTGACTTTTGTTGTATTTTGCATTTTAGCAGTTATTTTTTGAGCAGTTCTGGTTACAAGTCCTTCCACTTGTATACTAAGTATATGCCATTAACACTTGGATTCATTGGTGCCCTTTGCTGGAAGATTTTTCTTGAGTTTCTCTTATATTTGACTACATCAACATTCGAAAAGATGGTTGGCAGAGTTAACCTCGCTTAAGCTTATTCTGAATCATTAATTGTTATAGACTTTGGGTTTAGCAGTCTAAGACTACCAAGAGTACTGATATAGGTGAACCTTAGGAGATAAAGTCAATGGCTTGTGTTGCTTCTATCTGTTAGAGGGCCTGACTTGAGCCATTTGAATTTGTTGGTTACAGTAACTTGAATGATATCTGCTCCAAGTTTCAGTTAAATATCCATATTTGATCCTTAGTTTATAGTCCATTTTCTTCTTTCTCTAGTACGTAGGTATTTGCAATATTTTCTTTGTGCAAGAAGACCCGATGATGCACAACTTGATTTTGGATCTTTCAGGAGCTTTTGGTCTGGGTTAAAAACTGTGTACAGGTAAGAACTTCTCCCCTAACAATATTCACCGTCTTCTTATGCTATGCAAGTTGTGGTTTAGTTTGGACAGTTCCAGACTTGTGCTTTGATGCTTTTGTTTTCTGGTCCATTATAACCCAAAACGTTACTTTTGTGTCAAAACTGGTGTTATACTTGATAGAGTAACCTTTTCATGAGAAGCAGTGCTAAATTTTTGTCAGATAATTGGGGATACTTTTCCTCATTCTTTTGGTCACGTGGATGTGGAAGAGGCAAAACAGCCTAGGTGTTTGTTTGGCTGGTACATGGAACAGCTGCCTATGAAATACTTTGGTCTACCATTATTTCGAGGGAGAGTAGAAGCTACTCTTTGGAGGTGTTGGCAAATGTGAGGAAGAGGCTGGAGAGTTGGGGGAATAGATTTGTCTTATGTATGAACATTCTTATTTAATCAGTTCAAGTGAGTATTCCCATGGTTATTATCCTTCAAAGTAATTCCATCATTCCCATCTTGGAGATTGTTTTAGAAATTTTTTGTGGAATTCAACTGAGGCTTGTAAGAATGCCACTTGCTGAAGTGGAATATGATATCTAGACCAAAGCTTGAGGGACAGTTGGTTGCTCAGACTTCTTGATGTCAATAAGGTCAATTTAGTGAGATTAGTCTTGGACATTCTCACGCGAATGGCAAGGATCTAAATTCATGCATGCCAAGTACCATAGAAAAAGATGCATCAGGTTGATTAGTTTGATTCTAAGGTGCTCCATATCCTGGAGATGTATTATCTGGGGATGGAAAAGCACAAGTCAGAAATTGAGATAGAAGTTGAGCAATGGCATCAAGGCCAAATTCTAGATTGATACATGAATTGGCCTTCCTCTCAGATAGTTCCTGCTTCCTATTGAAATAATTCCATCAGCTATATCAATAGGGTTCTTCGTGTTAGAAATGGTAATCCACTGTTAGTTACAAGAGGAAGAGGAGTAGAGGGGGAGAGAGAAGTCGGTGGCTGCAGAAACCCAAAGAATAGGGTCTGCGTTTTCTCTTCATTAGATATATACACATACAGTTTGATTAGGGCACAAAAATACCCTTTACATAAGGGATGAAAATTACAGCATGCCATTAATGACATTAATGAGCATGTGTTAAATAAAACACTAAAACACAGAGGGATTGGGTCCGGGTTCTGAGATCCAGACCCATCTTTTCACCCTCCCCCAAGTTGTACATGGTTTTGAACCATGAACAACTTACCTTTTAACATCCAAAATTTGTCTTTGACAAGTCCTTTTGTAAACAAGTTAGCAACTTGATCAGCAGTCCGAACATATTCTGGTTCAATTTCCTTCTCTTCGACCTTCTGCCTTACAAAATGTTGATCAATTTCAATATGCTTGGCACGACTGTGGTAGATAGGATTGAATGACATGTTGATAGCACTTTGATTGTCACACAAGAGAATGCTTTTAGAAATCGATTCTCCTACTTTTGCCAACAAATGTCGGATCCATGTTACTTGGGTTATTGCAGCTGCCATTGATCTATATTCTACTTCTGTACTCGACCTGGCTATGGCTTTTTGTTTCCTACTACTTCAGGAGACAAGATTTAGGCCAATGAAAACACAGTATCCTGAGACTGATCTACGCTCATCTGGATCTCCTGCCCAATCTATATCTGTGTAAGTAAGAAGTTCATACATGTGATGGCCATGCATACTCTTTCTATACATGAGACCATCTCCAATAGTTCCATTTAAATATCGAAGAATGTGTTTAACAACTTTCATATGTCCAATATGTGGTTCATGCATGAACTGAGATACCTGATTGACCGAATAGACAATGTCAGGCCAAGTGAAGGTAAGATATTGAAGCATTCCTACTACTCTGTGATATCCTGTAGGGTCCTCATACAAATCTTTATCTTGGGAGCTGAGTTTCTAATGAAGTACATTGGGTGTACTTAGAGGCTTGCAATCTGTCATACCAACTTTGCTAAGAACATCAGCAGTATATTTGTGTTGAGTAAGTGTCATGCCTTCAGGAGTCCTGTCAACTACTCCAAGGAAGTATCATAGTTTACCAAGATCTTTCATCTTAAATCTATGATTCAAAGTTTCTTTGACCTGTTCAATATGTTCATCAGAGTTACATGTGATGATAATGTCATCAACATATATCAATAACAGGGTAACTATGTCTTTGCATTTGAATATAAAAAGAGAATGGTCAAGAAGAGACCGACTAAAACCATATTTTTCTACTTCAAGAGAGAAACTGTCAAACCAAGATCGAGATGCTTGCTTCAGACCATATATAGCTCTCTTTAACCTGCACATGTATTCTTTAGAATTCCCTTCGGCAAACCCAGTGGGTTGTTCCATGTATACTTCCTCTTTCAGAGTTCCATGGAGAACTGCATTTTTTACATCTAGTTGACTGAAAGTTCACTCGCGTTCAACAGCCAATGATAATATAATGCGGATAGTGCCCATTTTCATGACTGGACTGAAGGTCTCATCATAGTCTAGTCCTTGCTTCTGTGTGAAGCCTTTGGCAACCAGTGTAGCTTTGTATTGTTCGATAGTACCATCCGGCTTGTACTTTATCTTATATACTCACTTTGAACCAACCACATTTTGATTGTGTGGTCTAGGAACAATATCCCAAGTGCCACACTCATAAAAAACCTCCATTTCTTCCTTCATAGCTTCAATCCATCTTTTAAAATTTATTGCTTGATAAAACGTGGTGGGTTGATCTTCCTTGCTCAAAGAGGTTAAGAAGAGTTGAAAATTCATTGTGAAGTTTTCATAACTAACCCACCTATCAATAGGGTGTCGAGGCCGGGTAGACCTTCTGTGAACAGGAGATTGAATGAAAACAGAAGAAGAATTCAATTCCTTATTAGAGCTGGGAAATGTCTTCTTCTCACGTCGAGAGTAAACAATGCCTTTATACCTGTCGGGGGCCAATGATGGTTCAGAGATCACATTTTTCTGAATTTTTTGCACTGCAGTGGACACATTTCCCTCATCTCTTTGATTACAGTCTGAAGAACAAACACCATCAATACTAGAAAAGATATCTAAGTTCAACTGAGGATGATAAATTTCAATTTCAGGAGTGTCACCATTATGACCAAAATTTGATTAATCAAACACAACATTTCCTTGATGCGCTTGCTCACGGGATCATAGCATTTGTATCTTTTGTAATCATCAGCATATCCCACAAATCTGCATTATAAGGCTTTATTCTGAAACTTGTTCCGCATTGAACTGTCAATATGAACATAACATACGCATCCAAACACACGCAGATCATGATAATTTGGGTGCACACCATTCAGAGAGAAATGGAGTGATTTGTTTTCCAAGATATTCATGGGCAATCGATTTATGAGATAGACTATCATATGAAAAGCCTCTGCCAAGAAGGTAACTGGAAGATTGCTATCATGCATCATGCTCATTGCACTTTCGACAACATGGTGATGCTTGCGTTCAACAATTCCATTCTGTTGAGGTGTATGAGGGCAAAACACCTGCTTACTTATTCCATTTGTCTGGAGGAAATTAATAAAGTCATTTGAAGAGAACTCACCCCCTCCATCACATTGAAAACAAGTAATATTCTTAAAGAATTTATTTTGAACAAAGGAGTGAAAATTCTAAAACAATTTGAAGGTTTCAGATTTATTTTTCATAAAGATGATCCATATATATCGTGAATAGTTATCGACAAAAATGAGATAATATCTAGTGCCAGACATAGAATGAACTGGAGCCGAACCCCAAACACTTTTTATTATCGACACTTAAATTCAGACTTGACTTAGGAATAAGACTGCTTGAAACAAGCTTATCAATAAAATGAGTACTACAATGACCCAGACAATCATGCCAAAGATTCAGCTCAATACATTCAGAAATATTAAGAAGACTCTCAGGAGTAGCTAAAGATGATGATGTGAGCTTCAAGATGGAATCAACGGGTTGAACACGAGAGGAAGGATTCTTTTGAAACACGTACATATTCCCTTGCCATTTTTCTTCAGCGAACGTTTCCCTCATGTGAAGGTCCTTAACATGAACAGAAAAAGGAGTAAACTCAACTGAAGCATTGATGTCATCAAGAAGTTTAGAAACTGAAACAATATTCTTCTTGATATTAGGAGCATAAATGACATTTGAAAGAGCAAGGGAAGAATTTGGCATAGGAATTACAGAATTTCCAATATGTGAAATATGGTGATGAGACCCATTTTTAGTGACAATACTATTTCTACCAACATAAGGAACAAGATTTAAAAGCTTACCAGCATCACTAGTGACATGAGTGACTGCACCAGAATCAACATATCAAGTACCTTGATCATTTTGTTTAATGATCAATTCAGCTAAGGCAGACAACAACAACTCTTTGACTTCTCCAGTATTCTTCAATGTATATGTTCTCTTTCTTGCCTCCAATTGGTTTCCCTTATTATGCGGATTATACCAGCAATTTGCTTTGATGTGCCCTCTTTTGTTATAGAGAAATAAGGTAGGTATTGTTTGTTGCCTTTGCAGATTAGGAGGCATACTGGGAGTAGGTAATATTTCATGGGCTCCTTGTCCATTCTTCTCTTGACCTCTCTTTTTTCGAGATTCATACCTGCCACGTCCTCAGCCATAAGTAACTCCTGTGGCAAGAACATCATGTGCTCCAATGGAATTGTGAGAACCTTCGAAGAATCCCTTCAAGGCCATCTCATACTGTAAGAGCTTAGCATGAAGATCTTTAAATGTAGGTAAGTTTGAAAAATACAGCAGAGAGGTAACCATCATGTGATAATCGGGTCCCACCCCGCTCAAAGTCTGTTGCACCATATCTTTGTCACTGGCGGCGCAACCCACGATGGCCAACTGATCCGTGATAGTTTTCATTTTTTTTAGGTACTCCATTACTGTCATGGAGTCCTTTCTCAGCATTTGAAACTCTTTCTTTAAAAATAAAATTCTAGCCTGAGAAACTTGAGAAAAAGTCTGAACAAGACGATGCCATAACTGCATAGCTGAGCAGTCATCTGGGATTGCCACAAGCACTTCCTGTGACAAAGTGAAAGTGATGTTGGCAACCAAAGCCTTATCTCGCTTCATCCAGGAGACATACTCTGGATTTCTAACAAAGGTAATTGAATTGTCACCCTCTCCATTCTGGCCTTCTTGTGAGATGAACTCTGAAGGAATAGGAACAGATCCATTCAAATGTCCAGAAAGATCCTGACTCCTTATGAATGGGATGATTTGTCTCTTCCAGGTTAAAAAGTTGGAATTGTTCAGTTTTTCAGAGACAAGTTGACTGAGAGAGTTGGAAGAAATGACAGATTGTGAAGACAAAGATCAATCCATAGTAAATGGAAGTGAAGGATAAGGAGACCGGAAACTGAAGTCGCTTTCGAGCAAGCAAAATAATAAAAAAAAAAATAGAACAAATAATGAAGTTTCAGAGAACTCGGTTCTCGGTTGTTGTTTTTATTGCAGACCCGAGACAGAGAACAAAATATTTAGTAAAAAAAAGAAAAAAAAAACTGTTGTAAAGGAAAATAAGTAGCAATCAGCAAGAAAACTCGTTAATATGCAAATAACGTGTTTTCTTTCTAAAAAATGAGAAATTCCAAAGTGGAGAGGTAGATATAGGGATATTAATCAATCAAGGTGGAACAAAAATCTATTTAGGTCAGATTCAGTTCTGACGTCAATATAAAGAAAAGAAGAACGAGTTTGTCGTGATTTCAATCTTTGAAATCACGCAAACACAGATTCTAATATGTATGGGATAAAGGAGATTAGTGAGAGAAAACAGATACAGCAGTATAAAAGAAAAAATAATGAAGAAAGAAATAGACAGGAAAAAAAGAAATGAAATATTATAGATTGTGAAGAAAGGAAGAAACAATGTAAACCGAGAAAAATACCTTAGACGATAGCAAAGAGGCTGAACGCGATCTTCAAGGAAGGATCTGAAGCTCTGATACCATGTTAGAAATGGTAATCCACTGTTTGTCACAAGAGGAAGAGGAGTAGAGGGGGAGAGAGAAGTCAGTGGCTGCAGAATCCCAAAGAATCATTAGATATATATACATACAGTTTGATTAGGGTACAAAAATACCCTTTAAATAAGGGATGGAAATTACAGCATGCCATTAATGACATTATCGAGCATGTGTTAAATAAAACACTAAAACACACAGGGATTGTGTCTGGGTTCTGAGATCCAGACCCATCTTTTCAGTTCGATAGTCAGCTCTTGCAGCAACAACCCTCCATTCAATTCTATTGCCCAGGTTTGGATTAGGGTGGTTGGCATGGTCTTGATGAACGAGGAAGACACTTTGTGTTGAGCTATCCAAGAGGAATATTTGTCAACGCTTTAGACCAAACATCAGAAGGAAGTGCTAATGTTTGGAGGTTTATCAGCAACCAATTTGAGCATAACACGAATATTTGTCACGTCTATTATAGAGGAGATCAAGTGGTGGTCTGAAGCATAAGTGGAAATTGTTAAAACAATGCTGGGAAATGACTTTCCACATTGTTATGCAGAGATTGTGGGTATCAATTATCAAAAACTAGATTTTGCTTAAAGAGGAAGACTTTAATCCTGCCTAGTTGAAGTATGAGATCTGGCCCATCTGGGCAATATGCAAGCAGAATTTTGCTAGACTTTCACGAGACCGTGATGAAGAAAATCTTTTTAGAATCTGGAATCAAGAAGGATGATTTGTGGATCGCTTGGTGGCTCCTCCAACTGGTATGATTCTCAGCACCCATTGCATCTTGGGAAGTCTATCAAGGCACTAGATCAGCTTATGTCATTCAAGACAAATCAGGCTTCTTTTTTATTTTATCGTGAGTTTTTACTTAAAAGAGGTTTGCATGTCGTCTACGCAAAGGTTAGGATGTCTGCAAATGTATGGCGCGAATCTGCCGAGTTCGAACTTTTAATTTCTAAAAGTTTCTTACCAAGCTTGCGAATATCAGAAGATCCACTATTTTCAAATGTGAATCTCCTGTGTTGGGATTTAAGTTAACATGTTGACAAAAGTTTTTATACGAATTTTATCATGTCTGCAAAATTTTCATGTGAATATCCTTGTTATTGAGATACAACGTACATATATATCGCGTGAACATCAGTAGGTTTGCTTGTGTGAATGGTAAAAAATGTTTTAAAAAAGTCGAGAATCGACAATTTTGAATATGGGGAGGATTTCAGCAAATTAGTAGGCATTTCTGAAAATGCACCATTTTTGAAAGACTATGGTCATTTTCCGTTCATGTTATGGAGGATTTTTTTTTTTAAAAGCAAGCTGGGGTTAGGCAGACCCCCACTGGTTATTATTCAACATACCACTGGGTTTTGAACCTCCTACGATCCCACCACAAGGAGACGTGCACTGACAGTTCCTACCAACCACTCGGAGTCCCCGTTGGTTTATGTTCAAATTTTTGAACAAGCAAACAGTTATTGGTATTACAAGTTGGCTTCCTGGTCAAATGATGCGATTAAAACCATGCTTGGTGCACAATATTTGAAACATGTCCATACATGAGACATCTTGACATAGAGAGTTGCTTTGTTATGTTTACTGTTGCATGATGTCGCCAGTTACATGGGCCTACTTTTTTGTCTACCAAGAATAGCATTTACGTGCATATAGTGCAGGAACAAAAAAATGGTCAGGGTAACTACCGAGGTGGTATCCAATGAGGTAAGCGGGGTCCTGTGCCAAGCTGAAGGCCCAGGTTCGAATCCCTCTGCCACATGGGGCTTAAGAGATCTGGTAGGAGTCTGCCTAACCCAAGCTTTGCCTATCAAAAAAAAAATGGTCAGGGTAATCATATTGATAAGTAGACAGCCTTATCTTCATTCTTCTTGAATGTTAAATGTGTGTGTGAGAGAGAGATGCCCTCAGGATTTGTGGTAATCATGATATTGATAGCAATGATGGTGCCATAGTCGTGCTAGCTGCAGCATGTGTCCATAATTATTTCTCGTAATGGTGGCAACAGCCTTGTTAGTGGTGATTGTAATGGAACGTTGATTGTTGCAGGATTTGTGACAGTTAAGTGGTGTTCAGTGCTGATAAAAGTAGTACCCAGTTGAGGTGCTGGTGGCAGTGGTGCCAATGGCAGATGGTAGCAATAGAGTGGCAAAAGTTATGGTTGAAACAGGGCTGATTTACGCGGGCCTGATATCGGTAACATGACAATGGCAATGGTTCTGACTTCTTACAATCAGTGATGGTGGTGGTCGCCATCAATATCAATTTCATGGCCATGATAATGGTGGTGAAGGTGCTACTCGTGCAATAGTGATAACTGTAACGAATGTGTGAAGAAATGCACCAAAATTTGAAATAACCATAGGAATCAAAACATTTGAACCAATTCCACAGTTTTACAAGACCTCTGTCCTATCCATTAAACGATGGACACGGTTTATCAAAGCAGATTCAGTTATTGAGAGGGTGCAAAAAATGGCAGATCAAGCAAAAATTAAAATCTGTATGCCATTCACAGTATGCATAACGCTGTATCCATAAATTGATACAAGTTGACTTGAAAAGACTTTTACAATCTAGCTTTCTGTTTTGGCTCCATTGCTGAAGGTCTGAAGCTGGTGATCCTATTAACATGTCAAAGTAGCTATGTATGGCTACAAGTCACGACATTACTTGTTATTACACTTAAGGTTAGGCCCGCTTGTTTCTCAAATTGAAGAACTAAATGAATCTGTGGGAAGTGACACTCGTGTCCTATGTCATTCCTATCTTCATACCCCATATATTAACTCATTGATCCCAGTTGTTTTGATCAAATCTGGCCACCTAGATGGATTAGGCATGGTGAATTTGTTAGGAATCAACCTTTTGGATTGCATTTTTTTGACAAAAAAAACATTTTTTTTAAATCCACAAATTCTACAACGTTGACAACTGATGATTTTTAAATTACCATAAAATCCTATAAAAGGTCAGGGATTTTAGCCATTCAAATGTTGATATTAACTAAAAATGAACCATGTGCCCCAGAGGGTTTTGGCGTAGTGGGATGAGACCTAGGCCACTAGGCAGGTGGTCTAGGTTCAAATCTCATGGGTGTCACCCCCTTGCACAAGCCGAAGCGTGGTGACTCTCCGGAGGCAAGGGGTAAGTTTACGGAGTTTTACTGATAGCAACCATGCAGCTAGGTCTCAGATCCTGTGAATGGTTTCTCTGTGTAAATATAAAAAACAAAACCAAATTAACCATGTAGGTCACATTTAAGAGGTCAATATTGATCAAAGCAACTTGCATCAGCCAGATCCCAAGATGGGGTATGAAGAGAGGGATGACATAGGAGATGAGTGGAATTGAATTGAATCCTTGGGAAGATCCCTCTTTCATGTGAAATGCATATCATAGTGGAAAATAGCTTCTGGGGTGGGGATGTAATGCCATTTTCATATGAAACCGATGGTTTTGTATATACCTCTTTCGTTTAACAGTACAAATATCCATTTTCTTATGAAATTAGGCCCTCCTCTCGCCATTCTGTGAAAACAAGCCAACCCTAATTAGATCGTTGATTATGGGGCTTCATTTCCGCGAGGAAAGGGAGCCCCATGTTTGCATTGCCGCGGTGTGTCCCCATGAAAACACATCAAAAGTTGTGAGTTTTTCACGAAAAGCTGCCCGTGAAAATACATTAAAAGATGAGTGTTTCCGTGGCAAGCAAATGTGCCCGTAAGCTCATAAAAGCGGCGAGAGGTATGTGACACAGCCAATCACATGACAGCATTCAATGTGGGCGTGCAGCATACGGTATGATACAGTGAGGGTGCATACGTAAAACGACCTTGTACACGTAAAAAGTAGAGAAGCCTCATCCTTTGATTATAATTATCTCTTCGTACAGCCACCCACCCATCCATGGTGATATGCTATCTTTTACCTTCTTTTCACTCCCTCTTCTCCACACATAACGGTGCACAAGCGTGGTAAATATCATCGATAGAGTAGCATGTCACAACATTCTTCCTCTTCCGGCATCAATGAAGACCTACAGAGAGGGCAGGTGCTGTGCCAATAGTCCAGCCACTTATCAAAGCAAGCCTTGTGGAAGAAGTGGCCGCACGACAGCCGGCTCACCTCCGACTCGGGGTCGAACCTCGTCAAACACACGGTGCACTCGGCATCCTCCATGCACCCGATGGATTTGAACAGAATGGTCGGGATTCGGTACCGGATATCCTCGGCAAAGGACAGGAACTGGTCGAATGTGATCGGTCCGGAAGGGTTGTCGTCGCCGGACTCCGTCAATGTATGGTCAAGCCTGATTCCTATGGTGTGGAGGATGGAGCTGAAGATATCTTTGAAGATGGCAATGGACAGAGCAGCGTTCACCAGGATCACAGAGAGAACACCTTCCGAGGGCGTAGGGAGGCTTGAGAGCCCCATGTTCTCACAATGGTGGCCTGAAACACGCCAACCACAATAAGAGAGAAATCTGTTGAAAGATGTATCTAAAAGCTGTGCTCTGCTCAAGAGAGTACATCCTAAAATGACCGGAAGACGGGAAAAAAACCGTTTGGCTGGTTAGGGTATTTTCGACGAGGTTGGATCAGGTGCAATCACCTTGCACATTTTTTTATATACTAATGACCTAAGCACGGTTCATCTTTTCCATGCAACCTTTCAGCTGTGGGGGCCCAACAGTAGATGGTGGGTTCCCCTTTTTGACGTTGCACTTATGGTTTTCTCACCTTTTATAAGGCCCTGGTTGACTAGCTGGTAAATGAACCGATCAGCTCATGGCTCAACTCAGTTCAGCTAGTTGGAGACTCGTTCATAATTGTGGTCATATAGATGATGAGCCAAGCCACGAGCTGCGCGTTAGGTATAACTGAGTTGAGCCTGAACATGGGAGTGTTCATCTTGGCTCGACTCATGTAACCTCATGAAACAAGTATATACAAAATATAGGTAAAAACATTTATCACAAAAAACATGTTTAGCTAATTAGTCAGTGTGTATGGGCAGGTAAGGCGGAGGTTCATTATTGGAGTCCCACCATTCTGGTTTTATAAAATATTCAATGTAAATTTTTTTACATGAACCAGCTTGAGCTCTAGCTTGGCTCCGTAAACCCGAATCCAAGACCGAGCTGTGTTCCATTGTAAATGAGCCAAGCCCAAGCACAATGTGTTCGGTTAGTTCGGCTCGCTTACCAACCCTGCTGGTCGACGTCTTTCCAAAAAGATGGGTGGTGTTGGGAAATTTTTCTCATCATTTAAAAAGGGCTTTGAAGGAGGAGAAAAACTGGAAAATATCAAACTTGGGCATTTTAAAAAGACATAAGATGGAAACCCTTAAGTTGGAAAACTTTTGAGACTGGAGTGCGTCATTCTCCTCCACTCACTGGAAAGCGAACCAGTAAAAACGTTTTATATAAAACCAAAATATGAGACCTTCCCTTCTGTGAGATGTGGCTCTTTAGCTCAGCAAACAAGACAGGTCTCACGTCTTGTGTTGATTTTACAATAATCTTATAAAACAATGTTTTAGGTAATCTGGTTTCCACATACAACTTGTAGCAAATCAAACAAGGACGATAAGGATATAATAATAATTATTATTATTTTATTTTCATTTGTTTTCATTATTCTATTTTTATTTGAAAATGTGGCAGCTGCCAACTCTTTAGTGCAGATATAAAAGAGAAACAATCTCGCTTTCTCTCTTAAATGCATAAATGAAAAAAAAAAAAAACAGTGGAACCACAAAAAGTGCTGATGTCATCATTTCACAATAGACGGTGATGATTGAAGTGAAGGACACTAGTGATTTCAAAACACAAACAATTGTGTTTTGTCAAATTACATGATCTGTTCTCTAGACGAACAAGGCCTGTTCTCTAGACGAACAAGTCACCTTGTACAAATTAGAGTATGGTAAAAAAATGCATTCTAAACAAAGTGTTCACATAATATGCAGCCGTTCTGCATCATGTAGCGCAGCTGACAGCCACCCATCTTGGCATTTCTTGAGATACGTTGAGATGCATGGCTGTCAGTGGCGAATCATGCAACCCTACTGCATAAAAAAAATGCCCTCCTAAGCAAAAATCTACTAAACAATGCATTGGGAAATGCGATATCGAACTCACTTTGGCATTTCGTTCAGTGTCTCCAGTACAAAGAACTTAAACGCGTAAGTTCTGGAGTCCGGTTCCAGGGAGCTGATATATCTATTTGCCCTTTCACGGCCGGTCGAGAAGAAGGATGTCTTCACCGGGACCTTCTCACCCTCGCCGGACTTCACCGGCAGCCGCTGCGTCCTCTCCTACCTCGACCCCTTGGAGCCCTCCCACGCCAATAGTGCTTACGGAGAGGGGTGTGGCGGGGTGCGGTGGTTGCGCGACTAGTTGCTGCCGGAATACCGGCAGCCGGCAAGGAGCCCGAAGTCTACTCCCTGTTGGAAGAGCAGCCACTTCTGGACGAGGGTCGGTCTGTCTCCACCGATCCCACCTTTGAACGAGGGTTGGCTCCGCCGAGTATCACCCGACACAGATAGCTGAAGCATGCCTTCTCGCACGGCGCATTGAATTCGGTCTTCACGCCAGAGGTGAGAGCCGACTCGAGCTCGACGAAGAGCTCTTCGGCGACGGTAAGGAACTCCGGCACGAGCTTATCGTGACGGGCCAGGAGGAGGGAAGAGATGAAGCGCTTGAGCTTGGCGTGGGTGGGTTCCGAGGGGTCGAGGTAGGAGAGGACGGGGTGACCGCCGATGAAGGCCGGCGAGGGCGTGAAGGTCCCGGTGAAGACGTCCCTCTTCACGACCTGCCGTAGAAAGGCAAAATGGAGAGGCATTCTTCCCATTTTTTACCTTGCGAGCGGCTATCTGCCATGACATATAGCCGCTCCCTGAAACCGGTCTCTACGTTCTGCCGTTGAACGAGATCCAGCCGTCCGAAAGTGAGAAAAGAAGGTCACAGAAACTAAGGTCAACAAAAAAACATAGAGCCGAACAAAATTCCTTTTTAGCAATAAGAAAAACGTTCAAGCTCAACAGTAGACCAAAAAATAGCCGACAAATCCATAAAATCGGAAACTCTTAAGCATGATCTCGCTACCGGAGCTCTAAACCAAACATTTCACAATATTCGATCTTCGAGAGAAAAAAAATCGAGACAGTGATAAAAGAAAACCTGAAAACATGGACATTTTGGAAGAACGAAAAAAGACCGACTTTAGATCAAAGGATCTCGAATAAAACGACACTGGGCAAACAGGAGAGAGAGAGACAACCTTCTTACAGACGCAGATTCGATCCTTGAGAGAGAGAGAGAGTCGTGGATCGATCGTTGTTTGCGGTCGAACCGCCAGCATTAACCCTTCAGTCCAACTTGCTCACACCCTTCCCCTTATATAAGAGAGGAGACGGCGTGACCTTACGATCTCAAGACTAACCCCTGGTTAACTTTTTTAACCACGGTTACTCTCTCTCTCTCTCTCTCTCTCTCTCTCTCTCTCTCTCTCTCTCTCTCTCTCTCACACACACACACACACACACTCATATTTAGTGAATCAAATAGGTTTCACTCTTCTCCTATGTCATCCCAATCTTCATATCCCTGCTTGAGATTTCTTTAATGCAAGTTGGTTTGATTATATAGAACCCCATAGATGTGATCTACATGAAGATCGACATTTAAATTGTTTTAGGCTACTGTCATGGCGACTTTGTACCCAGTGTGTTTTTTTGGGGTTATAAATTCAAAAAAAAAATTGCCATATCACAAAGGACATGCAACTTAGGGTTCCAGGGACACCCAATCCAGCTGTTACACATTTTGAATGTTTTATTCTATTTTAATCAAAAGTTTTCATATTTTCTTATATACAATTATAATTTTTGATATGTTAGAAATCAAACAGGAATGTCATTATGCCCTGCTTTTCATACAAACCATGAAATTGTGTCTTGACTATGCATGGGTCCGGATCAGATCATTTGTCAAATGAGATTTTTTCTTATTTGACAATTCTTTCCATCGAATCCAATGGCGGATGCGAGCCACGTGGCATAAACATTCCCATCCACAATCTGTTAAGATGTTAACCCCGATTTGAAATTACACAAAGTATTTAATGTGACATAATATGATGTGATACTACATTTACGTCCTGTCATGAAAATTAAACAAAGTGTTTAATTCTCTCTCTCTTCTTCCTCTATTACTTGATCAAACGAGCTTCCTCCATTTTTGTCTGCAAATGAAGGGCTTCTTATTCTTCTTTTGTCTCCCTCCATTTTTGTCCAAGATGAAAGGGTTTCTAACACTCTCCATTTTTGCCTTCAGACGGATGCCAGAGGACCTCCATTTTTGCTTGCAGACGCATGCTAGAGAGGACCTCCATTTTTTGGTGCCGGTCTTGACCAGAGAGATCTCGGCGCTCTACCCGGCCCCGGTTTCGACCATTTCTGTAATAGCTCTGATACACCCATTCCTTCTCTGTTTGGTTCGCATGCCCTTCTTCTTCTTCTTCTTTTCTCTCTCCCTCTCCATTTTTGCCTGCAAACGCACGCCGAAGAGAACCTCCATTTTTCGGCCCCCGTCTTGACCGAAAAGATCTCAGCGCACTACCTGGACCACCGCATCTACGATAGCTTTGACACTCCCATTCCTTCTCATTGACAGTTAAAGAGCAAAAGCACCTATATTCTAACCCCTTCATCACATAGGAAGCACGCCTCAGAGAGGGACTTGCACAAGTAAGAATCAGGAATCCTACTACGAGTTTTTTCTTCCTTTGGTTTTGATTTTTTATCTTTTAATGAGTTATATTTCTTAATAAGAATTTCTCTGTAATGGTCTTAAATACAGACACGATTTCCCTTTTGTTTATCTATGGAAGAAAGGAACTTTCTGGTAAATTTTTTAATTTTACGCAGAGATTTTATCTTTCTTTTGATCTTTGATGATTTCCCAACTCTCTGTAAAGAAAGAGTGATTTTTTTTTTTTGCTTCAAACTCTAAAATTTAAGCTGGTTTTTAGGGTAAGAAGAAAAAAGAAAAGAAAAAGTTGGGTGCTTTGGAACATATTGACAAAAGTTTAAAATGCAAAATAAGAGCAGCCATATTCTGGTGAAAATTTGAAAATTTTATTTTTTTCGTGTTTCTATTGGAAAATATCAGCCACAATAAATTGACTGAAATTGTACAAAAATAAAAAAGGTAACAAATCAAAATTTCATTTTCCCAAGATACCTAACTATATTTGCAGAACAAAAATATCATATTATTTTCAAATGTCCGAGGCAGTTTTCTGAAAGGTGCAAAAGTTTACTTTTTTTCATCTCTTATGTAGCAATGTAGTTGCTTTGGTCAATGGTCAACCAAGTGTTTGGATCTTTAAGGGTTATGTATATTCTGGATGTGTAGTAACTTATCTTAAATTTGACTTATCTAATCATTTTGTTATTCCTTCTGTCAACTTATGTGATTCTGGTTGTTTTTTATTATGGTTTATTCTTGTATTCAATAGTTTTTTTTTATTTTCCTAGGCATATGTATATAATTGTTGGAGTTGCATGTATGTGTGCACATCAAAGTTTCATGGAGCAGCCCTTTGCTTAAGCTTTTGCAAGATTTTCATTTACGTTACTTTCCACCTTTTTACTAGTTGTAAGATTACTTCACTTTTTTTTTTTGTTTCATAAGTTTGTTTGAAAATCTTGTGATTTTATTGTGAGAATTCAAAAAACTAATATAATTATAAAAATGATATGTTCAATATAATGTCTTTTTTAAAATACTGAGTTTTTATTTTGATATTAAAGCAATATGACCATTTCATGAGAGAGATGGTGGTTTGGACTGGTACATGGCATAGGAGAAGGAATCGGCACTCATGATCCTTGAGAAGCATGCACAACCGTTTCAGAATTGTGACCTTCCAGCCCCACATCAGAGGAAGAGTTTGAAGAAAGAGAGCAACATACCCGTTTGACCAACGTCTTGACTCAACATTACTGACTCAAGTTGAGATCTCCAAAGAATATAGTTTTTTCTATTCAACTTGATTGATACGAGACTTGATACGATATTTCATTGGGTTGCGACAATGCTCAAAGCCATTGAAGCACTCGAATGAGCTTAAGGCTCTGATACCATAAAAGAATAATGATAATGTAAAGACGCTTGCGTGATAACGATAATTGTAAACCTGCCTTTTCAACTCACTCGATTTTTCATGTGTGGGGCTTTATTATATATTCAGTTATAAAGAGATTACACAGCTAATACACGATCCTCAAATGTCGACATTTGAGGGATAACACTATATCATGATAGAATATCAATATTTGAGGAATCGGTTGGATAACGCTATATCACAATAGCAACGACATTTGACGCTATATCATGATAGCAACAACATTTGAGGAATCGGTTGCATCATCTCTGGAACGGCAGCTGGACTTGATGAGTTGGCCTTCAATAGAGGAGACTACATTTGTGGAATCTCCAGCTATATTGAACGAGTTGATATTGCGATGTCATCCTTCATTATCAATTGAGGATTGGTAACACTTGGCTTATCACAATCTTGCTACAAGTTTGTATGTCTTTCACTCTGTTGACAATCCATGAAAGTGCCAATCTTGAACTGCATACTATTAGGGCTTTCCAATGGGGTGCTCATAGGCCTAAAACAGACCGGACCGTGTTTGGACCAATTAAAAAACTCAATCAACAGAAAAAATTTGTATTTTATTATTAAAATCAGTTTCAAAATTTTCTCTATAACTCTAAAGAAACGTTTGGATGCAAGGAAAAAACTCATAGAAAAAGAAAATTTTGCCTATGCGAAGTTTTGATATGATAAATTTTTCAAATGAATTTTTGTTTGTTTGTTTGTGTAGCATGAGAAAAACAGACTTGAAAATGAGAAAAAGAGAGACTTGAAAATGGTGGTGGGTAGGAGGAAGATGAACATGGAGGAAACTCTTCTTATGACAGTAATAGAATAGATGAATTGTGGGTGAATGGTTGCCCTAATGCAAAAAGATCTTTGATAGAAAAAAAATATATTTCACCCTCTTAGGTGAAGGTATTTTTCCTATAAAAAAATCATACCTTTTAGAAAAACTAATTTCTTTTCAAAAGTTTTCTTTTGTTTGGAACAGATGAAAAAATTATAGCTTTTTAGTTTCCTATGTTCATGCTTTCAAAGCAAGAAAAAAAAATCTCATAGAAAACGAAAAAAAATTCTATGACAAGTTTTGTAGTGCGAAACTTTTAAAATGAAATTTTTTCACTTGTTTGTGTGGCATGAAAAAAAACTGGCTGGAAAAAACTTTCTTTTGTTTTTGTGTAATAAGAAAATTAGGTTCGGAAACCCACTCAATCTCTCTCCAAACACACACATACAATTGAAGATAGAATTAACCAGAAAATATAAACAAGAAAATGCAAAAGATTAACATACTCAATGAAGACTGATTTATCATATCCTTGACATGGACATTCCTATGGTTCCATATACAGTCTCATATATATATCACCTTCCAACCTGCAAATTAGTGAATATTAATCTGCCCAAGGATAAAACAGACTTTCAATGTTTGTCCCATTACTGACATATCATATATATCGTTTTTCTACAACAAAAAATACTAGAAAGAACAGGGAGTGAGAGCCCCTTCTTAAATTGAATATGGCTAGATTTCAAAGTGTTTAACTATATATAATGGAGGTGAAGCCCTTTATTATGAGGTGAAGTCATTCAGGTGGTATACTACAGGTGCTTGATCCATGCACCTTGTTTTTCTTTGCATGATATTTTTATATCATATGGAATATCCTTCAAAATTAAAAGAAGAGCGTTGGGTAGGTTCTTCGCCCCCAAAATCAAGATTCCGGCAAGCTCCACTGCCCACCCAATGACTGATCACAAGGGCTCTTGCTGGCAAGCCCCTGTTTCGGTCACCGTCGCCCCTAACTCGGCTGCGCAGCCACGAAGGAAGGAGTGGACGACCTCTCATCCCGATTCGTATCGTATTGTCAGACAATCGATACAAAACTGATATGAACCGGTTAATTTTCAGATAAATCTTAAAAAAATACTAAAATTAGTTTTTTAATATTTTTTAGATGTGTCTTTCTGTGGTTAAAAGTTTGGCAATTTAAAACGATTCGGCCCTGAATCAGAATCGCCAGAGTCCCTGAATTAAGTCCGAGACGATTCTTACAACATTGGTTATCCCGTGAGATCTTAGGGGTGGGTATGGTGGAAGGGCATGAGTTTAGCAATTGAGCTTTTGCTGCTTAGTGACCCAAAGGTAGGGAAGAAGTGGGTCGACTCAAGTCAGACCTATGCGTTACTGACTCCGACCAAATGGAAGTTAACATAATCAAATCCGGATTCAGATTCAGAGTCAGATGGAAATCAGTTAAAACCGAATCTGGACCCGACTTGACATTTACATGTATGGATTCAGATTTTACTCAGATTCCGATTCATCTTAGATTTCCAAATTCTGACCCGATTATTAATGGGCTTTGGCTACCGAATCTGATTAAAAAGATTCGGATTTGGTTTGATATCTTACCTAAATCCGAACCATTTACATCCCTGTGCTTGTTCGGATAGACCACCTGAGTGTTATGAGGGTTGTCATGGTCAAAATACTAATTTCTCCCCAAATTGCAGCATATTGTGCATCTAATCAAGCTGTGACCTTCAAATCCAACTAATTTAATTCTATATTTTAAGGTCAATTTCATCAAGTTAGTTCTATTTTGTTTCCCCTTAAATGGTCATGCGATCTGGATTGAGAATGAGACATGATCCGGATTAATAAGAGCCATTCAAATCCATTTATGGGGTTTGGTTATTCTATTATTTAAATCTTTATAATGTATTTGGATGTTACATCAATATATTTTATCTAGATTCAGATTGAAAATTTTATTAACATTGTGAAGCTTATTGTAATTAAAAAAATTTGTCAAAATTAAGAAGCATAAATTTGTTAAAATTTGGACCAATGATCTATAAATAGATAAAAATTGCAAAAGACTCCACAAAATTGATGTTATGTAATAATTTTTAGCTGATGTTATTCTTGGTTGGGTTTTTTAGATAATATAATTTTTACTTATTTTCAAATTTTCTTAAGTGCAAAACAAAGAAATAAACAGCAAAGTGAACGTGTGATCCTCAATCGTACTTCTGGAAAGGTTCAGATTCTGGCAAGCACTCTATGCCCACCATCAATCTAAAACCAGATTTGGCCTTAACACTCTATGTTAACCTAGGATCGAACTTGTTCAGTACAGAATTGGTTTGGCCCAAAAGTGATCCAGTTTACTGGTTATGTGGATCAAGATTGGTTGTCAATCATTCCGGACCAAAGCACATTAGATCCAATCAATTTTGGTTTGAATAACTGCTTAAATCATTTGGATCAGATCCAAACCCCCCAGAATTTGGCTCCAATTCATGCATCTTAAGTTATTCCAAACCACCTATTTGAACCCCTTTCATGAATTAGACTTAGCAACTCAGAGCCAGCTCATCCCTCATTTGACCTTTTTGACTATATGGCAGAACTAAATAAATCTACCAATTCCTGTTTGTTAGAACCTGAATACTTTATTGAACCGCCAAAACCCAAACTCATCTAACTCTCAAACAAATGGTACACGCAACCCATGTTAAGCCTAAACCCAATGAGTTTTCAGTTGCTCCTCCATTAAAACCAATTATAGATCTATATATACCCAGTTAAGATTAACTTAGATCTAATTAAACCTATTTGGATCTAAGAACATCTTAAGTTTCATCTTTGTAGAGTCATTTAAAAAAAAAAATCGTTTTTGTAGCTAAGCCCAATTACCATATGCAGATCCATTCACAACGTTGTACCCTTCAACATCGACCAACAAGAACTAGGATTCTTGCATCTATATAAAAATTTAAGTTTATCAAACAATCAAAGGGTTTGGTGTAGTGGGACTGTGGGAGGGGGGCTTGGCCACTATACGGGTGGGCGGTTAATTAGGGTTCCATTCTTATGGGCATCAGCCCTTTGTGTATAAGAATAGGCAAGGGCATTATGTCCTTCGCTCGTGCCGAAGCAATGCAACTTTCTGAGGGCAAGGGGTGCACCACATGTTTATATCATCTGGTTTTTCCGTTCCTCAAGAAAAAGAAGAAGAAGAAGCACAAACCTATCCAAATTAGGACCTTTCCTCTAAAAATCAACAAGAGTTGTAGAAGACTCTATATAATTGATGTAATGAGATGATTTTGGTTATAGGCATTTCCTTATTTCTTAATTTACAAATAAGTTTTTGCTTTTTGGGCAAAGCTTAGAACACCTTTTAAGTGAACGTACCAAAGGTCACCTAACTAGGATAGAAGATAATACGCTGATTAAGCTAAGGTGCGTGGTAGAAATTTCACCATTTAAGTCAACGTTTATTGTCACCTGGTCTTCTCAACCACGGAAAAAAAATTAAATCATGGACGATTTTTTTTGTTTAGTATGCTTGTCTCATTATGTGGACGCGGAATCGAATCGCAAGTGCTTTTGTTAAGAGTGCAAAATACACAGAAAATACAAATAAAAATAGGAATACAACTTTATGTCCCTCATTACAATGTTTGTTTAATTATGGTAATTAGAGTGCCGATAATATTATTATTTTATTATAATCAAGGCATGGAGAATACAAAGAGATGCAACAATACAACAAGCTATCTAAAAATGAGGGCATATAAGGTGCAATCACATTGAATGTGCTGCTGCACCTGACGGCCCTCCAACTATGGGGTGGGGCCCAACAGAAAATGGAGGGCAGATCAGGTCCAGCGGCACACTAAAGTGTACAATGTGATTGCACATTATCTGTCATATCTAAAAATAGCCTCCCCAGCTTCAAAACAATTGAGTCAAAGCACCAAGAAGAAAGGTACTTTGAAAATTTCTCATACTTTATTAAAGAAAACAAAATGGTATTTGTGTAAGTGAAGATTGAACTGGATCCAAATGATGATGCATTGGATCTATAGTACATCAGCGCCACATGTTGAGGTGAGCAACACTAGCCCACATGTTGAGATGGGTCCACAAGCTCTGGAGGAAAGATCAAATATCAGGAAGGAAAGCTTCAATATCAAGAATTGTTATCTTGATGATTGCACAAGATAAGAAAACCTTCCTTACAAGACAACAAATGAGAAGAAAAAAAAATAGCCAATCAAGAATGAAAGAAAACTTCACTCATCCTGCAAAACTCCTAATAAAAATATTTCAATTATACTTGTAATAAAAAGAGGAGACTAACCTAAGTAGGAAACTCTTGTATCCAACAAGTTTTCAAAATTTTGTACATGCATAAGAAGGGATGACATCTCTTTATCGTGTGAAAGAGAGGTTTTATAGTAGACATAGGTCATGTTCGACCAAACCATTCTACATCGTGCGCATCTGTGTATGTAATTTGTGTTTTTTCATGGTATCAGAGTCTATTTGCTCTTGCGAGTGTTTGAAGAGGTGTTGCTCTCTAGTTTGTGGTCATGGTGTCAAGATCTTTCTTCCTTGCTCCCAATCTAGCCATTCAGTAGAACACATTCTCCTCCCTGATGTTTGTCAAGGTATTTGAACAACTACCTCTTGTGGCACTCGCAAATCGAGTTTGTTATATTCAGTCAAGATCTCATCAAATATATTGATGGATCATATATTGTACCAAGTCAATTTATTGAAGAAGGTGAGCTTTCAAAACCCAATCTTAAGTATGTTATTTGGAAGTGTGTTGATCAACTCACATTGAGTTGGATCAAAGTTATTGTTACGGAAGCTATGTTAGGATTGATTATGAGGATCCCCTCTACCCAGAATGCATGGATTATATTAGAACAATCTTATGCATCATGATTGATATTTTAAAAAAGATCTTTTTAAAACAATTATTTTCAATAAAACTTTGGAAAATCGTCAACCAAAAATATAAAAACCGACTTTCCACAAAGTGGTAAGTACGGGTCGAATCCTCAGGGAACAGGAATTAATCACAATATTTCTAGAAAATTTAATTTATTAATGACAAATGTCAATCTACAATTATAAAGTTAACACAACTACAATTAATCACTAAAAGGAAATTAAACAAGCACTCAGTCTTCTGCTCCACACCAAGGGTCTTTCCGTCTTTTAGCCAATTAGAAAATCTTTGCACTTGGACAATAACCCTGGAAACTAAATATGCTTTTCACCTAAAAATGCAGAAAATACAAAGTTAGTATTCTATTCTAACAATGCAAACAATAACTAAAACTAGTTCTAATTTTACAAAAATAATAAAACAAATGCTATTTATCAAACAAAAATTAAATAAAATACTAAATTAATTCTAAAATTAACCAAATTACTTCTACTAATGCTGTATGATGATTATGCAACTCCTAAAATGCAGAAACTACTGGAAACAAGTCTAAAATGCCGAAACTAAGAAAATTACGAAACTGCCCCTAACTAGTGTAAAATAGCATTCTGACAGGTTATCGGAAAACTACTATTTGACAGGGCAAACGAAGTACGATTTTCCCGAAATTTGTTATGTTCTGCAACTGACAGATTAAACAAACTGACAGTTTTTACAGAATTGAAAAACAGTATCTGGAACTCTAGATATAAGCGTTTCAAATCTGGGAAAAATCAGGATATCGAAAGTCCTGTAATTTGAAATCCAGAAAAAGCGGTTTTCGCAAAACGCTTAAAAATCAGACCAAATCAACTCCGAATGAGCTGAAATTTGGTCTGCAGTCAAAAAACACGTCTATCAAGTGAATAGAATAAAAATTTTTGGAGAACACAGAATTTTTGTATAGAAAATAAGGCTGGTGCGACAGGGCAAAATTCTGGTTTTTATTTGAGTGCACTATTCACTATTTGAACTATTTTACCCACTAAGAATGTAATCTACATGCAATGCAAACTTAATTAATTCTATATAACTGATTATATGCAGATGCTAACTATAATAAAACTAAATGAACTCTACACGAAATATGACATGCATGTTATGACTATGCACTAAATGAAATACTAATGCAATTACAATCGGAACACTAAATAATGTAGTTAAATATATGACTAAATGATGTACCCACTATCAACTAACTACACTATACTAACTAACTAATCAACAAACGATAAACTAACAAACACCAATCAAATCACAATTATAAATTTTGGCTAAACAATTAAAGAAATAACTACATTAGCTAATCTAAAATCGCTATAGGTAAATCAAAAAATTATGGGACTAAAATGAAACAATAGGAAATGGGTTCGACTAGGACTAGGGTCGGTTGACTTCAATGGACTCGGTTTAGGCTTGGCTAAGGTGGGGTTAACTTGGGTAGGCTCGAGCTATGTTTGACTTAGCTAGGACTATGGTGGACTCGGTTTGGTTTGGTCTTGACTTGGATAGGGTTGGATTAACTTGGTTAAGGTTGACTCAACTTGGTTTAACCTAGATTAGGTTTGACTTAGACTAGAGTTGACTTGAACTAGACTCGGTTTGAACTCACCCTGGGTTAGACTAAAACTTGACTCGGGTTAGGTCTTGGTTTTGGACTTAGGCTTATTAAGACTAGGTTGAACTCGGTTTAGGGTGGACTTAGTCAACTAGGTTCGGGTTGACTTAGACTCCACTAAGTTTGACTAAACTTAGGTTTGACTAGGCTCGAATAGGATAAGGTAAGCTCGGTTGACTCACTAGGTTTAGACTAGGGTTTGACTCGAGCTAGGACTTGAACACAAGACACACCTAACTAAGTCAACTAGGTTAACTCGGTTAGGGTAGGTCTCAATAGGTGGACTAAGGTTGACTCGACCTAGATGTGGTCTTGACTAGACTCAAGTGGGTTTAGACTAGGGTTTGCCTCACTTAACTTGGGTCAATTAAAATAGCAACCTCTTAATTAAGCTACAATTAATCCAAAGTTCACGATTTTAATGAAGAAGGTTGGGAAAATAAAGTAATAATGGTAGTTGCTCAAACTTTGAAATAAATTGGATTCTCCAAAAACCGCCCCACTTAATGAGGGAGTTACTCTCCTTAATTGTATTTAAACTCTCATTTTGGAAAATGAAAAGTCCAACTTAGAAGAAAACCCCACGATTTTTGCTTTCCCAACTTGAGTAAAGAGCATTTATTCCTTTCTGAAAATCGTGGGACTTAATTTGGAATTTTAGTTTAATTTTCAAAAACACTTTCCAAGATCAAAGAGTAACTCCTACTTTAATGCACATCCAAAATTTATTTCCTCCTTAAATATCCCACACGATTTTTGGGGAATCCACTCTTTCCAAAAACTTTTTAAATGCAATTACCTTAATTACCTCCCCTCTCAAAATCGCCAACTCTAAATTAAGAATATACTACCAAAGAATTTAAGACTCACCTAGGTAATGAAAAGGCCTAATTGAAAAACACGATTTTCTAAACTTAAATGTTGCCCTAATTACCAAAACCTACTAAAATGACCACTAAAAACGGCTATGAGATAAAACCCTAATACATTGCACCTAGACACCTTCCTAACTCAATTAATGACAATTAAGACTTGCTAAAAATTTTGACCAAAAGCTCAAGGGGAGCTCTAATGGTTGCCGCCCCACCTTGGGGAAGAAGAAGATCCACACGAAAAATAAAAAAATTAAAATATAAATTAACAAAAAGCAATAAAACTAAATAACCACTATTTTGATAAAACTAAATTAGAAAATAATAAAAAAGACTCCTAATTACACAAATGCTAACAAGAACAGCACTATGCTGGAATTAAAAACATGAAGAAAAGAACACTTGATTTTTTGTAATTTTCTTCAATAGACTCAAAACACAAAAACAAAAAATGATTAAAACGATTAATTAAATCAATCCTAAAACAATGAAATGACTAACACCAATTTATACTACTGTTAACATACTAAACACACAGTAAACAACACGACTTACCACTCTAAACACCCTTTTAACAAAAATGCAAAGATAGGCTAGAATATCTCTAGCCGATTTTTTTTCTTTTTCAAAAATAAAATCAAAACAAGACACAAGCACAACCCACGAATAAAATGAATGAAAATGAACTTTTATAGTTGGATTTTCAGCAAAACAACTCAATACACATGCTGGACATAAAAAAAAAATCAAAACAAAGAAAAATATTTTTGTGAAAATCAAGAATCGGCTAGAATAAGTCTAGCCGATTTTTGGATTTTGCTTTTTAAATGAACACACAATCATAACTCACAACCAAACGTTTAAAATGAATCAAAAGGGAAAATTTTTATTGGATTTTCTGTAAAAACTTCACAATGAGACACGTTGAAAACAAAAACTCAAATCGGCTAGAAAAACTCTAGCCGATTTACACGTTTTGATTAAAAAACAATGAGAGTCAATAATCAAACATGAAAACAATAACACAAAACCTATATCTAACGTGCTGGTCTATGCACGAATGCTACTCTAAGGTTGAACCAAAAATAAAAACAAAAAACACACCGAAAATAATAAAAGAAAAGCAACACTCACTTTCGGTTTTAGCTAGAAGAGAAGGAAGAAGAAGACCTACCTTTTGGAAGATCCGACGACCGGGGGGATGAAGAAGAGCAGACCGTGGATGGAGATGGACATCCTACGCTGTTCGAAAATGTTGTACTTTCACCAAAAAATGGAACCTTTGCAGCTGCTACACGTTGGAGATCCACCGACGATGGAATGTGAGCCGATTCTCGATCGGAGGGTGTAGAAAGCCGGATGGAGGTAGGGCCGGCTCACCTTGGTGGTGTGTTGCGCACTCCCGCCCAAGGTTAATGGTCTCCACCTCTGCTACACCTGCAAAAATACAGAAAAGTGGTGAAAAGACAACAAGGAACAAGAAAGAAATGAAAAGAAATAAAAGAAAGATCGAAAATATGCTTGAAAATCAAGCATAGACCGGTCTTCAATGGCCAACACGTGGAGAAGATGGTGAGGAAGGAGTTGCTGGAGTAGATTCACTGCAAGGGGCGTCCAAACACAGCCAAAGACGCCTAGGGCTTCTCTAAAAAGTATATTTATACTTTTTGGAATTTGCAAAAACATTGTTATAAAAAATATATTTTCTAGGCGCCTCTTTCTGGGGGGGTTTCAGAAAAACTTTTTGAAATGGATATGGATAGGCGTGTGGGTTGGGTTTTGGGCTTTCTAAGAGTTGATCCAAGGTCCAATTGACCTAATTGGGTCGGATATGGATCCGATCCACCTTGAAATCCGTGCTTAAACACTGAAATAGCCATAACTCTCTCATTTTAACTCCGATTTTTCTGAAATTCGAACCATAGCCCCTTACTATCAAAACACATCTAAACATGGGTTTAAAACCTTAAACTTGATACAAAATGCATGAAAAACTTGTTTACATGATGTGCCTTTCATGCATCATCAAATACCCCCATGCTTGAATGTTTGTTAGTCCCTTAACAAACCCTAATTATGATATGCAACGAAGACAAGAAATGCTAAGCATGAATGCATAATACTAACTCACTTTCGTAGGAATCACGGTTGCATGTAGCGTATGCAACAAGCCCTTTAAACCCCTAGCTTACACTAGTGGACGAGTAAGGTCTCGTGAGGGTTCGCAGAGATGCTACCCACAAACATCAATGAAGTGCGAGGATGATTTTTCAAAAATATTAGGCTCTTAAGAATGCAGTTTGAACAAATATTTCATGTAATTGACATTCTCAAAACAAGTTTAAAAATCTCATGCCGCCACAGTAAAAATTCTTTTCCTTCACTTTTCTAATCTTGTAGCTAGTTCATGATTTTTCTCTGAAAGTCAAGTATTCTCATGTTTTACTCATTTATTCTCACTTGTATATTTTTTGCACAGTAATACACATATATGCCTAAGCAATGAAAACTTTCTCATTCAGCACATTCTTTTTCTTTTATTTTCACTCTTTTTTCAACTTTTGATCTCTTGCGCATTCTTCTCATGTGAGCACTATTTCGAATGGTCAGTTTTTGTGACCCGTGTAGCGAGCTTTGGGTCAGTGACTCCCAAGCCGGCCGGCCTTAGGGCACTAGATACAAAGTATCCCTCGAACTTAATTGCTCGAGTCACTAGACTTTCTATTCTAATAGTTTACGTATAGTCTTCCTCTCGTCATGTGCAATGTCTCTATCTCTTAGGCTTTCTATGCAGTCCATGTAACAAGCTTTCGAACCGGTGGCTCCCAAACCAACTGGCTTTGGGGCACCAGGTGTAAAACACCCTTCAGATTCTACTTACTCGAACTACAAAGGCCACAGATATCGACTTAGACAAGAAGATGATCTCCTTCGTTATCCTTTTCATTAAGATACTCAAACACTTCATCTCGTGTCTGAGTTCCACTATTAGGATTCACGAAGACATCAACAACTAAACGTAGCTCTATTCTTTTAAACTCATTTTTTCAAACACATCTTTCCATTGCTTATTTCTTTCAGAACACATACTGTGCATACTTATACTAAAGTGATTCAAAATTTTCTAACAATCAAATACTATCTTTTCTTTGAATTTTCTCATGAATAACTACTCTATTTGACTCAGTTCAGAAAATAAAATTTTTATGGGGCTTAAAAATTTATAAACTGTTAGATTATGCCAAAAACAATCATATATGCTACACTTTGTTCTCAAATGCCTACTTTGATTACCAGTCATACAAAAAAAAAATACATTTTTGTGTGCATGCATCTAAACCACCACCCCATGCTTGAATGACACTGTCCCTAGTGGCATACAAAATGAATAAAAATGTAATGCAAATGCACACTAAAAGACACTAACAAAAATATGGGAGAAAGGATAGATACAACCTGATTTGCTCTGAGCTTCTGAAGTTGATTTTCATCTGATCCTTGAATTCTTTGAAAGCTCTTCTTTGTACCTGGTAATTGATACACTAAATGTTAAGTTCATCCTGCATACATCAAAACACAAATTAGCACATGTGAAATGAAATACTAAATAAATAAAAACTCTGAAATGAAAAATAAATAATGTACATATGATACATCCCTCTGGTTGAATCCTCATGCCTTCGTGAGATGCACTATCTCACACTCACCATCCTGCAAGGCATATGAAATGAATGGCTTCAGTCTTTGCCCATTTACCTTGAATGTACCTTGGGTCATAGGATCGAATAATGTCACTGCTCCATGGGGAAATACTTCTTTCACAATGTACGGACCTGTCTATCTCGATCTTAACTTCCCTGGGAATAAATGTAAACGAGAATTGTATAGCCACACTTTCTGATCTGGCTCAAACACTTTTCTGACAATATGCTTATCATGAAATGCTTTTGTGCGAGCTTTGTATAATTTGGCATTCTCATATGCATCATTCCTGAGTTCCTCTAATTCTGATAGTTGCAGTGCTCTCTCTTTGCCAGCCTGGGTGAGGTCAAAATTCAATTTCTTGATAGCCCAGTACGCTCTATGCTCTAGCTCGACAGGAAGATGGCATGCTTTCCCGAATACAAGGCGATACGGGGACATGCCAATGGGAGTCTTAAATGCAGTTCTATATGCCCAAAGTGCATCATCTAATCGCTGGGACCAATCCTTGCGGTCCGGACGAACTGTCTTTTCTAAAATTCGTTTAATCTCCCTATTGGACACTTCAACCTGTCCACTAGTCTGCGGATGATATGGAGTGGTGAATCTATGATTGATAGAATATCTTCTCAGCAGAGAAGCTATCTGTACATTCCTAAAATGCTTGCCACCATCGCTAATCATTGCTCGTGGCACACCAAAACGACTAAAAATGTTGTGCTTAATGAACTTAAGCACTACTC
Source organism: Nuphar pumila (assembly GCF_984573655.1). Taxonomy (NCBI): domain Eukaryota; kingdom Viridiplantae; phylum Streptophyta; class Magnoliopsida; order Nymphaeales; family Nymphaeaceae; genus Nuphar; species Nuphar pumila. Next base: position 50,155,497 of record NC_143253.1, read on the forward strand.
TGTGATCATTGGTCTTGGTTGCCACAACCTCGACCCACTTGGACACATAATCAACCGCCACCAGAATGTATAAATTTCTGAAGGAAGGCGGAAATGGTCCTATAAAATCAATGCCCCAAACATCAAAAATCTCAACTATCAAAATCGGAAGCAAGGGCATCATGTCCCTCTTGGACATGTTCCCAATCTGCTGACATCGCAGGCATCGCCTACAGAACTCATGAGCATCCCTGTGGAGTGTGGGCCAATAAAATTCTGACTGCAAAACCTTTGCAGCCGTCTTCCTACTACTAAAATGCCCTCCACAAGCTAAAGAATGGGAAAAATTTAGAATGGACTGGTACTCCTCCTCCGGAACACATCTTCTAATGATCTGGTCTGCAGAGTATTTGAACAACTCTGGTTCATCCCAATAATAGTGCCTCACCTGAGATAGGAATCTCTCACGCTCATTCTTGTTCCAATGCTCAGGTATCTGCCTCGAAACCATATAGTTCACAATATCTGCAAACCAGGGTAACTGCGATGTACTGACTGACATGATCTGCTCGTCGGGGAAAGAATCACTGATTGGCCTCTGATCCTGCGTGGTCTCCACGATCAGTCTGGAAAGATGGTCTGCTACTACATTCTCGCTTCCCTTCTTATCTCGAATCTCGAGATCAAACTCCTGTAGTAGTAGGACCCAACGAATCAATCTCGGTTTGGTGTCTTTCTTATTCAACAAATATTTCAATGCAGAATGGTCAGAATAGACAACCACCTTCAAACTGAGTAAATAAGACCTGAATTTATCCAATGCAAAAACTACCGCAAGTAGCTCCTTCTCTGTCGTAGTATAATTCATCTGAGCATCAAACAGAGTTCTACTCGCATAGTAGATCACATAGGGCTTTCTATCAATGCGTTGTCCTAAAATGGCCCCCATAGCATAATCAAATGCATCGCACATAATCTCAAATGGGAGAGTCCAATCTGGAGGTCTCAAAATAGGTGCAGTAATCAAGGCCTTTTTTAGAATCTCAAAGGCCTTCATACAATCCTCACCGAAAACAAAGGGCTGGTCTTTCTCCAATAACGTGCAAAGTGGTCGAGAGATTTTGCTGAAATCTTTTATGAACCGCCTGTAAAATCCCGCATGCCCTAAAAATGATCGAATCTGCCTCACAGAGGTGGGTGGAGTCAAACGGGAAATGGATTCCACCTTCGCTCTGTCAACCTCAATACCACGCTTGGACACAATGTGTCCTAGCACAATCCCCTCCTGGACTATAAAATGGCTCTTTTCCCAACTCAGGACGAGATTGGTCTCCACACACCTACTCAGTACTCGAGCAAGTTTTTGGAGGCAATCTTCAAAAGAAGAGCCATACACTGAAAAGTCATCCATAAAAACTTCCATCACATCATCAATCATGTCCGAGAAGATAGCAAGCATGCACCTCTGAAAAGTAGCCGGGACATTACAGAGCCCAAATGGCATACGTCTAAATGCGAAGGTGCCATAAGGACATGTAAACGTGGTCTTCTCCTGGTCGTCAGGATGAACAGCTACCTGATTGTATCCTGAATATCCATCTAGAAAGCAGTAGTAGCTCTGTCTTGCGAGTCTCTCTAAGATCTGATCAATGAATGGCAATGGGAAATGATCTTTCTTAGTTGCCACATTCAGCTTCCTATAATCGATGCAGACTCGCCATCCTGTAGTGGTCCTTATCGGAATTCTCTCACCCTTCTCATTCTCAACCACAGTGAGTCCTGACTTCTTCGGCACAACCTGAATCGGACTGACCCACTGGCTATCAGAAATAGGGTAAATGATTCCGGCATCCAACCATTTCACCACCTCTTTCTTCACCACTTCCTTCATGTTGGGATTTAGCCTTCTCTGCATATCCCTAAATGGCTTGACTTCCTCATCACAATGGATCCTATGCATGCAGAATGAAGGATCAATCCCCTTCAGATCAGCAACTCCCCAGCCAATCGCTGCCTTGTGCTCTCGAAGAATAGTCAGCAATCTTTGTTCCTGCTCCTCAGTGAGCAAGGACGAGATGATCACAGGCAGAGTCTCATCATCTCTGAGGTATGCATACTTGAGTGAATCCGGTAATGGTTTCAACTCAAGTTTTGGAGGTGACTCAATCGAAGATTTGGCGGGGGTCTCAGCAAGTGGTGGAAGAGGCTCCCTGACCACTCCCCAAGGTGGTCTCTCTGACAACACTCTAGACACATCTACACTATCTACACCGTTATTCTTCTCTATATGGTACAAATCTAAAGAATCCTCAGTAATGTACAACTCGGGCTGCTCCTCCACTAACTCATGTGCAATATCTACATGAAAGCAGTCCATGTCTCCTGCTGGTCCCATCGCGGCATTGAAAATATTCAGCTTGACCTTTCGATTGCCGAATGAGAGATCCATGGCTTCGGTTCTGCAGTTGATACACGCATTGGCAGTTGCCAAGAATGGTCTGCCTAAAATAATCGGAGTCTGGTGCTGGCTATCCACTCCTTCCATATCAAGAATAATGAAATCGACTGGAAAATAAAAGTCATTCACCTTAACTAGCACGTCCTCCAAGACACCTCTCGGTACCTTGACGGAACGATCTGCCAGCTGCAGTGTAATCGGAGTCGATCTCATCTCTCCTAGCCCGAAAGAATCAAAGAAATATCCGGGCAGAATGTTCACGCTTGCTCCAAGATCGAGCAATGTGCGTTCTATCCGGATGTTCCCTATAGTACACGCAATGATAGGGGCTCCAGGGTCCTTGAGCTTTGGTGGTGTCTGATGCTGAAGTATTGAACTCACCTGCTCAGTCAGATGGACCCTGTTAGGAACTCGCTCTCTAGATTTACGCTTTTGCGTACATAGTTCCTTCAGGAATTTGGCATATGCCGGCACCTGCTGAATAGCATCGAGCAAAGGTAGGTTGATCTGCACATGCTTGAAGATGTCAAGCATGTCCTGGATCTTCGCACCTTGCTTTCCTCTATATCCCGAAGACTCTAATGCTTTGGGATAGGGTGGTGGGGGAATATACTCTGTTGGCTCCTCCTCTTTGTGAGAAGGCTCACTCCTATCCTTCTTCTCCTCTGAGGATGAAGATAAAGATGATGATAAAGATGATGATGGGGATGGGGATGATGGCTGAGCCGACGTAGGAGAAACAATGGTCTCTGGATCCTCTATCCTCTCTCTACTCTCTCGCTCTCTGCTCTCGACGTAATACTCACGTCCACTCCTCAAGGCCATAACTGATTTAGCCTGCTGCTATGTCTCAGTATGAAATAGGCCTCCAATCATCTGGTCCTTACCCTTCGGGTTCATGACAGCCTTACTCGGCAATGTACTCTCGGGTCTCCTACTAATAGCCTCAGCTAACTGTCCCATTTGCGACTCTAACTTCGCAATGGACTGCGTATGTGAGCTCAAAATCTGGCTACACTTCTCGAAGGCGTTCTGATTAGAGGTTTTCACCTCTTAGAATGCCTGGAGAAGTCTCTCCTCAAAAGATGTCTGCGGGGCAGACTCCTGCTGAATCGGGGGAGTGACAGAAGAAGAAGAAGACTGAGAATAGTTCGGTCTTTGAAATGACTGAGTAAAAGATGGCTGCCGAACTGGCTGAGAGGAAGTAGGCATCTGCATGAAAGACTGTGGATTCTTTCATGAAAAATTGGGATGGTTACGCCAACCCGGATTATATGTCGATGAAAATGGGTTATTCGGCGGTCTGACGTAACCCTGAGCTGCCTGAACTTGTTCTTGAACAAATTCAGGGTACTGAGCTGCCAAAGGGCACTCAGTGATCTCGTGTGCCGGACTGGCACAAAGAGTACACACCTGTTGTGTAGTGGATGGTCCTGAGAGAAGCTGGTCCAGCTTCTGAGCAATCATGTCTACCTTGCACTGTAGTGCAGTAGATGGACCAACTTCAAGAACACCAGCTTTCTTCTGAATGCTGGGTGTGGCTCTATCAGATTGAGAGCTCGAAGCATGGTGGAGTGAATTCTCTGCCAATGTATCAAATAGCCTCTATGCTTCGTCCTCGCTCTTCAGCATGAATGTCCCTCCACATGAAGAATCGATCATCTGACGATTCTTGTCAGACAATCCATCATAGAAGCTCTGCACCAGTTGCCATTTCGGCACTTGATGATGGGGACATTTCCTGAGGAGATCCTTCATTCTCTCCCAGGTCTCATGAAAGCGCTCACCATCTAGCTCTGAAAAGCTAGTGATGGCTCTACGATATTGGTTTGTACGACCAATGGGAAAATATTTCCGAAGAAACTCCTGTTGCAATTGATCCCATGACTCTATTTCTACAGAATCTAAGGACTTTAGCCAATACTTGGCTTTGTCCTTCAATGAAAAGGGGAATAGAGTCAACCTTAAAGCATCATCATCGAAATTCTGTATCTTAACAGTAGAACAGATTTCGAGGAATTCATCTAAATGTCGGTAGGGATCCTCATGACTAAGGCCATAAAAGGATGGAAGCATTTGAATAATGTTGGCCTTAATCTCATAATGTGGTGCTCCTACATCGGGTCTCCGAATGCAGGATGCTTGAACATAGTCTGTGGGAATGAAGTATTCCCGCAGAGGGCGTGAAAGAACTGGGGGTGGAGGTGGAGGATCCATGTCAGCCATTGTTGCCGAACTTCGATGAGAATGTAAAATTCTCTGGGTTGTCAACAAATGGGTGTAATGGGGTTCCTAGACCTCGTCGCCCCTGCATACACTGGTACTAAGACCAGATGTAAGCAAACGACCTAAATCTAAAAAAAAAATTAACTAACACAGGTACTAAAATGTAAATAACACAAAATAAACAACTACTAAACAAATATGCTAAACTAATTATGTCAGAATGATCTAACTAAGTAAATGAAATAATAAATTAAACTACTCTAAAGTACTTAAAAGATAAATACAGGAAATCACAAACTAAGTTTTTCTAAAACCCACCTGTCTAATCGCTCCTTGCAGAATGAATTTCAAGTGAATCCTAGAAAGAACAGAACGTGAATCCTATATTTACTAACTATGTTAATCCTATATTCACTTACTAATCCTACTAACTAAAAATAAAACAACTAATTAACAAAAACAAATTAATAAATCAAACTCTAAGAAATAAAGTAATTAATTCGCCATTCCCCGGCAACGGCGCCAAAATTTGGTTGATATTTTAAAAGAGATCTTTTTAAAACAATTATTTTCAATAAAACTTTGGAAAATCGTCAACCAAAAATATAAAAACCGACTTTCCACAAAGTGGTAAGTAAGGGTCGAATCCTCAGGGAACAGGAATTAATCATAATATTTCTAGAAAATTTAATTTATTAATGACAAATGTCAATCTACAATTATAAAGTTAACACAACTACAATTAATCACTAAAAGGAAATTAAACAAGCACTCAGTCTTCTGCTCCACACCAAGGGTCTTTCCGTCTTTTAGCCAATTAGAAAATCTTTGCACTTGGACAATAACCCTGGAAACTAAATATGCTTTTCACCTAAAAATGCAAAAAATACAAAGTTAGTATTCTATTCTAACAATGCAAACAATAACTAAAACTAGTTCTAATTTTACAAAAATAATAAAACAAATGCTATTTATCAAACAAAAATTAAATAAAATACTAAATTAATTCTAAAATTAACCAAATTACTTCTACTAATGCTGTATGATGATTATGCAACTCCTAAAATGCAGAAACTACTGGAAACAAGTCTAAAATGCCGAAACTAAGAAAATTACGAAACTGCCCCTAACTAGTGTAAAATAGCATTCTGACAGGTTATCGGAAAACTACTATTTGACAGGGCAAACGAAGTACGATTTTCCCGAAATTTGTTATGTTCTGCAACTGACAGATTAAACAAACTGACAGTTTTTACAGAATTGAAAAACAGTATCTGGAACTCCAGATATAAGCGTTTCAAATCTGGGAAAAATCAGGATATCGAAAGTCCTGTAATTTGAAATCCAGAAAAAGCGGTTTTCGCAAAACGCTTAAAAATCAGACCAAATCAACTCCGAATGAGCTGAAATTTGGTCTGCAGTCAAAAAACACGTCTATCAAGTGAATAGAATAAAAATTTTTGGAGAACACAGAATTTTTGTACAGAAAATAAGGCTGGTGCGACAGGGCAAAATTCTGGTTTTTATTTGAGTGCACTATTCACTATTTGAACTATTTTACCCACTAAGAATGTAATCTACATGCAATGCAAACTTAATTAATTCTATATAACTGATTATATGCAGATGCTAACTATAATAAAACTAAATGAACTCTACACGAAATATGACATGCATGTTATGACTATGCACTAAATGAAATACTAATGCAATTACAATCGGAACACTAAATAATGTAGTTAAATATATGACTAAATGATGTACCCACTATCAACTAACTACACTATACTAACTAACTAATCAACAAACGATAAACTAACAAACACCAATCAAATCACAATTATAAATTTTGGCTAAACAATTAAAGAAATAACTACATTAGCTAATCTAAAATCGCTATAGGTAAATTAAAAAATTATGGGACTAAAATGAAACAATAGGAAATGGGTTCGACTAGGACTAGGGTCGGTTGACTTCAATGGACTCGGTTTAGGCTTGGCTAAGGTGGAGTTAACTTGGGTAGGCTCGAGCTATGTTTGACTTAGCTAGGACTATGGTGGACTCGGTTTGGTTTGGTCTTGACTTGGATAGGGTTGGATTAACTTGGTTAAGGTTGACTCAACTTGGTTTAACCTAGATTAGGTTTGACTTAGACTAGAGTTGACTCGAACTAGACTCGGTTTGAACTCACCCTGGGTTAGACTAAAACTTGACTCGGGTTAGGTCTTGGTTTTGGACTTAGGCTTATTAAAACTAGGTTGAACTCAGTTTAGGGTGGACTTAGTCAACTAGGTTCGGGTTGACTTAGACTCCACTAAGTTTGACTCAACTTAGGTTTGACTAGGCTCGAATAGGATAAGGTAAGCTCGGTTGACTCACTAGGTTTAGACTAGGGTTTGACTCGAGCTAGGACTTGAACACAAGACACACCTAACTAAGTCAACTAGGTTAACTCGGTTAGGGTAGGTCTCAATAGGTGGACTAAGGTTGACTCGACCTAGATGTGGTCTTGACTAGACTCAAGTGGGTTTAGACTAGGGTTTGCCTCACTTAACTTGGGTCAATTAAAATAGCAACCTCTTAATTAAGCTACAATTAATCCAAAGTTCACGATTTTAATGGAGAAGGTTGGGAAAATAAAGTAATAATGGTAGTTGCTCAAACTTTGAAATAAATTGGATTCTCCAAAAACCGCCCCACTTAATGAGGGAGTTACTCTCCTTAATTGTATTTAAACTCTCATTTTGGAAAATGAAAAGTCCAACTTAGAAAAAAAACCCACGATTTTTGCTTTCCCAACTTGAGTAAAGAGCATTTATTCTTTTCTGAAAATCGTGGGACTTAATTTGGAATTTTAGTTTAATTTTCAAAAACACTTTCCAAGATCAAAGAGTAACTTCTACTTTAATGCACATCCAAAATTTATTTCCTCCTTAAATATCCCACACGATTTTTGGGGAATCCACTCTTTCCAAAAACTTTTTAAATGCAATTACCTTAATTACCTCCCCTCTCAAAATCGCCAACTCTAAATTAAGAATATACTACCAAAGAATTTAAGACTCACCTAGGTAATGAAAAGGCCTAATTGAAAAACACGATTTTCTAAACTTAAATGTTGCCCTAATTACCAAAACCTACTAAAATGACCACTAAAAACGGCTATGAGATAAAACCCTAATACATTGCACCTAGACACCTTCCTAACTCAATTAATGACAATTAAGACTTGCTAAAAATTTTGACCAAAAGCTCAAGGGGAGCTCTAATGGTTGCCGCCCCACCTTGGGGAAGAAGAAGATCCACACGAAAAATAAAAAAATTAAAATATAAATTAACAAAAAGCAATAAAACTAAATAACCACTATTTTGATAAAACTAAATTAGAAAATAATAAAAAAGACTCCTAATTACACAAATGCTAACAAGAACAGCACTATGCTGGAATTAAAAACATGAAGAAAAGAACACTTGATTTTTTGTAATTTTCTTCAATAGACTCAAAACACAAAAACAAAAAATGATTAAAACGATTAATTAAATCAATCCTAAAACAATGAAATGACTAACACCAATTTATACTACTGTTAACATACTAAACACACAGTAAACAACACGACTTACCACTCTAAACACCCTTTTAACAAAAATGCAAAGATAGGCTAGAATATCTCTAGCCGGTTTTTTTTCTTTTTCAAAAATAAAATCAAAACAAGACACAAGCACAACCCACGAATAAAATGAATGAAAATGAACTTTTATAGTTGGATTTTCAGCAAAACAACTCAATACACATGCTGGACATAAAAAAAAAATCAAAACAAAGAAAAATATTTTTGTGAAAATCAAGAATCGGCTAGAATAAGTCTAGCCGATTTTTGGATTTTGCTTTTTAAATGAACACACAATCATAACTCACAACCAAACGTTTAAAATGAATCAAAAGGGAAAATTTTTATTGGATTTTCTGTAAAAACTTCACAATGAGACACGTTGAAAACAAAAACTCAAATCGGCTAGAAAAACTCTAGCCGATTTACACGTTTTGATTAAAAAACAATGAGAGTCAATAATCAAACATGAAAACAATAACACAAAACCTATATCTAACGTGTTGGTCTATGCACGAATGCTACTCTAAGGTTGAACCAAAAATAAAAACAAGAAACACACCGAAAATAATAAAAGAAAAGCAACACTCACTTTCGGTTTTAGCTAGAAGAGAAGGAAGAAGAAGACCTACCTTTTGGAAGATCCGACGACCGGGGGGATGAAGAAGAGCGGACCGTGGCTGGAGATGGACATCCTACGTTGTTCGAGAATGTTGTACTTTCACCAAAAAATGGAACCTTTGCAGCTGCTACACGTTAGAGATCCACCGACGATGGAATGTGAGCCGATTCTCGATCGGAGGGTGTAGAAAGCCGGATGGAGGTAGGGCCGGCTCACCTTGGTGGTGTGTTGCGCACTCCCGCCCAAGGTTAATGGTCTCCACCTCTACTACACCTGCAAAAATACAGAAAAGTGGTGAAAAGACAGCAAGGAACAAGAAAGAAATGAAAAGAAACAAAAGAAAGATCGAAAATATGCTTGAAAATCAAGCATAGACCGGTCTTCAATGGCCAACACGTGGGGAAGATGGAGAGGAAGGAGTTGCTGGAGTAGATTCACTGCAAGGGGCGTCCAAACACATCCAAAGACGCCTAGGGCTTCTCTAAAAAGTATATTTATACTTTTTGGAATTTGCAAAAACACTGTTATAAAAAATATATTTTCTAGGCGCCTCTTTCTGAGGGGTTTTCAGAAAAACTTTTTGAAATGGATATGGATAGGCGTGTGGGTTGGGTTTTGGGCTTTTTAAGAGTTTATCCAAGGTCCAATTGACCTAATTGGGTCGGATATGGATCCGATCCACCTCGAAATCCGTGCCCAAACACTGAAATAGCCATAACTCTCTCATTTTAACTCCGATTTTTCTGAAATTCGAACCATAGCCCCTTACTATCAAAACACATTTAAACATGGGTTTAAAACCTTAAACTTGATACAAAATGCATGAAAAACTTGTTTACATGATGTGCCTTTCATGCATCATCACATCACATTCAAGTCTTAGAATTCTACAACTGAAACGAGATCTTCAGAACATGAAGAAAAGAGACAAGACCATGACAGAATATTTAAACTATGATAAATTTATTATGGATTTCATATGTATTATTGATGAACCTATTATAACTAGACTCAATCACCATTGGAAAAACTTGATGGTATCATTTGAACTGGTCCCAGTCATGCTCCTCTAGAAGAAATCGTGCACCAACACCAGATCTAAGGAAATATAGATGTTGATCTCAATTCTCTTAAGTCTCCAAGAGAGTATTATGTTACACTCATGGAGGAACCAATATCGAGTTCTGAGTCATCCTGGATAAACCTTGTTGTTGACCTCACCAATCAAAACCCTCTCAAGACTTACCATAACCAAGGCTATTTGTTGCTATGAATGTTCCATTTATATTGGTCGCTTGTCAGAAGTATTACAAGAAGAAAAAGAACCCCATAGTTTTGACTATGTCATACAAGAACCAAAATGATAACTTGTCATGAAAGAGAAAATAAGTTCTTTACATAAAAATCAGACTTGGACTCTTGTCCCCCCTATAGTTGTCAATAATCTAGTAGGTTGTAAATAGATCTACAAGATAAAATGGCACGTTGATGGGTCTATCATTAAGTACAAAGTTAGATTAGTTGCCAAGGAGTATAGTCAACATAAAAGTGTAGATTATTCTTAGACATTCAGTCATGTGATTAAATTCATATCTATTAGAGTGGTCCTCTTGATTGTTGTTGGTAGATTCATCAATTAGATGTTAACAATGCTTTTTGCATGATTTTCTAAAAAAAGAAACTTACATGTTGCAACCTTCAGGTTTTAAGGATAAACATCATCTTGACTATGTGTGCAAGCTGGACAGAGCTTTATATGGGTTGAAATAGGCCCCACGTGCATGATTTGAAAGATTAAAGGTGTATCTGAAAAAAATTAAAATCCATTGAGTCATAGGCCAACTCATCTTTGTTTATTTGCTATCAAGACGAGATAAAAATGAATATTTTAATCTACGTTGATGTTGACATGAATATTATAATAACATGAAGCTCTCACAAATAAGTCAAGAATATTATTTAAGCTTTTAGTCAAGAGTTTTCTATCAAAGAGCTAGGTTCTTTACAATATTTCTTGGGCATAGAAGTAATATAAAATTCATCAAGAGTTATTATGACTCAAAGAAAATACATTATGGATCTCTTATTGAAGTTCGATATGATTGATTATAAATTGATTGTTAACCATGTTGTTGCTAATGTTTCTTTTTAAAAATTTTGTGAAGAGTTGCTAGATAATGAAACCCAATATAGAAGTATTGTGGGGGCTTTGCAATATGCCAATTTTACAAGTTCTAACATAGCCTATTATGTTAACAAGGCATGTTAGTTTATGCATTAGCCAATATATGATCATTAGAAACATGTCAAACACATCCTGAGATATCTTAAAGGGACCCTTAATTATGGTTTGCATATTAAAATGGTCTAATAATCTTATAAGGCTTGCAGGGTTTTCTAATGCCGATTGGGCATGATGTCTTGATGATAAAAAATCCACTAGTGGATATCTCACTTTTTTGGGACCCAAGTTACTTTCTTAGAATTCATCTAAGCAACAAGTACAGAGACCAAATACAAAGCTATAGCAAGAGAAGTCTCGCAGTTAATGTGGTTTAAGAAACTTTTAATGGATTTGAGTTTTGACCAAGCACAAGTTCCAGTTCTTTGGTGCGATAATTTGAGAGCTACATATTTAACTATCAATTCAGTGTTTTACTCCAGAATGAAACACATAAAAATTGATTATCATTTTGTAAGAAATAAAGTGGCTCAAGGAGACATCAAAGTTTAATTCATATGTTCTGAAGATAAAGTTGTTGACATTCTTGCAAAGGCTTTACTTGGGCCAAATTTTCAGTATTTCAGGGACAAACTTAATTTTGGAGAGATTAGCTTGAGGGAGTGTGTGAAGATTGAACCGAATCCATGTGATGATGTATTGGATCCACAACATACCAACCCACACGTTGAGATATAGAGAGGTTTTATAATGGACGTAGGTCATGTTGGACCGAACCACTTTAAAACATGTGCATTTGTGTTTTTTTAGTGTCTTCTCACATAAAGATGTAAATGATGTCTCTCTCACATAGGTGGATAACATGGATTTCTTTTCTTAAAACCCACAATTTGACATAAGCAAAACTTCAATCTCCCTTTTCCCATGAAAAGAGCTCCAAAAACTAACCCAAAAGAGTTTTACCTTAAAATTTGCCTCGTCAACCCACTGTTCTATGAATTTTCGAATCAAGCGGACTTTTCTATCCAAAATAGGCTTTAACTCATTCTTAAATAAAACAATTTACACAGAGTATTTTTTCGTAAAAATAACAATTTCAATCTTAAATTCTTAATACAAAATATTGTAGGCCAAAGGTTTCCTATTTTTGGTCTTGGGCTAAAGAATTCTCTTGAGGAGGAAAACCTCCCCTTTCTTCATTACTTTATCATGGCCATATATGTATAGATCAACTACCTCTTTTCAAATCTAGTGAACTATAAACTAGGGTCCTTGTTACGCTCATAGAAAGATTGGTGTTTTGTGGTTTAAACTACCATTTATTGTGTGATTTCTCGTGAAATGTATTCAATTTGTTATGACAAAAGGGGTAGACCAAAAGTGAGACAAGCACTACTTGTTTATCTTATTTCTTAAAAGAAAAAAAAGGTGTTATCTATTGAAACTAGCATGGAACTGTTACCTTTTATCCATTCAATCAGATTTTGGAATTGAAAAAGTGATCCTTAAAGTTGCTTCAAGAAAACATAGCCATAAGGGACTTTAGGGAAGGATAGAGAGCATGTGAGAGGTTTAATTTTTTGGTTGACAATGTTTTGGAATGACGATTAAGACAAGAAATCTGATGGAAGCAACGATCAAAAGTTCATTGGATGCAGAATGGTAACAAGAACACAAAATTCTTTGACCTTTATTCATCCTCTTGTAGAGAAATTTTTCATCATGTTTTATCTATTAGGGGTTGTATGGTTGGAACAAGAAATTTGATGGAAGCAACGATTAAAAGTTCATTAGATGCAAAATGGTAGCAAGAACACAAAATTTTTTCACCTTTATGCATCCTCTTATCGTAGAGAAATTTTTCACCATGCTTTATCTATTAGGGGTTGTGTGGTTGAAAGAGAGGACATCACAAAGGCCGCCACAAGCTTTTTTTAGGATTTTTTCACACCAGATTTGGTCTAAGGATCTTTGGACATTAGCGCTACAGGCATGTGTTCTTTAGATAACCACGCTAAGGCTTCTTTTTTGATGCCTTATTTGGTGGATGAGGTGAAGCAAGCAATATGAGGGCTCCCCAAGGACGAATTCATGTTTTTTTTTAATGAGTTTCACACAAATGCACATTTGCTTGGAAGGTGGGGGGAATCTTTGTTGGTACTAGTACTTAAAGAGTCAAGGGCTAATGATATTGACAAGTTTACGTCTGTTTTCTTACTGCGAACCCCACTTAAAATAATTACTCGGGTTTTGGCAATGCGCCTTAAGCAGGTGGTTCACCAAGTGATTGGGCCTTCAGGGTGTGCATTCGTACCCAAGAGAAGAATTCATAAGAAGTGTCCTATTATGCATAAATCAGTCCACACGATGGGCAGCTCAAGGAAGATGCATGTTTTGCTTAAATTGTACTTTAGCAAGGCTTTAGACTCTCTAAGTTGGGATTTCCTATTAAAAGTTAAGCTAAAGGTGAGGTTGGGGGAGAAGTGGGTGTCTTGGATTAAAGACATATTGGACTCCTCGATCTCTATTTGCATTAATATCCAATAAGGGCCTTTTTTCAAACCAAGGAAGGGACTATGTCCTATTTCTGAAAAGGGATCTTAAAGGTGTTTGACATTTTTATATCAAGTGTAAAAGTGGTCATAGGTGATGTAGAAAAAACATCTTTTTAGAGAGATGTTTGGGCTGCAGAAGAACCATTACGAGTTAGATATCCGGACCTTTTTCGAATCAACAAAAGCATGAGAGGTAGGGTCGAGAACAACTGGTCAGATAAGGCACGGGAGCTGAGCACCTCTTTGTTCGATGCATATGGTTTAAGAAGATGCAGAAGTCTTTCTAGCACGAGACTTGTTCCTCTCCCATTGACAATAAAGAAGTCTGAATGAAGGGAACCTCGAGTGGAGGTCCTGGGTTTTGATCAGTGTTGTGAGAGGTGTACGCCTCAATACCTGAAGCGTGCGCCTCAGAGGCGAAGTGCAGGCTCAAGGTATTGAGGTGTTGCAGTGAAGCATTTCAGGCTTGAAACGCACGCTTCACTCATGTGAAGCGCACGCCTCAAGTCGAAACGTGCTTCGCTTCTAAGGCGTGCGCATCATGTTGAATGTCGTCTCCGATTCTCGATTCTGTTTCGAAAGAGATCAGAAGAGGTGAAATTGTTGCAGTGAGGAAGCGATGGCATTCGCCATTTTTGCTAGAATCGTTAAAGTTTCCCGACGAAATTTGGGGGTGTAAGAGAGGGAGTTGAATGGCTAATAGAACTGATCCGACGGCCAAGAGAATCCACGGAACGAACCCTCAGAATCTCGTCGAGAAGGTTTTGAGGTCGAAGATCTATCAGAACACCTACTGGAAGGAGCAAGAAGGAGAAATGCTTCGGTCTCACCGCGGAAACCCTCGTCGACAAGGCCATGGAGTTGGACCAATCCGGCGGAACGTATGGTGGGAACAGGAAGGCGACTCCTTTTATGTATTTGGTGATGAAGATGCTTTAGATCCATCCGGAGAAGGAAATCGTCGTCGAATTCATCAAAAATGAAGATTATAAGTAAATGCCCCAACTTGCTTTTTTTTTTGCTTTGTTCACTTGTTATTATTATTATTTTTCTTTCTTGGGATCTATAGAGGTTTTGCATTTCTCGTTCCATTGATTTTAAGGGTTTTCCTCTTGTAGTGAATGGTTGACTTTGTTTGTCTTCTAATGCAGTTGCTAATGGTGAAATGAATGTATAATTGGTGCTTCACCTTCTCTTCTATTCCGAAACAGAAAAAGTGTAGTGCGGTGGCAGGAGCAACACGTGTGTGTGTGCACCCTCACAGTGAACTCGAATAACTCATCCTTTCATTTTTTTATTCACTTTTGTTTTTTTGGGATTGTTTACCGGTTTATTTATGTGTTTCAAAGAACAAATTGTCTATTTATTTTTTCACTTATCTTTTTTGGAGCTATTGGATCGCTTGGCCGGAGGGTTGCCGGCAGTGGAGCACTTGCGCTTGAGGGTGGAGTTCCAGTGGTTCTTGATGGATTTGGAACTTAATTGATCTTGTGAGGACAAAATTTATTTTATACTGTTATTTATTATTTATTATTAGTTTTTATTTAAAATTTTTATTATTTTATTAATATTATATATTTTATTATTTTGATCATGAAGCTTACGCTTCAATGCCTCGAGGCTTACGCCTCGCTTCATAACAGGCTCAACCCCTCGCATTTAACAACCTTGGTTTTGATCTCATGGAAGCTGATTTGTTTATATAGGAACCAGATTGTTTTTTATGACTCAGCTTCGTGCATAAAGCTTATTACAAGTCAGAATCTCTCAAGAGTGGAGACAATGAAAGATGTTGAAGCAGGGGAGAAATGGAGGCAAAGTCATGATCTCATATGTGTTTGTTTAGCATGCTCGTGTCTTATCGGTTTTAGGAAGAACTTTGAAAGATTGCTTGTCATTTGGATTTAACTGTCTCAAACAGTGTATTGTAAAAAAATTATGTATTTTGTTGAAAAGTATTTATAAAATGAGGATATTTACCTTTCTTCTCAGAAAAAAAAATTGTGATCCTTATCCAAGTGAAAGACATTCATTGTCCCCTGAATGCATGGACCACTCTCTAAGTAGCATGAGTGTTACGATAGTACAACCCCCACAAAGTCTGCACTTTGGCCCTTGTAGGTGTCTTGTCAGTTGTCACTTCATCCATTTGCCTATTCTCTAAGCCTTGCTAGTTCGGTTACTCTTTTTACTACTTATCTATGGCTTTGCCATTCCAATTGCTCCTTCCCATCAAATCTTGATCAGGTTACTAAGTTTGTATACATCCAATACTTTTCATATTATATATTATTTATTGGCTGCTTCCCTCAAAAGTCATTTCCAGTCTCTTATCTAATTCCAGTATCAAACCAACCATGTGATGCGTAGCAACCAACTAAACGAATGACATTCTTGGTTGAGACGTGTTGAGTGAGCTCCGCATGATAACAAGAACCAACAAGTGACAAACTACTCCCATGGCCATTTAAGATAAATATTGGCTGCACTCATGGGTTCCATACCCCCAGTGAAAAGCATTATATTTTTTAGTTTTTATTTTAGATTGTACCCTTCACATATAATCTAAACGCTTGATTGCGTAGGGACCAGTCCTTAATCCTCACATCATGATTTTACAATTTGCATGCAAGTTTTTTATGTAGAAAAATCAGTGGCTTACAATATACCAAACTTCGACCTCTCAAAAAATCAGTGGCTTATATCCCATCATCATTTCTTACTTTTCCACTCTGCCAAACCATAGTTAATGCTGGGAATCCGTTTTGTGTGTTTTTCTTTATCGGTTATATACAATCCCAAGGACACATTCTTCCTTGCATTCCACTTGGGGATTGAGAAAGTGGGACCCACTAACATCTCCATCAAGTGAGATATGCAGTGGAGATTAAATAGGAACATTGAATCTATCATATACACATGACATGATCTGCTATCCAAGTTGGTACTT
The DNA here is from genome assembly GCF_984573655.1 of Nuphar pumila. Classification (NCBI taxonomy): domain Eukaryota; kingdom Viridiplantae; phylum Streptophyta; class Magnoliopsida; order Nymphaeales; family Nymphaeaceae; genus Nuphar; species Nuphar pumila. The sequence continues at coordinate 50,172,080 of NC_143253.1, forward strand.
GGTACGGAGTGAAAGGTTTTAGACCACACGTGATATGAACTAATGAGGAGGGAAAAGGGATGTACGAGGGAGGAAGCCCCTTCAGTGCTACATTGTTTTTAATAGGTAGCCACGCAGGCACATTGCACCTGGCCAACTGGAGCACCAATGTACCATTCACAAAGGCCATTCACTCTTGTGAATCGGAATAATTTACAGTACTCTCTCTCTCTTTATATATATAGGTAGAGACATGAAATTCAAGACCGTAAAGGTGAAACAGTTCAGTTCATTGCAGACTTTACCATTGTTTTACAGTATCAGCACGTGATTCTCCAAAAAACAAGTAAAACGCTGAAGACAATGAACCGGTGTACGAGATGCTCTCTCTCTCTCTCTCTCTCTCTCTCTCTCTCTCTCTCTCTCTCTCTCTCTCTCTCTCTCTCAAGCAAAGGAATATGAAAAATGTAAAGTATCCTGCAACAGGTTTTTTTTCTTTTCTGAAAAGCAACCTGGAGCAGCTGCTCTCTCTCAGGTTTCTAAAGGTCCCCACAAGCATTGTATAGCAGCGCTGAGTCCGCTGACGGTGACAATTGCAAGCTACATCTCACTTTTAAAACGTTTCTCTCTCTCTCTCTCTCTCTCTCTCTCTCTCTCTCTCTCTCTCGTACCTACAACCTGGACTGCAGACTCTCTGAAAGCGACTTGAATTCATATATGGCACTTGTCTGATAGCCTACGTTTCTCCTATTCTAGGTGCTCTCTAAATTTCCATTTCTGCAAACCCTCTCTCTCTCTCTCGTTTGTGTTGAGGATTTATTTATCCAATATAACTACCTGGATATATCACCAAAAGTTTGTAGCGAAAAAAGTTGGGTTTTTTTACTGAAACAATTCAATCCAAAGCAGGTTTTCTAGTAAGTAAATGATGATAAACACACCAACTGAATCGAATAAAGCAAAAAAGACTCCTGCAGCTAAGACAATTTGAAGTGATCCATAACGAGTCCATATTTTGAATTAGAGAGGATGGACCAATTACTTTTTCCACCATAATTTGAGTATTGACTCGGTATGAACCATACTGTGTTTTGGTTCCCTACTGGATATTTTGCAAACCAAACTCTTCAAACATGATCTCTTTTATTTAGTGAACACCTATTGGATGAAGAATTTCTTATATTAAGATAGGCTTTCCAAAGAATTTAAAAAACAATGGTTATATTGCATTAAAACTTTGCAGTGGAAAACATCAAGCTTTTTTATCGAACAAACGATCCAAAGCATGATAAAATTTCTGCAGCTATAACTTTTTGAAATAGTTCGTATTGAGTTTATACTCAATTAAAGAGGACTGACCAATTCACACACACACATTAAATAACCATCGCTGAGGCCATTTGAAGATCTGTCCTTGTCCCTTGTCTCATTTTCACAAATTGTGGGTGATCTACTGTTAGTTTGAGTAGGATGTTAAGATATATGTAATGACCTCATATATTTATTGTGTATATCTGAGTATGCTAAAGTATACTTATAGGTATTTCTTTTGTTTTTCTTTTTTCTTTTTTGTATTTCTCCTTGTATTCAAGGTATACTAAAGGTAAATATATTGTGTATTTATTTTGTGTAGTCTAGGTATGCTTATACTCATTAGGTTTGCTAAGATAGAGTTAGGGATTTTTGTGTTTAATACTTTTTTTATTTTTTATTTTTTTTTATTTTTTTCTTGGTCATTATTAAGATGACCAATGTACTTTTTGGTCAATTTAGGATAACCATGCTAGCCGTAAAGACTATGCCTAACATCTAGTTGGAGGTCCAACTAACCGTTAGGTTAGCTCCTATATAAGAGAGAGAGAGAGAGAGAGAGATGAGGTGTTTGAGAATAGTGTGCATATGATGTGTGTTGTTTGTATGATGTATGTGTGTGCAGCTATGTCACATGGGTGCGGGTGCGGGTGCGGGGATTCGGCACTTCCAAAAAACCTGGGTGCGGGGGTGCGGTAGGGGCAAAAATGTAATATATATATATATATATGGTAGCTGTTAAGGTCCATGACATTTATGCATGTTAGCACGTTCACCACAATTTTATGCCCCTAGCAAATTTAAAAATTGATATGGTAATTAGGTGTATTAATTGTCACAATTATGGACATTTTAGTAATTTTTATTAGGAAAACATATTAATAATTGTGCATTTTGAATGCACAGCTAATAAGTGTGTAACTTATTTTTACACAAAATTGCAAAAATAGCTATTGGTGTCCATTAATGCATGGAACCGCCAAGTCGTTTTTAAACTTCAAGGGTGTATTTTATGGTCATGTGTTAACACCTGCAGATGACTATGGAAGATCCCTCTTCATGAGAAGCCTTTTGTTTTATGTTTGCAGAGGCATTGATTGTTTTTAGATGTATATTTGAATGTGTGCCCAACTTGCTTTTTACCATTTTTTTATCTTATATGGTTGTCCCCAAAGATGAAAGTGATGAGTTGTGGAGCCTGATTCATTGTTTTTGCCCTTGCAGGAAGGGGGTCCGAGGGCTCCCTCCGGCGCGGGTCCGTTGACAGCACCTGGTGCGGCACATAAAAAAATGGACAAAAATGACCCTGGGTGCGGTCAACGCACCCAGGGTCGAGTTGACCGCACCCGCGTCGACGCCGGTGCGGCACCCTGCTAGCCGAATCCCTGTGACATAGGTGTGCAGTGAGAATGGGTTTTGTATAAATTTGTCTTTTGGAGAATTAATAATATATATATATATATACTTTGTGTTCTTCATGTAATTGTTATTTTGTCTTTGGTAAAATGCATTGTGATATAATGCATTTGGCTTTCATTTGTTACTTTTATTTATAAAACTTTTTAGTGTTATATGTTTTGTTGTGCCTCGGATTCCATGCCATTTCATTACAATGTCATATCCAAGACATTGGCATCAGTGGTTCATTTGGTTGCAATTTGGCAGACTCACGGAGAGAATAGCACTTTGATCCAGATGGTGCCAAGGCACATGTTGATGCACTATAACAGTAGCCCACAGCTTCAGAGATTCCTAAAAGTGATACCTAGAGATGGACCATCCAAGATGTTTTGGTCAATGGATTACATAGTTGAAACTTGGTGTTCAGGACAACTCTGGTCCATGAATCGAAGCTTAATGTCTAAGATTTCCATGGCATATTAGTGTGGCATAGCAAGAGGAAAACAAAATAGGAGATTTAAAGCATAGAGCTACTGCTATTTAACATGCATTATTTGTTGAAGTGGCAATTTTGCATATTGTTCTCCTAGATAAAGTTGGAATATTAGCATGAACTATATAAAACCAATTGCCTCAGCAAGACAATTTCCCAAAGAGAACCAGAAGCCAATAAACTCACAATAAGTTAGAAGATGACCAAACCTGGGCTTATATAGGTAACACCAAACCCAGTATTTGTTCTAGTCTTTCAGATCCTGGTGCCAACCTTCACAATGTAGGGACTTGATAATTAGCATTTCCTTTGTCACCCCGAGTATTCTGGTCATGTTGATAAAACCATTAACCAATAACATATAATTTCCAATGTCTAGAGACATGCAGATTCTGGAATGATATTTTCCTGATAATTTTTTAAAAAACTTTAAAGTGAGTGAAGTTCTCTTACCTTGATCAACATAGGCCATAAAACGGACAGGGAACTTGAACATTACTACCGAATAAGGCCATATTGGAACACCCAATGGTGGGAAAGCAATCTTAGCTGTGAAAAATCATTAGCTATGGACTGACACTAATTTATGATGGTACCAACTATTGCTGTTGGTGTGTATGCCAATAATATTCAAAGAAAAGAAATTTCCTAGATCTAATCAAATATGGCAATAAATTCTGCTAAAGTGGTTCCACAGTTGAATCAACTGTGGAGTATCCAGACATCCTAAAGTGGTTCAAAAGAACAAAAAAGTCTTTAGTGGGTTCAAACTGTTCGCCAGCATCGGGAGTGGAATAGACTGCAATCCCATGCATGACAAGGGCAATCAGCAGGTTGTGCCTTCAGTGTTTCAGACAGATCCATATAATGAGACTTCCAATCTGTACAACTAAAAGGGATAATTTTATGCTCCATTAATATTTGCAGAAGATGGAACTTGTGACTTTGAAAATCATGGAAATCTTATGGTTATGGAGATTTTGATTTTCTTGAGCAACTTGCAATGGATCAGGAGACATGAAGTTTAACTAAACGATTACAACCACAAGCAAATGGTTGATTATGATATGTCATTACATTTAGTGCACAGGAACAATTGCTTTCAAACATGATCATGCAAGTACACTTCAAATCTCCTGATGCATTGTCGATATCTCCATAGGCACAAACATAAGATCTCCATGATTTTCAAAGTCAGAAGTTCCATGTTCTTCAAATATTAGTGGAAGAGCATGAAATGATCCTATCTCACTGTATAGACTGAAAATTTCATCAAATAGATCAAAGAAAACCCCAGCATAACTAAAGGAAAGTGCCAAGTGATAGGATATTGATGCAGCAAACCAGCTTCATCTAAAAATTCTAGTCACTTGATCAAGAGATAATATTTTCTCAATCAATTGACAGAAACAAGTGTTTGTGAACAATTAGCAGACCTTACTGCCAAAGAAAGAGGTTGTACTGAAACTTTATTTGAAGGTTCCCATCTGGGTTTTCAGGCGGTTCAAGATTTTCTTTTTCCAGTCCAGCTGCATTTTTGAAATTCAATGTGATCATAACTGGATGTTAAAAACAAAAAAAAACCCTCTTGCAGATCTATGCATGGATAAAGAAAAGCAATGGAACATAATCATTGATAATGGCATATATAAGAATCTTATGTCAAAGTCAAAGAATTTGTAAATAACTGGCAGCAGAAAGGAGTGAAGCAACCAAATTCATCACATAGCATAGTTTTAAAAGGAAATGGGGCAACTGGTTCTATTAGCAATTTAGCTCCTATACATGTAAGGATGCATTGCATGAAGTAGCTCCTATAGATGCCTATCGCATTTGATGCAGTGAGAAAAGAAATTCAATAAAAAAATCATCAATCATGTCAACAGAGAAATTATCATTTTGGAAGAGAAGATGGTTTTATTTCCCATACAAGAAGGTAGTTGACAGACTGGGCCACAGAACTGAAACCATTTTATAGATGTCCCACATTTGATAAAACCAGTGCTTTCAATTAGAAAGCTAAAGTTGGTAAAATCCCTAAGAAGAAACAAATTAGTAGCAAAAGAAAAAAAGTTGACTCCGAAAAAAAATGTCAAATCCTGAATCCTCTGGTCAAATCAAGACAGAAGGATGAACCTTTTTTAGCACATCTAGTTTTTTTTTCGATGAAACACATCTAGTTAATTATTTTCAAGTCAGAAGCGAGATTAAGAGGGAAAGAGTTTGAAGATAATGAGACAGTCCACAAGTAAATTTGCTCTTGAAGTTAATGAAATGATTGCAAAATCTATATTTAGGTTAAACAAAATCGGCTAATCTGATAATTTTTTCCCCAAAAAGTCCATTACAGATAGCACTAACATTGTACATTCATTAATTATCAGGGTATTTTCATCTAATATTTTTGCTTTTCATCATAAACATTTGTCGATTCCTCTTCCAATTTTTTGAAGGAAAAATAATAATAATTCAAGTAAATGTAATAGTTTTATCTTGTAGATATTGCATCTTCACACACCAAAGTATATTTTCAAGATTTACCCAGTGGTGTGAAGGTAACAACAAGATCTGACTTCAATCTTCCTTTTCTTAAGAATAAGAATAAGAAACTACTGGTTAGAGCTGCCTGTCTTAACCAAGGGGATCTCAAGGTTTAAGTAACATCAACGGTATACCCAGATTGACTTGAGAGAGACAGAGAGAGTATATATATATATATATATATATATATATATATATATATATATATATATATATATATATATATATATGAGTAATGCTCCGGTGCTCCAGGAGCACCTACACCCACTTAGTAGAAATCATAAATGGAAGTTGCATCTTCTCAATCAGGCTTCATAGATGTGTTCAACATAGTTTATTTGATAGGAATCATGCCTTGGATTGTATTTTTTTGGAGATAAAATAATTTTTTTTTAAATCATGAAACTTTGGTACATTGTGAGCCGTTGATTTTTTAAGGTCTTAAAAAACCTATACAATCATTACATCACATGATCCAAAAATGTTTTTTTACTTAAAAATGCATGTAGATCATATCTATAATGTCTGATTAACAAAAAAAATCAAGAATTTTGAAAAATCAAAGCTTTTACTAGGTGTGAGTAGGTGCTCCCGGAGCACCGTATTTTTTCTATATATATCCATTAGATCATGTTTAGCATGTTCTACTTATTATTTTCATGTGTTAAAGTTGTCTCAAATATGACAATTTGTGTCATTTTTAAAACACCCTTATTTTCATCAATTGCAAGCCTTTGATTTTCACTGTCTGATAAATAGAATCTTATGGTATATTAAACAATACAAGAGTGTCTACCACCTTATGGTAACATGGTACAGAACCACCATATATTTTTTCCATATATATATATATATATATATATATATATATATATATACAGAAAAATGCACAACTATACTATATTTTACAAAATGCTTGACATGTGGATTTGTAGACTATGAATACAAACTAAAGGTCCAACACATGTTAAAGATATATAAGTCATAGTTGGCAAACCCAGCGAGTTGAATTGGGAATCGCTTGAGTCGACCCGGATCGGACCCCAACTGCGTCATGATTCAGTTGATCCAACCCATTAAATAATTTTTTTATCATGTATTTTCTTATTGTAATGCATAATTCTTGTATAAAGTCACCTGTTTTGAAGAATTTAATATTGTTCAATGAAAAAAGTTGTCACACGGGTGCGGAGCAATTTCAAAAATTTTGGACACGGAGACACGGCTATATATATATATATATATAATAAGATCCGACCCCGATACCGTCTTGGATCCGGTCCGGATCCGGAACCGACCCAAGTCCAAATTAATTTTAATAAATAGACAAAAATAGACTCAGTCAAAGTTGACTGAGTCCAAAATGTGGACGGACTCAGCCCCAGTGCGTTGACCGAGTCTGACACTTAGTTGACTGTGTCTGAAGCCGTACCCGTGTCGGGGCGTGTCGACGCGGGTGCGTCGACCATTTAGCTGAGTCCGTGTGACTTAGGAAAAAAGTTAATAATCATGTATAATTATATGTTTTTGTAACTTAGCCATTGACATATTAACTTGAAGTTTAGTTATTTTCATGTCTTATTCGTGTGCTTACACTGTAAAATATAGAATCTTGACTCGTCCAAGTCACAAAGTCAACCCACTGACTCGGTGACCCGATAGGGGTCTAAACCGAGCCTGAGACACGAGTTTGCCAACTATGATATAAGTAACTAACAATTAACAATCAAAAAGTATATAGTTAACATTGGAATCTTTTGATATTGAATATTATATACACATTGATTGGATCATGAAATGGATAAAATGGGTTGAGACAGGTTCACAACTCAGCTAACCTATACCGGTGAAAAGAACTGAGAGCCTCCAACAAAGTCCACAAAATCACAAAAGGACTCGCTAACAAAACCCACAAAAGGGCACACAAAAGAGGCTCACAAAATATAAAAAATAATATTTTACTTATGTTCAAAATATGCAAGAAGCATTATATAGAGAGAGGGGGGTCACCCCCATTTATATACATTATGGGAACACCATAGGGACGTTGGGGCTGGTCCAACAGAACCTACTCCAACGTTTCTATTGACTAGTCAACTTTTAGATGACTGCTCAATAAGAACTAAAAAGAAAACTAAACTAAAACTATAATAACAATAATATATATAGTACACATATATACATAGGTATATATATACATAATACATATACATACGTTGTTAAAATATATGTAATCAATATATTTATATATATATATATATATGTTTATCACACACTACCCGATAAGGGGTAGTTTTGTAAACTCGCCCAATAGGGGCATTGTAGTTTTTGTTACTTTTCTTCTTTTTCCTTTTTCTTTTTCCTTTTTTCTTATTTATTTTTTGTTTCTTTTTTTTGTTCTTTTTGTGCATTAAATGCACAGCCATTGGGGGCCCCAACAAAGAGTCGTTGAGCCCCCAACGATCACAATTGTGACCGTTGGGAGCCCAACGACTCCTTGTTGGGACTCCCAATGGTCCCTCTCTCTCTCTTTTCTGTAACTCTCCCTCACTTCTCTCTTGCCTATAAATAAGTGGGGTCTCCTCCTTTGTAAAGTGTGGCTTCTTCAAGCCTCTCTGTGCCTTTATAAGATTTTATGCTTTCTAGCCATTATTGGCTTTTGTATATGTCCTCTTTTGGACTTGTTCTTTGATTTCTATGTGTGAATGTCCATTGTAGGACACATTTTCTTTTTCCGCATATTTCATTACATGGTATCAGAGCCTTGGTTGTGCTCTTGATTCATATAGCTAGTTTTCTAGTTATTCATCTCTCTTGGTTTGTCCTCCATTCTTGATTATATGATGGAAGGAGAACAAAAGATTGATCTCTCCTTCAAGCTTAATGGTACTAACTACATGATGTGGGCCGCCGCCATGGAGAACAACCTCAAAGGTAAAAAGCTTTGGGGATATGTTATAGGCACCATTAGGGAACCTCAACTTCAACTTACGAAAATGGATGGTGATCAAGAAAAAGCTCTAGAAGGAAATGCTCGCATGAAGGCTATTGAAGATCACCAATCGAAGGTAGAAGATTGGGAAAGTAAGCATGCAAAAATTCTTGCATGGTTCATGAACAACGTGGAGCTAAAGATTTGCGCCAACATTGCTAAGTTCCGCCTAGCAAATGAAGCATGGTTCTTTATGAAAGGTATGTATACCCAAAAAGACCTTGCTCGTCAATTCTTTATCCAAGAAAAAATCCGTACCATTAAGCAAGGTGAAATGAGTGTAAGAGATTACTATAGCACTCTTGGACCCTTATGGGATAAGTTATCCCTTCTTGAACCCAAATGGGTATCTAGTGAAGATGTGGAAATGAGAAGAGAACAAATGGAAAAAGAACACTTTTTCCAATTTTTACATGGGCTTAGGCCCGAATATGAACAAGTTAGATCCTCCCTTCTTCATAGATCTAGACCTCTTCCATTGAAAGATGCCATAGCCGAATATGCCAAGAAGAAACACGTCTTGGCATGATTAAAAGAGAAGATGAAGTTCTTGCCGTGTCTAAACCCGACAATCATATGAAAGCGTATAAGCCTCCACACTTTGGGAGGCAAAATAACTATAATGGCAATTATAGAAAAGCCATTTGCCATCATTGTCAAGAATCGAGTCATATAAGACCTAATTGTCCAAAGATAAATGAACCTCCAAAAGGTAAAGTTGCTATTATTGAAGAAATTTCACAAAAGGAGGAGCCAATGAAAGGGAAAGAGTCATTTTCTCTTGCTCAACTATTCGAAGCACTTCAACTTCTACTCAAATCGTCGTCAACTTCGGGAGCCGCCATTGCCTCTTCCTCTCCTCCAGGTATGCCTTCTTGGATTCTTGATTCTGGAGCATCCTTTCATATGACCCCTATTGAAAATGGACTATCCAATGTATGTAGCAACTCCAAAAATTCGTTTGTTTCCACCGCCGATGGTACCTCTTTACAAGTTAAAAGTTTTGGAACTTTAAACTTTTCAAAAGATTTTTTTGTGCCAAACGTAAGGGTAGTACCTCAACTTAATTTAAATCTTTTATCTGTTTCTCAAATATGTGATCATGGATGTGAAATCTCCTTCTCAACCAAGGATTGCTCTATACAGGATCTCCAGTCCAGGAAGCGGATTGGGCAAGGCCATAGGAGGGGAGATCTCTACTACATGAACAATTTGAAACTTCCCACTAACTCATTTTGTAATCATGTCCAAGATAAAAATATTGAAACTTGGCATCAAAGACTTGGACATCCAAGCTTCTCAAAAATGTACTCCTTTCCTTTTGGAAAGAAATTGTGTAATGAGAAACATTTTGTTTGCAAGAGTTGTATTTTTGGAAAAATGAAATCCACCCCTTTTCCAAATAGGACATTTGTGTCCAAAAGACCCTTTGAATTAGTCAATTCGAATGTTTGGGGTCCTTCTCCGGTCATATCAAAAGGAGGATACTCATATTATGTTACTTTCATTGATGACTACACTCGATATGTGTGGATCTATTTTCTCAATCTAAAATCCGAAGTCTTTAATTTCTTTAAAAAAATTTATATGATTGTCAAAAACCAATTTTCAAGTAATATCTCCATTCTTCGATCCGATTCCGGTGGAGAATATCTATCAAATGAATTTCAAGAATACTTAGAAATCAATGGCATTTGTCATCCCTACGACTCCTCAACAAAACGGTCTAGCCGAAAGAAAGCATAGACACATCTTGGAAACCACTAGGACTCTTCTCATTTCCAAAGAAATTCCAAAATGCTATTGGGCCGAAGCCGCCTTAACTTCCACTTATTTGATAAATAGAATGATATCCTCATCTCTACAAAATATATCTCCATATGAAAAACTCTTTGAAAGAACACCCGATTTTAATAGATTAAGAATTTTTGGGTGTAAGTGTTTTGTCCTTACACATAAAAGAGATAAGTTATCTCCCAAAGCTATCGAATGTGTGTTCTTAGGATACGGAGAAAATAAAAAAGGTTTTAGGTGCTTCGACCCCAAAAGCAACAAACTATATGTATCCAAAGATGTTACCTTTTTAGAAAATGAGAACGGCTTTCAGAAAAATAAAGATATTGATGAAAGCGAATATGCTTTCTTATTTGATCTTCTCTCTCAAGAAGATGTGACTCCTCACGAAGAGGAAGTTCCTAATGATTTAGAGGATACTCCTCTTAGTAATGTTGAAAATGGAAGTAATAATTTTGAGAATAGGTCTATTCAAACCTATGCTAGGCACGGTCAAGAAGCTCCCATAAGTGCTTTAGAAAAATATTCTCAAAATTTCAACATAGAAGAAACCTCTTTAAGGAGATCTAGCCGAATCTCCAATCCTCCTAATAGGTTTGTTTCCTATGAGTTCCTAACACCTAAATATAGGGCATGCCTAATTGCATTACACTCTTATCATGAACCATCACACTATAATGAAGCCAAAAACATTCCTCAATGGGTTGAAGCCATGAAACTAGAACTTAGTGCCCTTGAAAAGGCTAAAACTTGGGAAATAACTTCGTTACCCATTGGAAAGAAGTCTATTGGATGTAGATGGGTCTTCAAAATTAAAACTAAAAGTGATGGGTCATTAGAATGTTATAAAGCTAGGTTGGTAGCCAAAGGATATGCTCAAGAGTACGGAATAGACTATGAACAAACCTTCGCTCCCGTAGCTAGAATGACTAGTGTTAGGACTCTTATTGCGGTTGCATCAGTTAAAAAATTGCCTATCTATCAATTGGATGTTAAGAACGCATTTCTTAATGGCGAACTAAGTGAAGAGGTCTATATGGATCCTCCACCAGGAGTATCTATTGGTGAAAATAAAATTCTTAAACTTAAAAAGGCACTATATGGGTTAAAACAAGCTCCAAAGGCTTGGCATGACAGATTTAGCAATGTAATGACTAGCTTAAATTTTCGTTCATGTTATACTGACACTGCGTTGTTTGTGAAAAGTGCAGGGTCCTCTGTAGTTATTCTACTACTATATGTTGATGATATGGTCATCATTGGAAGTGATGAGCAAGGAATCCATGATATTAAGAAAATTTTAAAAGAAAATTTTGACATGTCTAACCTTGGTTTCTTAAGATATTTTCTAGGTATTGAAGTTGCCTATTCTCCCCGAGGGTATATTCTCTCTCAGATGAAACTTGCCGCTGACATTTGTTCCAAGTCTGGAATTTCGGATGATAAGAAGACAGAAACCCCTGAGGTTATCAATGCAAAGCTAAGGCTGAAAGATGAGACACTTCTCGAGAATCCTACTCCGTACCGTCAACTCGTTGTGTCTCAGACATACTTATCCATCACTCGACCAGACATAGCTCATGCAGTTCACTCCATCAGTCAGTTTCAACATGCACCCACAACTGTGCACATGAGTGCAGTCTTAAGGATTGTCAGATATATTAAAGACACCATAACTAAGAGAGTTTTTCTTTCCTCTTCATCATCTCTTGATTTAATTGCTTATACAGATGCTGATTGGGGAGGAAATCCCAATGATAGAGTCTCAACCACTGGTTTTTGTGTTTTCTTAGGTGACTCTATGATTTCTTGGAGATGCAAGAAGCAGCACAAAGTGTCATTGTCCTCAACAGAAGCGGAGTATCGTGCAATGGCCACTACAACCATGGAGCTTGTGTAGCTTAGAAGTCTCCTCAGTGATATGGGCATCATCATCTCAGTTCCTTCGAAGATGTGTTGCGATAACAAGAGTGTTATCTATATTGCAAGCAATCACACCTTCCATGAGTGTACTAAACACATAGAGATGGATTGCCACTATGTTCGAGATGAATACCTAAAAGGCACCATAGCACTGCCCTACGTCACATCCGAGTACCAGTTGGCGGACTTCTTCACCAAAGCCCTTGTTGCTCCTCGTTTCATGTTTCTTCTCAACAAGCTTTCGGTTGTATCCCCATAAAGCTTGAGGGAGGGTGTTAAAATATATGTAATCAATATATTTATATATATATATATATGTTTATCACACACTACCCGATAAGAGGTAGTTTTGTAAACTCGCCCAATAGGGGCATTGTAGTCTTTTTTACTTTTCTTCTTTTTCCTTTTTCTTTTTCCTTTTTCTTTTTCCTTTTTTCTTATTTATTTTTTGTTTCTTTTTTTTGTTCTTTTTGTGCATTAAATGCACAACCATTGGGGGGGCCAACAAAGAGTCGTTGGGCCCCCAACGGTCACAATTGTGACCGTTGGGAGCCCAACGACTCCTTGTTGGGACTCCCAATGGTCCCTCTTTCTCTCTTTTCTCTAACTCTCCCTCACTTCTCTCTTGCCTATAAATAAGTGGGGTCTCCCCCTTTGTAAAGTGTGGCTTCTTCAAGCCTCTTTGTGCCTTTATAAGATTTTATGCTTTCTAGCCATTATTGGCTTTTGTGTATGTCCTCTTTTGGACTTGTTCTTTGATTTCTATGTGTGAATGTCCATTGTAGGACATACTTTCCTTTTCCGCATATTTCATTACATTCGTATCTACAATATATGTATATATATAATTTAACACTCCCTCAAACTTACGGCTGAGCAACCGAAAGTTTGCCTAAGAGAAAGTGAAATCTACGGGCAACGAGAGGTTTGGTGAAGAAATCCGTCAACTGATATTCTGAGGTAACATAGGGCAAATCGGTAGTGCCATATAGATACTTATCTCATACATAGTGACAGTCCATCTCAATATGTTTGGTACGCTTGTGAAAGGTCCGGGTGCTGGCAATATAAATGAAACTTTTGTTGTCATAACACATTCGTGATGCTCCATTTATCTAAACTCCTATATCAGCCAGCAATCTTATAAGTCAAACTACCTCCATAGTAGTAGTCATGGCTCGGTATTCAACTTCAATCGAAGAGAGAGACATTTTGTTGCTTCTTACACCGCCATGAGATCAACGATTCACCTAAAAAAATACAAAAACCCGTGGTTGAGTGTCTGTTATTAGGATCACCTCCTCAGTCAGCATCAGTATAAGCAGTTAAATCTAATGTGGAAAAAGCATATAAGAAAAGGTTTTGATAAATAAAAGTCCTAATATATCTAATAATACGCAAAATTTCATATTAACAGAAGTGGATGCATGCTGAAATTGGCTGATTGTGTGAACTTGCATGAGCTATATCAGGTCTCGTAATTGAAAGATAAGAAAGCGCTCAAATCGGATTTTCAAGTGATTCTCCATCATCAATTTTCATCTTAGCATTGGCAACCTCAGGAGTGTCAGCCTTCTTATCATCTGAGATTTCAGACCTAAAAACAATATCTAGAGCAAATTTAGACCGAGTGAATAGATAACCTTTAGGAGAATAAGCAACTTCAATTCCAAGAAAATATTTTAAAAAACTCAAATCAATCATTTCAAAATGTTTCTAGAGGAGTTTCTTAATGTTTTCAATTCCCTATTTGTCTCCTCCGGTGATAATCATATCATCTATATAGAAGAGAGTAATAATAATACATGAATCAAAAATCTTAACAAACAATGTTGTGTCAGTCGAACAAGATTGAAATCCAATATCTAGTATAACTTGAATAAACCTGTCATACCAAGCTTTCAGTACTTGTTTAAGACCATAAAGGGTTTTATCCAAACGAAGAGTTTTTTCTTTAAGAATAGTTACACCATGTGGTGCTTCCATATAAACTTCTTCAACCAAATTTTCATTAAGAAATGCATTATTAACATCCACCTGATATATAGGTCATCTTCTAACAGAGGCTAGGGCTACTAAGGTCCTAACTGTAGTCATTCTAGCAACTAGGGCAAAGGTTTCTTCATAATCTATGTCATATTCTTGGAAGTATCTATTAGCAACTAATCTGACTTTGTATCTTTCAAGAGTTTCATCACTCTTGGTTTTCACCTTATACACCTATCTACAACCTATAGGTTTCTTTTCTTGAGGAATGTCTTGAATAGTTCAAATATTGGCTCTTTCTAATGCTTCTAGCTCTACTCTCATGGCTTCTATCCATTCAGAGTGTTTTTTTGCTTGAGCATATGTTGAGAGTTCTATATAGAAATGTATTAATGCAATGTAAGCTTTGTACTTAGGTGAAAAAGAGTTATAAGACAAATTTCTCAAGGGTTTTTAAGATTCTAGATGACCTTCTAGTTTGTATTTCCAACTAGTTTTCAATATCAGAATATCTTTCAAGTGCACATGGACATTTAGAATCACTATGCGTAGAATATTGTATACAATTTTGATCCTTGCAGGATTGCTCTTCTCTAATCTCATCATCACGTGTTTTTTCTTCATTCACTACATTTTTAAGCTAATGAGTCATGACCTTCATCAAGATCAAAATCACAATCATCATATTTTGAAATTAAATCCAACAAAAAATAATATTCAGTTATTTCTTTAATTTTTTCAAATTCAAATAATTTTTTCTTTTCTAAGGACACATTTCTTGAAATATATAATTTTTTATTTCTAAAATCAAAACATCTATAGACTTTTTGGTTATTTACATACCCTAAAAATACTCAAGGAATAACACGAGGATAAAATTTATCATTCTTGTTAGTAAAGACAAAACATTTATGCCTAAAGACTCAATCTAGAATAATCAAGAATTAATTTGAAAAGTTTTTCAATTGATGACACATTTTGCAAAGAGAAGGATGGCATTTTGTTGATAAGATAAACAACACTGAAAGTAGCTTTAGCCCAAAAATCTTTTGGTACTTGGTTTGCTATAAGAGATTCCTAAAATATGTCTATGTTTCCTTTTGGCGAAACAATTTTGTTGTAGAGTGCAAGCACAAGATTTTTTATGTGTGATGTCATTCAGGTTTAAGTAATCTTTAAATTCTTTTGATAAAAAATCTTCTCCTGAATTAGTGTGAAAGATATAAATATCATTTTAAATTTATTTTTTGACCAAATTGTGAAATATTTAAAAATGTATGAAAACTTCATATTTATGTTTAAGAAAATAGATTCAAGTTTTTCTAGAAAAATCATGAACAAAAATTACATAGTAAGCAAATCCACTATTAGATATTACAAGCATTGAGCCCTAAACATATGAATCTATTAACTAAAGAGGTCTAGAAGAAACAAAAGTTCTTTCTTAAAATGGTAATCTCTTCATTTGCCAAGAATACAATCTTCACAAGGTTTTTAGAATTACAAATTTTTCTAACTTTGAAAAATACTGAATTTTGGATACATTAGGATGACCAAGCATTTTATGACACAAATTCAAATCTAATTTCTTAACATTACAACAAAAAGTATTTTTGGGTATTTCTAAAAAAAATCATATAGTATAATCCTTCTTCTCTATGACCTTCCCCAATCAACTTCCCTGATTGGTGATCCTGCACCCAACAACCATTAGAGGAGAAGGAAACATTATATCCATGGTCAGATATTTGACAACCAAACAAAAGATTTAAATTTAATTTAGGAATATACCTAATTTTTTTAGTATGAAAATCTTTAAACTTTGAGAAATATTTTTGAAATTTCTTATTTCTTTTATCTCAAGAGATATCACATAGGCAGTAAACACATTTGACTTGCTTGAGTTATGACATTCAGATAAAATATCATCATTTGGTGTCATGTAAAATGAAGCACCTAAGTCAAGAAGCCAAAGAGATTTACTTAGATAAGAGAATGATGAAACAACGGCTCCAGTTGATGAAGACGCTCTTTTAAAGAGAGGTTAAAGGGCCCCCACTAGTTGAGTCAAGGACATGTTCCCAATAGATGAATCTTGTATAGTTCTAACATCATTTGACTCTTGTAGAGGTCCAATCGAGGCAACCTTCTTCTCATATGTCCTTTTTAACTTAAGTCAATATGTTTTGATGTGACCTAATTCATGGCAATAATGACAACTAATATTTTTCTTCTCATACTCATTGTCTTGTTTTCCATAATACTCATTGCTTTGCTTTTCATAATGAGGTGGTTTGTAAGTACGAACATAGTTTTTCAGCCTAGATATAGCTAGAAACGAGTCATCATCACTCTTTGTAGTCCGCCTCTTAAGCCTATTTTCTTTCATGCTCAACTCCTCAATTGTGTCATCAATACAAGAAACTTTCCCTCTATGAAGAAAGGTTGATTTTGTGGACTCAAATTCTAGTCTTAGACCAATCACAAATTGATAGAAATGCTTTACATCCATTTGCTTTTGACCAGTTTTGTTAAAAGCATGCCTTGAGCCGCAAAAGGCGGGCCTCACCTTGAGGCGAGGCTCTCTGTGCCTCAAGGCATCGGCCTAAGGTGTGCTTCATCACTAAAGCATTTTTTAGTATTTATTTTAGATTTTCTATTTCTTATTACTTGCTACTTCATCAATAAAGCATTTTTTATTTATTTGTATTTTTAGATATTTTTTATAGTTTAATCCTTAATTTTTTTTTCCAAGTTATATAATCAGTTTCATGTTAATCTCTCATATTTTTAATATTTATTTTAGATTTTTATTATTTTATTTTAGATTTTCTATTTCTTATTGCTTGTTGCTTTATCAATAAAATATTTTATTTATTTATTTGTATTTTTAGATATTTTTTATGGTTTTTTTAAGTTTTCAAAAAAAAATGAGGCTTATGCTTTACGATCAATTTCTTAGTTACTTTTACATGTTAATCTCATATTTTTTAGTATTTATTTTAGATTTTCTATTTCTTATTGCTTTTGCTTCATCAATAAAGCATTTTTTTATTTATTTGTATTTCTAGATATGATTTTATATTTCTTTTAAGTTTTCAAAAGCAAATTTTAAGGCTTACACCTCACCTCAGTTTTTGGTGGAGTGCCTCGCTATGCCTACGCTTTTCACAACATTGCTTTTAACAGAGTTCTATATCCTTAGGGCAATGTCATCTTAGCTTAAGAAGAGCACCAAAGATCGAATAATTCACTATAAAATTCTCTAACGCTTCTATCCCCTTGAGTCATAGTCTGAACTCTATCTTGTAAGTTGCACACATGTGCAATATCCTTAAGATAATATATTTTCTTGAGGTATTCCCAAGTTTTATTTGCATACTCAAATTTTGCAAGACTAGAACATTTCTTGATATCAACACTATTAATGAGTCAATACATGATCTTTGCATGTCTCATCCTTCATTCCTTTCATTTTTTCTCATAAGTAGCAAGGGATTTAGTTTTTTCACCCTCCGTAAGAAGAAACTTCTCGTTCTCTACCTTAGTGAAAATTAATTTAGGCTCCGGGTCAGATCCATCCACTAGTCCCCACAACCCTTTCCCCCAAATATAGCGTTTCATGATTGAAGACCATGTTACATTGTTAGAATCATTAAGTTTCACATGCATAATAGTGACACTTTTTGTCATCCATTTTTGTAACATCTCATATTTTTCCATGATTTTAAAGTAAAAAAATATAAATTTTAAATTATATATTTATTTAAAACTGATAAAATCGTGGGAAAATGTTTAAAATTAAGGTGATATCAGTAGGATTTGGGTATGGCCCAGAGTCCACTGAAATGACCCAAATGAGTTGATTATAAGTTGTTAAATTTTTAGTTTTTCACTTTTAAATTCGAGCAAAATTCAGGTTAAATTCAAGCAAAATTCGGGTATGACCACCGTTAGATCCGCCTCAGAATGTAGATTACATTGGCGACCTGTTTTTCCAAAAATCAAACTACGGTTGGCCCGAAAAATGCATTTTTAAGAAATGACCGACCTCTATTTTGGAACTTTTTCTGGATTGGATCGGATTAGATCCGCTCCATTTGATCTAAGTTAATATAGATCTGGACCCAATCTAGGATCCATATTGACTAGGATTTGGTCTAGGTTGGATCCATTTAGATTTGGATATGAATTTGGATCTCGGATCCAAATCTGGATCCAAAATCCATCCATGGCAATTTTAAAGCTACTTTGAATTTAAAGTTAAAAAAAACTTTTAATTAAAGTAAGGATGAGGTAAAGTTCAAACTAGGGTAGAACTCTACCCCATGGGGACTTCAAGAAGGGGACATCCCCCTCTAGAATATTCCTTAAGGATATTAAATAATATAAATGATAATATCTAAAAAGATAAGGGAGTAGAGTTCTACACTGGAACTCTACTCAGGTGAGAGGTCTCTAGAGGGGACGTCACCCTCCCTTTAGAACCATTAGGAAAATAATATAAAAAGAGGTTTTAAGAGCCTCTCTCTAGAACTCGAGTTCTAGAGAGAGAAAGTGTGATAGATAGAGAGAGTTGAGGTGAGAGGAAAACAAGAAAAGCTAAAAAAAATCATGTGAGGGTTAGAAAGAAAGAAATAAAAGAAGAAGGAGAAGAAGAAAAGAAAAACATCATCATACATCGATTTTTTTATCTTTTTCATGCTATGAATCAAGGTACGGGGTTCTCTCTAATTTCTCATGGGAATGAATACCCATAAATCAACTTTGGTATAAGTTTAGAGGGAAAAAGGAAAATCGAATTTCATATATATATATATATATATATATATATATATATATATATATATATATATATATATATATATATATATTTTTTTTTTTTTTTTTTTTACTTTATGTGATTGTCGATTTTTCCTGTGTATAGAAACTGAAATATATATATGAACATATTTCAGATTTGTCGATTTTAATTATTTTACACATGAGAAAATGCATGTAGTTAGATTATCAATTTTTCATGCTCATGCATTTGAGAATATACATGTAAATCAGATTATCGATTTTCTTGATCATGCATCTAATTATGTGCACATAGTTTATGTTATTAGATATATTTAAGCCCGTCCCTGAAAATAAATGTGTTTTAGATTTGCTTATTTCCCTATGCTCATGCCTATTGTGTGTGTGTGTGTGTGTGTATATATATATATATATGTTCAGGCCTGTCGACTTTTTTAGGCATGCATATAAACTGTATGCATGGTCTAGATTTAGTTTATTCCGAGGTTTATGCATTCGAAAATAAAGAAACCTTTATTTTCAAATTGGACGACCTCCTTGAGCATGCACCCGAATATATATATTTTTCTTGTTTCAGACCTATCGAGTTTGAAAAGCATGCGCCTGAATATATCGTGTTTTCTAACTGGTTGATTTAAGTACTCATGCATCTAAAATTTTATATGCAGCTCATGTTTGTTTTCCCTGCTCATGTACTTAAATTATACATGGGTTTCAAATGGTTGTTTTCATTGTTCATCAAGATATAAGTATTTTTTTCAGCCTGTTGTTCATTATAGAAATGAGTAAATCATGTCCTCAGCTGTTACAGTGTATACATAGGTTTGGCCGACCCATGTACATGATTATGATCATGTACATGGATCAGCCAGCATGTTGTATATGTTACATGTTTACTTTTCAGTCTGGCCGACCCATGTACATGATTTTGATCATATACATGGATCAGCCAGCATGTTGTACATGTTGGTACAGGTCTGGCCGACCCATGTACATGGACCAGCCAGCATCTTGTATGCATACTTGCACAAGTTTGGCCGACCCATATACATGATTATGATCATATTACATGGATCAGCCAGCATGTTGTCAACATGTATATTTCAGCCTGGCCGTATCATGTACATGATTTTGATATGAAGATGGATTAGTCTCACCTTTTGGCTTGATAATCAGACCAATTATGATAAGTTTATTGTTGAGTGGTCGATTCATGTACATGAATCTGATCGATGGATTGCATAATAATTGTTGATACATGTACATAATTCTGAGTATGTACATGAATCAGACCAGATGTGAATGGTTTTGTGATGACAGATGTGTATGAAGATGTCCATGTACCTGATTATGATTGAAATATGTATTTTCTTAGTTGATGCATAAATTTGATCCTGAATTGATCAATTTGCAATTGTACATATCATACACATAAATCTTAAAATAATTTGATGTTTGCATGACTATGATCATATGCATATTTGGTTGGTTATATGCATGGAACTGATCATAGTGTATTCTGCAAGCATCGTATTCGCATGCGTATATACTTGGCTTAATATGCAATCATATTTTGTGTTTTGAATATGCATTGTGAATATGTTTGAAAACTGTGTGTATTTGTTGCATGTTCACTGAAATTTTGCAAATTACATAAATTACTTTTGAGATATGTTGGTGGTCAGATGTGAACTACTATGGGTTGTGTAGACTACGAGCATGTGTTGCTCCAACTGTTGTAGATTTTATTTATTCATTGCAAAATTTATTTCTAAAAAATTATTGATTTTTCAAACTTAATTACATTGTTAAATTGTGAGGGTCGGGTCCCGAAATTGTTTGTTTTGCATATGGATTTACAAAACAGTTATTGTATAAAAAACTTGAAATTTGTTTTGAAATGGTAAAAGAGACCAAACTGTGTAATTAATCTCTTCCTTGATGTCCCTTCCGCAGTATGGAATCTTGAATAGCGGTCATGGAAGATCGTGGGGATACTAAAACTCTGTGTGTGATTGTGCTCCTGAACTCGATATGGTGGTTCACCTTCCAGCCAAGATTCTAGGGAGATTTCAGTCACTTTACCTAGAAGTGGTGGTGTTGACTCAGCTGTAGTTATTGGTATACCAAAAAAGTGACATCAATGATTGAGGATTTCCATTGATGTTCCGACATTAAATGAGGATTCCTAATATTCAGATAGAATGTGAGGATTCCTGATATCGGTCAAGAAACAAGTGTAGAACCCAGTAATAAAATACAAATTGTGTGTTAATCTACGACTGAGAACCTAACTTAAACTTCGAAAATTGTAATCGTTTTGAATATTCATGGATTTAAGAAAAAGTGAAAATTAAACTTATATGCATTTAATAGGGACATGCAGGCAAAAGCAACTCTAAGTTATTTATGCATGTTTATTGAATCATGAATATTTTACTGTTCAGCATTAGTTCATGCATTTATGCATATTTGGCTTTGCATAATATTTGTTTCTGCATGATATTTAGTTGAATGCTTGAATGGTAAAGTATTTGTGGTAAGTTATTGCTTGTGATTCCTTTGAAATTTATGCATGAATTTTGTTTATGCTATTTCCTTTACTGTTTGAATTTTTAGAGGAATTCGTATGAGGACTTCGGTTCTTACCCGTTTTCTTAAAATTGTTTTACAGGCACAGATGCTCAGTGATGTCTCAGACTGGCAAGCTAAAGATTACGAGAGTTGGGACTGTGTTTTGGGTTCTGACAGGATGACTTGATTTGATATAGTCGACTATTATGTTCTTAGACTATTTGACTTTTTGATATAAATGAATAAAGTTTGATTATTACTTCAAGTTGATTCAATGCACGGTATGGTTTGTGATTTGGTATATTAAATCTATGATGTGCCTCGAATTCTTGAGAGTGTCTTTTGTAATTGTTTTTAAAAAAATAAAATAAAATTTTTACTATTTTTACAAGGATCAGTTGGGATCATTACAATTTCATAAGGGTGAGAGAGAGAGAGAGATATAAAGAGAATGACTGAGAAAAGATATAGAGAGGGAATAACAAAATGAAACAAGCACAATCACTCCAAAAAAAATTGAAGTAGAGGCAACACTGGTCTAGCACCACCAATGGATCACACGAACACTTGGATTTGAGTCTACAAGTGTGCAACCACGATCCCACAAACATCAACAAGAAGCTTAGAACCATCAAGTTTTGATATCATGAAAGGAAATGAGGGCCTCCAACAAAGTCCACCAAATCACCAAAGTGGAAACACGAAAGAACCACAAAAGGACTCATTAACAAAACCCACAACAGATGCTCACAAAATGTAAAAAATAATATTTTATTGATGTTCAAAATATGCAAGAAGCATTACATAGAGAAGGGTTCACCCTTATTTATATACAGTATGGGAACACCATAGAAACGTTGGGGTTGGTCCAACGGACCTAAATAGAGTTGTTGGACCTGCTCCAACGTCTCTATTGACTAATCAACTTTAAGTTCACTTGTTCAGTAAGAACTAAAAAGAAAGAAAAAAGAAAACTAAATCAAAACTTATGTCACATAGGTGCGGGTGTAGATGCGGATGCGGATACGGTTGCGGATGTGGGGAGGGTATATATATATATATATATATATATATATATATATATATATATATATATATATATATATAACTGGACTTGGTTAGGGTTAATTGAATCTACTTCTGGACAGAAATGGACCTCAGTGTGGTTGACTTCACCTGACACAAAGAAAGCCGTGTCCAAGTGTCACACTCCATGTGTGGTGCCCCGTTATTTAGACTAAAACTATAGTTACAATAATATATATATATAGTACACATGTCTATTTACATATGTATATATGTACATAATACATATACATACATACCTATCTACAATATATGTATATATACAATTTAATAACCGGAAGTACCCAAGTATCAATGCTAATAGGACATGGGTACAAGGGGCTGGTAGAAGTACCCATGTTACATAGCTTCCAAGAAAAGAGAAGGAAGCAGCAAGATCCACAACTTTCAGTT
This sequence comes from Nuphar pumila, assembly GCF_984573655.1. NCBI lineage: Eukaryota > Viridiplantae > Streptophyta > Magnoliopsida > Nymphaeales > Nymphaeaceae > Nuphar > Nuphar pumila. The sequence continues at coordinate 50,195,356 of NC_143253.1, forward strand.
TTATGATACATTAACATTCAACTGTTTACTAGGTTGTTTGGACAGATATTGCTCCAACTAGGCACAAGGGGTTGGTAGAAGTACCCATGTTACATAGCTTCTAAGAAAAGAGAAGGAAGCAGAAAGATCCACAACTTTCAGTTTTATGATACATCAACATGCAACTGTTTTCTAGGCTGTTTGGACAGATATTGCTCCAACTAGGCACAAGGGGCTGGTAGATGTACCCATGTTACATGGCTTCGAAGAAAAGAGGAGAAGGAAGCAGAAAGATCCACAACTTTCAGTTTTATGATACATCAACATTCAACTGTTTTCTAGGCTGTTTGGACAGATATTGCTCCAACTAGGTTCAAAGTGTCGGTTCTCTTGGTGCCTGTTGTGCCACTTCCAGTCTCCTACAACATAACATGCCAGGTGATGACATGTCTGAAATGTAGAGAAAATGGCAAACTTGCTATTTTGGATAAGGCATGAGGATTATCAGCGATAAAAATTGCATTTATTGATATAAAGTCACAAAAATGTAAATTCATAACAGATTACTAGAAACGCAACTTAGCATCTTTGTTTAATTTATCATAATTTTAACAAGTAGAGATTTTGCCAAAAAGAAAAAAGAAATATCCAAAGATACATTTGGTGAATACGGAAATAATCTGCGCAAGTCCTACAAGAACTTTAGTATTTACTCATTATATGTAAATAAGACTTTTTGTGCTTGATGCTTTTGATCCTTCAAAAACTAAACGTCTTTTGGATTAAATAAATTTCATGTGGTTACTACATCAACCTGTAATTATACACTATTAATTAGAATCGTCTCTAGGAAAGAAAGAAAATCAGTCCCACCGAGCACATATTTCATTAAGAGATTACACGAAGGGTATATTTCTCCTTGAGCACTAATATCTTCAAGTACTAAAATCAGAGGGTCCCTGACTTTAACTTCAATTACATCAAGATGTTACCATATCACCAGATAGATAATAGAAGATCATGTATAAAGAAAAATAGGTGGAAGGCTCCTTCCCACTGTTCAGTAACTAATCATGACAAAGTTATTTACTATCCTTCTGGAAAGAGCCGAAAACCACAACATTACATTAAATTCAAACGCTGATCACCTTGGACATTCAGACAAGCAAGAATCCGTTTGAGCCTAGTGCAAGTGAACATATAGTGCCAGAGAAACATTAGTTCCTCACAGAAAGGAAAGAACATTGACCTGCAGTAAGTCTAATCTAAGCAGCTGCAAGCTCATGCTTCATAGAAGAAAAGAGATCCAAAACATCTGCGTGATTACGTATATAACTTGGAGATTTGTAAAGCAAGTCCTGAGCCACTTGGTGCCTGCCTGCATCAGAAAAAGCTTTGAACATGTGTAGAAACACTGAATTAGCAGGGTAGTCTTTCACTGTCATTGCTTTCAAAATGCCTAACGCATCATCTGCTGTCCCAGACTTGGAAACATATTCAACAAGCGGATCCAAGAAAGGTGGAAAACCCTGGCTCTTCATCAAGATCAGTACCTTTGATGCCTCTTCCAGATTTCCTTGACAAGCTAACCTTTGTATGAGGACTTTAAACGTATTATGGTTTGGTCTCAGTTTTCCCTTGTTCACAACCTCAGAAACATATGGCAACACGTCAACAGCCTTACCCTTGACACAAAACCCATTCACTAATACTTCTAAAGCATCAGGATACATGACTCCATTTCTTTCCATCATGTTCTGAAAAATGGATGATGCCTTATTTAGTTTGCCAGAAAGGCAGTATTTTTGGATAGCAGATTTCAATGTTATCAAATCAGGTGTGCAACCCAAATCCACCAATTCATCAAACAATTTACATGCTTCATCCAACTTACCAGCCTCACAAAGAGCAGAAATAGCTCTACCGCATAAACTACTACCAAGTACCAATCCACCCTCTTCCATGGACTTTATTACTTGATCTGTCTCACCCAATTTTCCAGCGCTGGTCAAGGACTTCAGAATGCCATCAAACGCTGTCTTCGTCAGTGACAGCCCGGATGAACTCATAATCTTCACAACTCTAGAGAACAAATCCCAATCCGGTATATTGGAGACAACAATTCTCCGCAAAAGAAAGATGCTGTCTTGAACAGGAGGTTTGCGTGGACCCGCAACCATGATGTCGTACAGATCAACAGCTTCCTTCAACATTTTTCTCCTCTGGAACCGCCTCGAAAGGTTCTCATAGGTGGCAAGCTCCATCTCAAACCCTGAATCCCTCATTTCTTTCACAATAACCCAAAACCAATCAATGCAGTCTCTTCGGCCCAATACACTGATCACTGAATTGTACGTAACTGCACTGTGTTTGTAATTCAACTTCTCATCAAGCCCTCTGAAAAACATCAATGCTTTCATGGGATCCCTCTTGAGCCCCCTCAATACACTAACAACCAACCCGTCCGATAGACTGGAAGATACGGAACCCAATTTTTGGCCCATTTCTGCATCCCATTCCTCTCTTCTTCCAACTAGCTTGACTATCTCATCCCGCAGCTCCGAATCTCCTTCATCAAATTTCTCCGAATCCCCTCTAACTTTAAAGCCGAAGAACTCGTCCAATCTCGCTGAACTGTCCACCATGTTCTCATCCTCAAACTTCTTCCTGATCTTTCTACGCGTGCCCTTATACATTCTGAGTCCCGCCTTCTTCATCCGCTCGGCGAGATCCCAGAATTCCTCCATGAGATCATTCAGAACCAACATCTGAAGCATCATACTGTGCGCAGCGGAATCCAATCCGCCGTCGATTTTCGTCGATACCCAATTGAAGAAACTCAAAGCCGTCATCGGATTGGCATCAAGCCTTCTCAATACCCTCGATGTCATCTCATTGCTCCATGAATAGTCAAGGGATTCCAAGTGGTTTACCGTTTCTTCGCACCATTCCTTACTAGAAAGGGACTCGATCAAAGAGTCCACATCATCACCACCCTTTGTTTGAGATGCCGGTTGGGAAGAAAAATTGGAGATTTGGGTTCTTATTTTTGTGCCCAAAAGGTTGGAGGAAACAATAGTTTGATGGAGAGAGCGCGAGGGAGACGAAGGAAAACATGGAGATCTCTGAGGTTCCGGTTCGCTCACCTGGTAACGGAGAAACCCCACATTTCGGCATTGGTACAGACGAGTGCAGAACCTGTCGGAGATGAGCTTCCTTCCTGCCCGCTGCATCATTCTTCTGGCTCGGTCGAGAGATGAAGAGTGCGTGGGTTGGGGAGAGACTCTGCCGTTGCCCTGCCCTTGTGGTGAATGAATCCCAAGGTTTATGTTGTACCGTAGTAGGGTTTTAGACTCCGTGTCGCAAAATGTCTGCGTTATTTTTTATAATATCGTTACTTTTCTGAGGCTCATACATTCCAGAGAAAAACGAGATGTTATGAAAATAGGCGCCCCTTTTGGAAAGACAATATATCTTTTTACTTACTTTTAATGCGGTAACAACGCTCATCTTTAATCCTATAATATAGTTTTATATAACTTTTTTGACATATTTCTATATTTTCCTGAAAGCTTTCTGAGAACAAAAAACTTCAATTTATCGGTCCATATTCCTTGCCGCGATTTTTTGAGAGCGAGATTTCTGATATTGTTGGCGTTTGACGCAGTGGTTTATACTTTATAGTGACTACTGATGAAAAAGAACTCGACAAAGGGCTGCAAATGGGTCAGATATGGGCCGGGTAAGGTTGACCCATCATTAGATTCAACTTTCAATGAGTGGGTCGAGTTTAAGATCCAGATCTGTCCCAGAATACGTGGTAGAAATATGGATCCAGATATGTTCAGACCCGCTCTGAAATTGATGAGTCAGAAGCAAACGGGTAAAGTATGTTGTTTTTCATCTGAGATAGATGAAACAATTCGGATAAGATCTGATTCTGACCTGGATCTAACTAAACCTGACATTATTGCTTCAAATCTGACCCATCGAGACGTGTTCTGGGGGTATCTTGAGAAGTAGTAGGCTTGCAAACTGACCAGATGTGGGTCGGACCCTGGTTGGTCCAATTTTTAAGCAATCTGTGAATTCGTATCTGAATATAAGATAGATCCAATAGAGTATATCTAAATCTGGAATCCAAATTCATGTGGTATTATAGGATCCTGCAAAAATAAGTTGAGATGGTATATTTTACATGTAAGAGATAAAAAGAGATTGGATTTATCATAGAGTTGAAAATAAATTATAAGAGTAGATAAACTCCGCCTGTGTATAACTGTTTAGTTATACACTGCCCGTCCCAAGCCCGGATAAAGGAGGAGGGTTGCGGTAGGCCTGTGACAGCCAGCATAAAAATTTAGTCATACTTTATGATTATGAACCAATATGAGAATTTTGTTGGGGCGTTCCCTACTGAGCAACGCGTTGTATTCTATAGGCCCGGAGGCAATGATAAATGGGCAAGGGTTGTTAGGTCGTCGCCCGGAAGCGATGCGTCACACCGGCGCTCGGGTGTGGTGTCAAATAGGCAAGGATTCCCTCACTTTGTTGGACGGGTGAGGGTAAAGAAGTTAGTCCAAGACCATAAAATTAGGTTAGCCACTTGGAACATAGGATCTTTAACTGGTAAGTTGGTAGAGTTAGTAGATGTTATGTGTAGGAGAAAGATTGATATTTTATGTCTGCAAGAGACCAAATTTGTAGGTGAGAAAGCAAAAGTGATAGAACCTTGGGGATATAAGATTTGGTATACAGGAATAAATAGGAATAGGAATGGAGTAGGGATTGTTATGAGTCGTGAGTTTATAGATAATGTAGTTGAGGTCCGTAGGAAGGGTGATAGGATTTTACTTATTAAATTAGTATTAGGTTCAGATATTATTAATATTATTAGTGTTTATGCACCTCAAGTAGGTTTAGATGATTCCATTAAGCATCAATTTTGGGAAGATTTAGATGGAGTAATACAAGGGATATCTTATGGAGAAAGGCTTTTCATCGGCGGTGACCTTAATGGGCATGTAGGCATTAGTAGGGATGGATTTGAGAGTATCCATAGAGGCTATAACATAGAAGAAAGAAACGAAAGTGGAGAAAGGATTTTAGATTTTGGTTTGTCCTATGATATAATCTTAGCAAATACTTGGTTTAGGAAGAGGGAGTCTCACCTAGTAACATTTAAAAGTGGGGTTAATACGAGTCAGATAGATTTTTCCTACTTAGAAAGAGAGATAGGGGTTGTTGCATCGATTGTAAGGTTATACCGGGAGAAAGTGTAGCTACACAACATAGAGTCTTAATTTTAGATCTTAGAATTAGACAATGTCGCAAAAGGGATAGACATAGGATAGATCCTAGAATTAAGCGATGGGCACTGAAAGGAGCTAAACAAGGAATATTTGTAGAGCAGGTAGTTAAGGAAGTTGATTGGTGTCTCGAGGAGGATTCAGAATCAATGTGGAATAAGATAGCAGGTGTCATGAGAAAGGTGGCTAATGAGGTATTGGGTGTGTCTAAAGGCGGTGCACCACTAGGTAAGGATACATCGTGGTGAAACGAGGATGCCAAATTAGCTATTAAGGTTAAAAGAGAGTGCTATAGAAATCTAAGTAAGAGTTGTGATAATGAGAATTTGGAGAAGTATATGATAGCAAAGAAGGAAGCTAAAAAAGTAGTTCAGAACGCGAGGGATAAGGTATATAAGAAGGTTTATGACAAGTTGGATACCAAAGAGGGCGAGAAGGATATTTATAGGCTTGCAAAGATGAGAGATAGGAAATCGAGGGATCTGGGTATGGTTAGATGTGTCAAAGATGAAATGCAAAGGGTTTTAGTCAAAGATGAGAAGATTAAAGAGAGATGGAAAGATTATTTTGATAAGCTATTTAATGAAAGTCATGCTCAAGATCTTGGAGACTTTTTTATTCCTTTTTATGAGATGAATCGTGACTTCATGCGTAAGATTCAAAAGAAAGAAATTGCAGAGGCTTTGAAGAAAATGAAATCAATAAGGGCATTTGGCCCAGATGGTATACCTATCGAGGCTTGAAAATGCTTGGGAGAGAAAGGTTTAGAATGATTGACAAATCTTTTTAACAAGATTTGGCGGAAAAATAAGATGTCTAATGAGTGGAGGAAGAGTACTTTGGTGCCTCTATATAAGAATAAGGGTGATATACAATATTGCACAAACTATTGTGGTATAAAACTCATGAGTCATACTATGAAACTTTGGGAGAGAGTGATTGAGTCTAGGTTGAGGAAGGTTATCATGATATCGGAGAATCAATTTGGTTTTATGCCTGGAAGATCAACTATGGAAGCTATACATCTTCTTAGACAACTTATTGAGAGAAATAGAGAGAGGAACAAAGATTTACATATGGTTTTTATTGATTTGGAGAAAGCATACGATAGAGTACTTAGGGACGTTCTCTGGTGGACAATGATGAAGAAAGGTGTGTCTCTCAAGTACATTGGTATAATTAAGGATATGTATGAAGGAGTAGTAACCAATGTCCGCACTTGTGGAGGGGTGACAACCAATTTTCCTATAACGGTTGGGTTACATCAAGGATATGCTTTAAGCCCTTTCCTATTTGCTATAATGATGGATGAGCTTACGAGATCAATTCAAGAAAATGCGTCGTGGTGTATGTTGTTTGCTGATGATATTGTTTTGATTGATGAGTCTAGAGCTGTGGTTAATGCTAAGTTAGAATTATGGAGACAGACATTAGAAGCAAGAGGTTTTAAGTTGAGTAAGAGTAAGACAGAATACATGAAATGTCGGTTTAGTAAGCAACGAAATAGTCCTGGGAGTGTAGTGAAGCTTGGTGAGCAAGAAATAACGGTGGATAATTGTTTCGAATATTTGGGATCTATCATTCAAAAGTATGGAGAAATTGATGGAGATGTAAATCATAGGATAAAGGTTGGTTGGATGAAATGGAAAAGTGCAACTGGAGTGTTGTGCGATCGTACAATGCCATTGCGGTTGAAGGGAAAGTTTTATAGGACGACTATTAAGCCCGCTTTACCATATGGTACGGAATGTTGGGCTGCCAAGAGACATCATATTCGAAAAATGAGTGTAGCTGAGATGCGTATGCTGAGATGGATGTGTGAAAATACAATAAAAGATAAGATTTGGAACAAGAAGATACGTAAGAAAGTAGGTGTTGCACCCATTGAAAATAAGATGAGAGAGAATCGTTTACAGTGGTTTGGACATATTCGGCGAAGGCCTAATGATGCTCCAGTTAGAAGGATGGAGAAATGGGAAAATATATTAGTTAAAAGAGGTCGGGGTAAGCCTAGAAAGACATGGATGGAGGTGATAGGAAAGGATATGAATGCTTTGGACCTCACCGAGGACATGACATTGGATAGAAATGATTGGAGGAGAAGGATTCATGTGGAAGACCCAGAATGATTTTCTTTTTTGGTTCATATCGCCGACCCCAATTGTTTTGGGATGAAGGCGTAGTTGTTGTTGTTGTTGTAGTAGAGTTAGCCATCACCTACTCAGGCCCCAATGGAGCCAAATATTATTGTGATCCATTACACGATGGCTGGAATGCAGCAGCTTAGGTTCTCATCATGAACGACTGGATAAAGGGACCATACCAGCATTCTCGAGTCCAATTAAGGATGGATATGGACCAGTTACCCATCAGAACTATATGGGTACTAATTACTATTCAAATAAGTGGGTAAAAGATGGATGTTTGATGTAGTACTAGTAGTCAGCTGGGCATGGATATGATATGATTATTCAAGGCACTAATTATAATCCATACGAGTTCATATTTCAGTCATATCCAGCTCACAGCTTTGCATTGTAACACACATGCACATAGACGCCCCAGACTTGGGGCACCTTTGCTTCCACATCTGTAAGAACCATTCTTCAGTTTTTGAGAGTGATTCTCAGGAGGGCCATTTTTCCCGAAGCAGATCAGGTCATGCTGAACATGAGCGTTTTTGCTCACATCCTGGCCATCTAATTTGCATTTTAAAAAGCTAAAAAGTCAACAAAACCACGTGGCATTCATCCAAAATGCAAACAGACGGCCACGATGACGGCATGAGCAAAAACGCTCATGCTCAGCATGACCTGATCTGCTTCCCATTTTTCCAGGGCATCAAACATGAAAGAATTGTGCCTTGAGAAAGTAGACGCCTATCCTTTTGAGAAAGGGAAACACAAAGTCCGACCTTGTGACTTCTTTTCCTTCTCTTAGCTTGACGGTGCATGCAAACGTGCTCTCAAGCTCAACTGTTTCTCATGAACAAACAACAGAAACGTCATGCTGCTAAGTTCAAGGTTTGATAATGAAACCAGACAGTGTTTGATTTCCTGTGGTTCAAAATTTGAAATTGTCAAATCCAGATTCCATTGATAACCTGCCCTTTACAAAATGAAAAGGAAAGATCAATGCACCATCCAATTTCGCTTTGCATCTTTTTTGTGTAATGCAAAAGCCCAAGAACACTATGAAAACAACAGCATAATATAGCAATTTACAACCACTTCGTCAAAAATGTAGATACAAAGCAAAAGTATTCTGTATATTATACATACATTGAGATCCTCACAATAGTCGGATACTCCCTCGCAGTTCTTGCTATAGCACCTGGCATTATGGCAAAGCGGTAAGAGCCATAAACACTGATATGAGTTTTTCCACCAAATCAGTGCCTAATAATTCAAAATCCTTAGCAATGAAAATATTTACAATATTGAGTGAATAACATCACAATTTGTTGAGATTTCAAGAAATCAACTGTCTTCAAGCAACTGAAAACTGCGTCCTCCAGTAATTCCCTGTGGTCCATTTGCTTTTTCTGTTTCTGAACTTCCATTTTGAGCTTACAAAAAAAGGAGATCCAAACTTAATTCAGGAGAAAATGCCCCTGAAAATGCAAATATTTTGAACTTAAGAATTACATCAGCTACAACACTTATAAGGACCCCTTGAACATTAATCATTTATTTTTTGTTTATTTTGCTTTTCACGGTCAGCCGGCATCAGAATAGCACTCAGTTTTCTTTCATAGGTTGCTGCTGTCATATTTTCTCTTCATTCTTGGCACATAGTGAAAAGAACGAACACCAGTAACGTTTTAACTGTGAATAAGGTAAAGGTGTGTCATCCGCATCAGTTTTATGCATAGACCTCGTACAGATCCTAAATGGCTGCCATTTTTTATTAAGGTGGTAGAACAATTATGGTGGCAGTTCTGTGGTGAAGTTCTGGACCCAGGGAATTCCAAGCTAGCAATATACAGGAGTGGCATGTATTTCTATCAAACTTCAATATACCAGTTTGCCAGCTTCATTATGAAATTAGTTGAGGACGCTGTGCTCCTTTCAGAAGCTTCTTGTCTGACATAATGGGTCATAGTCGTAGGCCTCACCAGCCTTGACAAACCGCCCTTTCACACGTTTTCTGATGTCGGCCCTTGCTTTACGAGAAGCGTATTGTATCTTTTTCTCAAACCTGTTCAAAGATTAGATAAATATATAAAATTCAGGAAAGAAAAAATCAAAAACTGAATAACCTGGATCCCACCTAGGCAGCTTCTACAGTCCAACTTGGCATAATGGGAGCCTGAGTCAGTCACATTCATCAGAAGGTTCACAGACTCAGTACCTTGCCAACCCAAGTTCATTAAATTTTGCTAATAATTTAGTACTGAAGCCAAATGAGATTGGTGCAAACAATTATTCTCATTAGCATCTCAAACCATGCCCTAAGTCAGCATCTTGTACCAAGCTGCGTAAAGACCACCTAGAGGTTGTTAGAATCAATTGATTATATGGAGGAAAAAGAAATGGACTGGGCTATTGTCTCAGGCCCATTGATTGATGCAGGAGTAAGCATAGGCAATCTTAAGAGCATAATTTGAACTTTTATTTGCTGAGAAGGATATACCCACCCTCCACGAACCCACCCCACCCAGCCACATGCAGAGGACACAAAAAAGTAAATACCAAAAACCTATGATATAAGGATATTATTAGAACTTCTAAATTACTAATATGGAAAAGAACAAAAATCAAGTATTCATTAGAAATTCCTGGAAGCTACTGCAAGTTATTTTCCAAACAAAGGACATTTTGTACCCACTTATTTTTACTGCTCCCATGTCAAACCCAAAGCACAACCATGTTCCACCTTTTAAATGCTTTCTGTGCATTTCAATTGCAAAACATGTTTGTCATTTGCAAAAGTTAGTAGGCATCTAATTTAAAACACAAACACACACGAATTACACCTAAATACCAAGAACTCTGGGGATGACCAACCATTACAATCCCGAAAAAACACCTTGCTAACCTATTTAACCTAGAATTGTTAATCAGCTAGCAGTTTTCTCCAATCAAAACAATTAACTAGTTCAAATTTTAGACTCATTACTTTAAACAGAAACACTTACTTGCGAGTCTTTTTCTTTTCTTTATAACGCCTGACAGCACTATCCCTGCTAGCTTGAGGATGTGAGTTCTCTGGACCACTGGGAAACCAAGGAGGAGTTTCTCCCATGAGAAGCATGGATGATATCCCACAATCTTGATAATCTCCAGCACTGCTTTCACCACTTAGTCCCGAAAATGGAAGTGACAGACTCGAGCAAGCTTGCCTTGGTGGAAAATGTAGACTGGTGTCAGTGTCAAGGCCAGGATTTGACATAACTGAATCAGCAGAAACCACACTTCTGCATGTAGCTTGCATTTTTTTTGTCGGGCCAGCAGCAAGGGACTCTTCAATTGTTGCATGTTCTGGTACTGAAGAAGATGCCTAACAAAGAAAACAGAATAACGAATGGGTAAATGGTGGTTGACTGGTCGTTCAGAATAAGATCAGGATTTAAATCAAATTATTGAAAATATCCATTTGAGTTAATAAACAAATATCACACGATAATCTGAAACATCTTCTTCTATGTCCAAGTGTATTTTGACTAGTCGTTGCATAGAAGTTGGAGAGGAAATTCTGTTAAGCAACAACAAAGAAATATATTAAAGTTGAATTTTACTTAATTGGCCTTGAACCTTTTTTGTGAATAGTCCAGCAATTTATCTTATTTCATAGGAGAGATTAGTAGATTGTGGAAGGGTCCACGTTCAACCAGTGTTCCTATCATCAGGCCAGGGTATACCCAGTTCTATAATCTGGCCTATGTACTAGAATACATATCACATGCAAAACTGAGTCAGGATCTGATATATTTAAAGCTATGCACTGTAAAAGTTCACTTCCTAGCTTCTAAAAGGATAGAATAATATTAGCTGTTCCTAGAAGTGAGTAGAATAGTGAACCGCTAATATAAAGTGTATAATTTCATCGCGACAGGTCTTCAAATTGCACAATTTAGTGCAAATGTCTTGGCACAAAAGATACTCTACCTTTTCCAAATAATGGATAATTTTTATTAAATGTTTTAAAAGGAAACTACACTGTATAAATGATTTGGTTTTTCCATCAATTTTTTATTTCCATGATTTTATAAGCCCTTTAAATATAAGGGCTCTTATTGTGCATGCCCTGGGATCCATTGCCTGATGAAACTATCTGTATTCATAATGGCGTCCTTGAGTAAAATTGAATATGTCAAGTCGTATTATGATGTTCAAAATCATAACTGATGGGTCTCCAGTTTGAAACTCTTGAGGGCTATCCCCCAGCTTGACCATCAAAGAAAACAAGTTTTAGTATTATGTATGATGATATTGTTGTAATTAGTATCAACTTTAAGTTTTGAAGTTCAAGTCTATTTAGTTAGGAATGGGCAATAATCACTAATTATGTTGTTCTGGATGATCTTTGAAAGAATATCTGAACAAAGTTGACAATAGGATAAGCATCTATGTGGATTAAGTGAACTAACCAAAAGTCAAGAACATTATGTTCAGAAAAAGGTGAAGCATGAATCCCGTGGCCTAGAAAGAAAAATGAATGCATGACAATAGAGTGTGTTGGCATATGGCAACACTGAAATAGCATTGCATCTCAAGTTGAAGAATCAAAAAAGGATTTTGAAAGATCATAGCAAACACTGTCATCTTGTAACTAACCTATTTCTCTTGATTATCACAAAGATCTTCATTCAAAATGCCCCTTTAGTTCCATGCAGGAAAGGGGAGTAACTATGAGAAGCATAGCTAACTTGCAACAAATCATTATTTGTCCTGGTGGCTATGCAAATGAAGAGTCGCCTCATCCAAATGGATCTAGCATGATGTGAAAAGCATGCAATTATAGAGCATTCCTATGGTTAAACAAGAGGAATTTCATGGTTAAAAGAACATTAGAACAAAAATACTTATTTGCCATGTTTTGTGAACTAAATACATTTATGGCTGATAAAACTCAAATTTCTAAAATCAATAAATAATCCTCCCTAGAAACATAGAATGACCATTAGGCATATCTGACAAGCTCTTCATTGACATTCATTTAGTCATATGCTGATCCAGTATGATCTTCACTGTGATTTGTGGTGCACAAGAGTGAGAGATAAATGCTCTTTTTGGTGGATGATCGAGACATAAATGTTCTTAACATGGTTAAATTTTTCAAAATAAAACAGCAGAAAGAAGGAAACAGTGAAAAAAACCTCCAAGACAATCTCATTTCGACCATGTGAATCAGCAGCAGAGACATTCTTTCCCCAAAACAGGCTATCAGCATCACCATCCTCAAAAGGAAGTTCAGAGTCATTACGAGAATTGCCGAAGAGTTCTTCGTAGTTCTCAAAGCTTAAGTCTACATCATCCATATTAAAACCTTCATATAGTTCAGCATCCTCACAAATTCCAAGGTCTTTCATTCCATCACAAGATAACTGCATACAGCATCAGCAAAATTTTTTGAAGTTCTTTGAAAATAACAAACTGTAACCGAGCTCAAACAGTCACAAGAATGTCAGTTGAAATTTGAACTAATAGGCATGCAATTATACATAGCTGCAATTCAGTTGTCCTAATATCAAAGCCAATCAATACAAGTATTTCATTTTCAGAAAGAAACTGCCACGATCAAGAATGAGTACTGCTTTAAATAAATCTGAAAATAGTTTTAAAAGCCAAACAAATCCACAGGATAGACAAGCTTAAAAAGCAATACTTGGAAGGGATTAGTGCGGAGAGACAGAGAGAGCATACCAAAAGAAGAAAAATGAATATGATACAATAAAATTATGAAAAGAACACCACATAACAAATATCTTTTCCTATCAGAAATGAAAGGGTCAAAACAAGCCAACCTATATAAAAAGCTAAGAGAGACCAAGGTACACACCATAATACACAAGTATGAGGAAAAAACAAAAACGACCTTGAGCATATAAAGAGTATCACAAGAGGATAAAACATACAAGGTGACCAGGTACATCTTAACACACAAGACATATCAAACACTCCTATCAAAAGTAACTATATGCTACTGACCTACTGTCTCAGTTGCTGACCCACCAGATCTCTATCAGAACATCTAACACCACCAACTCAAGGGATAGCACACAATAATCACCCTACACCTCCAGGATTACTGTCATTAGTGTAACCTGTAACTCCAAACTTGTCCATCGAATAGTTTCAGCGCATGCTTTCCTGCATTCCCTCTAATTACTGTTTGCTTTTGATTATTCAGCAGCTTCACATCATAGGATAGATACATTGTTAGATTAATCAACCAGATTCTGTAATTTGGTACCATTAAAACTGGTTATGGTGCATCTGATTTCATAAGATTGGGCCCATTGCCATGTCCAGATGGTTGAATATGCATTTCTTTCCTATGTATAATGCACTACTGATATGAAGTATGGAACTTTTATCTTCTTGTGAACAGAAGTTCTAGTTGGCATATCATATCCATGTTTTCTCAGGCCTTGAAGGATCAGGTGCTGAATCACAGATAGTGACACCAAACATAGAAGAGAGGCACCTTTAATATATCCAAAAGTATATTTATTACCATCATCCATACCTACTATTGCTGAAACCACTTCAGCAAGTAGTTTATTATTCACTGCAATGTTTTAAAACAGGATGAGTCAACCCAGTGACTCACCCACGTAAACCTGGGTCAGCACCTAACTGTTAAAATAGTATGTATATATATATATATATATATATATATATATATATATATATATATATATATATATACTATTTATGCCATGTAATTTGCTTTTTGAGTCAGAGATATTTTGGTCCTTTTCCCATTGTAATCAATAATCTTTAGGGACTGCGTGTAGCCCCTTTTTTATTTTTTATTTTTTTATTTTTTCTTTTTCTTTTTTGTCCTTGACCAAAAGGCCAAGGCTGTTTGGTCTTTGACCAAAGAGCTGTTGGGAGCTCCCAACGGTCATAAGTATGACCGTTGGGCAGCCTCCCAACAGCTCTTTGGAGCTCCCAAGCGGTCTCCCCTAAAAGGGGGTTTTTGTGTATAAATAGGGGTCGACCCCCTCTTGCTTTTTCAATGCTTGTATTAAGCATTTAATCAATAAAGGCTTATATTTTTACTTTCTTGTGTATTTTCTTTTTGCCTTTTTTAATTTTTGTATTGTCCCATAGTAGACTTGTGCATGTGCACTTGTGTGATTGTGATCTTGTAAGCCCTTAATGGCTAGTGTTTCGTGCTTCTGCATATTTCCTTACACTAACCTGGTAAACCCAATACCTTGACCCGGTTTCTGTCAAGACTCAGTCAACTTGACTTGGCCAAGAATAAAGTTAGCATGACCCACCTACGTCAAGCATGTCTGGCTCTAGTCCTGAGTCTCCAGGTTTTTAAACCTTGATCAGTGTTTGCAGTATGTGTGTCACTGTCATTTATAATGCATGTGTTCATCTTATCTGTTCTTGAAAGTCAAAAGAAAATGTTATTTTCTTCCATCACACTAAGTGCTTCTGATGGAAAAACCATTTTGATTAGTGTATATATCGCATTTAAGAGCTGCCGTCCTATTGTCAAAAGATGGATCATCACATATAATATATTTTATTGAGGCTGATTTGAATCTTACTAGGATAATATTTTATGAAAACATATTTCAAATGAGCTCGAGTTTTTCCTAATTTCTGTGCACCCATTTTTCACTTATGTTATGCCCTTGCTTTGTCATTATTCTAGTCAATGGTCAAGTTTCCAAGAAATGTTTCTTAAGGCATTTTATACATATCTTATGCAAAACAGCTTAGCTAAAAATAAACATCAACCAAATTATTCTGATCTTTCGTATGGTCTGATTGTATTTCCTGGTTAAAGCTGCCTAGATATATTCTTCTTCCAAAAAAAAAATCCACATATTTCCACTTGATTGGCTTAGTCCTTTCCAACACACTCCAACAAACTTCTCTTAGGGCACATTGGCTTGGCCTTTTGAAGGATTCTAATGAGAATCATTCTCTCACAAGAACAACTTTCATGAGAGAATTCTCTTGAGAAATGAGTCATGAGCTCCAACCCATGACTCCAACTCTTACAGCCCCATTTTCTCACGTCTGCAATGACATGAGAAAGTAGGGCTTGTGAGAATCATTCTCTAAAAAATGTAAGAGAATGATTCTTGCAAGTGGCGAAGCCCTCGCAAATGTGAGAGAAAGATTCTCAGCAAGTGACCAAGCCAACGTTCCCTTACTAGCCATAACTTTTCTTATGTTTGAGTGTTTTACTTGTAGTTACCAAAGCTTCTTAAAATCCGAAAGCTCGGTTTGGAAGCAGGAAACCACAAACTTCTGAAGCTTTAGGAAAAATACTCTTCTAGATAATGGAATCCTAACATTCTACAATATGAAAATCAAACTTCATTGACATAGAATGTGCTTTTCTTGCTAGAGTAATTGTTCTTCCCTTTTAAAAATTGTACTGTTCTTATAAAATAGATGTATCTACGGGTATTTTATTCATAAAACAAGCTAAATAAAATGCAGTTTATGCAAAAGAGATATTTTAGCAACTCTTTTATGTGTCTTCTTACTCATTTCCATTGTCATTTCTTGCTTGTTTTCCCTAATGCTTCCTACATGCTTCATGCTTCATGCTTTATGCTTCATGCTTCATGCTTCATGCATCTTTTAAATACTCACTTATCCTGGGAACTATGCTTCACTTACAGGTGCACTGTGTTCCAACATGCAATTGTAGGTGGCAAAATCTCTAATCAACAATTGCTGCTTTCAGTGTCACCAGATTCATGAAAGAGTATCAACTTTACCCTTATCAATTCATTTGTTTATCACCGTGCTGCCATTTCTGAGTACCTATTATAGCACTCTTTTCTCTCATCATTCTTTTCTGATGCTTTCTTTCTGGCGTCCTTCCATTGGCTTATAAAACCTTCATCTGTGTCTTCTCTAGGCCTTCCTAGTATAGAAATAAAATATTGCCAGATATTGAAAAGCAAAAGAGACATAAGTAGAGCATTGCAAGATACTAACATGCCTGGGTCCACCCCTTATGACCATACACCTCTTACAAACATCTAAAGTTGCCAATCCATGTCCTTTATGGTGCTAGACATCCTGAATCAATTTTTGCATCTCAAGTATGCCACATTTCTCAAACTTCTGTCCTCCCACTCATTTTATCTCTCGTTTATGCTCAATAAAAACCTCCCAAATGGCAACTTGTCATGGCAGAAACACTTTGATGGCCTCACAATTCTCAAACATACTGCTTCCAATTTGTGAACCCAACTGAATGTTGATGGGTTTATTAAGTAAAAGCATGCAGTTACAGTTCATTGAAGGATTTATTAGGTGAAAATAGGTAGTTACACTTCCATCTTCACTTACAAGGCCATGTAGATAGGCCAGGGATATTGATATCATAAAATTCTATACTAGTTATTAGTGTGGCTACTGTTCAAAAACCTCCTTTACAATTTGGCACCATAATGGGTATCTTCATGATTTTTTTAGTGAAGAGGCACATGTAAGAATTTGTCCTAGTGTTTTTCATTAGCACAACCAGAATTTCAGCATGTGTTATGCCCTTTGGTCTTAAAAAACATTATAGATATTGATATGAAAATTTCAGTCCCATCATTACCATTCCTTTTATCACTGGCATCATTATGTAGCCTTTTTCTTTTGCAAAACAACCCTCAATCATGAAATCCTGTTCTTATATGTTGACATGATTCTCATCAAGAATGACGATTCTGTCAAATAACTTGAAAACAACTAGGCTAAATTTCTTAATAAAGGAATTTCATGTTTCAATTCTCAAAATGAAGAGAAAAAATTAATGCAGCCATCCTATAGGCAGTGATACTTCTCATTTGACAGCTGGCCGCTAGCAACATTCCCATAGGTTAATTTCCAAAAACAAAGAGCAGATGGTTAAGGTCCAGGTGAAAGGTGCAAGGAAAGAGTACTAGAATTCCCAGAAGTTCACTCCCTAGGAGGAGCTTCATGCTTGGCATAGCTTACTTCCACTTTTCCAGATGAGACTAGTGCTGTACTTAGCTCTGAAATTTGGTTAGATTTTATTGCGTTGCAACCTGAGATGCACAATGCTATTATTGAATAAGAGTGATTAACATGGAAAACACAAATTTATCGATGAATAAGAGTGATTACTATGGAAAGCAGAAACATAACTCTCTCTATGCACAGAACAGAAATAACATGACGATAGCTCACCTTGGTTATATCTGGGTCCACTATTCCAACTTGTTGATCCACAGTGAATGACATAGAGTTCAAAGGAGGCAACGAAGAAGATCCTATCCAAAAGTTGATCTTATCTGCAGTTTCCAGCTCACCTAGTCTGCTAGGCATAGTTAGCACCATAGTGTTGCTGCTTGAAGGTTCCCAACAGTTACTAACACTGTTCTCATCAATGGTCATCAAGCCCACGCCTTCCTCACACTTGGAATCTCCAGAAGGCAAGTCCAAAACAAAGGACCAAAGTTCTGCAGCAGAAGGGCAACCAGCATAAGAGTTTAGTGCCTGTCTCTGGTGTCCTGTAGTTGTTGCTGAACTACCATGCCTGTTCCAGTCACAATTTTGACACAGCGACATCTTTTCTTCAATACACCTGATTCTAGCTGGTTGTGAATTGCATCCATCACATAAGAGAGTTCGAGAATGACGCTGAGCAAGTGCATTTGCTGAATGAACATTGTGGTCACAAGAAAGACATAGGCAAGCAACATCTGATTTGCAGTACACTACAGACCTTTGCTCCCCACAAAAGTCACAAATGATGCCCATTTTTCTCAAGTATTCTGAGGAATCAGACTGCAACTGAAATTAGAAATCTTTCTATTAACCACCAGATTATGGACTTGTCACCAACCTCAATCACGTTGCAGTTTCTTCATTAACCAAGAACAGCCATCATAACCTTGAAATTTTCATAACCTGAAAAAGCCAAATAGAGAGTTTCTAAGTATTGATTAGTTTCTCCCTTAAAACCACAAAACTGACAGAACTATAGGCATCTTATGTATTAGTTGCAAACATTTAATTCCTACCAATTCATCTCAGCAATCATTATGGGGAAAAGATTCACATTCTTCTTTGCATAATGATTACATTGTCATTTTCTTTTCATTTTTGCATAAGCTAGGGGACTACATGTTCTGGAAGGATAAACCTCCAGACTGGACCCTGTCCACGGAGCATTGAAATGTATGGTTAGTATTTTTTAACACTATAGAATGAGGGCGAGGGGTCATAATCCCCTAGCTTGCTGATCAAAATAAAAGAGGAGAAAAAACCAGAATGAGGCCACTAACAAGTTTAGTTCAGACTCCAGAGTGAATATGCAAGATCCTTGCAACTTCAAGATAAAAAGCAGTGGCAGTATAATAGGCAGCCAAAGATCAACTAGAAAATGAATATCTTAAAAAACTGAAATATAAAGTAAGATAGCAGAAGAATAGAAACTATTCCTCAGTTAGAACTGGCTACTTTCATGTAGGACTTCTCTCTAAGAGAATGAAAAGACTTGAAATTTTGCACCTTATAAGGAAGACTCAGCATCACAATTTTCAGTCAATATTCCACCAACTTTTCTGTGCTTCATTAGCTGATAATTCAAGAAATTATCAGAAATTCCCAACCAGAAGTTCAATCCCCATTCCTCATCATTACAGGAAAGCAAGAAGTCAACAAAGCACCTTCCATGAAAGAAAAAATATGAAAGACATAGTTTTCAATCCAACAATGACAAGTTACAGGTTGCCTTGAAAGTTTCATTTCCCAAAACTAAATACATGACAAAGGCCCAAGTTTCATTGTGATGAAAGATTAACCGAGCTTAGGAAGAAAAATACCCAGAAATTGGAATATTTCTAGCTGCTAACAAATTACCTGAAGAGTTCAGTATCGAGACTTAAGATCTTCAATTATAGAAAATAACTTTATTACAATAAATATGCATATTAACTCGAGTATTATTACAGAACAATAACACATCTCATCTCCATGATCTTTGATAGATCGTGTTAATAAAGAAAGATAAAGGCAATATTTAGCTTAGAAATACAAAAATACCACTTGATCACAATTTTATTAAAAAATATAATGGCTAAAACAGAAATAAAGTCATTAAAACATCAAATTAAAGCAAAAAATCATCAATTATCAAATGTCAAATAAATTTTCACACAGTTCATCATAAAGCCACGTAATTCAAAAGTTTTCAAACGTTAATTCATCTAAAAATCATATCTTTTGCAAATTCAACAACTACAATAACAATAAACTACCGCCTATTTTCCACAACAAGCACCACCAATCGACAGAATTCAACTGATTGAGGCAGATCATTAACTACAAACTCTTTGAAGAAAAAAAAACATAAATTCACCCACAATTTCACGCAACATGCACCGCGATTCCGTGAAATTCACATATTCAAAGACAAAAACACAAACACTCTCAGCTAAACTCACTTCTCCCCTGCAAATTCCACACATAAACTCTACTTTCCGCCATCGAACGCAAACTCACGTGGAGCCACTCGTATCCGAAAACGAAAAACCGAGAAAAAAGGAAAATTTCACGGAAATTCCATCGGAGTTAGACCGATTCTTACTGAATAAAAAACGAAAACAAAAATTCCACATTAAACGCAAAAAACAAAACAAAAAAACACCGGAAAAAATGAAAAGAATAGTCATTAAACAACCGAAATACGAGCTAAGACGCATCAAGGAAAAAAGAAACTCACAAGAAAGAGATCGTACCAAAAAGGAGGGAAAAAAATCAGCAAGTCGTCGGAATTCTCGTGCAGTGAAAAAAAGGAAGAAAAATAAATTGGAGGATGAGAAAAGTGGGTCAATCTCTGTACCTTTTTCGCCTTTCGCCTTTCTCTTTTCAAGCAAAAACATAATTAATTAATAAAAAGATTAAACTGAAGAGAGAGAGAGTGTGGGGAAGGGGAAGGGGAAGGGCGGAAACGAAGTGAAGGGGGGTGGTGGAGGGTGCGGGCCCCACCTTTTTAGTGCTATCTGAAAAGGGGAGGTGGGCGTGAAAGAGTGTGATAAAATGGTACACGAGAGATTCGGATAATTACGGTAGTGACCCCGTTCCGTTCGTACAACCCCCGCGTCTTCAGCCGACGGGGAAAGAGCGTTTCCGTTGTACGGGTGACGTAGGCAAGCTTGATGCTGTACGGTTCGGACCCGCGCGACCGGGTCCTGCGGGAGAGGGAGAGGGTGCGGTTAACTCGGAACCGTGCCTGTTGGAGCTCTGTCCAACGTGGGTTTGGGTATGGGCCAAGGCTGGGCTGTTGCTAGGTCCATAGCGACAAATATCCAGATATTCTTTCTTTTTTTAAGATATTATGAGAAAAAATGAGATATTAAGTTGGACACTAGACATAATAAAATCGTGCCTTTTAAAAAATATAGCGACAATGTATTATAAATTAATTAATATATTGCACCAAACATTGTCACATATCTCGTTGTTGGATTTGAAAAAATTTCAGGAAAATATAAGAAAAAAATATACAAGACAAAAAATATACAGACAAAAATTCTTTTTCATTTTTCAAAATTTTCAAGCATATCAAAAGAACTCGAGAAAATGGAAATTTTGAAATTGAGGATATATTTCATTACCAATGAATGACATTCGTTTTCCATGATCCAAATTAACGAAATCCTAGTGGTTCAGATATGGATCGCATGCTAGATTTGATCCTTATTTGAACTACATTTGAATTAATATGCAAGTGTGCATGACTGTATTATGTGCAAATTAAAGTTATATATCCAACTTGCTCTTCTATCGGTTCATATCCAGCAAGATCCGTTACGTCTGTGTATGTTTTAATTTTTTTGTTTTGTTTTTTTGGAGTTGTGATTTTGCAAGAGTGCATATGCATGGTAATGAATCATATTATGAATATCAGTCGGATAAAGACTGATTTTCACATGTAGCTTCATATTGTAACCCATGTGCATTGTTACAAATTCACAAAATATTGTTTTTTTGGGTATGGCCCGGGTCTGATTCATGTAGTTTTTATTGGGTCTGGATATGATTTCTCTTATAGTGGGTTCAATTAGACCCAAATCCGGACCCGATACCATACCTGAAAATCGAAGCCAAGTCTGGTTCTACCTGGGTTCGGAACCAAACCTGACCCTTTGACACCGCTAGGTGTGAGTGACTGCTTGCAACTGGAAACCTCCACCACTGGGACGGCTGTCTCTTTCAGTTCATTGTGTGGTGTAGAATCAACGGAGAATTGAGATTTGCTTTTGGCAAAAGCGCAGGATGGGATAGTTGGTGAGAAAACTCAGAGAAAGTGACCTATAATGGAATTGTTGGCATTTGATGGGTGATGCTTTGGAGCCTAATGTGATGGTTGAATATCATTCAGACAGACGTGATGTGGTGTGTTTGTTTTCAAGAGCATTGGTAGGGTGATTGAATGCACAGGGGGTGTTGGATAATAGACATGGAATTTTTTATGCAATTCTCTAGACTTGGTTGTGTTTGGATTCCTGAGGAGTGCAATCACCTTACAAGGAGCTTAGCGGAATCAGAAGGCCTTAATTATGATCGTGTTTGGAAGGTATCTTTTGGCGAATTCCATTTGATTGTAATGAATTTTTTATAATATGGTAAGGAACCGACTAACCCCAGCTTTCTGGTCCAAAAAAAAAAAGTGTACAGTGTTAAAAATATCATGTTGTACAACGAAACTGCTTACTCCAAAGTGTGACAGCTAATAAGAGAACCATGTTAAAAATATCAATAGAATGCATCGTACAATCAAATGTTTCAAATTTTGCTTTTTTGTGTGTGTGTGTGTCAGGTGTGCTAATCACATGGAAAACATTTGCTGCTGACAGATGCACAGAATTATCAATTACAAACTATACCAGTCTCCATAATTGTGTTCAACATGGTTTATTTGGTATAGGTCACGTCTTGGATCATGTTTTCCAAGATAAATACTAAACTTTTAAGTTATAACATGCTGATATATTCTGAGCCGGCCTATTGCTCACCCTTTGTCAGTTTTAACAGATTAATTTAACCCCATGGATAAGCTCATCATGGTTAGTTTACTAGGAATCACATTTTAAGTGGCTTTGATGTAAAAACATTTACTTTTTCAATTACACAATTTTAATTCATTGCTGAATTTAAAATAAAAAATGATCGTACTATCCTTTCAAGAATGACATGTTTCTCAAAATGCCCCCACAATTTGCATTATCCACAATCAGCGGTGCCCCATTATTTTAGGATATTTTTACCCTCCGTGTGAGCAAATCTCCTGAGGTTTGCATGCTACCATGCCAATGTCCTCATGTCACTTACGATATTTGTTATTTTCTTTATCTGACAAAATAAGAACCCAAACTCAAATCCCCAAGCTAGTTATTTAGATGAGTTAATTGATTATACCCATGATGGGCTGACAACCCTAATATTAAATATCAATTAATATGCTATTACCATGAAATTTCTCTATACACTACCTACCTGTGGTAAAAAATGAAACACCAGTTGCAACCTAGTTGCATGTCCATAAATGAACTAGTAATTATATATGTATATATATATATATATATATATATATATATATATATATATATATATATATATATATATATATATATATATATACATTCAAACATTTAGAATCAAAACTTGTAACATTCACATGTGTGCACTTCCTTGACGATTTGATCTACATAAAGAACATTAGCATGATAGCTCACAAATGTCATCACACATTTACGGATCTCCTTAACAATCGGATCTACTTAAAGGAGATTCACATAGCAGCTCGCGAATGTCATACTATATATGTGAATTTTGCAACACATTTATGGACCTCATTGACGATCTAATCTACTTAAAAGAGATTCACATAGTAGCTTGTGAATGCCATACTATATATATGTGAATGTCGCCACACATACACAAATCTCTTTGATGATTCGATCTACTTAAAGAAGATTCATATGGTAGCTCGCAAATATTGTACAATATATATGTAAATGCCAACACATATTTGTAGACCTCCTTGACCATTTGATCTATTTAAAAAAGATTCACATGGTAGCTCATGAATGTTGTACTATATATATGTGAACATCACCACATAATTTTGGACCTCCTTGACGATCTAATCTACTTAAAGGATAGTCACATGGTAGCTCATAAATGTCATACTATATATATGTGAATGTCATCACACATTTGTGGACCTCCTTGACAATTTGATTTACTTGAAGGGGATTCACATTGTAGCTTGCAAATGTCATACTATATATATGCGAATGTTGCCACACATTTACAAGCCTACTTGACGATCTGATCTACTTAAAGGAGATTCGCATGGTAGCTTGCGAATGTCGTATTATATATATGTGAATGTCACCACACATTTGCTGACCTCCTTAAAGATCTAATCTACTTAAAGAAGATTCACATGGTAGCATGTGAATGTCGTACTATATATATGTGAATGTCGTACTATATATATGAATCTTGCTACACATTTACAAACATCCTTGATGATATAATCTACTTAAAGGAGATTCACATGGTAGCTTATGAATCTCGTAGTCGCCACATATTTGCTAACCTCCTTGACAATCTGATCTGCTTAAACTCATGGTAACTCGTGAATGTTGTACTATATATATGTGAATGTTTGTCACACATTTGTGAACCTCCTTCATGATCTAATCTACTTAAAGAAGATTTGTGTGATAGCTCATGAATGTCATATTATATATATATATATATATATGTGTGTGTGTGTGTGTGTGTGTGTGTGTGTGAATATCGTCACACATTTGATCTACTTAAAGTAGATTTACATGATAGCTCACGAATATCATACTATATATATGTGAATGTCATCACACATTTGCGGACTTTTTTAATGATTTGATCTACTTAAAGGGGATTCACATGGTAGCTCATGAATGCCATACTATATATATGTGAATGTTATCACACATTTGTAGACCTCCTTGATGATCTGATCTACTTAAATGAGATTCACATGGTAACTAGAGAATGTCTTATTATATATATATGTGTGTGTGTGTGTGGTCTGAAATCGGCCCCCATTTATTTTGATGTTCTTTTGATTTTAGTAAAATTTGATGTCTTAATGTTCTGTTTCAATGAAGTGGGACATTGAGTTTTGATATTAGTTTGTGATTCATTAATTTATAAAGTAGTGAGTCAGGTGTATGCAAGTCAAGATTTATGAGTCATCCTCAATATAATACCCAAGATTTTTTAATAATAAATTGAAGATTTTTACGTAAGTTCGGATTTGGGAGCAACCCAAACTTATTAAGTTCGGGTTCGATATGGATTAGAATGAACTAGACCCGATATATGATCTGAACTAGAGATAGAGCGATGCAGACTCCATAGGATCGATTCATGCGAGATTCGGATAAATCGAGAATCCAAAAACCTTGTGTGATCGAAGAGGGTCAGGTACGTATGTGGGGTTTAGATCAAGATCGAAACGACCCGAGCCGATAAGAGAAAGTATGAAAAAAAAATTAGAGTGAGAGGCAAAAAGAGAAAAAGTTCATAATTATGGGAATTACGAGGTTGTGGAGGGGCATGGAGGTAAATTTTCATGGAGGGTACCCCCATTGAATGGGGAGTTGCCAAGTGGCAACCCCCCTCTCTCTCCTCGTACCTTCTCTCTCTCTCTCTTTAATATCTCACTCTCTCTTCCTCTTATGATGCACTCCCTCTCTTGAACCCTCCTCTCTCTCATCCTCACCACCATCCCTCTTCCTCTCTCCCATTTTCTTCTTTTCGACACCCACCTCCCTTATTTTTCTCTCTCCTCTATTCATGACACCATTCGCCCATCACCGATTACTCCACTCTGGCTGCCCATCACCACCGACGGACCCCTATGCTCTGGTCTGCTCCCTCCCTCTCTCTCTGTTTTGTTTGGTCAGCCACACTCGTCGGTCATCACCTCAGTCAACCTACCACAAACGCTGACCAATTTCTGCTGTCAGTCAACCACCATTCTGCCAGCTGAGGCCACCTCCTGCCACCGGCCACATGAGCTCTAGTTGACCACCACCACTCTCTTTTCTTTGTTTGCTCTCTCTCTCTCTCTCTCTCCCTACGGTTTGTTCGTGGAGGAGAAGAAGGGAAGAAGAAGAAGAAGAGAGGAAGAAAAAGGGAGAAAAAGGAAGAAGGAAAAAGAAAGAAAGGAAAAGAAAAGAAGAAAAAGAAGTTGTCCAAGCACGCCACTGCCACTAGGCCAAGTGGGGCCCACTGACAAACATTATTTGAAATACACACTGGTCTATAACTATTAGTGTGTCCATATGGTTCAGTTCTAGAACTAGAACATGTCCAACTGGTCCTCTATTGGAACCAAAATACATGTATCACAAGAGTTCCAATTCAGAACTATGGGGATTGAATTTTATCAATCGGTGTATATTTCATCACGGTTAGATTAGTGAGTAAAAATCTGAAATTTTTACAATAGATATACGGTTCTGATAGGT
Source organism: Nuphar pumila (assembly GCF_984573655.1). Lineage (NCBI taxonomy): Eukaryota > Viridiplantae > Streptophyta > Magnoliopsida > Nymphaeales > Nymphaeaceae > Nuphar > Nuphar pumila. The sequence goes on from NC_143253.1 coordinate 50,221,354, forward strand.
AAATATAGCCATAAAACTTGCCTCAATTAGAGTTTGGAGCAGGGAGAAATAAATGATTTACCAAGACTAGTTTTTTGTTCATCGAACAAACCTGACTGGTTGAGTCGCTTCGAAGAAGCATCAATCCAACAACTTTACAGAAGGAGGTAAAAATTATTGTACATAGATGAACATGTGCCCGTGAAAATAAGACATGTTATAACCATGTATAATTAATAATTTTTATAAAATAAAGCATATAAACATGATGTTCATGATTTGATTCATCATAATACCAACAATATCAGTTTAGCCATGCATAAACATAATTTTATGTTGCATACAAAATAATCCAACACATGGAATCAAATCTGAAACACACAAGAAATAGTTTTATTCAAACCAAACACTCGTACACTAAAATACATATTAGAAAATTGAATTTAGTTTTGAATCGAATATGAATCATGCACATGTGTATTAGATCTAACACAATGAATAAATCATGGGCTGATCATGAATTAATCAAACACAAAACACAAATAAATTATATAAATCATATTTTTCTAAAGAAGGCTCTTATAAACCCTAATCGATACGACCTATATGAATTTATTTATGATATTTAATTTTAGTTTTACATAAATCATGCATCTAACATGAGTATGGTTCAAATCATATAATACATGAATCATAATAGGAAACATAAAAATAATAAATCCTTGAAACCTATTTTTCCCAAAAAGAAACCCTGAATCCCCAAAATGATTTTCACTATTTGGGTTCTTTTTTTTTTTGTTTAATTTTGATTTTACACCATGAATATTTATTTAAATGGGGTTTACGCATGCTGGTCACATCAAATACACATTCATCATGTTTAGAAATATCGAACAAGACTTTTACGAAGAATGAATATGATTCAGGGTTTTTTCAGAAATTTTGGATATATAAAATAATAATTTTTGGTACGTATCCTACTTGAAATAAAATAATCATAATTTAAATAAAATAATATATTTTGTATATACCATACTTTGGGAAAAATGATTATATCTCAAATAAAATAATAAAATAGTAGTTTTTGGTACATATTATACTCTAAATAAAATATTATAAAGATGTATGCATATATTTTGAATAAAATAATATTTTTGCTTATATTTCGCTTTGCAAAAATAAAATATTGGAAGCATGCATAGAACAATATGCATATCTGCTTTGCTCAAGACTAGAGCTTTGGGTTCAGAGAACCCTACTGACAATAGAATAGTCCACTCCAAATAAAAAAAAGGGAAAGACCAAGGTCCAAGAGTCATTTCCCGTACACAGTAGTATGTAGGGCATACTTTTATTTTGTGATTGGCTCGTGTAAAAGCTTGAATTAAATTAACTGCTAAAGTGCAAAACAAAGCACTATTTGGTAAATAAAGCATGCCTACACACAAAACTTAAGATATTGATCTGCTATATTGGCAAAATGCTCGTATATTCAGAGCAAGTACTGATTGGGTCGGGTACACATACATGATTCTAGTTATTACCCAAAAAATGAGTACTTGAATTATTGAACCCCTATTCTCGGTTACATATGTTAGGCACTTAAAATAATACTTGTAATAAAGATAACTCTTCTGACCCATTCTGTTTCGATCTCTACCTTAGAGAAGGTAGATGGTACAACCTCGAGTGTTTTTGTTCTGATTTTTGGGAGTGAGGCATCCTAGTGGTCTCCACTCACTCGTAGGTCTACGAAGGCCAGGACTATCTATGTGTTCTAGGTGATAGATCCCCAACTACTGCAGTAGTCCAAGATGCATCCTACTTTCTGTTTTACCTTAACGGTGATTCTCTCAGTGACAAACCAACCACTTTGGGTATGCTTAAGTCAGGTACCCGCGGGATTAAAACATTTATGAATAATACACCCCCGGAATGCCTTGGTTGTTTGCGATGGTCTTCCCCCAAATATGCCCTAATTATGCAAACAATTATGTTTTGTATTTTGTCTTACCTTTTAGTAAAAATGCTTTATCTGAATTGACTAAATATGTTTAATATTCTGAATTACCAGAATTGTTATAGACTTGACAGACTGCCAAAAGTCTGACCCTTTAATGGGTTTTTGCTCAGGTACAGGTCAGTGAATGCAACAGAGCATGAGTGGTATCGAGGAACTAGTACTCTCTGGAGGATCCAGGGACCAACTTAGGACTTTTGTTTATAATATTTTGTATTCCCAAGTTTTGAACTATCTGTACATTTTGTCAAAAATGATGTAAATAATATTTTGGCTTTCACTCTCATAATAACTTTTTCTTATTTCACCCTATGGCTCGCTCAGAATTTTTAAAGTCGAACTCAATGTTAAATCGTTTTCTGTTGACAATATTTAAAAAGAAAAATTTTCAAAATTTTTTGGTAAAATTTTGGGTTTTAAATTTTGGGGCGTCACAAGATCGATAAGTATGTCTACAAATGTGTGGCGATATTCACATATATATAATACGATATTCGCGAGCTACCATGCAAATTTTCTTTAAGTAGATCAGATTATTGAGGAGGTCCGCAAATGTGTGACAACATTCTCATATATATACTATGACATTCACAAGCTACAATGTGAATCTCTTTTAAGTAGATCATATCATAAAGGAGAAACACAAATGTGTGCCGACATTCACATATATAGTACAATATTCATGAGCTACCATGAAAATCTCCTTTAATAAGATTAGATCGTCAAGTTGGTTCCACTACAAGAAAAATGTTATTTAGCGACAAAATATTGCGACGAAAATAATCTGTCGCAAAGTTGCGACAGATTAGTGAGAGAAAACTATTCATCCCTAAAATTGGAATTAGTTGCAAAATTAGCGAAAGAAAAATTTCATCGCAAACGTCGTCGCAAATTTATGATGGATTAGCAATAGAAAAATTTTGTCTCACACTCCGTCGCAACTTCGCGACGAATGAGTGACATCGTTTTTCTGTCGCTACTCCGTCGCAAATTTGTGATGGCGTTTGCGACTTAATTTGGTCGTCGCTAATCCATCGTTAAATTTCTCGTAAAACCCTAATACGAGCCCCTTTTCTTTTTCATTAATCCCCCCCCCCACCCTTTCTCTCACTCCGTTGCTCGCCCTCTCTTCTCCCCCTTTCGGCGACCACCTCCCTCTTCGTCGGCACCACCTCGTTGGTCATCCGACCTTTCTCTCGCCCCCTCTTGCTCATCTCCTCTCTCCTCCCCTCTTGCTCATCTGCCGATGCTGACGCCGACATCGACGACCTCCTCCCCCAAGTACATCTCCTCCCTTCCCTTCTTCTTTCCCCTCATCTCTCTCTCTCTCTCTCTCTCTCTTTCTCTCTCTCTCTCTCTCTCTTTCTCTCTCTCTCTCTCTCTCTCTCTCTCTCTCTTTCTCTCTCTCTCTCTCGTTCTGCCCTCTGTCACCCAGCGGAAGGGGTCGGGACCCCCCCCCCCCTTCTGCCTGTTTTGGAGATTTTGGTAGGGGGCTTTGGCCCCTACTTCATTTTTCAGAATCCGGCAGGGGCCAATGGCCCCTGCCCCGATTTTCTTTTGAAGTCGGTAGGGGCCATTGGCCCCTGCCTTTTCCTTTTCAAGAGTCGCATGGGCCTTTGCCTCCCCCCTGCACCCTTTTTTTTCTTCTTGATCCGGCAGGGGGCGATGCCCTTGCCCCTCTTTTATTTCAGGCAGGGGCCGATGCCCTTGCCCCTCTCTCACCCTCGCCCTTTCTCACCTTGCTCGATGTAACCCCAGCCTCTGCCTCCTGATTTGAACAGGAGGGGTGTCGCTCCTCCCTGCTCGCTCGCTCTATGTCGTCTCTTTTCGACAGGAAAGGGGGAGGCCCTCCCTGCTTCCTGCTCTCCCTCTCTCTATTCTGACAGGGTCGGGCTTGACCAGGTATCTGAGTCTGCCTCTCTCTTGTATATAAATGTGCTTTGAAGGTGCGTAGCTGAGCTAATTACGCGATGCTTAGTGATAAGCATCACATGCGGCTAAAAATGCAATGCAAAAAGAAATAAGAAAAAAATGTAAAGGCAATAGCATGCAAATCGGGTAAATACCCGTGGTGAATAAGTGATGCAAGCGCATCACAAGTTATTTAATTTATTTGATGCAACACTTTTCTGTTCACACACTCACTTAGTTGTGGATATCTAGGACTGCTTTGATGGAGTTTGGGGATCATGCTGAGCATGATTTGAATGTATAAAAATAGAAGTGCTCTTATTTTTGGAGTTTGGATTCCACCCTAGTCATGGTAGTAATTAGCAGGATATTAGAGTGTGTTTGCTGCAGGTACATGTTTGACATTGTTTTGATATGAATGATTTGAATGATTTGAATGTATTGTAATGTTTGATGTGACTGTATCCATGCTTGCATGAAGTTATTTTCAATTTGATTATGCCTTTCATGTGAAATTGTATCATGAAAACATGCTTCGAATGAATCTATCATGTTATGAATGGGTTTGCACATAAAAATGAACAATAAGTTATCAATGCTTCAAATATGCTTCAAACGAATGGTTTTGCACATAAAAATATTAAGTTATCGATGCATGCATCATAGTTCTTGTGATTGAAAGACATCATATATATATATATGTGTGTGTGTGTGTGTGTGTGTGTGTGTGTGTGTGTGATATATATCAAATCATTACAAGTCGCTCTGCTACTTTCCTCTCACCCCTAGATTGCAACGATTATATATGTCTTCGAGGACAACTAAACACATGAGATGACATGCAAATAAAGTTCGACATGATGAAGACAAGATCACACATCTTGTTGACGCAGAAGCTTGGAAGCACTTTGATTCTACTCATCAAACCTTCACAATGAAAGTGAGAAATGTTAAGCTCAGTTTATGTACAAATGAATTTAATCCATTTGGGGGTAGATCAACTCCATACTCGTGTTGGCCAGTATTTGTCACTCTATACAACCTTCCTTCAAGCTTATGTATGAAGCGTCAAAATCTTTTCTTGTCTCTATTGATCCCTGGTTCGACCTCTTCGGGCCAAAATCTTGATGTATGTTTTAAGTCATTGATTGATGAACTGAAAATACTGTGGGATGACAGTGTTCTCACGTACGATGCCCATAAAATTTTTTCGTTATACAATTTATATATCCTATGTATAAAAAATAAAGTAAACATAAAAAATATATATATAAAGTAGGTAAAATAAATTTAACACAAGTTACAAGGGGAAACAATATATCCATCTACTATAATCTTCGCCAAGTTCTAATTATTTACAAGTGAACATATACAAAAAGTTCCGTTTGAAACAACAAGAAAGTGCAACAAATTCAACACATGAATCTAATCATCGCCAAGATTCTGAGCATCATCTTCTTCATTGTTTCGATCTGCCCCTTCATCCATGCCTCCATCAGCTCTTCTACGCTGATCATCTCCAACATCCTACAAGAGAATCAAAATATTAGTATTGATAAACAAAACATAATGAAATAAATTATATGCAATGCACATAATCTAAGGCAATCAAAGTAACATGGATGAATGCCACATATACTAGCTATCAATAAAGTGAAGGACATTAACAGAATTCAGATATGTGTTTTAAGGCTGACAAAAAAAAATTATAGTGATTCAATCATGCACATATGTGTTCTAAGGTTGTCAAAAAAATGTCATAGTGATTCAAGCATGCATATATGGTTTATGAGGCTGTCAAATAAATGTGTTATGTATCACAATCATGCATATATGTGTTATAAGGTAGTAAAAAACGTTTATAGTGATGAAATCATGCTTATATGTGTTTTAAGGTTGTCCAAAAACTCTCATAGTGATTCAATCATGCATATATGTGTTATAAGCCAGTCAAACAATTTCATAGTGATGAAAGCATGCTTATATATGTGCTTTAAGGCAGTCAAAAAACTTTCATAGCGATTCAAGCATGCATATATGTGTTCTAAGGCAGTAAAAAATCTTTCCTAATGATGAGATCATGCTCATATGTGTTCTAAGGTTGTCAAAAACTTTCATAGTGATTCAATCATGCATATATGTATTATAAGGCAGTCAAACAATTTTAGAGTGATGAAAGCATGCTTATATATGTGTTCTAAGGCAGTAAAAAAACTTTCATAGTGATTCAAGCATGCATATATGTGTTCTAAGGCAGTCAAAAAACTTTCATAGTGATTCAAGCATGCATATATGTGTTCTAGGGTAGTCAAAAAACTTTCATAATGATGAAATCATGCTCATATGTGTTCTAAGGTTGTCAAAAAACTTTTATAGTGATTCAATCATGCACATATATGTTATAAGGCAGTAAAAAAACTTTCATAATGATGAAATCATGCTCATATATGATGAAATGATGCATATACTAACTTGAAATTTAACGACATGAAACTTTCATATCTGACAGGCACCTACAGACGAAGTTTTCTTGTCTCAAAAAAAGCTGCACAACTCATTACGGACAACGTCGGAAATGACTTCATGTAAAAAATCACGCATTGTGTCCTTAACAAGCTGGAGGACACCATCCCAAGAATTAGCAGAGTCAATCAGATGCTAGGAGTCGGTGCTCGGGGGTCGGCAGCAGCGGCACACGACGACGTCGGATTATCAGGGGTCGTCGACTGCGGCATACGACATAGGGCGGCGTCGGTGCTCGAGGGTCGTCGGTGGTGGCACACGATAGCTATAGATGAAGTAAGGGAAGAAGGAAGAGGTGAAGGAGAGGGCGACAGAAAGAAACAGAAAGGGAAAAGAAAGGGACCCACATTAGGGTTTTACGGAAAATTTAGCGATAGACAAATTCTGTTGCAAACGTCGTCGTAAATTGGCGATGAAGTAGCGATAAAAAAATGGTGTGGCTCATCCGTCGAGAAGTTGCAACAGAGTGTGAGACAAAATTTGTCCATCGCAAATTTGCAACGTCGTTTGTGATGAAATTTTTTCGTCGCAAATTCTACAACTAATTTCATTTTTGGGGACAAATAGTTTTCTCTCGCTAATCCATCGCAACATTGCAACGGATTATTTCCGTCATAAATTTCCATCGCTAAATAACAATTTTCTTGTAGTGAGCCCATTGTCGATATACTCAAGCTCATCCAAACAACTAGTGGGATTTAAGCTTGGGTTCTTGTTTTGTTGAATGAAGAAAATAACAAACATTGCAAGTGACATAAGGACATTCATATATGGTGGCTTATGACCCTCAAGAGATTCATGTGCATGAAGGGTAAAAATATCTTTAAAAGGTAAGGCACCCAGGATTGTGGATATAGGGGGATAATGCAAATTGTGAGGCATTTAAGGAAACATGTCATTTTGCAAGAACAAAAAGATATTTTTTTGAATTTTAAATAGCTCTTGGAAACCCACTTGTGCAACATGATTGGATGATCTAAAACATGTTTTTTGTCTAAATCAACCATGTAAATCATATCCATAGGGTTCACAAAAAATCAAAAAATTATATATATATATATATATATATATATATATATATATATATATATATATTGGTAATGATAGGGTGCTCAGAGAGAAATTACTCTCACCTAATAAAAGCTTTAGATTTTCAAATTTTTTAAACTTTTTTTTGTTGATTAGACCCTATAAATATGATCTATAAGCACTATTTAGTAGAAAACAAGTTTTGGATTATGTGATCATAGCATATATGTATGTTTTTTAAGACCTTTAAAAATCAATGGATCACAATGTATTAAAATTTTATGTCTTAAAAAATCATACTTTTATCTAAAAAAAATATGATCCAAAGCATGATTTTTATCAAATAAACTAAGATAAGTACATCCATATGGTTTAATTGAGAATATACAACCTACAACCATGATTTCTAGTATGTGGGAGTAGGTACTCTCGGAACATCTTAGCATTACCTCTCTCTCTCTCTCTCTCTCTCTATATATATATATATATATATATATATATATATATATATATATATATATATACACTAACTTGATTCGACCCTGTAGTGAATGAGGAATATTCGGCTATCTTGTACAGAAGGGTTATAATCCTTGCCTTAAGCCCATTGTGACACATAATGTCGATATTTTGAAAATACTGTAATGTGTTCAAAATATCGTGATATTATCGTATCAAATAAAACATTGTTATTTAATCAGGATATTAGATTTTCATTGGTTACATAAAGAAAACAGGTTAATTCAATGTTTATATATTTTTATTTTGTTGTTTTTCTTTATAGATTTATATCCATGTGCTTACAATACAGTTGAAATCTCATGATGTGATCATGTGAGTTGCTTTGACACAATCTCAACTCATAAACTCATAGATGTGTTGAAAGTGGATACAGGGACGGAGATGAGTAGTTTTCAACTACATCCTCAAAAGGATGTAGTCATCTCCCATTTTCATCTCCACTCCCTTTACCCTTCTCATCTCCTCAAAAGGATGTAGATTTATATCCGATTCAACAAATAAACCAACCAAATAAACAAATTTGGCCGGTAATTTTGGAAGTCAGCAGGGATTCTATTGTCTATTCGCCTAAGTCAGGTGTTCATGCCTACGTAATTTTAGGTAATGGCAAGGGGAAATCAGTCATTTCGTGCTCCCACACGGTTTGCCCATCCGATGGGCTAGGGCTGACCTGTCGCTGAGTCAGCAGCAGCAGCCGAAAAGTTCCAAGTCTAAACCGCCTCCAACGTGGCAGATCAGACCGACCCCATTGAAACCCGAGGAGGAGATTGATGACGTCATGATTACCAGGTTATCAAAAAGTTCGTCCCTAACTCTCCACGTGGGGAAGAGGGGAGGATGCACTTTTGGTTGGGCATAAAGGTCGAAAAAGTTTGTCCAACACAAATGACTTAAATTGTCCACGGTTTTGGAGATAAGACGAAAACGGCTATTGGTCAATGTAGTTGGTGCACTTGGGGTAGGGGTGTCAACGGGTCGGGTTTGGTTCGGACTCAGGACCTATCATAAGAGAAACCATACCTGAACCCGATAAGAACTACATGAACCAGACCCGAGTCATACCCAGTAAAACAAGGGCCCAGGTATGGTAAAAAATTTCACAAACTATACCCGAGTTCATGTATTAATCAGGCTTTCCGGTCTGGATTTGGGTGTTCTAATTTATCACCATATTAAACATGCCCTAAAAGAAATTGTTGCATGCGGAGCAGATCTGAACCATATCCAGGTACGTATCTGACATAAAATAACTGATCCGAATCTTAAAAAAAAAAAGGCGTGGTCACGTGTGTCCAAATCCAATACGATCGAATACTCGTTTGGATTTTATTGTAAATTGATACTGGAAAATAATGCACCAGATTCGAATCGGGTATGTAACCAAATTGGTGCATTTACTACCCTACAAATAGACTCACCACTTTGCTTCTTGTAATTAAAGTCTATTCCAACCTGCACAATCTATGGAATCTCTTCGTTTGTTTCTTTACTCAAACAGCTTATTTCCTCAAGGACGCGTTCTCTTCAAAGAGAAAAGTATTTCGTTCTTTTTTTCCTTTTGTGACAGTTGAAAAAGGCCTTTGGTATGAAAAAGCACACGCGTCGGAAAAGTCCACACACGAGGGTGGGAAAATACTACCTGAAGAGGGAGGTATTTAGGTATGGATAGGTTCTTCCTAGAAAAATAGGCGTGTTTCTTATGGTAATGGGGCCCACATGAATAGGTGTTTGTTTCACCTGTAGTGAGAAAAAAACACATTTTCATACAAAAAACGAGCCCTTTTTCCCAGTCTTTCGCCGAAAGAGAAAAAATCATGCCACCAAATCAAGGGTTCTCGACCACTGATTCTTGGATACTGTTAGATCTTGTCATCAGCGTCAGATTTGACTCGGGCCAGATGCATTTGGTAGATGGACCTCTCTCAACATTTCAAATGCCCCAAAAAAGTTTGGGCCTACTTTATGGGCACACCAAACTTTTCAGAGTTTGCAAATGTCCACCAAAGTTTGCACTTGGGTTAATCAAACTAACATAACCAACTCATGTTTTAAGTTACCGTTTTACCCCTTTAAGGGGCAAAATAAAATTATTTTTTGTCCTTATTTTAGAAGTATTAACAAAGTAAGTTTGATCGTTTGTAATGTGATCAATTGAATGTTTTGAGTAAAAAAAAAAATATTGAACTCTTGACCTTCTTAATAAAAAACAAGACACTAACCACTTCTCTATAAAATTCATTGTTAATTATTTAAAAAAATTATATAAAGCTTAAATTACAATAAGCTAATCAACCCAACAATCACTCGAACCACCAATATCATAATTGGGTTTGTTTGGTTCCTGATAAATATCCCAACTAATTTAAACTAAATGCATTTTCAATTAACCCAAAAGTCAATCTAGTTATAATTAACAAAAAATTTATTATTTAAGAATTAAAATCAATTAGTTATTGCCATGATGATGACTTTGCAAACTCTAAACCCAACTAGGTCGGTTTGGTTCCTCAATAGCTGACCCGATAAATATCAGAACTGAAACTAATTGCATTTTCATTTCACCCAAAAGCCAATCTGGTTATAGTTCACAAAAGTTTTACTATTTCAAGAATCAAGATCAATTAGCTATTGTCAGATTATGTAAGTTACAAAAGCAACGGGGTCCGTTTGGTTTCTCATGAGAGAGAGATACTCAAGACTTGTGATAAGTGAAAAATAAGTTTTCTAAAAAAAAGAAATTTTATTAAAAACTAGGCATTTTCACGTGCCAAGACATATGAGTAGCATGGTCATTTTAAAAAAATTATAACTGAATTAATTAAATTAAGATGATCTGATTAATCCAAGTAAAAACTTTTGGTGGGCATTTGCAAACTCTAAAAGGTTTGGTATGCGCATGAATCAGGCCGAAACTTTTGTTGGGTATTTGAAAATTTCTCAAAGAAAAAACCAATGAGGCAAGTGCAATAAAATTGCATACTTTTGAGTATGCGGTTGCATGTAGGGATGACAGTGGGGCGGGCCGGGGGACAAGGTCTCCACCCCCGCCCTGCCTCAAAATTTTATCCTCCACCCCCACCCCGCCTCCGCGGCAGGGATGGATTTTATCCTCCACCCCCGCCTTCATCCCCGTTTCATGTCCTCCATCCCCGGTTCAAACGGGGATGAGGCGGGGCGGGGATATTGCGGGGAAAAGTGGTCGGGGAGGGGCGGGGAAAAGTGCATGTCCATCCCCGCCTCCACCCCCGGACGGGGATGGATTTTAACCTTCGTCCCCGCCTCCATCCCCGTTTCATACCCTTCATCCCCAGTCCAAACGGGGCGAGGCGGGGCGGGCCCCGCTTTCCCCCGGTCCACTGCCATCCCTAGTTGCATGTGGCTGCCCTCCACCTGCTGTTGGGCCCCCACAACTAACAGCAGCACACTCAAAGTATTCCATGTGATTGCACCTGATCCGCCCTCATGTATAAGAGGGTGCTGAAGAGGCATTGATTAGAGAAAGTCCAAACTTCACTTTTTGCAAGAAGTGAAGTGGCCATCCTTATTGCAGTCCTCTACTTCTAGGTGCTAGAATGGATATTTCTAGGTTAACTTAAAAAAACAATTTTATTACGTGGAGAAACCCTAGTCCTAGTGGCAGGTAGATCATAGGATTGACACTCCTCCGATACTAGGGCTTATGGTGAGTATGGGCTTACTGAAATTAAAGGGATATGATGCCCACAAGATTCGAACCTCAGCCGCCCGTCTGATGGTCTTGGCCCGTTCCCACTACGTTAACCCCCTTGGGACTACTAGGATTAATGTTAAAACACCTAACTTTTATGCAAGAAGCGTTTGCTTTCCGGACGTGAACACTTGTTTATGAACCAACAGCCTGAGGCACCTTATCGTTGCACCAAGCAGTGACCATCAATTAAGCCTGACAGCATTGCAATGTATTAGGTTTTCCACCCGCTAAAATATGTTCTATAAGTTAATCAGCGTAGACCAAAAGGATCCATGAATTAAACTTAGATATAGTTTGGAGGGTTATAGACTACAAGTTAGTACAAACCAAGATTCACTACAACAAAAAACGTTTTCCTGGCGTGTCTTTCTTCTTGCCCCAGTAAAAGAGCATTTTCATTGGAGTTGTTTTAAGTAGTGCCAGTGAAAAAGTGAATTATACCGGCAGCAACTCTACTACGCATGTATAATATTTTTTTTTTGGCCATTTTTTTTTTCTATCACAACAAATATATGCACTTGTAAAAAGACACAAGATTTAAAAAAAAAATCGAATAGGTCTCTCTCTCGTTCTCTCCCCCTCTTTCTTTCGTTGTCATTGTGTTCACCCACCACTACTGTTGGTCACCACCGGCTACCACCACACTCTCTCTGTGTCGATCGGATTTCTCTCAACCTCGTCTCTCTCTCTCTCTCTCTCTCTTTGTGTTCACCCATCACAATTGTCAGTCAACACCGTACTCTCTCTGTGTCGGTCAGAATTCTCTCTCCCTCGTCTCCCTGACAGTCAAATTTCTCTCTCCCCCCCCTCTCTCTCGTTCTCTCTCCCTCTTTCTCTCTGTGTTCACCCACCACTACTGCCGGTCACCACCATCCACCTCCGCACCCTCTCTCTGTTGGTCATATTTCTCTCCCCTCTCTCTCACTCTCTCCCTCTTTCTCTTATTCTCTCATGAGTGTTTGCTGGCCACCATCAGACCTCCCTCTCTCTCTCTCTCTCCTCCACAATTGCCAGCAATCTCTATGTTCACCGATGCCTTATATGACTGCTTGCCACCAATGCTTCAACCAAGGTATATTTTTTTTTAATTTATAATTTTAAGCCTTTTTTATTTTAATTGCTAATTTTATAATCTATTTAATCAATGCATGCTAAATTTGATTCTTTTACTCATGTATGATTTAGATTCAAGGGATTTTATATTTTAATTACTAATTTTACAGTTTATTAGTGAATACATGGTAAATCCGATTTTTTTATTTATTATTTAGATTTTAGGGGTTTTGCATTTTTATTTCTAATTTTTTTATTTATTAAGTAAATACATGCTAAATCTCTTTATTTTTCTCATACATGATTTATATTTTAGGGGGTTTATATTTTAATTCTTAATTATGTAATTTATTCAATGAATGCATGCTAAATTTGTGGTCTATTTTCTTATATATGATTTAGATTTTAGGAGTTTTATATATTAATTTTTAATTTTGTTATTTATTGAGTGAATGTATGCTAAATATAATTTTTTTCTTATATATGATTTAAATTTTAAGGTTTTTGTCTTTTAATTCTTAACTTTGTTATTTATTGAGTGAATACATGTTAAATCTATTTTTTTCTCATATATAATTTAAATTTTAGATATTTTGTATTTTAATTCATAATTATATAATTTATTTAATGAATGCAAGCTAAATGTTTATTATTTCTTATATATAATTCAGATTTTAGAAGTTTTTTATTTTAATTCATAATTTTGTTATTTATTGAGTGAATGCATGTTAAATCTGATTTTTTCTCATATATGATTTAAATTTTAAGGGTTTTTTTATTTTAATTCCTAGTTTTGTTATTTTTTAAGTGAATACATGATAAATCTAATTTTTTTTCATATATGATTTATATTTTACGTGATTTAGATTTTAGGGGGTTTATATTTTAATTCTTAATTGTGTAATTTATTCAATGAATGCATATTAAATTTGTTGTCTATTTTCTTATATATGATTTAGATTTTAGGAGTTTTATATATTAATTCTTAATTTTGTTATTTATTGAGTGAATGTATGCTAAATATAATTTTTTTCTTATATATGATTTAGATTTTAACGTTTTTGTCTTTTAATTCTTAACTTTGTTATTTATTGAGTGAATGCATGTTAAATTTAATTTTTTTCTCATATATGATTTAATTTTTAGATATTTTGTATTTTAATTCAAAATTATATAATTTATTTAATGAATGCATGCTAAATATTTATTATATATATATATAATTTAGATTTTAGAAGTTTTTTTATTTTAATTCATAATTTTGTTATTTATTAAGTGAATGCATGTTAAATCTGATTTTTTCTCATATATGATTTAGATTTTTAAGGGTTTTTTTATTTTAATTCCTAGTTTTGTTACTTTTTAAGTGAATATATGATAAATCTAATTTTTTTATCATATATGATTTATATTTTAGGGGTTTTGTATTTTAATTATTAATTATCTAATTTATTCAGTTAATGCATGCCAAATCTGTATTTTTTTTCTTATATATGATATAGATTTTAGGGTTTTTTTATTTTAATTCTTAATCTTGTTATTTATAGAGTGAATTCATGTTAAATCTAATTTTTTCTTATATATAATTTAGATTTTAAGGGTTTTGTATTTTAATTTCTAATTTCATAATCTATTTAGTGAATGTATGCTAAATCTATTTTTTTCTTAAATATGATTTAGATTTTAGGGGTTTTACATTTTAATTCTTAATTTTGTAATCTATTCAGTAAATGCATGTTAAATCTGTATTTTTTTCTTATATATGATTTAGATGTTAGGGGTTTTGCATTTTAATTCTTAATTTTATTATTTATTTAATAAATGCATGCTAAATCTGATTTTTTTTCTCATATATGATTTAGATTTTAAAGGTTTTTGTATTTTAATTCCTAATGTTGTTATTTATTCAGTGAATGCATGCTAAATCTGTTTTTTTTTTCTCATATATAATTTATACTTTATAGGTTTTGTAGTTTAATTCTTAATTATATAATTTATTAAATGTATGCATGTTAAATCTATATTTTTTTTTCTTATATATGATTTAGATTTTAGAAATTTTGTATTTTAATTCCTATTTTTGTTATTTGTTCAGTGTGAATGCATGCTATATCTGAGTTTTTTCTTATATATGATTTAAATTTTATGGGTTTTGCATTTTAATTTTTAATCTTGTAATCTATTTAGTGAATGTCATGTTAAATCTGTTTTTTCTTGTATATTATTTTGATTTTAAGGGTTTTGCATTTTAATTCTTAATTTTATAATCTATTTATTGAATCATATTAAATCTAACTTTTTTCTTATATATGATTTATATTTTAGGGGTTTTGCATTTTAATTTTTAATTTTGTTAGTTATTGAGTGAATGCATGCTAAATCTTATTTTTTTCTTATAGATGATTTAGATTTTACGGGATCTGTATTTTAATTCTTAATTTTGTTATTTAATGAGTGAATGTTTGATAAATTTTTTTTTCTTATATATGATTTAGATTTTAACTTATTATTCAATTTTCAATAGATGAAAAATTCTAGATTAGTATAATCACAAGCATTAATGTATAAATAAAAAACTCCTGTTGAGTCATTAGATATTTGCTATGTCATACTGACAATGCAATGTTATTTATGATAACTAACAAATTATCAATGCAGTAGTTAGGAGGACAAGAGTGCATTCACGTGTTTTTACTAGTATAGTCCTTCACCATAACAAAAACATGAGGTTATCATTAATCAGTATGGACAACCCTTAGGCCAAGAGACACGATACCTTAGTAGCTTCATATGAACCATCACACGAGATGCTTGCCAAACACCTTTCTATTTTTTTAATTGGTATGCATTACCGAATTCTTACAAAAAGGATATTTGGGCTTCAGTTCTGGTATATATATTTCTTATATATATTTTATAATTGATTTGATCTTCACCATTTATTCTTTCAATAATAGGTAAGATACATATATTGTTAATGCAAGAAAAATATAAAATTTTAAAGATGATGAAAGGCTGGGTGTTGAAGGAATACACTAGAGCCTGAAGAAACTTTAGGTTTAAGTTTAGGATGATCTACAAGTAGCATAGTACTCTCGAGAAGCGCCTCGTTGCACATTCACCTTATATCTCTGACCATCAGCGAGAATGTTTGATGCATCATTTTGATTTTCATCAATCGAAGGTTTGCATTTTTTATTATATGTTAATGTTAATACATTCATTATATCTGATTATAAGTATATATATTTCACTTTATATCTTTGTAGGCACCAAATACAAAAAACACAACCAATCGTGCCCAACAATTTTTTTCACTGTACAGGCATAAGAAGTTTTGCACGATATCGAGAAGAGAATGCATATATGATAGTTTGCATGGTTGTCATTCATGTATAGGACTTTACACTTTTAATTATATTGTATTTATTTATAGGTTGGCGATGACGAGTGTAAAACCTATACATTTTTTTTAGTTTTATAAATGAATAAGAAGAAAATTCTTTTCTAGGTTTTATGTGTATTTATTTGATGTATTTCATGATGATTTGCTCATTTCTGGCTAATAAGTGTAAAATTGGTATTTTTAAAACTATTTTAGATATTTAACAATAACTTATATTACTTTTTGATCAAGAACATATTTTTAGGAGGGTTGTAATATATTGGTGTAATATCATCTAATTTTGGAATTTACTAGATGAATTTAGCCAGTTAAAATCTTAATTTTTAACCAAAGGAAATTTTGGTCATTTTAACAAAATAGTTATTTTTATTTCATCAAAATACTTAACGAATTATTGTTAATATAAATATCTTTAAAGGATTTTATAGGTCTTAAATACATTTTGAGGTTTTAAAAATGAAATTAAGATTTTTGTTGGAACACGTTTTATAAGAGGGTTCAAACCTAAATGAATCGACCCAAATTAGGTTTTTTGGGTTTTAAATATAAATACATAAAATCACATTTAACACCAAATTTGAACGTTTAGACAATATTCCTATAAAAATAACTTTTATTAGTTGTTTTAGATTTAGTTTTATTCTTTATAAATCAATTTTTTGGGTTTTATTTCATTTTGAACCCAAACCAGATGCACTATGGACCCGTTTGGTTTTGGTACACAATGGGGGCTGGGTGGGGCCCACTACGGCACCCCAATCCCCATAACCTCCTTTTCTTTTCTCCCGAAGGATGTCGAAATCCTCTCCTTTCTTCATTTCTCTCCAAACTGTAAGCCATCCCCTCTCTTCATTTTCTATCTTCGTCTACCATTTTCTTGGAAACCATGCCAACCTTGGGATTTGTGCCATTACTGCAGTAGTATCTCTAGCCTCTACGACCCCTATCTTAGTGAGTTCGATCTCTTCTTCTCCTACTTTGGTGATCATCTCCTTCTTCGATTTGTTTTAGAGAGTTAATCTTTCTTTTCTTTTGTTTTTGCTTTGGGTTTTTGCACAAACCCTAGCTGATCCCTTGCCTAGGAATTTGCACCATTTTTTAGGGGTTTGTGCCCTTATACAACCCTCTATTGATGCCGTGAGGTGAGCCTTCATCCCTTACATCTACTTTTTCATCTTTCCTTTTGGTTTTTATGGTTTTTCTTCATGTTGATTTTCCCTAATGAAGGTTTCTTGGGATATGTGCCTCATTCCCAATATTGGGATTTGTGCACAGTAGATTTATGTTGTTTCCCCTGTTCAGCCATCACCAATAGCATCATCCCCATCATCTCCACTTGATTCTTTTTCCATTTCATCTTTTGTGGATTGATTTCTCCAATGAAATTGATTTCTCTTTGAGAATCAAGCCTAGGGAACTGTGCAACTGCCGTCAAAGAACATGTAGAATAGTGGAGACACCCAACACAGTAGTTCAGCCCAGCTCTCGCTGTTTTTGGTATTGCTTGGATCAATTTCTTTGAAAAATTGATTTATTGATTTATGTTTTGTATTGGTTTTTGTGCAAAATGATTCTCTATGTTTTTCTCGTTATTTGTGTTGTGTTGTAGTACTCTTCATTAGTGAGAGAGCAGCCTAGCTAAGTGTAAATTGCTGTTATCACTTGGTGGTGCACACGTGTAAGGTCCATGATACTTTTGAAGTAATAATGTATTGATGTGCTTCAGTGACGGAAATTTCTCGTGTGATTGCAATAATTTCTCATAAATTATGTATACTTGACTATACGAGACCTTAAATCGCGTAAGTATAATGTTTGAGATAGAATGGCACAATTTTTGGATGAATTAAGTTCTGAAAATTTCAAGGTAAGTTTATAATATATATATTTAGTTTATCCCCGAATTTGAGACCCAAATGAGGAAAAAACCTTGTTATTTCATGTGAAACATTGAAAATGCATAACGACAGAACGAGAGTCAAAACAAGAGCAATTTCTGTAAGAGATGAAATTTTTTTGAGATGAGCTTTAAAAACACTACAAGAAAAATGCTAATTAGCGACGAAACTTTGCGACAGATTTTTTTTGTCGTAAAGTTGTGACGGACTAGCGAGAGAAAACCATCCATCGTAAACACTCAAAATATTTACGAACTTAGGGACGAAAAAAATTCTATCGCCAAATCCGTCACTAATTAGCGATGGATTCACGACGAAAAAATTATGTCGCAAAACCTATCGCACGTAGCAATAAATGTGGTGACAGAATTTTTCTGTCGCTAGTTAGCGACGGCATTTGCGATGAAAATATTTTGTCGCTAATTGCGCTTGCTAGGTAGCAACGGAGTAGCCACAAAATGTTTCTATCGCCTATCCGTTGCTAAATGTCGATGTAAAATGCCCATCTAGGACACAAAATCGATCTTTTCCTCTCTTACCCGTGCAGCTCTCCATCGACCACCCCCTCCCTCCAGCTCTCCGGTGATTTCCCCCTCCCTCTAGCTCTCCGACGACCACCCCCCTCCTGCTTTCTGTCGATCGCCCCCTCCCTCTCTTTGGCTGCCGCCCCCTCCCTCCCTCTCTCCGGCCGTTGACCGCCACCTCCCTCCCTCTCTCCGGCCGTTGACCGCCCCCTCCTCTGCTCTGCCTCTCATCTCCGGCCCCCTTCCTTGCGGAAGCCGGCGACTGAAGCCGCCTGTGGCCTCCGAGCTCGGCGACCCATCTCCTCCTCCCCTGTCCCCTCCCTCTCTCCGACGACCGCCCCCTTCTTGTCTGGCATTCTTGCGCACGCCGGCGGGAGCTCCTTTCACCTTTTTTTTCCTGCAACAGGCCCAGCGGGAGCTCCTTTCACCGTTTCTCTCTGATATTTTTTGCTGACATAAATGTTGCTGCTTATACATGGATGGGAAGGTCACATAACAGAACCTTGCCTATGTTTTGATTCTTGGATTGTGAATTTGGTTTCTTCTAATTTTGTTGTTTGGTTGGTTTGAAAAGGTGTTCACTTGATGAATATTTGTTTTTTGGGCTTCTTAGTCTTAAAAGAGAAAATAGCATTCCTACACATTCGTTGTTTGATGCTTGATGGTTGTTATTTGATATTCGATACATTTTTTTATCAAAATTGATGCTCTCAAATAGTAGAATATAATGAACACTCAAATGTTATTAGCTTTAATTAGTTTTCATTTAATTACTAGCTTAAATTAGAAATCGGTAGTAGAAATCTTTATTTATTTTAATTCTTTTAATTTAGCTGAATAGATTAGAGTTATTTATTGTTCTTATTAGTTAGTTAAAATTTATATTGATTTCCAGAAATTACTTTTTATCAATCAAATTAGAAATAGTTGTTTTAATTCAATTATCATTTTTAGTTAAGTAGTTTAATTTAGTCGATTTAGGAATAGCGAGCTATCATTTTTTTAAAATTTCTAATTAGTTAGTTTTAATTACTGCCAATTCTGATTTTCACATCAGTTAGATTAGAGTAAGTAGTTAGAAATTAATTTAGATCAATTTCTGTAGAAATCATTTAATTAATTCAGCCAAATTTCCATTTATTGCAATTGTCATTTGTTAGAATAGTATAAAATATTTTCCTTAATTAGTAAATTGTTGTGGCTTTCAAATTAGTTCCAGGTTTATCTAGTTAATTAGTTTTAATCTGATATACGTAGTTAGTTTTAGTTTTAATGCAGAGTTGATTTTTCTTTGCCTTGCATAGTCGTTAATTAATGCATAGTTGCCGAGTTTCTTGTTTTCATCCGTAGTTGCATAATTTATTAGATTAGGTAGATTAAGTATTTAGTTTACTTAGTTTTTCAGTTGCTATTAGTTACCTTGTATGTTCGTATAACATGTTAAGGAGTAATGGTTAGATATTATGCTAGTTAATTTATTAATTTTTTATTTTTTTGAAGTTAGTATTCATAATTCTTGAATTTCGATTAGCCCTTTCTTGATAGTGAGTTTTCTTTAGTTGTTAATTCTTAAATCCGTACAACATGTGTATTGTTAGTTGTTAGTTTGTTCAATTCTTGTATACGGTTAGCATATTTTGTCTTCTTCTAACTAGTTAGTTTGTTATATAATTTGTTAATGAGTTTGTTTTGTTTGTTTCCAGTATAGTTAAATTGATTCATAGTTGTTGTTAAGTTAGTTCATAATTAGTTTCATAATTAGTTTCATAATTTGTTAGTAGTTTATTATATTAGTTAGTTTCTTTAGTGTTATTCTGTTAGTTAGTTTGTTATAGTTTTTTAGATTAGTTTCTTGCTTTTCTTGATTAAAATATTAGATTTTGGTATTGTTTCTTTTGCGTTGTTCTGCTCGGTTGTTCCAGCCTTAGGATTGCTTTGCTGGAGTACTGAAACGAAAGGCAAAATACATGCTTGGACAAGATCAAGTAAAGCAGGTATGTCAGTGGTTGAGACAGTTGAGATTTCCAGAAGGATACACCTCTAATATTGCTCGGGCTGTGAAGATAGACGATGAACAATTATATGGGTTAAAGAGCCATGATTGTCATGTCATTATGCAACAGTTGATTCCCCTAGCATTCCATGATATGTTAGACAAACCTATATG
Organism: Nuphar pumila; assembly: GCF_984573655.1. Lineage (NCBI taxonomy): Eukaryota > Viridiplantae > Streptophyta > Magnoliopsida > Nymphaeales > Nymphaeaceae > Nuphar > Nuphar pumila. Next base: position 50,242,116 of record NC_143253.1, read on the forward strand.
AAGGGCATTATCCAATTTGAATAGTTTTTTTAGAACATTGTGTGCATCGGAAGTTGTATTAACTAAGGTAAAGAATCTCGAGGATTCTGTCAACACTACTATTTGTCATCGCAAGGTGAAGTCTAAACTATACCCCGAGTACGATCAGTTACAGGAAGACAAGGTTGCTGAAGAGGATGATTACTATCAGTCAGATGATATGTATGACTTCTCTTATGGTCACGATGTCACACAAGGTCTGCATGACATATCTCCATTGTCCGATGACACACGTATGGAAGAATGTGATCCAAATGATATACCAAGTGGATGGGCGCCCCATGAAGAAGACAAAGAGGATGAAGAGAAAGAGGAGGAAGAGGAAGAATATGAAAGTCAAACAAATGATGATGAAGCATACTCGAGCTAGGGTACATAAAAAGTTTTTTTACTGCCTTAGAACACATATAAGCATGATAGAATCACATATAAAGTTTTTTTGACTGACTTAGAACACATATGAGCATAAATGAATCAATATACAAGTTTTTTTACTGCCTTAGAACACATATGAGCATGATATAATCACATATAAAGTTTTTTGATTGCCTTAGAACACATATGAGCATGGTTGAATCACATATAAAGTTCTTTGACTCCTTAGAACACATATGAGCATGATTGAATCACATATAAAGTTTTTTGACTGCCTTAGAACAAATATGAGCATGATAGAATCACATATAAAGTTTTTTGACTGCATTAGAACACATATGAGCATGAATGAATCAATATACAAGTTTTTTGACTGCCTTAGAACACATATGAGCATGATAGAATCACATATAAAGTTTTTTTACTACCTTAGAACACATATGAGCATGATTGAATCACATATAAAGTTTTTTGACTGCCTTAAAACAGATATGAGCATGATAAAATCACATATAAAGTTTTTTTACTGCCTTAGAACATATATGAGCATGAATGAATCAATATACAAGTTTTCTGACTGCTTTAGAACACATATGAGCGTGATAGAATCACATATAAAGTTTTTTTACTGCCTTAGAACATATATAAGCATGATTAAATTACATATAAAGTTTTTTTAATACCTAAGAACACATATGAGCATGATTGAATTAGTATGCAAGTTTTGTTACTGCCTTACAACACATATGAGCATGAATGAATCAATATACAAGTTTTTTTATTGCCTTAGAACACATATGAGCATGATAGAATCACATATAAAGTTTTTTGACTGCCTTAGAACACATATGAGCATAACTGAATCACTTATAATGTTCTTTTACTGCCTTAGGACATATATGAGCATGATTGAATCACATATAAAGTTTTTTGACTGCCTTAGAACACATATGAGCATGATTGAATCACGTATAAAGTTTTTTGACTGCCTTAGAACACATATGAGCATGATAGAATCACATATAAAGTTTTTTGACTGCCTTAGAACATATATGAGCATGAATGAATCAATATACAAGTTTTTTGACTACCTTAGAACACATATGAGCATGATAGAATTACATATAAAGTTTTTTTACTGCCTTAGAACACATATGAGCATGATTAAATCACATATACAGTTTTTTGACTGCCTTAGAACACATATGAGCATGATTGAATCAATATACAAGTTTTTTTACTGCCTTAGAATACATATGAGCATAATTGAATTAATAAGCAAGTTTTTGACTGTTTTATAACACATATGAGCATTTTGTTTATATTTTGTTTATAAATATTAACAATTTGGTTCTCTTGTAAGATGGTGGAGATGATCAACGTAGAGGAGCTGACGGAGGTATGGAGGGAAGGGTAGATCGCGAAAATGAAGAGGTTGATGCCCCAAATTTTGACGATGATTAGTTTCATGTATTTAATTTGTTTGACATACTTGTAATTAATTACAACTTGGCAAAAACTACATTTTATTGTTTAACTTAGAACCTGTGTTAATTTTGTTTCACCTATATATGTATTTTGTTTTCTATAAGTAGGTTATATGAATTGTATTACGAGAAATTTTTCTCGAGTTTCATAATTCAATTTTTTTAACATTAGCGACAGATTATTTCCGTCGCCAATTTCTCTCAGACGATGGTTTGCGATGGACTGTGATCCATTGCTAACTTGCCGACCAAAAGGTAGCGGCGGTTTATATCCGGATATAATCCATCATGAGTCTATCGTAAATTAGCGACAGACTAGCGACGAACATAAGTTGTCACTAATCCGTCGCTAATTAGCGACAGACTGATGACAAATAAATTCCATCGCAATTTATCGACTAGGAATATGCGACGGCTTATATCCATCGCTAAGCCGTTACTAATCTGTCACTAAACACGTTAGCGACATAATTTGCGATGGCTTAGCGACGGATAGCGGCCGTCGCTAATACACATTTTTTTGTAGTGAAATGTAATTATAATTGGGAATTAAAAAAAAAATAATATAATATGTCATGAGATTTTAATATAAATTAAGGATTTAAATAAACTTTGTAAAAATTGTTTTGAGATAGTTAGTCAAGGGGTCGACCAAGCCCTTGGTCAACCACTTTTGGTCATTATGGGACGTTGGAAGCCATGGTGACCAGCTGGGACAATGGCAATCTCGTAAAAGATGGAGTAAGATCCAAATGGAAGGTCGCGATTGGCCCAACCCATAGGGTAGATCTCATAATGGTGCATGGGGCATCATTATGAGAGTGGGGCGCCTTCCAAAGAGCTTTCCAGGTGTCAGCCGCACCTGAGCACCTTGTCGTTTGGGCGCCATTTTGGTGGCTGCCACCCTTGTCAGCCCCCTGGTCTGACCATAAGGCTCAGACCAGGGTCGTGAATTAATTTGGGGGTTTGATCCAAAGAACCAGACCGCAACCCATTGGGTTGCATTGGTCGGTTTAAGGAACCGGGTGATGGCGCACCCGGGAGGCCCCACCGAGCATTCAAGTATGCTCCCTGAACCATGTGGTACACTAGGCATAGACCTAGTGGTCTGATGTGACCCAATGTTCCAGCTATAATAATAATACATCAAGGGTTTAAAAAAAAGATATATGTATAGTAAAAGCAAAATGAGTTCCGCAACTAAGCGTTGCATTGAATCTAGAGCTTGCCATTTTTGGAGGTTTCGGGTTCGCTGTCCGACAACCCCGTTTAGTCACATGGCAGCAGAGTAGGTGTGCGTCCAGAGTGGCCCTTGGGGCCACAATTGGTGTTTTGGGCATATCGACACCCTGTGCCTTGAGTTTGACGCATTCAGGTGGGCGAAGGAAAGGTGATCCCAAATGGTTTTTTTTTTGTGGGCTCTTCGTTGCCCTGTTTTAGATGGACTCTAGGTGGGCCTTTAGTGAGCGGTGCAATGCCACCAATGTGTATGATTTTCCCATCGATTAAGGTTTTGGTCATTTTTATCAAAAACCATCATTTTTGCGTCGGTTGTCTTCGCATAGTACGACAACCCATACCAGGGTAATGCTAATGTAATTCCCATACGTATGGGAATGTTTGAAATTCATTCAACACTGTTGGAGATGTCATATCGTGGGTTCCTAATGCGAATAGTCATATTTCACAATTTGTCGATAGGATGCTTGTATCGGCTCAAACTTGGGAAAATTTTAATAATCATTAACCGTTGTTGTGTTCGATGTTGATAGACGAGCTTTGAGTTGTACACCTCATAAAAATATGGAATGACACACACACCTGTTACATGTTTTGTTTGACTAAAACACGGTATGGGTGAGTCTGGCATAATCTACGTGGAAATACTAATTTTATTCCCATACGTGTGGTAACCTCGCACTTGCACATCATATCACCCGTGTACGTGAGTATGAGAATGATTTTTCCATGATGTAATACACTTATGCTTTCAGTACATGCTTGCCACTTGTCACTCGCACATTGTTACTTGTTGAATTGTGTTCTCGTAGAATTTCTAATGAAACTATGCCTCTGCTTTGTTACTGGTGCGATAAACTTGAGTTCTGTGACTTTGGCTTCACTTGTGCATGTAGCACGTCTTGACACTTGTACCATTAGGTACGTACCTCAAGAGGTACACCTTAGTTTTATACTTGAGGCATAGATGAGTGCACATTATACTTGTGATGTAAAGAATGACAAAACTTGAACACCATAGGGTATAAGTAGTATACTGTTGTGGCTTTTCGACTCGGCTAGAGTCTTTGGGCGGTAGCCCCATACTTGTGAGTGAGCTCACTATGACTATACCCTAGAATGAAAAGAAAGTAATAATATGGTGTTATATCATCTTCACAGACGATGTGCTCGTCTATGGCTGTGTGAGGCTGAGCAAGTGGATGGGCAGGCTAAGTCCTCGTCTGCGTACCTCGCGGGGACCACGAGGCATAAATACCTCGAAAGGAGGTATGACCTGTTAAATAAGCCTAAGAAAGATAAACCCGCCGCGCCCCATTCACAAAAAGGTTCACTTTAGAGAGGGTGGATGATACAACCCTGAGTGACAGGTCGTTACTACGACACATGTTTCAGAGCTAAGACATCATTTGACCTCCAGTCACTCAGACTTAGGGAGGTCTAGGTGATCTTTTACGATACCTCACTACTGCAGTAGTATGGATTGCAATCCTTAACCTATGCGTGGGTTTCTCTCAGCTACGACTGCCCGCATAAGGTTTACTCGATCTATAGCATCCCCAGTTACCAAATTAGAACATGAATAACAGATGTCGGGTACATGTCTCATATAATACAAGGTTTCTTCGAGTACCCAAATGAGTAATTAGAAGAACATAAATAGTAACCAAACACAGCTGCCTTACTTACTTAGTTGCTCAGTTCTTTACTTGTTGTTCTCGTTCAAGCCCTTTGTTGTTCCTAGATACTTGTATATAGTTGCTGGTGCAATTTTTGCTTTTACTGTTACGACTTGTTGCACTTATTATTATTGTCGTTATCTAGTTCTGTATCACGTGCACTTACCTGACACATGGACATATAATTGTTGTTACATGTTCCTTGCTATATGCTTTTTCCTTTGAGATGATGGAGATATGATGTTGTTGATTCTTCACCACCTCGCAAGAGTGTTGACCCTGTTTCATGGGGATGCAGGTGATGAGTAGACACAGTTGTGGTGCGACGAAGCATGACTTGAAGGCTTGAGGACCCACACTTAGCTGCAGATCCTGGTCCCTTTTTGGGTTTTGGGATGTTGAAGAGATTTTTTTCCTTGTTTTGAGAGACCGTGAGAGTTGTTGTATTTAGTCTCATTTTGTATATGAAAATTCTGGTTGTATACTTTGGACTTAATTATGTATGATTTCACATACTGTGGCCCGCTCAGACTTGCGGCCTTTTCCTTTTGTTACCCCTTTCTCTTTGATTTCCGCTGTTGTTATAAAAACAATTTCAAAAAAAAAAATCCTCAAAAATCAAAGGATTTATCAAAGGTCGGGGTTTGAGGCGCCACAACACGCATGCCAAGTGTTCGGTAAATTGCCAAAGTGGTAATTCGTATCATTTTTTGTAAAATACCTCAATTTTTTGGGTTTCACCATACGTGTTATTTCAATTTACGAAGGTAGGAACCCTGAACTAAATTTTTAGAATATGTATCTTGCTTGCTTTTTTACAATCTAACATGTTTTAACATTAAGTTAGTTTATTCATATAGTGTAATAACATGTTAGCGAAATTAGGTTATAAATTGCTTAATGTCATGATTATGATAGTTCTTAGCTAATTAGCGTAAAGAGCATGCAATTAGGATTGCATGTTTTAAATCTAGAAAATTTAGTTCATGGCTTGGAAGTTGTGCCACACACGAGATGCTCAGTAAAATGCCTAAGATAGAGAAAATTTCAAATTTGTATATGATTTTGAATGAGTTTCAAAAATAGTTTTCAAAGATGAATTATGTGCATCTTAAACTCAGTTTTGAGGTGGTTTAAATCATGTTTAGAAAATGGTATGGATTGTGTCATATTCTCTTGATATAAATGCCTATGCACACATGAGTCTGTGCATAGTTATGAAAATTTACATGCATATCGTATTTGTAGAATGAAATAGGTATGCATGAGTAGTGTATTTACAAAAAAAAGATATAGATGCCTACACGTATAATTCCATGATTAATTGCACATATTTGAATCCATGTTTGTGCCATACATGTCATGCAAATTGGCTTGCGGGTATGCAATAAAATGTGATGCTTTTGCTATGCATTAAGCGGCTAAAAAGCCAAGCGCATAAAAATGCATAGCGTGCAAAATGGCAAAGAGCCTTAGCAAAAATGCACACGATAAAATAAATTGTGCAATATATATTAAAAGAAGCTGAAGATCATGCAATGCATTATTTGAATGTATGAGAATTGAAGTGTGATTACTTTAAATGTTTACTCGTAATGCTAATGCAAGTTACACACATATTACTTAATTGTGGATATCTAGGACTATTATGATTGTAGTTCAGAGATCATGCTGAGCCTGATTTGAATGTATGAGAATATAATTGTTCTTTTGTTGTGGTTTATGAGTTCATACTTGACATGATTTTATATAGCAGAATATGAAATGCTTTTGCAGGTATATGTGTGCATATGCATGATTGAATTGAATGTTACATGATTGATATGACTGCATGGCTACAATTGAATGTTTATGCAAATGTTGCATGTGAAGTATGCTATGTATGCAATGAATGCATCATGCATATGAGTTTGAATTGAATTATTCATGCTTAGGGGCATGGATGAATCATGCATGTACCATACATCAAAATATATTTGTAGGAGTCATGCATATGAGCATGAATTGTTTAGTCATGCATGAAGGAATAGACTACTAAATCATGCATGAGAGCATGAGAGGGTTATCTTGTGAGATAATAACACTAGAATGTGACCTATGACTTAATAATAAAGATAACCCTAGGATCACGGGTCCAATTGAGGCGTTGGTGAAGCCGGGCTCTCAGAGATAGCTAGGTACATCCCAATCTCAATGAGATGACTGGGTTCATCTTGATCACAACAACATGACTGGATCCATTCTGATCTCATGTCTTCCTTGGAGAGGAAAAGACAATACAAACCTCACGAGGTATTTTGATAGTTAGAAGACTATGTATGCCTTGTCCCTGCCCCACAGAGGTTAAGGCGACAGGCCTACCTGGGAGATCCATAAGTTTGAAACAAAAAACTCTACAGAGTAAGGAAAAATATATTCTTTTATTTTTAACTCAGGTGGCGTATGCGGGCATAGGTCGATACGAGAACTTTGTGTCCATCTCCCAATTGGTGCATTGTAGGATTGACTGTTTAAGATAGTCCTAGTTAAGCTATATGAGAAAAAAAAATATATAGAATAATAAATATTTCTATGATTATCTCTAGGTGGCATACCCCCTTTTGTACAAGATGAGTCTGAATAATTAAGAAAAATAATGCATTAGATTTATAGAATCATTGGTCATGTGCACATATATAGACATCTAGAGCGTTTAATGTTTACTTATGTCATTGCATATAAATATACATATAAATAAAGAAGATATGTATAGGGTCATGTGATTGACCTGTTGTTTTCAAGTCACAGACTTAATTGTTGCATGTGAGATGCATGTGTGTGTGTGACACATGAGAAAAGTCGAGAGTAAGGGCCCATTTTTCATTTGTTTAAATGCAAACGTGCATTAAATGTCTTAAGAATGTACCTGATGATTTGATAAATATAAGAATGAATATCATAGTCATGAGATAGACATGTTTATGTGCTTTTTGAGAAAAAGAATATAAATGCTTACATTTTTTATAGACTGGTACCACTACAAGAAAAATGCAGATTAGCGACGGATGCTATCCATCACTAATCCGTCGCAAATTCGTTTAGCGATGGATTGGCGATGGATTAGCGATGAATATCGTCTGTCACAATTTCTTGGTCGCTAATTAGCGACAAAGCTGATCTATCACTAATTTGTGATGGATTAGCGAATGCCATGATCTGTCGCAAGTTCATCGCTAAATAAGTATGGATTTGGTTTTACGACAGATACATATCCATCGCTAATTCGCCGCTATGTTAGCGATGGATTAGCAATGAATTACATTCCATCGCAAAACCAAATGTTAGAGACGGATAATATTTGTCGCTAATCCATCGCAATTTTTTTTTTTTTAAAATGAGTTATTAAACATAAACATACCCTTCTGCAGTGGTAACACGATTGTGCTCCATCAAACCAGCGTTATTAACCTGAAGTTAAATTTAACCCATCAACCCTCCAGCCTCTTAGTACTTCAAATCCATTTGAAAGAAACAAAAACACTATTATAGGCAACAAAATTCATAAAAGTCCCTTGTCAAAATAACCAACAGAGATTTAACCAAAATAATAACACATCATAATAACCATGTGTCATTGGGTTATTTAATTTGTGATGATACCAGACAATCTGTTGGCACCCGTAAGTTACGATAAGTGGTCAGATTTTCAAAGCGACAAAACAAAATCCAAAATATTCATGCATCACAACTAATATATGAAAACGAACAAGGCCCAAGAGATTTATCATACCAAGATGTGAAGCGACTGATCATTTGAAGAAAACCTAAATGCAAATGACTTTATTTCACTGATTGAGGAAAGGTCACAAATCTGCAAACAAACATTTTTTATTGGTTGGAGCGAGCATCTTCCAAAGAAATTATGATGCAAGATTGCCAGCAGCCATATATACATCTAAGACCAGTGTCATTCAAGCTTCCAAAATACCGACTGCATTTCTTTTCTTTCATGAACTGATATGCAACAGTAAAAGTGTCTTATAGACGCAGCTCCAAGTTATGTGTCTTAGTCCACAGATTATTTGCCCATAAGGTGACTTGCAATTGATCCAGAGCATCAATGCCCTCTTATGCAGGGACAAATCCAAGGAGAAAAAAGAGCAAAGTCAATCCAAATAACAAAGCGATGATAAAGAGAGCAAATGATCATGCCACTCAAGACTTACAAATAACTCTAAATTCCACATTCTATGGTCGGCTTGTTGTCACCCAGTGTGGACATCAAAATGTAGATATTTCTCAATCATTGCAATAAATCCTCAATATCAATACAACAACAACATAGCCACAAGAAAAACCTTGAAATTTGAAGGAGAAGATCAGAAGAAAAATGTCATCTTCAAAAACCCAAATTCAGTGGAAGCATTCTTGGGCAGAGGAATCATCATGATAAACTGTGATTGCTTAGCAGCATTAAAAACATCTTCTGAGTGTGTCCTTGTAAACAACCCAAATTTTGCTCATCCATTCTCAAATAACCCTCCTCGTATAGTGCCAACCCTGTCAGGTCAGTGTAGGAGTCAAAGTCCGAGTCAGTTTCAGAAAATCACCATTTTACCCATTTTCATTAGGAAAATTACCATTTTACCCCTAGGTCATCCCAGACCCCAGTCAGTCGGAGTCAACCAAGCTCATTGGTCAGTTCAAGACAATTAGAATATCAGTCATCTCAAGCTCATTTGAGCTCACAATGAACAAACCATTTCCATTTCTGACCATTCCTGTCAAGATGGGATCATTTCTTCAGAAATGAGCTTATTTCTCACTCAAATCCAAACCAATTGTCTCTGAGTCAGTCATTCATAGTCAGTCATACTCTCCAGAGTCTAACTTGAGCTCACCACGAGTTTGAGTGCTCCAGTTTCAGTTCAAAACCATTTTCAAATGTCTAGGAGCCCATTTTAGTCCATTTTAGCTCTTTCAGCTGAAATTGAGTTGAGTTCAGTCAATTGAGCTAGTGTTCAAGCTTTGATTTTAGTTCATATCAGTATTACTGACCTTTGTTCTAGCTCAAACCTAGCTCAGGTTCGTAATTCACTTCACTCTAGTGATCATTCCGTACCATTTCTCTAAAAATGGCAGCTTTTCTTGAAAATTCAGTCGGAAAGGTCAGTTGAGTCAGTGCCTGGTCTGTTCATTTGAGTTCTGAAACTCTAAAACCCAGCTCAATCCAGTTCATTTCAGTTGAATCCAGCTCAAACCCTAATTTTCAGTGTCACTCTAACCCAATAGAGTCTCGAAAACCATTTCTTAAGCTATTTTGCAAATTTTATCAATTTTAATGCTTTTTGAACTGATACAAGTGTCAATCGGGGTCTGACATCCAAAATTCTTCATTCAGGATCTGCATTTTGCATAGCATTTCATGTCATTTCATATCATTTCTCAGCATTTCATAACATTTCATCACATTTCATTTCATTTTCGAAGTCCAGAACTCCAGTTTTATAAATTTCAATCCAGATCGAGTTTTAAAAGCTTTTAGAAATCAATTTCAAACTTTGGGTTTCCAAAATTGACATTTTACCCCCAAGAGTCTAAATTTGGAAATATTTTCTCAAGAAAAATAATCTGGATTTATTTCAAACTCAATTTTTTTGAATTCTACACTGCATTTGCTTCGCAACAGGGTATTGAACTTCAAAATCTGAGCTCGTTTCAAAAACTGCCAAAAATAGCTCGTTTCGGTTGGAAGCATTTTCTCGAGAAAAACAATCTAGATTTCTTTCAAAATTACATTTTAAATTCTACTCTGGATTTGCTTCGCAACGGGGTATTGAACTTCAAAATCCAAGCTCGTTTAAAAAACTGCCAAAAATAGCTCGTTTCGTCTAGAAACTTTCTGAAAAGACTATTTTACCCCTCTAATCTTCAAAATGAATTTCAAAATTGAAATTTGGACCCGCTCTGAGATGGCCCATTCATTTGCGCTTCTATTTTATTAAAAAAAAAAAAGATGCTTCTTTTTATTTGTTTATTTTTGTTTTTATTGATTTTTATTTTAGAGAGGTGGGACCCACAAGGTGGTCGCCCAAACCTCCAGCCCCTCTTTTTCTCTATTTCCTTTCTCTCCTCCTCTCTTTTCCCTTTCCTCCTTCCTTTCTTTCCTTCTTTCTTTCTTTTCTTTCTTTCTTCTTCCTTTTTCTTTTCTTTCTTTCTTTATTTCCTCCTTTCTTTCCTCTCCTAGCCACTCACGTATGGGATTTTCCAGCTTCCTTCTCTTCCTCTTTCCCTCTCCTTTCTTTCTTTCTTTCCTTTCCCTTCTTCCCCTCTTCTTTCCTTTTCTTTCCCTTCCTTCTTTCCCCTTTCTTCCTTACTTCCTTTCCATCTTTTTCAAAGCAAAAGCTGCGGCCATAGCCATTCACGTATGGCTTATTAGATAACAATGAAAACTTAGGTTTGGATAAGAAATCAAAACCTAAGTTCAATAAAAAAAAAAAAAAAGAAGAAAGAGACGGATGGAATTTTTCGACTGACGTCTCTCTCTCTCTCTCTCTCTCTTTTAGCTGCAGCTATCCTTGGCTGCAACTCCCAGCCATTGAAGCCACCTCCAGAGTTCCTTCCTCCAGCCAACAGCCGGCCTCCACTTTGAAGCACCATCAACGTCTTCACCTCCAGCCCAGCCAGCTTCACCAGGGATCCACGACAGCTTTTTCTTCAGCCACCACAGCAACCAGCAACCTCCAGCCAGCAGCAAGAACACCCAGCCATCCACTTTCAGCAGCCACTCCAGCACAACTGAAGCCCACCTTCAAACTTGTGGCGGCAACCTCCTCCATCACGCCATCTCCACGGCTACCTTTTGGTCCCCAAGCCACAACACTATTTCCTTCAACGTATGACCAGAAGGCCCCTCCTTGGTGTAATCCCTCCAGTGGATGCAGTCATACACCACCAGTTGTGGCCCCCAGCCTCTGCAACTTTGAAGCCTCTCCGGTTGGTGCCTATTAACACTCCTTCAAATAAAACTCAGCCAAATCCTAAGGTAAGACCCCTTTGCTTGGTAGATTTTTAATATTTGCATTATTTTGCCATGCTTCTTTCTATGCGATTTTTCCCTTTTGTCGCATATTGACATGAGCACTCCAAGATTTATCTTCATGAGGGTGATGTGCAGTTAAGCTCGATCGGATCCAAGAGTATATAAAGAGTTTCTTCCATGGTCGTGAATAAAAAAAAAAAAACACATATCACATGTGTAGGCTATGTGAAGGGTGAGATCCATCCATTACATGAATTGGATCTTTCCTTTGAGAGCCAACAACAAAATTGATCATACCCCTGTCATTTATCTTTTTATTTTTGTTATCATGTAGTTTTTATGTTGTATTTAGAAAAAAAAAATTCAATTTCATAAGCATTTAATGTAGTTTTATTGATATTTAATTTAGGTTTGATTTATGCATCATGTCCAATTATGATCTTATGTGTAATTTCCTATTAAAAAATCCAAAAAAATGCATAGTAGTCTTAGTAATATGTTTTTGTTCTACTGCCGAAAATTTGATTCAATTCGGGTTTTGGAACCCTATCAAACAAATCAAACCCTAAATCGGGTTTTCTGTCATCCAGAAATTTCAATTCCTGCTTTAGCAGACAAGAACCTCCGACACCACCCTTGTGGGAGATTCAAATCGTTCTCCAAAAATCACAGTAGATTTATGATTGAATCTACTAATGATCTGGAAATTTTGAGGTTTTCCCAGTCAGTTTTGACCTCTGTAAAAAATCAGATTTCTTAGACCCCTGGGAAAATCTCGATTTTCTTTTGTCAGGATATAGACATATCTTAATGCACCGATTCCTCCAAATCTGTAGTCCGTCTGCAAAAACTTTCAATATGAAAGTTGTTCCTAACATGATTTCCTGTCATATCCAAAATTTGGGAATTTTTGGATCTGTTTCATTATTTCTCCCGGATTTTCTCTTTCTGTCTAACAGATTCCAATGTCCAGAAATTCCAGAGATTTAGGTCTCTGATAACAGTTTGACTTTTTCCAAACCGTAACCCGAATCCCAATAGTGTCAAAAGATAAAATTTTTATACGTTTGTCAGGGACATTTTCCCACAATTTCAGCCATTTTTCCATCAGTCTGCTATTTTTACCACATTTTCTACCGAAACCTGTCTGTTTCCTTCATTTACTAGAGTCGCCGGATTCCGATCCGACTTGCCGGAGTAATACAGATCCGACCATAGGTCAAAACCAGAAAGTGTAAAAGTAAAAAATCTTTTCCTTACTGTCCTCTGTCATCCCATAAAATTTGGGAGATTTTTATGGAAGTTTGATATCCTAAATCTCCTTTAGAATCAATATTTTAGGCAAAAATCATGAAATTTAGGGTTTTTATTTGAATTTTCATATTTAAAAATACAAAAAAAATATATTTTCGAGCTTCATTCTGTTTTTAGGGTTATTTTAGGTGTCTATGCCAAATTTGGTTTAATTCCAAGTTCATTTGCTCTATGTGTTAGTTTATCTTTAAATTCAGAAGCGAAAATCAAGCGAAAATCAGGTTAAATTTTATATTTATGATATTTTCGCCATTTTAGGGTTTTTATCATGTACATAAGCATGTAGAATCATATTAGGGTTAATTTCAATGTCATTTTCATTTCATATTTTTCAATTTTACAAAATTTATTTCAGAAAACCTTGGTTTCAAGGCCATAGTCTTGTTATCGGGGGTATTTTGGTCATTTTGACCTAAATTTCGAAATTTCAATTTCTAATTCTCCAAAATTTCATGCATATCATCATATTTTATCATATTATGCTTGATTTATTTCATTTGATTTTCAAAATTCCAAAATTTATAAAAATTCTTTCAAAAAACCCTGATTTTAAGGTCATCAGGGGTATTTTGGTCATTTTGACCCCAACTTCGAATTTTCAAGTTTATTTTCAAAATTTATTCATTATTTATTATGTTTATATCAAAGGGGGTATGAATTTGGGTTTATATCTGAATAATATCCGATAATTCTCCATATTTTCGGATAAATTCAGAAAAACCTACATTTTTGTGCTAATTTTATTTTCCAGTTTTGCAGGAACATTCAAGAAGAAGACTTAGCTTTTATTTTTTTTTTCAATTCAATGTAACCTCAAATGTAATAATTTGGAATAAGAGTTACTTTTCTGCTTAGAATAGGGTTGCATTGCATATAGTTTAATTTATGCAAATTTCAATATGTGATGTATGATTCATGCACATTATTTCAAATTCACTATGGTTTACACGAATGGCACGTGCACAAGCTCTTATGGAGTTTATAAACTCGGTGGGATTCGTATTTATGGCCATAGTCAGAATACGGAGAAAACCAAGATTTATGATCTTTATATCAGCCACATTCAGCCTACACTCTTAGGCTAACTTCAAAAATGCACTGCATTTCTCAAAGTTTCAAAAGGATTTCCCAATTCCTCAATGAAATTCCCTTTTCAAATTCATATTCATTCATTCATATCATTCAAATTGCATTATTTTCAAACTCATTTTCCAATTTCAATTTCAGAAAATTTAATTTTCTCAAGAATTTCCAAGTCTTTGTCAAGATCTGATTTTCTCAAAATACTAAGTTTTCAAATGACATTTCAAAGCATTTCCCAAGTTCAAATCAAGATTTTCCTATGTTTTTGAATTCTCAAATTTCAAAATCCCAAGTTTTCAGAAATTCATTTTCTCATATTTTCCAGTTTTCTTGAGAATTCATTTTCCATTTCAAAAGTCATTTTCCAATAAATTTCTTAGACTTTCTCAAGATTCTCAAATCCATTTTCTCATAAAAGCAATTCCAAGTTTCCAATCTCAAAACCAATTTTCTCAGATTTTTAAGTTTTCCTGAGAAATCACTTTTCAATGCAAATTTCTGATTTCCCATGAAATTCAATGATTTTCCCAAAAACTCCAATTTCAAGCACTTTTCCAATCATTTTCCAAATGTATTTCAATTTTCTAAAGCAAACATCATATTTTCTCAAACTTGCATTTTTTAAAAATTCCATAGCACAAGCCTCATTCTTTGTGCATTCTAGGAAAAATAGAGCATAATTTAGATGTTTGAGTCAAGTTAAAGCACATAATTGGTCCTTGGTTCAATTACCCATGGTAAAGGTGCCAGGAACGGTTGAACCTCGTACCGACAGGCGGATCCCATCCCACGGAATTTTCCCGCAAATTTTCAAAACGGAGGCGAGTAATTTTCAAAACTATTTTCAAAACTTTGGTCGAGTTTGACTCGCGAAATTCGTTTCTCTCTCGCAAGGGAGGGGAAAAATTTTGCGATGATAACAGGTTTGGCGACCGTGATGGGACCTGTCTTTGCCTGATCAATTATGTGCATTGACTTAGCTCAATTATCAAAATTATGCTCTATGGAATGACAACTTTAATTTCTGATATCATGCGAACCTAGGAGCCTAGACTTGAACCTAGCTGACATGGATTGCATATAGACTAGGCATGGTTTGATAGGACCATATTGAGGAGAATTATGCATGCTCACTTAGACTTAGGTCTGAAATACAACACTCCTCAATCTAGGACTTGTATGAAAACAATATTTGCTTCTTCAAAAAATTTCAAAATTCTATCTCTTTAGGACTTAGAGCCCTCTGTTTGCCTGCATGTGATCATATTTCAAAAACCACCCCACCTATGTCTACCCGGTCTTCACGTTGCTGGGCTCTCTTCCAGAACCATAGTTCGGGACAGAGCCTCACAACTGGGCCACTTATTTGGGCTAACGCCCCCCTGCCACGTACCAAGGGCCATAGTCCAACGTATATCGGCAGGCGCTCAAGGATGTTGGGAAAACACAAGCCTAGACCCGGAGATGAGTTTTATGCCACGTACATCGAGCCTCAGCTCGAGTATATCGGCATAGCATGATTGGACACAGTTGATCTGAGCCTAGAGTCAGGATTAGGGTCCTAAAGCTCTTTCAAAATTGATGCATTTAGAGTCAGCTTCTTAGGGATTGTTGTATGTGCATAATTGTTTGTAATTGAATATATGATATTCATTTTCGCCTTATTTTCTCATATTTTTCCCAATTTTTCCAAAATACCAAACAATTTTCCAAAATACCTCATTTTTCATCTTTTATGAAATATCTCCTTTTTTCTCAAAAAACCTGGATGATTTTTCTAAATTATCCACCTTTTCCTTCAAAACTCCAGGAAATTTTCCATTCTTTCATTCCTCTGGACTTCGAATTTCCATCTTTCATTTTATCCTGCCTGCAATTTTCAAAATTCTTGTATTTTTCCAAAGTCTAATTCCAGTCTTCTTATCTTTCAGTCCAATGGCATCCAGTCAGCTCGATTCTGTTTTTCCTGAGGGTCACATCTCCTATGAGGTGCGACAAAGTCTTCCTGAGCATCGATCTCTTAGCACCGGACCCTTCTTTCCCCGGTGGTACTATGTCTGGTTCAAAAATTTCTCTCGTATGTTTCCGAACCACTTGAGCGATTGTGGGTTGGAATTGGCATCTGCAGTGGGAAAGTTGACAGTCAACGGCAATCTGATTCATGCACTGGCAGAGCAGTGGAATCCGTGCACTTGCACGTTCTGGTTCCCGTGGGGCGAGATGACACTACTGATGGATGAATTTTCAGAGATTATGGGACTGCCTGAGCCAGCCGGTCAGCCTGGAGATCCGTTAGAGCAGCAGTTTCTGATCAATGTCAAGGGTCTGGACCCCAAAGATGCCGTAGCTCGCGTGACAGGGCGCAAGTCTTGGCCGCTGATTGAAGAAAATGGGAATGAGTACGTGAGTCTGATCAAGATCTACCGACAGTATGGAGAATTCGCAGAAGTCAGCTCGTTGCCCAGGACAGCTCGAGAGAGAATTCAGCATGCGATGGTTTTGTGTACTGTGGGACTTGCTTTCTTTCCAGATGGACAGAATTATGTGGATGTCAGAATAGTTCAACTTTTGAGAAGATGGGGAAGTCGACAGACCAGCCATCTCTCGATAGCTATGGCCGCGCTTGCTTTTCTATACAGAGGATTGACCCGCTTCACACTTGGAGAGTCCGTCTTAGTCGAGGGATGTACTTATACTCTTCAATCTTGGTTCCTTCAGCATGTACTGACCAGAGCTAGTTCATTCAGATACAACGGTAAGGAGCTCCTTCCAGTTGCGCGGTACCGATTCCTGATCGACTATCTGCAGGAAGAAGAAGTGGTGTGGGACTATTTTGATCGAGAATTATCGCCTCCCAGATACACCTATGCATATGGCAAGAGATTCAAGTTGCTTGGTCCATTCTTCTGTGCTTACTATCATCCGGAGCGGTGTGTTCGACAGTTTTCTCAGAGACAGAAGCACATAGAGATGCGACTGCTATCAGGAGTCGTGCCAGAGTTCGACCTTACATCAGCACAGTGGTCCGGAGCATACCATTCTGCCAGATATGGCTGGGACTCTTTTGTTACTCTTCCGCTTTTTCTCGGTCCTCGTGTCTCTGCTAGTTATAAAGAGTGGTGGCAAATTGTCTGTCCGCCCCCTCTTTCTCAAGTTTATTATTGATGCAATCATGTTTTCTTTCAATAAATAAAAATCTTCAAATTCTTCAATTTTTGGTTTGACGACCTCGCCTAGGTAACAAGGCTTAATTTTCAGTTGTTTATTTTCTTTGCAAAGGAATGACAACGCAATTGTCGTAATCCCAGCGACGACTCAATCCCTAGTAATGGGATATTCTTTCAAATTGTCTACCAAAATTCTCAGCGAATATTTTCTTCTAATCAAAATCTCTCTCAAAAGCCTAACCATCGATTTTTCTCTGCAGAGAGCATTCGTGACAGTCAATGGTTCAAACAAGGTCAGGGAAGAAGACTGCACCAGTCGAGGGAATCGCATATTCGACAGCTTCAGACGAAGAAATGGATTCCCCGCGCTCAGGCAAAAATCAGGGGCAACAGGTTGAGGATGACATTGATCCTCAAATGTATGCCATGTTTAAGAAGATGATGACTAAGATGCTGGCAGAACAAGTTGAAGCCAGTACAGAGAAAGCACAGGTGAAGCAAAAGACAAAAGGCCGGGCAGTCAAGAAAGCCTTGAAGATATCCAAGAAGCCTGCCCAGCATGTTGATGCAACTGATGAAGAGGAATCAGTGGAAGATTCAGATGAAGAGTTTGAGACCCATCAGACATTCCACAAGTTTACCCAGGGGCAGGGGTCAGCCCACAAATTTAAAGAGCAGTCTGTCAATGACTCTGACCAGCCGCAGTTCAAAGATGTGGTCAGAATGCTTCGAGACCTGCAGGCCCGCGACAAGGGCAAGAAAGTCTTCACCAGCGAAGACTTCTATGATGGTTTGGATGGGGACGACAATCTCGAGAATCTCCTCAGAAAGTTTATCAAATTCGATGGTTCTGGCGATCCTAAAGCTCATCTCGCCATGTTCTTCGCTGAATGCTCCAGATTCAAGCGAGACAACCGTGCACTTTTCCTATGTTTCCCTCGCAGTCTGGAGGGAACCACAGCTAAATGGTACTCGGAGCATGTAAATCCAATTGAGTTGAAAGAATTTGACAAAGTGGTAAACATGTTCATTGAGCGATTTCTCTTCAATGCTGAGGCACTTCCCACCCTCAGCCATCTTTGCGGCCTTAAACAGAGAGAAAATGAGAAGGCCAGAGATTTTATCCACCGATGGAGGTCAGCTTGCAACAAGATGAGGGACCCCATATCAGAGGGACATGCTTTGTCCCTAATTTTGAGTAACTTCTCACAGCCTCTGAGAGGTCTCATCTCTACTGCACCATCAAGGACATTCATTGAACTGACAGAGCGAGCCGAATGGCTCGAGTTGAGTATGGAAAATGGTTTCTATGAAGGTTTCACCTTTACTAAGAACAACGGCCAAACTGAGCAGAAGAAGAAGACTCACTTCACTCATTCTGTCAGAAATAATAATTGGAAACATCGTAAGGGGCAGAACAAAGATTTCTGTTATGGGGTAGGAAGTTCCAACAAGAACAATCAGAAAGGCAAGTCAGTCCCTCAATTCAATAAGCCACTTCAATTAGAACAGGGACCGAAGCCCCAAGAAAAAGTAAAGCATGAAGGGTGGAGTTATGACAGGAAATTCACTCCACTAGACCAATCCCTCGAGACTGTGCTCGAGTATATGTTGACCAAGGAGATGGTCAAACTTCCTAGGTTGGTTGATCCCCCTATCCCCATGGGGAAATTCAAAGATCAATTTTGTAAATTTCACAGAACAGTGGGGCACAATACTGAGAACTGCTTCGTTCTCAAGAATATTGTTCAGGATCTCATCGACAAGAATCTTCTGGTAGAGGGTGCCGAAGATGAAAATATGGATATTCTAAAGAAACCCTTTCCCCATCATTCTACGGCGGTCGTCTCTGAACAGCCTTTTCAGCCGCAGGAGCATATTAGGCCATGCTCTAAAAGGGATATGCAAGTCCAACATCAGGTCCTTGTGCTGCAGTAGGCTCAGTCCAAAGCTCAGAAGATGGACCTCATTGCAGCTTTTGGTAAAATGAAAGTATCTGATAAACCCGCTGGGGTATCTCCTGAGGTGGCTAAAAGAATGCCATGGCTCCCCAAACACTTTATTAAGCCCGCCCCGGAGAAAAATGAGACATCCACACCACAACCGATAACTGCATTATCCAATGTCTCAATTTTGGACTTAGCTCAAGCCTCCACCAAACACCAGCAAGTGTTGAATGATCTGTTGCGGAAAATCAAAGTGAAACCGAGCATAACTCCTGAAGACATGGCCCAGATAGTCAATCAGGCCATGACAAATGCTCCAATCACTTTCTCAGATGAAGATCTTTCTAAGCCGCATGTGTTTCACAACAACGCTTTGTATGTTGTGATTCGAGCCAGAGGAATGACTGTTCCTCATGTGCTGATAGATGGAGGCAGCAACCTCAATATATGCCCAGAAATGACAGCCAAAGCTTTGGGCATTAGAGAAGAGGAATATATCCCGGACCCGATCACCATCTACGGGTTTGATAATCATGGCCAGACAGCTAAAGGGAAAATTTTCTTGGAAATTTTCATTGACTACTCGGTCCACTCTGTCCTCTTTCATGTGGTCAATGTACCCCCAACGTATAATCTGTTGTTGGGACGACCGTGGATTCACAACACGAACGCGGTGCCGTCTACTTTGCATCAGTGTGTCAAGTGGTCAAAAGGTGGAATGATCACAACAGTCTTGGGCGAGGATCCGGAGAAGAGGCTTGCACAACCTATGGTTCCTAGGCCCACTTTCACTACTGATATCCCTAGCATTAGGGGCATTGATGAGGTCAGCTTTGAAAAAATTCGGGAATACTGCAGACGGCTGAACAACCAGCACATACAGTGGCCATGACTCGATGGAGAGGCCCACAGTTTTTCAAGATTGGAGGACGAATTGACTATAGTACATTCAAAGATCATCCACTGTTCTCCCAATTTATGAAGGCCAAAAAGGGATTTGATCTGTTAGTAAAGCATGGTTATCAGCCTTTTCAAGGCCTGGGAAAAAATGGGAATGGTCGTCTTGAGCCAGTAATTCCTCAGCACTATCCTCAGAGAGCCGGATTGGGCTTTAGTGGCAGAAGATCTCAGAAGGGCACTATCTTTATCAAAGGGACGCACTAAGGGCATCTGCTTGTCTTTCATTTCTATTCTTTTGTTTTCACATTTAGGATGATATCCCGTTTCATTTCAATCATTGTCCTCAATTCAATCTTTTAATAAAGTTGCAAATTTCCTTTGTCTATCTGGATGCCATTTGTCTCTTTACTTCTCGTTATCAAATCTTTGAAAATTTGCCATTATTCTTCTCTTTTATCTTTCAAATTATTTTCTTAACAAAAGTAATTTGTTTTATGATAGGAGATTTTCCTGAATCGTTTTATTCTCCAATTTTCAGAATGTCTTCCCAATCTATCAAGAAGCTCGTTCTTAATCCAGAGGCCTTTTCAAAGCCAACAGTGATTCATCAGGTTAAAATAAGAGCAGAATGTAGTCAGATTACAAAGCAGTCAGAAGAACCTGCAGAATTTGATTCAGCTCTTCAAGAATTACCAGAATTTGCAGCAATTCAGAAACAAGATGAGCCATCATCCTTAGTTCAGGATCCGACTGAGGATATCAATATTGGATCAGAAGACGATCCTAAAATTCTCAAGATTGGCAGCAGTTTGAGCCCGGAAGAGAAAGAAAGGCTCACCCGTTTTCTCAAGCAACATGAAGAAGTGTTCGCGTGGACATATGAGGACATGCCAGGTCTAGATACCAAATTGGTTGAACATCGTCTCATCCTAAAACCAAATGTCAAGCCGGTTAAGCAGAAACTGAGAAAGATGGATCCTCGAGTGGAACAACAAGTTAAGGAAGGTCTAGAAGACCTACTCAAAGCAGGGTTCATTCGAACCATTGACTATCCAGATTGGCTAGCAAATATTGTTGTTGTTCCCAAGAAAAATGGTAAAGTTCGAATTTGCATCGACTTCAGAGATCTCAATAAAGCGACTCCTAAGGATGATTATCCACTTCCTAATATTGATCTTTTGATTGATAGCACAGCAGGTCACGCTATGTTCTCTTTTATGGATGGATATTCCGGATATAATCAGATCAAGTTGGCCGCTCGTGATCAGTCCAAGACATCTTTCACTACTCCTTGGGGCACTTTTTGTTATACAGTCATGCCATTTGGGCTTAAGAATGCTGGAGCCACTTATCAGCGTGCTATGGCCGTCATTTTCCATGATCAGATGTACAAAATCATGGATGCCTATGTCGATGATATTTTGGTAAAATCCAAAGAAGAGGAAGATCACATCGAAACTCTCAATCAAGTTTTCAAGCGGCTCATTCTTTACAAGCTAAGACTCAATCCACAAAAATGTGTTTTTGGAGTCGAATCTGGCAAATTGTTAGGCTTTCTAGTCAGCAAAAAGGGGATAGAAGTTGATCCCGCTAAGGCCAAAGCTATCATTGACATGTCTCCCCCGACTAATTTGAAAGAATTACGTAGCCTTCAGGGACGTATGCAATCAATTCGGCGATTCATATCCAATTTGGCCATGAGATGTGAGCCTTTCAATCATTTGCTCAGAAAAGGAGTGAAATTCGAATGGGGACCAGAGTGTCAGCAATCGTTCGAACGCATCAAGAAATATTTGCTCAATCCTCCTGTGTTAAAGCCGCCAGAATTAGGGAAACCCCTATTGCTATACATTTCAGTTAATCAAGTGGCTTGTGGCGGATTCTTGGCGCAATATGAAAAAGGCAGTCTGGTAGAGCATGCCATTTACTATGTGAGTAAAACCTTCATTGATTATGAGAAGAAATACTCTCAGATAGAGACGACATGTCTAGCTCTGGTTTGGATGTGTCAGAAATTGAGACACTATCTGTTGACATATGAAGTCAAGATCCTATCCAAATTAAATCCTCTCAAGTATATTCTAGAGCAACCCTTCCTCAGTGGACGGATTGCCAAATGGCAGGTTTTATTGATGCAATACGATTTGGAATATGTCTCTCAGCAATCTATCAAGGGCCAAGCAATTGCAGATCAATTAGCAGATTTTCCTTTAGCAGAAGATGTTAAAGTCGAGGATGATTTCCCCGATGAGCGGATCTGCAATATTCAACAATCCCCAATTTGGAATTTATTCTTTGACGGTTCCAAGAATATGGCAGGCATAGGAATCGGGATTCTGTTGATCACACCTGAGAAGGAGATGATCCCCTTTTCTCTCAAATTAGATTTTCAATGCACTCATAATATGGCCGAGTATGAAGCTTTGATACAAGGTCTGAAAATTCTACAAGACTTCAATGTCAAAAGAGTGCATGCTTATGACGACTCTTTGCTCGTCGTCAATCAAGTCTTAGCTGAATGGCAAGTGAAGGATCAGAAGTTACTTCCTTATCAGAAGATCGTCTCAGCTCTTGTTAGCAATTTCGAAGAATTCCAGCTTTTCCATGTCAAGAGAGACTTCAATCAAATTGCAGACAGCTTAGCCAATCTGGGATCCATCATGTCTTTCAAGGGTGGAGAATCTTGTCGCTCATTTGAAATTGGCAGACTTGATCAACCCGCTTTCGTCCCAGTAGAGCAGATAAACCAGGCTGAGCAAAAGAAGAAGCCTTGGTATCATGATATCAAGAATTTCATTAAAATTGGCGAATTTCCTCCCGAATTATCAAAGAGAGAGCAGCGAGCAATTCAGCGCATGTCTGCTCGATATTTTATTCTTGCTGACGTCCTTTATCGTCGTGGATTCAGCTCTGAATATTCCAGATGTTTGGACGAAGAAGAAGCCAAAGAAGTTGTGCAAGAAGCACATGAAGGTATCTGCGGTGGTCATGTTGGCTACCAAACTCTTGTCAAACAAATTATCCGAGCAGGTTATTACTGGAGAACTATGCAACAAGATTGTTATCGTTTTGTGAAAAAGTGTGTTCAATGCCAGATGCATGCACCTTCCATTCATGCGCCAGCAACATATTTGCAATCTGTCGTCTCGCCATGGCCATTTTCTATGTGGGCTTTTGATGTTGTTGGTCCCATTACTCCTTTCGCTTCAAATGGCTATAAATATTTTCTTGCTGCAACAGAATATTTTACTAAATGGGTAGAAGCAGTCACTCTATGCACAGTAGAAGGTCGGCATGTGGTCTCATTCATCCATAAGAATATCCTATGTCGTTTCGGCATACCACATGATATTGTGTCAGATAATGGCAGTCATTTCAAGAATGAGAGAATGAGGACTTTCTGTTTGAAGTTCAAAATTCATCATCATTTCTCCGCTCCTTATTATCCTCAAGGAAATGGCCAAGCAGAGGCCACCAATAAGATTTTGATTCGAATCCTTAAGCGAACTTTGGAAACAGGCCGTGACTGACATGAGAAGATTCATAATGCATTGTGGGCGTATCGAACCACCATTCGAACTCCAACTAATGCTACTCCGTCAGAACTTGTCTACGGAACCGAAGTAGTATTGCCTCTACATGTTCAGAAACCTGCTCTGAAATTTGCATCACTTCTCGAATTACCTCTTGATCAGTATCAGCAACAGCGGCTAGTACAACCTGATTTGCTAGATGAAAGAAGACTCAGAGCAGCAGAGCACGCTCAATCATATCGTCAGAGGATAGCCAGATAATATGCAAAATCAGTCATTGAAAGAAAATTTCGAGTCAATGATCTAGTGCTCAGATCAACGGCTTATCTCAAGCACCGCCCAGGTGGCAAGTGGTCACCAAATTGGGAAGGTCCCTATGTTGTCAAAGAGGCATTACCTCGTAATTCATATCGGCTCATAAATGCCGACGGAGTGGAATTACCAGATCCCATCAATGCTCGGCATTTGAAAAAATTCTATACTTAAACCATGTCATTTTTTTTGTAATTCCTCCAAATTTTGTTCAATAGTGATCAAATTCTCCTTTCCCAGTTATACTGGGGCATTTTTAAAATTTTGTTTTTATCTATAAATATCCTGTATGCAGGCAGGATAAACAAATCTCTCATTTTGCACGCATGTGCATTCATTTATATCATTTTCATATTTGCATACATCTGCATTCATTGGCATGCATTTGCATCAAGTTCGCTACCCATTCAGGATAAGGGATAATCCTGAGACCCCGACAATCATTCTTGTTACAATTCCCAAATACTTTAAGAGCATAGGTCTCTTTTAAAAATTCAAATTTCAAATTAAAAACAAGGTATATTTTCAAAACTCAGTGCTTGAACTGGTACAATTTTGAAATCCAGTGCTCAAACTGGTACACTTCCAAAATCCAGTGCTCGAACTGATATATTTTTAAAATCCAATGTCTATGTTGACATATTTTCAAAACCCGGTATTCATGTTGGTGTTCTTTCAAGATTGAGCACTTGTGTTAGTGTCTCACTGGTGGGTCGTATCAGTCAACCTCTCGGGTTCAGTCTTTGTGTTGATCATACATCAAAGTTCAAATTTCAATTACCAATTCGGCCCTCGAGCCACCCAATTTCCAAATTTCCAATTTCGACCTCCGGGTCAACCAATTTTCAAATTCGATCTTCGGGTCACTCAATTTCCAATTTCGACCTTCGGGCCAATTAATTTCCAAAATTTCCAATTTCGACCTTCGGGTCAATCAATTTCCCAATTTCCAATTTCCAATTTTTAAATTCCAAATTTCCAATTTCGACTTTTGGGTCAACCAATTTTGACATTCGAGTCAATCAATTTCCAGTTTCCAAATATCAATTTCCAAATTTCCAATTTCAAATTTCAAATTTCAAAATTTCAAATTTTCCAAATTCCAATTTCATACCAATTCCAATCATTTCCTCTTGCGAGAGACCCTTTGTACAGGGAGAGTTCAAGGGAGCTCGTTCTTTTCGCATGCTATCCTTTGTTCACCTAGCCCCTTTTCAGGGAGAGTTTGAAGGGACTCGTGTCTATGTGAACCGTTTGCAAAACAAATTTCCAATTTCATACAAGGAACCCTTAATTCAGGGAGAGCTTCGACGGAAGCTCGCTTTCCTTGTGACCGCAATTTCAAACTAGGCCATTTCATCATGAAGGACCCTCTTTTCAGGGAGAGTGTGATGGACTCGTTCCTTCATGACCAATTCACCGACCTCATCATTACCGGCCCCCTTTCCATAAGAGAAGCCTAATGTTAGGAAGTTTTGACGAAAGCTTAATTTCTCTTCGAAAGTTCATTTTGCAAACACCTCCTCTTCAGGGAAGAGAGGAGTAATTTCTATTTCCAATGTCTGAATCTTCTCCTTTGGGGAAAGGAGAAGAAATTTTTTGTCATGGATGTGTTACGTTGTGCTTCAAATACTCGCTTCCACAAAGGATTTCAAGAAAATCTTGCCAATTTGTCATTAAATATTTGTTGATTTCAAAATTGTTATTGCACAAAAACATTACCTCAGAATACCTTCAGTATTAATTCTGAAAGGTCAAAGCTTTCGTGAAAAAGGATTCAAAATTCAAATTCTTTCTATTAGCCGACCAAAAGGATGAAGAATAAATCCTCGATATGGCCAGCAAAGGAAATTCAATGTTGTTGCAAAGCCATAAGTGATCGGTATTGATCGCAGTCAATGGCACATTTTTAAAGATCATTCTTAGAAAATAAAGCAGTCAAAATATCCTGGGTGATATAGAAAAATCCATTCAATCCTTATATCTCCTCAATCACCTAAAGCTGCAATTAAATATCTGCAAAAGGGATCTCTCAATTGTCGTCAAGATGAAGGCGAATTAGGCGAGTAGACCCCCGGGGCCAAAGAAGATTTGAATCATCTCCAAGATGACGGAGTTTGTGATGGATCCTTCCAGGGAAAGTTCAGAGCACCGTCAAGATGAAGGCGACTGCGATGAGCCTCCCGACAAACCCTAAAGGATATTTAATTTCTGCTATCATCAAGAGATTTCCAACCAAAGAGCCAATAATCGTCAATATAATCCCTGAGAGAAAAGAAGGATCGGAATATCTCTGAGATGAAGGAGTTTGTGACGTACTCTTCTAAAAAAAAAGAGAGAGAAAAGTCAAGACATCTCCAAAATGAAGGATGATGTAATCTCCAAAAACCCAAGAGAGCTCTAATTCTGCCAAAAAGAAAAAAAATAGTAGGCAGAAAGATCGTCATGAGAAAGAATTCCAGGATATCAGACTGCCAAATCTGCCAAAGAATCCTCTTTAAATTTTGTGAAATTCTATTATCAATATTCTTTCACAAATTGCTTTCACAATATCAAGAATACTCTCTTTTCTGCTCATATCAGGGAAATTGATAGCTTTCTTGAAAAAAAGCCAATTGCAAGCAATTTGAATTCGAATCTTGATTTTACGAAGTTAAGCCCAATCGGAGATAATACTTCAGGTAGAAAAGAGGGAATATTTTCAAAGCAATGTGCATCACTTTCAATTATTTCGAATCAACAATAATTTTCAACATTTTGACAATATTTTCTAGCTATCCTGGCGTGAAGCGAGAGCTTGAGGTTCATCTTTGGCGCATCCTGACATCAGTTGTTATCCCTTTTAAGGACTTGATAATGGGAGTTTTCAAGATTCCTTCCCTTCTGTTGGTATAATCTGAGCGCATGGGCTCTCAGATTCGCACACTTTCCTGTGTCCCCACTGTCCCACCATAGACAGTCCAATTTCGGCTTGAGGTTAAGCCACCAATCATTTTCTCGCAAAAGGTCACCAATTTCAAAAGTTATTTAGTCTCAGCAATGAGGCGCCCAAAATCAAACCCCTTTTCAAGCTTTAGGGACCCTAATTTCATCCTTTTGCAAAACCCCTATTGGATTCATTGTGCGGAAATCCGAAGGTTCCATCATGGTTTCTTCCTTCGAGGATTCTATTCATTTTTCTGCCCAATCAGGATAAGGGTACAAACCTGAGCCTCCTTTGATGAGGTATTTCATTTTCTGCCCAATCAGGATAAGGGTACAAACCTGAGCCTCCTTTGATGAGGTATTTCATTTTTTGCCCAATCAGGATAAGGGTACAAACCTGAGCCTCCTTTGATGAGGTATTTCATTTTCCGCCCAATCAGGATAAGGGTACAAACCTGAGCCTCCTTTGATGAGGTATTTCATTTTTCGCCCAATCAGGATAAAGGTATAAACCTGAGCCTCCTTTGATGAGGTATTTCATTTTCTGCCCAATCAGGATAAGGGTATAAACCTGAGCCTCCTTTGATGAGGTATTTCATTTTCTGCCCAATCAGGATAAGGGTACAAACCTGAGCCTCCTTTGATGAGGTATTTTATTTTCCGCCCAATCAGGATAAGGGTACAAACCTGAGCCTCCTTTGATGAAGTATTTCATTTTTCGCCCAATCAGGATAAGGGTACAAACCTGAGCCTCCTTTGATGAGGTATTTCATTTTCCGCCCAATCAGGATAAGGGTACAAACCTGAGCTTCATTCTGATGACGTATTTTATTTCCCGATCAGGTTAAGGGTTAAACCTGAGCATCATTTTGATGAGGTATTTCATTTCCCGGTCAGGTTAAGGGTCAAACCTGAGCTTCGTTTCTACACGAGGTATTTCCTGTCCCATCCAGGTTAAGGGCAAAACCTGAATCTCACTTCTTTTGAGGTAAAATTTTTCTTCTTTATTCTCCATTTCATATCTACCATTTTCATCAAGGCTAAATCTCTTCATATCCAGTCAGATCCTTCTAACTGGGGCATTTTTATAGCCAAAATTTGGTGTGTTTTTCTTTGCCACTAAGCTCGTCCTCAAGACGGCTTAGTAGCAAAGAGGGGCATCTGTAAACACCCCAAATTTTGCTCATCCATTCTCAAATAACCCTCCTCGTATAGTGCCAACCCTGTCAGGTCAGTGTAGGATTCAAAGCCCGAGTCAGTTTCAGAAAATCACCATTTTACCCATTTTCATTAGGAAAATTACCATTTTACCCCTAAGTCATCCCAGACCCCAGTCAGTCGGAGTCAACCAAGCTCATTGGTCAGTTTAAGACAATTAGAATATCAGTCATCTCAAGCTCATTTGAGCTCACAATGAACATACCATTTCCATTTCTGACCATTCCTGTCAAGATGGGATCATTTCTTCAGAAATGAGCTTATTTCTCACTCAAATCCAAACCAATTGTCTCTGAGTCAGTCATTCATAGTCAGTCATACTCCCCAGAGTCTAACTTGAGCTCACCACGAGTTTGAGTGCTCCAGTTTCAGTTCAAAACCATTTTCAAATGTCTAGGAGCCCATTTTAGCTCTTTCAGCTGAAATTGAGTTGAGTTCAGTCAATTGAGCTAGTGTTCAAGCTTTGATTTTAGTTCATATCAGTATTACTGACCTTTGTTCTAGCTCAAACCTAGCTCAGGTTCGTAATTCACTTCACTCTAGTGATCATTCCGTACCATTTCTCTAAAAATGGCAGCTTTTCTTGAAAATTCAGTCGGAAAGGTCAGTTGAGTCAGTGCCTGGTCTGTTCATTTGAGTTCTGAAACTCTAAAACCCAGCTCAATCCAGTTCATTTCAGTTGAATTCAGCTCAAACCCTAATTTTCAGTGTCACTCTAACCCAATAGAGTCTCGAAAACCATTTCTTAAGCTATTTTGCAAATTTTATCAATTTTAATGCTTTTTGAACTGATACAAGTGTCAATCGGGGTCTGACATCCAAAATTCTTCATTCAGGATCTGCATTTCGCATAGCATTTCATGTCATTTCATATCATTTCTCAGCATTTCATAACATTTCATCACATTTCATTTCATTTTCGAAGTCCAGAACTCCAGTTTTATAAATTTCAATCCAGATCGAGTTTTAAAAGCTTTTAGAAATCAATTTCAAACCCTGGGTTTCCAAAATTGACATTTTACCCCCAAGAGTCTAAATTTGGAAATATTTTCTCAAGAAAAATAATCTGGATTTATTTCAAACTCAATTTTTTTGAATTCTACACTGCATTTGCTTCGCAACGGGGTATTGAACTTCAAAATCTGAGCTCGTTTCAAAAACTGCCAAAAATAGCTCGTTTCGGTTGGAAGCATTTTCTCGAGAAAAACAATCTGGATTCCTTTCAAAATTACATTTTAAATTCTACTCTGGATTTGCTTCGCAACGGGGTATTGAACTTCAAAATCCAAGCTCGTTTAAAAAACTGCCAAAAATAGCTCGTTTCGTCTAGAAACTTTCTGAAAAGACTATTTTACCCCTCTAATCTTCAAAATGAATTTCAAAATTGAAATTTGGACCCGCTCTGAGATGGCCCATTCATTTGCGCTTCTATTTTATTAAAAAAAAAAGATGCTTCTTTTTATTTGTTTATTTTTGTTTTTATTGATTTTTATTTTAGAGAGGTGGGACCCACAAGGTGGTCGCCCAAACCTCCAGCCCCTCTTTTTCTCTATTTCCTTTCTCTCCTCCTCTCCTTTCCCTTTCCTCCTTCCTTTCTTTCCTTCTTTCTTTCTTTTCTTTCTTTCTTCTTCCTTTTTCTTTTCTTTCTTTCTTTATTTCCTCCTTTCTTTCCTCTCCTAGCCACTCACGTATGGGATTTTCCAGCTTCCTTCTCTTCCTCTTTCCCTCTCCTTTCTTTCTTTCTTTCCTTTCCCTTCTTCCCCTCTTCTTTCCTTTTCTTTCCCTTCCTTCTTTCCCCTTTCTTCCTTACTTCCTTTCCATCTTTTTCAAAGCAAAAGTTGCGGCCATAGCCATTCACGTATGGCTTATTAGATAACAATGAAAACTTAGGGTTGGATAAGAAATCAAAACCTAAGTTCAATACAAAAAAAAAAGAAAGAAAGAGACGGATGGAATTTTTCAACTGACGTCTCTCTCTCTCTCTCTCTCTCTCTCTCTCTCTCTCTCTTTTAGCTGCAGCTATCCTTGGCTGCAACTCCCAGCCATTGAAGCCACCTCCAGAGTTCCTTCCTCCAGCCAACAGCCGGCCTCCACTTTGAAGCACCATCAACGTCTTCACCTCCAGCCCAGCCAGCTTCACCAGGGATCCACGACAGCTTTTTCTTCAGCCACCACAGCAACCAGCAACCTCCAGCCAGCAGCAAGAACACCCAGCCATCCACTTTCAGCAGCCACTCCAGCACAACTGAAGCCCACCTTCAAACTTGTGGCGGCAACCTCCTCCATCACGCCATCTCCACGGCTACCTTTTGGTCCCCAAGCCACAACACTATTTCCTTCAACGTATGACCAGAAGGCCCCTCCTTGGTGTAATCCCTCCAGTGGATGCAGTCATACACCACCAGTTGTGGCCCCCAGCCTCTGCAACTTTGAAGCCTCTCCGGTTGGTGCCTATTAACACTCCTTCAAATAAAACTCAGCCAAATCCTAAGGTAAGACCCCTTTGCTTGGTAGATTTTTAATATTTGCATTATTTTGCCATGCTTCTTTCTATGCGATTTTTCCCTTTTGTCGCATCTTGACATGAGCACTCCAAGATTTATCTTCATGAGGGTGATGTGCAGTTAAGCTCGATCGGATCCAAGAGTATATAAAGAGTTTCTTCCATGGTCGTGAATAAAAAAAAAAACACATATCACATGTGTAGGCTATGTGAAGGGTGAGATCCATCCATTACATGAATTGGATCTTTTCTTTGAGAGCCAACAACAAAATTGATCATACCCCTGTCATTTATCTTTTTATTTTTGTTATCATGTAGTTTTTATGTTGTATTTAGAAAAAAAAAATTCAATTTCATAAGCATTTAATGTAGTTTTATTGATATTTAATTTAGGTTTGATTTATGCATCATGTCCAATTATGATCTTATGTGTAATTTCCTATTAAAAAATCCAAAAAAATGCATAGTAGTCTTAGTAATATGTTTTTGTTCTACTGCCGAAAATTTGATTCAATTCAGGTTTTGGAACCCTATCAAACAAATCAAATTCTAAATCAGGTTTTCTGTCATCCAGAAATTTCAATTCCTGCTTTAGCAGACAAGAACCTCCGACACCACCCTTGTGGGAGATTCAAATCGTCCTCCAAAAATTACAGTAGATTTATGATTGAATCTACTAATGATCTGGAAATTTTGAGGTTTTCCCAGTCAGTTTTGACCTCTGTAAAAAATCAGATTTCTTAGACCCCTGGGAAAATCTCGATTTTCTTTTGTCAGGATATAGACAGATCTTAATGCACCGATTCCTCCAAATCTGTAGTCCGTCTGCAAAAACTTTCAACATGAAAGTTGTTCCTAACATGATTTCCTGTCATTTCCCAAAATGTGGGAATTTTTGGATCTGTTTCATTATTTCTCCCGGATTTTCTCTTTCTGTCTAACAGATTCCAATGTCCAGAAATTCCAGAGATTTAGGTCTCTGATAACAGTGTGACCTTTTCCAAACCGTAACCCGAATCCCAATAGTGTCAAAAGATAAAATTTTTCTACGTTTGTCAGGGACATTTTTCCACAATTTCAGCCATTTTTCCATCTGTCTGCTATTTTTACCACATTGTCTACCGAAACCTGTCTGTTTCCTTCATTTACTAGAGTCGCCGGATTCCGATCCGACTTGCCGGAGTAATACAGATCCGACCATAGGTCAAAACCAGAAAGTATAAAAGGAAAAAATCTTTTTCTTACTGTCCTCTGTCATCCCATAAAATTTGGGAGATTTTTATGGAAGTTTGATATCCTAAATCCCCTTTAGAATCAATATTTTAGGCAAAAATCATGAAATTTAGGGTTTTTATTTGAATTTTCATATTTAAAAATACAAAAAAAATATATTTTCGAGCTTCATTCTGTTTTTAGGGTTATTTTAGGTGTCCATGCCAAATTTGGTTTAATTCCAAGTTCATTTGCTCTATGTGTTAGTTTATCTTTAAATTCAGAAGCGAAAATCAAGCGAAAATCAGGTTAAATTTTATATTTATGATATTTTCGCCATTTTAGGGTTTTTATCATGTACATAAGCATGTAGAATCATATTAGGGTTAATTTCAATGTCATTTTCATTTCATATTTTTCAATTTTACAAAATTTATTTCAGAAAACCTTGGTTTCAAGGCCATAGTCTTGTTATCGGGGGTATTTTGGTCATTTTGACCTAAATTTCGAAATTTCAATTTCTAATTCTCCAAAATTTCATTCATATCATCATATTTTATCATATTATGCTTGATTTATTTCATTTGATTTTCAAAATTCCAAAATTTATAAATTCTTTCAAAAAACCCTGATTTCAAGGTCATCAGGGGTATTTTGGTCATTTTGACCCCAACTTCGAATTTTCAAGTTTATTTTCAAAATTTATTCATTATTTATTATGTTTATATCAAAGGGGGTATGAATTTGGGTTTATATCTGAATAATATCCGATAATTCTCCATATTTTCGGATAAATTCAGAAAAACCTACATTTTTGTGCTAATTTTATTTTCCAGTTTTGCAGGAACATTCAAGAAGAAGACTTAGCTTTTATTTTTTATTTCAATTCAATGTAACCTCAAATGTAATAATTTGGAATAAGAGTTACTTTTCTGCTTAGAATAGGGTTGCATTGCATATAGTTTAATTTATGCAAATTTCAATATGTGATGTATGATTCATGCACATTATTTCAAATTCACTATGGTTTACACGAATGGCACGTGCACAAGCTCTTATGGAGTTTATAAACTCGGTGGGATTCGTATTTATGGCCATAGTCAGAATACGGAGAAAACCAAGATTTATGATCTTTATATCAGCCACATTCAGCCTACACTCTTAGGCTAACTTCAAAAATGCACTGCATTTCTCAAAGTTTCAAAAGGATTTCCCAATTCCTCAATGAAATTCCCTTTTCAAATTCATATTCATTCATTCATATCATTCAAATTGCATTATTTTCAAACTCATTTTCCAATTTCAATTTCAGAAAATTCAATTTTCTCAAGAATTTCCAAGTCTTTGTCAAGATCTGATTTTCTCAAAATACTAAGTTTTCAAATGACATTTCAAAGCATTTCCCAAGTTCAAATCAAGATTTTCCTATGTTTTTGAATTCTCAAATTTCAAAATCCCAAGTTTTCAGAAATTCATTTTCTCATATTTTCCAGTTTTCTTGAGAATTCATTTTCCATTTCAAAAGTCATTTTCCAATAAATTTCTTAGACTTTCTCAAGATTCTCAAATCCATTTTCTCATAAAAGCAATTCCAAGTTTCCAATCTCAAAACCAATTTTCTCAGATTTTTAAGTTTTCCTGAGAAATCACTTTTCAATGCAAATTTCTGATTTCCCATGAAATTCAATGATTTTCCCAAAAACTCCAATTTCAAGCACTTTTCCAATCATTTTCCAAATGTATTTCAATTTTCTAAAGCAAACATCATATTTTCTCAAACTTGCATTTTTTAAAAATTCCATAGCACAAGCCTCATTCTTTGTGCATTCTAGGAAAAATAGAGCATAATTTAGATGTTTGAGTCAAGTTAAAGCACATAATTGGTCCTTGGTTCAATTACCCCTGGTAAAGGTGCCAGGAACGGTTGAACCTCGTACCGACAGGCGGATCCCATTCCACGGAATTTTTCCGCAAATTTTCAAAACGGAGGCGAGTAATTTTCAAAACTATTTTCAAAACTTTGGTCGAGTTTGACTCGCGAAATTCGTTTCTCTCTCGCAAGGGAGGGGAAAAATTTTGCGATGATAACAGTCCCCAAGTTGAGTTTTTTAGTCCAAAGTTATCAAAAACAAAGGTGATCTCCAGAGCATCAACACCCTTTTATGTAGGAAAAAATATCCAAGTGGGAAAAACAAGTACAACAAAATATGAAAATAAAAAGATGTTAGAAGGTCAGCCATGAGCAACAATCCACATGAAGGAGTTGGCCCTCTTACATCCTATCGGCTTCCAGATCCTATTCCATCGGGAAAAAAACTCCCCAAGAGAATCCCCTGCTAACTAAGAAGGGAAGGAAGTCGTCCTTAGGGTTTGTGGTCCAACGTTTAGGATTTAGCATTCAGGTTAAAAAAATTTGCATGTTAAAAGTTAAGTGTTAGGATTTATGGTTCAAGTTTAAGATTTTGGTTTTCAAATTTAAGGCTTACAATATGGGAGGGAGAATTTCGCGCCTTAAATGGGCCGGTTTAAATCGAAAAATAGCAACGGAAAAATTCCATCTCAAAATTAGTCGTTAATTAGCGATGATTTTTTTTTCGTCGCTAATTAGCAATGGATTTTGAGACAAAATTTTCCATCGCTAATTCCGCAGCTAATTCCAAGTTTAGGGACGACTAGCTTTCTCTAGCTAATCCGTCGCAAATTTATGATAAAAATAATCTATCATAAATTTCCGTCGCTAATTAACGTTTTTCTTGTAGTGTACGTCTTATTCACTTGAAAAACATGCGTGTATCAAGTATGCTGGAATGGTCGAATGAGACTTTGACTCGTTTGTCATATGCAACCTTTTAAAAGCATATGTTATGTTTGAAAAGGACTCTGATGACCTGACTTGTTTTAAAAACATGTGCGTGTATTTTACGCTGGACATGGTCAAATGAGATTTGACTTAATTATATTGTGTAATTTTATGTGAATTGCTTAATTATTATTCATCTTTATGAATGAATGAATGAATGAATGTCATAGATATGAATGAACGAATGTCATGCATATGAATGAACGAATGAATGCTATTTGATTGATTATTGTTATGGATTCTCTTTAACCTCATTTTATAAATGATAGCAATTACACTTTGGTTGTACCATTATAAACTTGATTTGTATTCTTCAAATTTGATTTTGGGTTTTTTATGGGCATATGGATATTGACCTACAATATTATAGATATCATCCTGAATGATTAGGCGAAGGTCAAGCCCCTACAAACTCGAGGGGACTCTCTTACTTGTTACGATCTCTTGGGGATCCACACTTTATTTATATTTCTAAAAGAGAAGTAAAACATTAAACCTTATTGTTCTAGATCGTTACTCTTTTAAAACTTGTAAATATTTTGGAATGAGATTTCCTTATAAATATTGTCTTTTCTTTTATGCAATAATTGTGTATAATATTTCAAATCTCAACTTTTACGTAACACCTCAATTATCTTAACCCTTAAATAAATTTTGTTTTTTGAATTTTTATATGTGATAGTCCCTAGAGTAATAACCTCAATTGGGTTGTGTCTAAGGTTAATTTCATACTGAATCTGATACTGAGAGGCTAATATACTTTCACACTTGCACTCAAGTGGGTCATCCAGTATTTGGAACAATTGAAATGTAGTTGTAGATGAACTTGTTGACACATTGTTCTTCAAAGTCATGTTAAACTTTGTAACAATTGAAAATTTTTAAATATTCTTGAAATTTTGGATTTTGGATTTTTTTTTAAAAAAAGTTATATTTTTTTGAGATGTTACAATGTGACAGGGCCTTCTCAAGGGTAGATGTTTTGCATGACCCGTGCCAACAAAAAAACTGGGATTATTAGTGCAAAAACAAATGAAGCAATGGTAAGACCGATTTACTTTATTAGAGTTCATTGTTATCTAAAGAAGAATTATATATGTAAGCGAAATATGTAATTCTTATTGAACTAATACATTGTCTTGCTGATGGAGATCAGAAAAAAGCCATCTCAGTTATGTAAGATATTGAATGCATCTATGGACAACCCATCGCGAGAGGATGTCCTCCCTTAGAGTTAGGACTAGAGAAATATCGACGTGTATCAATATTTGCCATGAAGGTGTCCAGCAAAAAAGTTTTTGGTGCAGGTCCAAGCCGAGCAAAATTCTTGCATCAAAATAATGTGTGTTGCTAAAAGATAGATGTAATGCAAGAACGACTCACAGGTTTGGAATTTGAGGTTGTAGGGTTGAAAGAGCTATTGTTGAGAATGGTATATCCAACAATCAATTAAGTTTCTCACAAGCTCCTTATGTAAGTTGATAGAACTAAAGATTCTAAGATAGTTATATATATATATGTAATTCTTTCATTTATATTTATTCACAAGCCTCATATACAAGCGTGGTGCACCTCCGGTTCTGTGACTATGTTTCCACTATATAATTCATAAACTTTGTTTTTTTTAGTTATATGACATTGTGTATATGTATGAATTTATCCATATTGCCTTGAATATATACCTGAACTTTTATACTATATCCTCTTTATGCATGGATATTTTTATAGCGGAATGAATATGTACATGATGGAGTTACGGAGGGTTGGGGTTATGTATATGTGTATGCGAATGATGGAGTTATGAAGGTTAGAGTTATAGAGGGTTGAATGATGAAATATATATAGTTGTGTGTATTATGCTTTAAATATGTTTCTTGCAGGGCTTCAAATCTGAATGTTGGAGTTATGGAGGTTAGAGTTATAAAGAGTTGAAAGAAGAAATATAGATAGTTATATGTATATGTAGGCTTTAAATGTTATGTTTCTTGCAGATCTTCAAATATGAGTGTTGGAGTTATGGATGTTCATTATTGAATAAATAAAACGAATGAGAAATATGATTTAGAATGAATGAGAATATGAATGAATGTATGCACTACTTCAAGTTAAATGAATGAATGAATATATGCATGAGCATATTTATTT
This sequence comes from Nuphar pumila, assembly GCF_984573655.1. NCBI lineage: Eukaryota > Viridiplantae > Streptophyta > Magnoliopsida > Nymphaeales > Nymphaeaceae > Nuphar > Nuphar pumila. Next base: position 50,279,074 of record NC_143253.1, read on the forward strand.
TTGAATGAATGTATGTATGTATAATCATGTTCATTTTGTGATGAATGATTGTAAGAGTTGATTCATATTAAATGCAAAAAATGAATGTACATATGAACATATTCATTTTATAATGAATGAAATAAATGAGTAGGCTCATTTTGAATAAATAAATCAATGAAAGTATGAACTTCATTATTAAATGAATGAATCATTATAAGAGTTGATTCATATTGAATGCAAAAAATGAATGTATATATGAGCATGTTTATTTTTGAATGAATGTATGTATAAGTATATTCATTTAGTGATGAATGAATGAATAAATTATTTACATTGAATTCAGAAAATGAATGTAGGTTATGTGCATGATCATTTTAGAATGAATGAAATGAATTAGCAAGTTCATTTTGAACGAATGAAATGAATAAATATATGAATTGATTCATTTTTAAATGAATGAATGGATGTATAAGCAAATTCATTTTAGAATGAATGAATGCATGAGCATGTTAATTTTTTAATGAATGTATGAGCAAGTTACATGAAAAAAAATTAAATTAGCTAAAAAAATATCACTTGCACTAAAAGAGCACTAGAAAAATTCCTTTTCTAGCTCTAAAATAGCACTAGAAAAGGTGTTATTTCTGGTGCTATTTTTAGCGTTAGAAAAGAGTATTTTTTTGAAGCTAATTTTAGCATCAGAAAGGAGTTTTTTTGACACTTTTTAGTGTCAAAAAAGGTTTTTTTATGTTATTTTAGCACCAATAAAAACACATTTTCTAGCGTTATGCATTAGCCTCAGTAAATGCATTACTGACAACACTTTTACTGGCAAAAATAAACGGACTTTTACTAGTGCTAATTTAGTGCCAGTTTCTTGTAGTGATTCCTTCGTATCTGAAAATTTTAGTAGCCACCTTGAAATTAGGGGCTTTGACTAATTAATATTGGTCTGATTTCAACATCCAAACCAGATGTGGACATGGCCTTGCCTAAGCCATATTCATTTAGACTTGGATCCAAACTCAAGGTTGAAGAAAGTTGACTCCAACCCAGATCCAACCTTTTGACAGCTTTATGCTTGACTCAGCCCAAACCCAATCCCCAAAGTTAGGGATGTCAAACGATTTTTATTAGAGATCTGATTTTGACTTATTGGGTTGAGCAGGGGATGAAATAGTGGCGCAAGGGACGGAATTTCAAAATCTTTGAAAAGTAGGCTATAAAACCTTAAGTACGGGCATATCTTGGGTTGTATTCTGGTAACAGAAATCGAACTGAATGGGTGTTTCTAGAACAAGGATGTAGATTTTTGCCGGCTTTTTCACCAATGCATTTTGCTATCTTTGTTTTAATAAAACTTTTCTTCTTATAAAAATGCCAGCGAATTGAATATTTATTTCTATAACATTTTTATATACACTTTTTTTTTGCTGGGCCAAGGAAAACACCTTCCCATCACATAAAGTGACTAAAATGTCCTTGTTATTGATTGTTAGACAAAAGATTATAAGATGTCTTATAGGGCTGGGAAAGGAGACGAGCTGCTCGTAACCCAACTTGTTTGGCTTTGTAAAGAGACCAATCGAACTTGTAAAATCGGCTTAGTAAGTTGAACTTGGATAACTGGTGTTCATATAGGCTCATTAACTAGTAGCAAATATGTTTTACATATATTTTACATCATAGAGTGTGATGATTAAAGTACTTTACTTTCATGCAAATAAGTTGTGCAAATTATATTGCTTACAAATAGAGTTGAAGCCAGTGTGATGTAAGCCATCTGACCTCTCACCGGAGATAAGGCTAGTTGATAACAAGCGAGCTCAGCGAATGCCATCTTTATAACATCATGTAATACAAGAATATCCACAGCCCATTTTCCCAAAAACACACACAATTTTGATTTAAATCACTCATTGTGGTTGTTAGAAAGTTACACAGTGGAATAAACACGAGAGAAAGAGAGAGAGAGAGAGAGAGAGAGAGAGAGAGAGAGAGAGAGAGAGAGAGAAGAAAACAAGTATACACAATGACATGATTTAGGTGGTTTGGCCAAAGGTCTACGTCCACAGGTGATGGAGAAGCAAAGATTTTCACTATGTCAAAAGGGGATTACAAAGATAAATGACGACTCTCTATCACATAAAACCTAAATCCGCCCATAACGCTCAAACTCACAAAATAAGTTACCTACGCAAGAAAACCCTAAAAAAGTATTTATAGGACCTTGTTACAAACGATCCTGAACCGAACAGCGCTACCACCACAGACTTCCAAAAATAATTACACTTGGAGGAGGCCTACAAAATTTTTAATGCTAATGCTATGTTAGCCATATTTGTGAAGGTGGGCATGACATAGCTGCTGCCAAGAGCCCCGCCCCATATACACTTGGAGGGTGCCTACAGCCCAACATGCATGCAACCAGTTGCTCACACTGGCTTTGAAGCTTATTTGCATCCACTTGTACCACTGAATTGTCATATAAAACCACCAGTTTACAATTCAGGATGGCACTAAAATCAGCTGTCCTCTTGCCAACAACCTCATACTTGCTTTGGAATTTCATATCTATATTCGGTCATCCAAATTGAAATACCAATTATCCAGATACTGAAAGCCCCTTCCATATCTAGATTTGCCCGTGGGCCCTTGCTTTGTTTCTGCAGAAGAGGCTCCATGCACTGCCCTCTTCTGTGGCATACAATTGGCCCCTTTGGATAGACTGCACACCTATCTAGGGATGCAATTGGTTCAGATCCGGAACAGCTAAAGACATGATGATTCGGATCCTTAGGAGCTAAAAATTGCAAAACCCCCATCCTTGATCCATACTAGTCTTATCTAAGATCTAAGATCTAAGATCGAGCCTGATTCCAAAACACGATTGTGCCAAGCCAGATTATGTTAGACTTGGTAATTAATGCCTAAAAGCAAAACCAGATTTTAGACCAAATAATACCTGCTCAGACCCAACTGAGGGTGGTGTATGTTCGCCCCCGATGATTCACAAAATCCCACGTCTGTGTTCGGGGCTTTGAATGAGCACCACGTATACAAGCACATGGGGCTCGTATTCCCGTGTATGTTGACATAACTTTGCATCGGACTCTGGTGTTGTTGCAAAGACTTAAGTACCCTTTCTTGCTATTCTTCTTATAAAGTGATGGTTTGAGAAAATGACAAAAATGCCCTTCATTCAAAAAAGAAAAAACAAACAGTTCAAAAAAAGGACAAACATGTCCTCCATCCAGAAAGTCGATGATGATGTTGACTCTTCAAAGTCTTCTTCTTTTTCTGTTCAAAAAAAGGACAAACATGTCCTTTATCCAGAAAGTCGAGGATCATGTTGACTCTTCAAAGTCTTCTTCTTCTTTCTTCGTAAAACATTGTAAAACCCTCTCTCTCTCTCTAGAGAAGAAATCAAGGGAAACAAAGAGTTTTTCCTGAAGAAGGCCATGAACATCAACCCTCTCACTCTCTCTCCCTTCTCTCTCTACTTCTGTGCACATCCAACAGACGATCCTACATTGCTCCATCGCCATCTTCTTCTTCTTCCTTCTTCGTAAAACACTGTAAAACCCTCTCACTCTCTCTCCCTTCTCTCTCTACTTCTGTGCACATCCAACAGACGATCCTACATTGCTCTATCGCCATCTTCTTCTTCTTCCTTCTTCGTAAAACACTGTAAAACCCTCTCTCTCTCTAGAGAAGAAATCAAGGGAGGTAAAGAGTTCCTCCTGGAGAAGGCCATGAACACCAACCCTCTCACTCTCTCTCCCTTCTCTCTCTACTTATGTGCCTGATTTAGAGTTTTTGCCCTTACAGGAAGGGGGTCCGGGGGCTCCCCCCGGCGCGAATCCCGCTGCGCGGTCAGCGGGCGGGGGTCCAGGGGGGGCCGCCCCTGGCGGGGGGCTCGGGGGGCAGCGCCATCCGGACCAATTTTTTTTTGGGCCTTCCAACAATGATTTGTAGTATTATCGGACTTTCCTACAGCAATTTGTAGTATTTTTGGGTCTCCAACGAAACACTATAGTGATTTGCAGAAGACACTACAAATCGCTATAGCAATTTGCGAAAGACACTACAAATCGCAAATCGCTATAGCGATTTGTAGTGTCTTCCGTAAATCGCTATAGCGATTTGTAGATTCTTACGCAAATCGCTATAGCGATTTGTAGTGTCTTCCGCAAATCGCTATAGCGATTTGTAGTGTTATTCAGTAAGCAAATCGCTGTAAATCTCTACCCGAATTAGGACCAACTTGTCAGGGCCATATCTTCCTAACCGGAGGTCATATTCCAAATCCGTAAAAAGTGGTGTCTTCGTTATTGAGTCTAGTTTATTTCTGTAAATTTTTAGTGATTTCTATTGTCATTTCATTCTCCATTTTAACTTCAACGATACATTACAACCACAATCATCAAGAGTAGAGGAGGGCCTCACCACCCACCAAACAACAAAAAATACAACAACTCAACTTCAAGTGCAGTAAGGACCCAAAGTCAAATAAATTTAGAGGCAGCTCATCAGTAAGGACCCACAACAGTCAATGTGCAGGTCAGTCGGTGCTTGATGGAGCAATATAGGATCTTCTGATGGATGTGCACATAAGCAGAAATAGAAGGGAGAGAGAGAGTGAGAGGGTTGATGAGCCCCCAGACCCCCCTCCTGTAAGGGCAAAAGGCCATGAACACGCTGGGAGGAGCCCTCGGACCCCCCTTATGTAAGGGTAAAAGCTCTGAATCAGACTCCATAACTTTTCAAGTTGAATGATGCTACCCACACTGGGAGGAGCTCTCAGACCCCCCTTTTTGTAAGGGTAAAAACTCTAAATCAGACTCCACAACTCTTCAAGTTAAATGATGCTACCCACGCTAAGAGAAGCCCCCAGACCCCTCTCCTGTAAGGGTAAAAACTCTGAATCAGGATTTACAACTCATTTTAGTTGAATGATGCTACCCATGCTGGGATGAGCCCCAAAACCCTCCTCCTGTAAGGGTAAAAACTCTGAATCAGGCTCCACAACAGTCAATGTGCAGGTCAGTCGGTGCTTGATGGAGCAATGTATGATCTTCTAATGGATGTGCATAGAAGCAGAAATAGAAGGGAGAGAGAGAGTGAGAGTTGAATGATGCTACCCACGCTGGGATGAGCCCCCAAACCCTCCTCATGTAAGGGTAAAAACATTGAATCAGGCTCCACAACATTCAATGTGCAGGTCAGTCGGTGCTTGATGAAGCAATGTATGATCTTCTAATGGATGTGCACAGAAGCAGAAATAAAAAGGAGAGAGAGAGTGAGAGGGTTGATGTTCATGGCCTCCTCCAGAGGAGATTTTTTTTTCGGATAATCCTGCAGTGCAGAGACTGGGTCTTAAATAATCATCTTCGGGGCACTTAAGTCTTTACAACCACTCCTTTTCAAGAACCGTCATTTTTTTTGCACCAATGGAGGAGAGGGTACTTAAGTCTTTGTAATCGCATCAAACTCCAACGCTAATTAATGCTGACAAACATGGGGATACGAGACGCACATGCTTACATACGTGGTGCTCTTTGGGACCCCCGAACATGAGATGTAGCTAACTGCCCTGTTCGGGGAGGGAACATATAACCTGCTTTGCAACTGTTTTGGTACATGTTGCACTCTATTTAACAATTGAACACAAAATCCAAATCTTTTATAAAATTAAGCTTTTAAGATCAAAGCATGCTTTGAGAACTCAAAGAACCTCCCTTTAGCGTTTCGAATAAGATGGGAATTTCATTCTTCTTTAAAAATATACGTTTGTCTTCTAATTGCTACATTTCGAATATTAAGATGGGAATATCATTGTTCCTTGAAAATGGATTTTAGTTGCTGTTAGTTTGGGTACCGGGTCCACCCATGATGGGCGAGATCCGGACCCGGCCCACGTTAAAAAAAGGGGGCAGTTTGAAAACTGCCCATTTCCCCACTTCTAGGGCAATGTTTTCTGTTGGGTGTACAGTAGAGGGAAAAAACACCGTAGAAGAACGAGAAACAGAAAAATACAGAGATTGGGTGTTTGAGAGAGAAGAGAGCCTGTGTGAGACACATGAAGACACAAAGGTTGGACCTTTGTGTGTTTAAGAAAAGAGGAAATACTGTGTACCACTACAACAAAGCAGTAGATTAGCGACGACCACATTCCGTCGCTAATCCGTCGCTAACAGGCGTAGCTACGGATTAGCGACGACGAGGCGACGGTATGCTTACGTCACGAATTTTTCGACGCTAATTGGCGACAGACAAAATCCGCTGTATTCCGTCGCCAATCTGCCGGTACTAAACGGCGACCATGGCTTGGCGACGGATTTACGTCCGTCGCTAGGTCGTCGCTAGATTTATATGAATAGCGACGGATGGTTCCGTCGCTAATCCGTCACAAACACGAAAAAAATATTTAAAAAAATTATTTGAAAATTAAATACCAAGAACGGTACAATTTATATTTCCTGTACAATTTATATTTCCTGTAAATAAAAAACAAACCACACAAAAAATTCCATATAAAAGGAATCTACAACAATTAATTGTTCCACCTTAAAATTAACAAGTTTAATTATTTACAATTCAACAATTACAATTAGGAAACATAAAAAAATAAAACTTCTTCAACACAGTTCTCTAATCATCGCCAAGATTTTTTGCGTCTTCTTGTTCATTGCTTTTATCTGTCCCTTCAGCTCTGCTACGCTGATTATCGCTAGCAGCCTACACAAGAAAATAACAGTAAGTATTGATAAACAAAATATAATGAAATAAATTACACACTATATGTGATTCTATCATGTGCTCATGTGTGTTCTAAGGCAATAAAAAAACTCTATATGTGATTCTATCATGCTCATAAGTGCTCTAAGGCATGCAAAAAGTTATATATGTGATTCTATCATGCTCATATGTGTGCTAAGGCAGTCAAAAAATTGAATATGTGATTATAGCATATTCATATGTGTTCTAAGGCAGCTAGAAAAACTCTATATGTGATTCTACCATGCTCAGTTGTGCTTTAAGGCAGACAAAAAGCTATATATGTGATTCGATCATGCTCGTATGTGTGCTAAGGCAGTCAAAAAATTGAATATGTGATTATAGCATGCTCATATGTGCTCTAAGGCAGGCAAAGCAAAAAAATTTATATGTGATTCTATCATAAATGATATATGTTCTAAGACAGTAAAAAAACTCTATATGTGATTTTGGCATGCTCATATGTGTTTTAAGGTAGTCAAAAAACTGAATATGTGATTATAACATGCTCATATGTGTTCTTAGGCAGTCAAAAATCTGAATATGTGATTATAGCATGCTCATATGTGTTCTAAGACAGTCAAAAAAACTTTATATGTGATTCTATCATGCTCATATGTGTTCTTAGGCAATCAAAAAACTGAATATGTGATTATAGCATGCTCATATGTGCTCTAAGGTAGGCAAAAAAATTTATATGTGATTATAACATGCTCATATGTGCTCTAAGGCAATAAAAAAACTCTATATGTGATTCTATCATGCTCATATGTGCTCTAAGGCAGGCAAAAAGTTATATATGTGATTATATCATGCTCATATGTGTGCTAAGGCAGTCAAAAAACTGAATATGTGATTATACCTGAGAGGGACCTGCAATCGAAGATCCTCTATTCAACACAATACTGGTGATCTCATCTCGGAGAAAGGGGACGACGATGTCATGGAAATAGTCATTCATTGTGTCCTTAATGATATGGCGTACATCATCACCGGAAAGAATAGGCTGCTGCTTGGAGCTTATGTCGGCGAAAGTAGCCTGTGAGTCGTAACTAGAAGAAGCAATAACTGGTGAAGTGTTCAGATGACTCCCAAACCCGAACACGCGATCTTTTTTGGGTTCACGTGCTGCAGTCACCCATACTGCAGGATCAAATGATGGATGCTGAGTAGCGTCATCGCCATATCGCTCTACCATCTATTGCTCATATGCCTCCTACAAAATAATGTTTAAAGTATGCATTAATAATTAATGATAACATTATGATAACTTGCATATTGCAATGATTATTAATAGAATAAATATATACCGTCGTTGTTCTCGCCTTCTCTGATACGAAGACTCCCGTGGTCTTCCGTTTATGTGTTTCAATAAACACATCCTTATATGGTACACTACTTTCTTTTTCTGCTTCCTACGAAGTTAAATGACAAAAGATTTAGTACACAAGTTTGCAACAATACTTATAAAATTAATATTATATATTGATGAGTTATCATTTTCTTCAGGTGGCTCCCAAATGTCTTAGATCCACCTGTGTGTAGATGGGCTTCGGGCATCTTCGCTCGATTTTGTGCAGCCTTCGCATAGCGATTTCTAAATTGTAAACACCCCAAATTTTCACCCCCATCCAGTGTTTGTCCATTTCATATGTAATTGCATATCACTGCATACAATTTTGCATATCATTTCATCACATTGCATGTCATTACATCTCATTTTCGAGATCTAGCACTCATGTTTTCAAAATATTTAATCCAGATTTGAGTTTTAAAACTTTTTCTTTCAAAAATCAATTTCAAAACCTGGGTTTTACTCAACATTCTGTCATTTTCAAACCCCAGGACTTTATATTTCGAAATATTTTCTCAGAAAACAATCTGGATTCATTTCAAACTCAATTTCAATTGATTTCAATTCTCAGATTAGACCCATTTAGGTGGTGTCGCTTCTGGATTAATTTACTTGTCAAAAATCTCCAAAAATTTAGGAGTTCTAGTTGGATCAGGACTCTTTTTCCAGAGTCCAGTTGGATCAGAACTCTACTTTTCACTTCCTTTTTACCTGTTTTCGGAGAAAACCTTTTAAAATCTTCTATTTTGGCCAAGATGTTAGAGTCCTAGTTGGATCAGGACTCTTCTTCAAGAGTCCAATCGGATCAGGACTCTTCTTTAGAGTTTCAATTGGATTGGGACTCTAATCTTTTACAGTTATTTTATCTATTTCAATCAAATCTTTCAAAATCTTTCAAAAAGAGTCAGAAACTCAGAGTTTTAGTCAAAACAGGACTCTGTTCAGAGAGTCCTAGTTGGATCAGGACTCTGATCCTGATTTCAATTTTGAGAAAATCTTTAAAAAATCTTTCCATTTATCAAATTTGTTACACATTTATTAAAGAATTTCAAAATTCTGAGGTTTTATCTCATAGTCCTGATCAAATCAGGACTCTACCCCAGAGTCCTAATCGAAGTAAGACTCTATCCAAAATTGATTTTCTCACTTCATTTTCACTAGTTTTCAAAAAGCTTTGCTTAAATTTCATCATTTACTTATCAGAAAACAATTTTTTTTTAGAGTTCTGATCGAATCAGGACTCTTTCTCAGAGTCCTAATCAGATCAGGACTCTGAACCAAAACTTCAATTTCATCCTATTTTTAACTGTTCCCCAAATTCTCTCGTTTGTTTTCTCAGAAAATCCAAAAATATGAGAGTCCTAGTTCAATCAGGACTCTGTTCTCAGAGTCTCAGTTGGATCAGAACTCTGTCTTATTTCAATATTCGTTATTGTTTTCACTGTTTTAACAAGTTCTTTCAACTATTTTTCAGAAAATACCAAAAAAAAGCTAGAGTTTCAGTCCGATCAGAACTCTATCCTAGAGTCCTAGTCCAGTCAGGAGTCTGTTTGAAGTCTGTTTTTATTTCATTTTCATTTATTTCCATTTGTTTTCAAAATTTAGGTCATTTTACAGAGTCCAGTTAGTTCAGGACTCTATTTTAGAGGTCGGTTGAGTTAGGAGTCTACCCCTGGCTGTGTTTTTCTGACTTATTTCATCATTTCTGGATAAAATCTTTTGAAAATTCTTTCATTTGGCTTTTAAAATGTAAAACCTCAGAGTCCTAAGAGTTTAGGACTCTAACCCGGAGTTCCAGTTCGCTTGAGACCCTATTTTCAAAGATCTTGAATTTCAAATATTGATTTTAACCCTTTTTTAAAGCCATTTTCAGTATTTATTTCAAATTTTCAAAACTCTAATGTGGGGTCCACTCAGTTGGCGCCATATCCAGAGGAGTTCTGACCCAGTTGGAACTCTGTGTCATTTCAAAACTTTCAATCTCAAAGTCTACTTTTGAATTTCTTTTCAAAACCTCTCATTTTCAAGTTTTAAAATCATTTTTTTGAAAATTCAAGTGGAGCCCACTCGGGGTGGCGCCACATTTGAATAAGTCAAGGTTAGACTAGGGTTAGTCACTGTACTAGTTAGGTTAGGGGTTTAGAGGAGTCAAAATTAATTTTAAAAATCCATTTTATTTAACTTTTAAACCATTGGTTTTTAAAGGTTTTAAATTCAGGTTTTAAAAACCAAATGTGGGTCCATACTAGGTGGTGCCACATTTGGACTTTCTAGGGTTTAATTAGGGTTTAATTAGGGTTTAATTAGAGTCCCACCTAGGCTATAATTCTCCAAAAAATCGTTGCCCCTTCATTGGATTTATTAGAAAGAGTTCTAAAAAAATAAAACTCCTTAATTAACCCTAATTAAGGAGGTTTTGAAAACCTATAAATAGGGGACTTCAAGAGGTCCAAGGGAGCTCCTTTTCTCTCAAATTTTCGTGGCCTCTCTCTCCTCTCCAGAACCTTCACCTTCCTCCATTGAAGCTGCAGCCCCAAGGTGAGTTTATTTAATATTATTTTATTATTATTTTATTAGTTTTTATGATTTTTCAATAGATTTCACCATGGAAACTCTTGTGTTCATGGATTTAACCATGGATTTCATCCAAGAACCTCAAAATTGACCTAAGAAGATGATCTAACTCAGTTTGATGGTGATTTCAAGGATTCTAATCCATTAGAATCGATGAGAGGTACGTTTTTCATGTTCTTAACCGACGAAACGTGAGATTTACCCGTTAAATGGGTTAAATCCATGATTTCAAAGGTGAAAGCAAATTCCCGCCATTTATTCCCTGATTTTATTTTATTTTAATGGTTTATTCATGTTTGTTTTACGTTCTATAGCATAGAAATAATTTTTATTTACTGTTTTGTGGTTTATTTTATTGTTTTACATTAATTAATGCATAGTTTTTATAGTTTCTTAGATTTCTGTGTGTTTTAAGTTTAAAACAGTAAAGATAATGTTATTTCGGATTTAAATCCTTGTTGTTTATTTCTGATTGTTTTATATGTGATGCATGCATATGTGATTGAACTACTGTAAAAAAATCAGAGATTTTGGACTTCGGGAACTCTGTCAGAAAAATCAGACATCAAGTCGGGTTTTTAAAACTTTAAAATCGTTGTTAAAATCAAGAGGGTAACTTGCTGTGATGATATTTTTCTCATCCTATATCTGATTTTAGATCTGTAAATTGCTATAGATTCATGTTGATTAGGTCTATCTACTGTGAAATTTTCAGAATTTGTTACCACTATTTAGTATTTTTCTTCTGTCAGAAACTCTGATTTTCAATTTAAAACTCGTTAGGGTTTACCAAAACCCTAATCAGACTTGTGTTGTTTATAAATACCAAACTACAGATCCGATTCATGATCTGTAAAAAGTGAGTGTTGTTATTTTTCTGTCAACTGTTCACTGTTAAAATATTAGATATTTTGAATGAGTTTTGCTGTTTATCCCAGAATTTTCAATTGAAAGTATTAGTCAGGACCAAAGTTAAAATCAATATATTCAAGTCCGGATTGTCGGATGGGTATCTCCCTGGTTTTAAAGGCTTTTTCAGATCTGTAAATAGGAAAAGTTTTATTTTTCTGTCTATTTGTTCTCTGTAAAATTTGATAGATTTTCAAGGAAGTTTGACCCTTGGTTTTGGTCTTGGACTGAGACTGGTTGGTGAGCTAGGTCAAAAATAGCATATTTTTAGGGTTAATGCAATTTTTGGATTAATCTAATGCAAAAAAAATATTTTTATAATTCTAATTTGACATTAGGGTTATCACAAGTGCAGGTACCAATTTTGAGGATTTTTAGAATCCGTTTGATGCTTGAATGGCTTGAATTGCAAAACAGGGCACCCGAAGAATTCCAAAACACTGCAAAAATCACAAAATTTGTGATATTCTTAGATTTTTGTGTATAAGCATGTATTTTTAGGGTTTAATCATGTTCATAATCATATTATGATACTTTAGGTTAAATTTGATGTTCATTTGATTTCATTTAGTGCATAAAACCTAAGTTTTTACCAAAATCTATTTCAGAAAACCCTGATTTCAAGGCCATAGTCTTGCTATCGGGGGCAATTTGGTCCTTTGGCCTAAATTTCGAAATCCCTAACCCTAATTTTCATATTATTAATCATGTCACATCATATTTAGTTTGATTCATCATTATTTGTATTTCAAAACTTGCATTTTACCAAATGTCTTTCTGAAAACCCTAATTTTAAGGCCATAGTCTTGTTATTAGGGGTATTTTGGTCATTTTGACCCCAATTTCGAAATTTCATATCTTATCTTCCTTATTTATTCAATTTTATTTCATACTTTATCATTTTGATTTAAGGGAATCATGGCAAAAAGGCTTATATCTAGCAAAATCCAGCAATTTCGTGATATTGCTGGATAAATCTAGAAAAGCCAACATATCATCACTAACAAAGTTTTCTAGTTCTGCAGGTACATTGAAGACTTTATTTTTCATGTATTTAAATTTTAATAGTGATGTAAACTAAATTAAACTTTGGAATAAGAATTTACATTTCCTGCTTAGCCTAGGCAGCATTGCATATAGTTTATTTTTTTAAATAATGTTAATGTGTGATGGATGATGATTCATGCATATTCAAACTCACTATGGTCTACACGAATGGCACATACACTAGCTTTTATGAAGTTTATAAACTTGGTGGAATTTGTATTTATGGCCATAGTCAGAATATGAATGATACCCAGATTTATGATCTTCATATTAGCCACATTCAGCCTACACTCTTAGGCTAACTTCAAAATGCACTGCATTTCTCAAAAATACAAAAAGTATTTCTCAATTCCTCAAATCCATATTCATTCATTTCATGCATTTGCCAATTCCAATTCAAATCTCAACTCAAAGAAGTTCATTTTCTCAAAACTTTCTAAGTCATATGAAGAAATCGATTTTCTCAAAATATGGATTTGCCAATGATATTTCAAGTATTTCCCAAGTTCCAAATTCGATTTTCTAAGTTATATTTTCAATTTCAAAGTTTGAATTCAAAGAAATCAAGTTCTCTAAAGTTATTTCACATTTTTGAAAATCGATTTTCACAAAAATCTCTTGTATACTTCAGAAATCAATTTTCACTTTCTCAAATACAGCATCTCAACCCTAATTCACGATTTTCCATGTGATATCCTTTCCAAGTACTTCAGTTATTCAAAGCAAACATCATGTTTTCAAATATACATTTTCAGAAAATTCATAGCACATGCCTGATTCTATGTGCATTTAGAAATTAAAATATGATTTAGATAAGTTGAATAGAGCAGAGCAGTAGATTGATCCTTGGTTCAATTACCCCTGTTAAAGGTGGCAGGAACGGTTGAACCTCGTACCGACAGGCGAGTCCCATTCTTCGGAATAATCTCGCATTTTAGAAACGGAGGTGAGTTATTTTCAAAAACTTTTTCAAGGGTCAGTTTGACTCGCAAAAAGATAAAAATTTTGCGATGATAACAGGTTTGGCAACTGTGATGGGACCTGTCTTCGTCTGATCAATCTAATGCTTTGCTTAGTTCAAATTGTCAAAATCGTGTTCCATGGAATGTCAGCTTTTTACTTTTGATATCATGTGAACCTAGGAGCCTAGACTTGAACCCAGCTGACATGGACTGCATGTAGACTAGGTATGGTTTGGTTGGACCATATTGAGGAGGAAATTTTTTATGCTCACATAGACTTAGGTCTAATACAACCCTCCTCAATCTAGGTTTGTATGAAAACAATGTTTGCTTCTTTAAATTTTTCAAAATCTATCTCTTTAGGACTTAAAGCCTTCTATTTGCTTGCATGTGCTCATATTTTTCAAAAACCACCCCACCTATATTGTCCCGGTCTTCACGTTGCTGGGCTCTCTTCCAGAACCATAGTTCAGGACAAAGCCTCACAACTGGGCCACCTATTTGGGTGAAAACCCCCCTGCCACGTACCAAGGGCCATAGTCCAACGTATATCGGCAGGTGCTCAAGAATGTTGGAAAACTTGAACTTAGAACCGGAGGAATTGATTTTATGCCACGTACATCGAGCCTTGGCTTGAGTATATAGGCATAACTGGATTGGATACAGTTGATCTGAACCTTAGAGTTAGGATTAAGGTCCTATAGCTATTTCAAAACTTGTGCATCTAGAGTCAGCTTTTAGGGAATGTTGTATGTGCATACTTGTTTGTGCAGGATGTGATTAAATGTGTTGTAGTCATTTTATTTCCCATATTTTTCCAATTTTCTAAAATACTGAATGACTTTTCAAAAATCCCCAATCCATGTCCATGTACTGTCCATGTTTTAAACCCTGGACGATTTTCAAAATACTCCATTTTATAAAGTACTTCCTTATATTTCATTAAACCTTGGACGATTTTCATAAAATTCCTCCATTTTCCTAAAAACTCCAGGTGATTTCCCATCTTCCTATCCTCTGGATCTCGAATCTCCTACTTCATTTTATCTTGCCTGCATTTTTTTCAAAGTCTCTATATTTTCCCAAGTCTTATTCCAATTTCCATGTTTTCCAGTCTGATGGCATCCAGTCAGCTTGATTCAGTCTTCCCTGAGGGTCACATCTCCTACGAGGTGCGACAAAGTCTTCCCGAACATCGAGTCCTCAGCACCGGATTCTTTTTTCCCCGGTGGTATTATTCATGGCTCAAAAACTTCTATCGTATGTTTTCGGACCATTTGGACGATTGTGGTTTAGAATTGGCGTCCGCAGTGAGAAAGCAGACAGTTAACGACAATTTGATCCATGCACTAGCAGAATGGTGGAATCCGAGCACTTCTACCTTCTGGTTCTCATGGGGAAAGATGACAGTACTAATAGATGAATTTTCAGAGATTATGGGATTGCCCGAGCCAGCCGGTCAACCTAGAGATTCATTGGAGAAACAATTTCTGATTAATGTCAAGGGTCTGGACCCTAAAAGATGCCTTAGCTCGCATGACAGGACGCAAGTCTTGGCCTTTGATTGAAGAAGATGGAAATGAATATGTGGACCTGCTCGAAATCTACAAACAGTATAGAACATTTGCAGAGGTCAGCTCATTGTCCAGGACAGCTCGAGAGAGAATCCAGCACGCGATGGTTCTGTGCACGGTGGGATTAGCCTTCTTTCCTGATGGGCGGAATTATATAGATATCAGAATAGTTCTGCTTCTAAGGAGATAGAGAAGTCGACAGACCAACCACCTCTCAATAGCCATGGCCGCACTCGCCTTTCTATACCGAGGGTTGACCCGTTTCACACTCGGAGAGTCGATCCTAGTCGAAGGGTGCACCTATGCCTTGCAGTCTTGGTTCTTCCGGCATGTGCCAGTTCGAGCCAGTTCATTCAGATACAATGAAAAAAAGCTTTTGCCAGTTGCGCGATACCGGTTCTTGATCGACAACCTTCAGGAGGAAGAAGTCGTATGGGACTACTTTGATCGTCAGGAATCACCTCCCAGATATACTTACGCTTATGGCAAGCGGTTCAGGCTACTCGGCCCCTTCTTTTGCGCGTACTACCATCCAGAGCGGTGTGTCAGGCAGTTCTCTCAGAGACAAAAGCGTGTAGAGATTCGTCCACTATCAGGGGTCTTGCCAGAGTTCGATCTCACATCGGATCAGGGGTTCGGAGCATACCATTCTGCCAGACATGGCTGGGATTCCTTTGTCAATCTTAATATTTTCCTGGCCCTCGTGTGTCTTCTGATTATCCAGAGTGGTAGAAAATTGTCTGTTCCCCTCCCCTCTGTCAAGTGTATTATTAAAATCATATTTTCGATAAAGTTCCTTTAATCTTTATTTCACTTTGGTTTGACGACCTCGCCTAGGTAACAAAGCATATTCTCAGTTGTTTATTTTGCAAAGAATAGCAGCGCAATTGTCATAAACTCCAGCGACGACTCAATCCCTAGTAATGAGATATTATTTCAATTGTCTACCAAAATTCTCAACAAATATTTTCCTCCAACCAAATTTCCTTCAAAAGCCTAATCATCAGTTCTACCTTGCAGAGAGCATCAACAACATTCAGGAGAGCATTTGTGATACTCGATGGGTCAGACAAGGTCCGAAAAGAAAACCTCATCAGTTGAAGGCGTTGCATACTCAGTCACTTCAGAAGAGGAAATGGACTCACCCCGATCAGTCAGAAGTCAAGGTCATCAAGTAGAGGATGATGTTGATCCTCAGATATATGCTATGTTCAAAAAGATGATGACCAAAATGTTGACAGAACAAGCTGAAGCTAGTACAGAAAAGATCCAGGTCAAGCAGAGGGCAAAAGGCCGGTCAGCCAAGAAAGTTTTAAAACTATCCAAGAAATATATCCAACACGAGGATGCATCTGATGAATCAGAATCGGTAGGTGGCACTGATGAAGAGTATGAAGTCTGGCAAGCACTTAAAAGATCTCCTCATAGGCAAGGGACAACCTATAAATTGAAAAATCAAGCAATGGATGATCCGGTCTAAACACAGCTGAAGAAAATGACAAAAAGGATTAAAGATTTGTAGGCCCGCGACAAGGGCAAGAAGGTCTTCACGAGCAAAGATTTCTACAAGAGCATCACTCCCGTCAGGAATGATCAAGATTCAAAAAAGACAAATTCTGTCAAGGCCCACCGCGAGGGGTGCAAGGATAACAAAGGCAATCGTACAAGTCAGAAAGAGAAATCTTTAAAGCAGAGTGAAAAATTGAGTCAACAGAAAGAGAAGAAAAAGCATGACGGTTGGGGTTACGATCGCGAATTCACTCCTCTAGATCAGCCCCTCGAAGAGGTCCTTGAATACATGCTGAGCAAAGGAATGGTTAAGCTTCCAAGAATTGCTAATCCTCTGGTTGCCCTAGGGAAATGGAAAGACCGCTTCTGCAAATTCCACCAAACAACGGGGCACGATATTGAACATTGTTTCGTCTTTAAGAATATCGTCCAAGATTATATCGACAAGAATTTCTTTGTTAAGGGTGAGAAAGAATACCAGTAGACTGTCTTTGCCAAGTCTCAGCAGAAATCAAGCACTCGGCAAGAGGTACAACATGATGATCGAAATCAGGACCGCAAGATGGCCCCTTTGGATCAAATATTTGAAAGTTTTTTGGAATACATGCTCGCCAAAGATACAGTAAAATCTCTGAAGGCTCACTTCACTCTTTCTGCCAATAATAGCAAAAGCAATAAGAAGAATCATGATCACTATTCAGAGGGATCCAAGGGCCAAAAAGGAAAGTTCTCCAACAATGATAGGCCTCTTCAATCTAGTCCTCAGCATAAAGAGAAAGATCAAGAAAAGCCAAAGCGCAAGGATTGGAGTACGGATCGAAAGTTCACCCCTTTGGACCAGACACTAGAGAGTGTTTTGGAATACATGCTCGCGAAAGATATGATCTGTTTACCTAAAGCAGCTGATCCCGCAACAATCATGGGCAGATTCAAAGGAAAATTTTGCAAATTTCATCGGGCAGTAGGACATGACACTGAGAATTGTTTTGTCCTGAAGAATATCATTCAAGATTGCATCGACAAGAATATCCTTATTGAAGATGAGGAAGATACCAGTCGACCATCCTGAGCAAGTTTTCTAAAAATTGACAATGTCGAGACTATGTCACTTTCATCATTTTGTCATTTTGAAGGGACAATGTAGTCCTAGTTCTTCTATCAATCTGTTATTTCTTCCTTCAATGCATTAATAAATTTGTCAATCTTTCTTATGGCCTGGCGTCATCTTTTATATTCCTCATTTGCAAATGTTTAAATGTCTTCTTATAAGGGGTAACCTTTTTCAAAGTGCCTCTCTGATCAACCAAGAAGCTCATTGTCAGTTTTTACCTCGTTATCCTTAGAGAATTCTCATCAAATATCAACTACTTATCCTTTCATCCAAACTCTCACTCCCCAGTTATACTGGGGCATTATTTTGAAAATTGGGTTCAAAACTTTCTGTATGCAGGCAGGATCAAACAAATCTCTCATTTTGCACACATGTGCACCCATCTACATTCATTTGCATTTGCATGCATTCATTCGCATTCATCTGCATTCATCTACATCAATTTGCATTGAACTCCCCATTCAGGATAAGGGATAAATTCTGAGGCCCCGACAGTCGCCCAAGTTGTTGTAAGGGTGAAGACTGAAAATTTTCCATCAAAATCAATTAGTAATTCTTCAGAATCCAGTGTTCGTGCTGGTAATTTTTCAAAAATCCAATGTTCGTGCTGGTAAACTTTCAAAATCCAGTGTTCGTGCTGGTAAACTTTCAAAACCCAGTACTCGTACTGGTAATCATTTAAAACCCAGTGCTCGTACTGGTAACTATTTAAAATCCAGTGCTCGTACTGGTAACCTTTCAAAATCCAGTGCTCGTACTGGTACTCTTCCAAAATCTGATGCTCGTACTAGTTGAACTAGTCCCAAATGTCATCTTTATACTTATCAAGTTTTCTTTCCTTTAAATGTCTTGAATTGGTCTAGAAGAGTCGAGTTCCGATTCGAATCTTCTTCCAAATCCAATTCAGAATTGGTCTAGAAAATCCAAGTTCCGACTTGAATTTTTTTACAAATCCAATTCGTATAAATTTCTTTCCTCTAGATTCTAGAATTGGTCTAGAAGAGTCGAGTTCCGATTCGAATCTTCTTCCAAATCCAATTCAGAATTGGTCTAGAAAATCCAAGTTCCGACTTGAATTTTCTTACAAATCCAATTCGTATATTTTCTTTCCTTTAGATTCTAGAATTGGTCTAGAAGAGTCGAGTTCCGATTCGAATCTTCTTCCAAATCCAATTCAGAATTGGTCTAGAAAATCCAAGTTCCGACTTGAATTTTCTTACAAATCCAATTCGTATATTTTCTTTCCTCTAGATTCTAGAATTGGTCTAGAAGAGTCGAGTTCCGATTCGAATCTTCTTCCAAATCCAATTCAGAATTGGTCTAGAAAATCCAAGTTCCGACTTGAATTTTCTTACAAATCCAATTCGTATATTTTCTTTCCTCTAAATTCTAGAATTGGTCTAGAAGAGTCGAGTTCCGATTCAAATCTTCTTCCAAATCCAATTCAGAATTGCTCTAGAAAATCCAAGTTCCGACTTGAATTTTCTTACAAATCCAATTCATATAATTTTCTTTCCTCTAAATTCTAGAATTGGTCTAGAAGAGTCGAGTTCCGATTCGAATCTTCTTCCAAATCCAATTCAGAATTGGTCTAGAAACTCCAAGTTCCGACTTGAATTTTCTTACAAATCCAATTCGTATAATTTTCTTTCCTCTAGATTCTAGAATTGGTCTAGAAGAGTCGAGTTCCGATTTGAATCTTCTTCCAAATTCAATTCAGAATTGGTCTAGAAAATCCAAGTTCCGACTTGAATTTTCTTACAAATCCAATTCGTATAATTTTCTTTTCTCTAGATTCTAGAATTGGTCTAGAAGAGTCGAGTTTCGATTCGAATCTTCTTCCAAATCCAATTCAGAATTGGTCTAGAAAATCCAAGTTCCGACTTGATATTTCTTACAAATCCAATTCGTATAATTTTCTTTCCTCTAGATTCTAGAATTGGTCTAGAAGAGTCGAGTTCCGATTCGAATCTTCTTCCAAATCCAATTCAGAATTGGTCTAGAAAATCAAAGTTTCGACTCGAATTTTCTTTCAAATCCAATTCGCTTGGCTTTCCTTTAAAAGTTCGAACTTCTACTCAAACTATCCTGCGAGTTGGTCTAGAAGATCCGAGTTCCGACTCGAATTGTCTTTCAAAATCCAATCCATCTAGTTTTCCTTGAAGAATTGAATTCTGATTCGAATCTTCCCTCAAAAACCCAGTTTAGCACCTGGTCCATTCAAAGCTTACAAGTTGGAATCATTCTTTCCTAAGCTATGATCCTTAGGTTGAATTCCTATGGAATTGATAGTTCGTAGGTCGAACCCCTGCGGGACCAATGTTGTTCTCAATTGAACCAATGTCGTTCTTAGGCTGAATCCCTATAGAACCCATGTCATTCTCAGTAAACCATTTCACAATTTCGACCTTCTGGTCAATCAATTTCCAATTTTCAATTATCAATTTCCAAATTATCAATTTCCAATTTCAAATATCAAATTTCAAAATTCCAATTTCCAAAATTTGACCCTTTTGAGTCACCCAATACCAATTTCAATCATTTTCTCTTGCGAGAGACCCTTTTTATAGGGAGAGTTCGAGGGAGCTCGCTCTTTTCGCATGCTATCCAATTCGTTCACTTAGCCCCTTTTCAGGGAGAGTTTGAAGGGACTCATGTCTTTGTGAACCGTTTGCAAAACAAAATTCCAAATTTCACACAAGGAACCCTTTTTATAGGGAGAGACTCGACGAAGACTTGCTTTCCTTGTGGCCCCATAACTTCAGACTAGGCCATTTCATCATGAAGGACCCTCTTTTCAGGGAGAGTGTGATGAACTCGTTCCTGCATGACCAATTTACCAATCTCACCAATTCTGGCCCCCTTTCCATAAGAGAAGCCTAATGTTAGGAAGTTTTGACAAAAGCTTAATTTCTCTTCGAAAGTTCGTTTTGCAAACACCTCCTCTTCAGAGAAGAGAGGAGTAATTCCCAATTCCAATTTCTGAATCTTCTCCTTTAGGGAAAGGAGAAGAGAATTTCTGTCATGGATGTGTTGCGTTGTGCTTCGAATGCTCGCTTTCATAAAGGATTTCAAGAAAATTTTGCCAATTTGTCATTAAATATTTGTTGATTTCAAAAATCTTTATTGCACAAAATTATTACTTCAGAATACCTTCAGTATTACTTCCAAAAGGACAAAGCTTTCGCGAAAAAGGATTCAAAATTCAAAATCTTTCTATTGGCCAACCAAAAGGATGAAGAATAAATCCTCGATATGGCCAGCAAAGAGAATTCAATGTTGTTGCAAAGCCATAAGTGATTGATATTGATCGCAGTCAATGGCACATTTTAAAGACCATTCTTGAAAAATAAAGCAGTCAAAATATCCTGGGTGATACAGAAAAAATCCACTCAATCTCCATATCTCTTCAAACACCTAAGCTGCAATTAAATATCTGCAAAAGGGATCTCTCAACTGTCGTCAAGATGAAGGCGAATTAGATGAGTCGACCTCCGGAGCCAAAGAAGATTTGGATCATCTCCAAGATGACGGAGTTTGTGATGGATCCTTCTAGGGAAAGTTCAGATCACCGTCGAGATGAAGGCGAGTGTGATGAGCCTACCGACAAACCCTAAAAGATATTTGATTCCAGCTATCACCAAGAGATTTCCTACCAAAGAGCCAATAATCATCATGATAACCCCTGAGAGAAAAGAAGGATCAGAACATCTCTGAGATGAAGGAGTTTGTGATGTACCCTTCCAAAAAAGAAAAAAAAGAGAGAAAAGTCAGGACATCTCCAAAATGAAGGATGATGTAATTCCCGAAAAATCCAAGAGAGCTCCAATCTGCTAAAAGGAGAGTGCAGAAAGATCATCATGAGAAAAGAATCCCAGGATATCAGACTTCCAAATCTATCAAGAATCTTCTTTAATTTTGTGAAATGCTTTTATCAATATTCTTTCACCAATAGCTCTCGCAATATCAAGAATATTTTCTTTCCCGTCCATATCAAGGAAATTGATAGCTTCCTTGAAAGAAAGCCAATCACAAGCAATTTGAATTCGAATCTTGATTCTACGGAGTTAAGCCCAGTCGGAGTTAATACTTCAGGTAGAAAAGAGGGAATACTTTCAAAACAATGTGCATCATTTTCAATTATTTTGAATCAACAATAATTTTCAACATTTTGACAATATTTTCTAGCTATCCTGGCGTGAGGCGAGAGCTTGAGGTTCATCTTTGGCGCATCCTGACATCAGTTGTTATCCCTTTTAGGACTTGATTACGGGAGTTTTCAAGATTCCTTCCCTTCTTTGGTATAATCTGAGCGCACGGGCTCTCAGATTCGCACACTTCCCTGTGTCCCCACTGTCCCACCATAGACAGTCCAATTTCGGCTTGAGGTTAAGCCACCAATTCCAGCAAAAGGCAATTTCAAAAGTTAATTAGTCTCAGCAATGAGGCGCACAAAATCAATCCCTTTTCAACTTTAGGGACCCCAATTTACTTCCTTTTGCAAAACCCCTATCGGATTCATTGTGCGGAAATCCGAAGGTTCCATCACGGTCTCTTCTTTTGAGGATTCCGTCCATTTTGTACCCAATCAGGTTAAGGGTATAAACCTGAGCCTCCTTTGATGATGTATTCCATTTTTTGCCCAATCAGGTTAAGGGTATAAACCTGAGCCTCCTTTGATGAGGTATTCCATTTTCTGCCCAATCAGGTTAAGGGTACAAACCTGAGCCTCCTTTGATGAGGCATTCCATTTTCTGCTTGATCAGGTTAAGGGTACAAACCTGAGTCTCCTTTGATGAAGTATTCCATTTTCTACCCAATCAGGTTAAGGGTATAAACCTGAGCCTCCTTTGATGAGGTATTTCATTTTCTGCCCAATCAGGTTAAGGGTATAAACCTGAGCCTCCTTTGATGAGGTATTCCATTTTCTACCCAATCAGGTTAAGGGTATAAACCTGAGCCTCCTTTGATGAGGTATTCCATTTTCTGCCCAATCAGGTTAAGGGTACAAACCTGAGCCTCCTTTGATGAGGTATTCCATTTTCTGCCCAATCAGGTTAAGGGTACAAACCTGAGCCTCCTTTGATGAGGTATTCCATTTTCTGCCCGATCAGGTTAAGGGTACAAACCTGAGCCTCCTTTGATGAGGTATTTCATTTTCTGCCTGATCAGGTCAAGGGTACAAACCTGAGCCTCCTTTGATGAGGTATTTCGTTTTCTGCCTGATCAGGTCAAGGGTACAAACCTGAGCCTCCTTTGAAGAGGTATTCCATTTTCCACCCAATCAGGTCAAGGGTACAAACCTGAGCCTCCTTTGATGAGGTATTCCATTTTCAACCCGGTCAGGTTAAGGGTTAAGCCTGAGCTTCGTTCCATACGAGGTATTTCCCATCCCATCCAGGTTAAGGGTAAAACCTGAATCTCATTTCTTTTTGAAGTAAAATTTTCTCCTTATTCTCCATTTCATATCTACCATAATCATTTGAATTAATTCTTTCATACCTAGTCAGATTTATCTAACTGAGGCATTTTTATGGTTCAAATTTGGTATGTTTTCTTTGCCACTAAGCTCGGCCCTATACCGGCTTAGTAGCAAAGAGGGGTATCTGTAAACACCCCAAATTTTCACCCCCATCCAGTGTTTGTCCATTTCATATGTAATTGCATATCACTGCATACAATTTTGCATATCATTTCATCGCATTGCATGTCATTACATCTCATTTTCGAGATCTAGCACTCATGTTTTCAAAATATTTAATCCAGATTTGAGTTTTAAAACTTTTTCTTTCAAAAATCAATTTCAAAACCTGGGTTTTTACTCAACATTCTGTCATTTTCCAACCCCAGGACTTTATATTTCGAAATATTTTCTCAGAAAACAATCTGGATTCATTTCAAACTCAATTTCAATTGATTTCAATTCTCAGATTAGACCCATTTAGGTGGTGTCGCTTCTGGATTCCTTTACTTGTCAAAAATCTCCAAAAATTTAGGAGTCCTAGTTGGATCAGGACTCTTTTTCCAGAGTCCAGTCGGATCAGAACTCTACTTTTCACTACCTTTTTACCTGTTTTCGGAGAAAACCTTTTAAAATCTTCTATTTTGGCCAAGATGTTAGAGTCCTAGTTGGATCAGGACTCTTCTTCAAGAGTCCAATCGGATCAGAACTCTTCTTTAGAGTTTCAATTGGATTGGGACTCTAATCTTTTACAGCTATTTTATCTATTTCAATCAAATCTTTCAAAATCTTTCAAAAAGAGTCAGAAACTCAGAGTTTTAGTCAAAACAGGACTCTGTTCAGAGAGTCCTAGTTGGACCAGGACTCTGATCCTGATTTCAATTTTGAGAAAATCTTTCAAAAATCTTTCCATTTATCAAATTTGTTACACTTTTATTAAAAAATTTCAAAATTCTGAGGTTTTATCTCAGAGTACTGATCAAATCAGGACTCTACCCCAGAGTCCTGATCGAAGTAAGACTCTATCCAAAATTGATTTTCTCACTTCATTTTCACTAGTTTTCAAAAAGCTTTGCTTAAATTTCATCATTTACTTATCAGAAAACAAAATTTTTTTAGAGTTCTGATCGAATCAGGACTCTTTCTCAGAGTCCTAATCAGATCAGGACTCTGAACCAAAACTTCAATTTCATCCTATTTTTAACTGTTCCCCAAATTCTCTCGTTTGTTTTCTCAGAAAATCCAAAAATATGAGAGTCCTAGTTCAATCAGGACTCTGTTCTCAGAGTCTCAGTTGGATCAGAACTCTGTCTTATTTCAATATTCGTTATTGTTTTCACTGTTTTAACAAGTTCTTTCAACTATTTTTCAGAAAATACCAAAAAAAAGCTAGAGTTTCAGTCCGATCAGAACTCTATCCTAGAGTCCTAGTCCAGTCAGGAGTCTGTTTGAAGTCTGTTTTTATTTCATTTTCATTTATTTCCATTTGTTTTCAAAATTTAGGTCATTTTACAGAGTCCAGTTAGTTCAGGACTCTATTTTAGAGGTCGGTTGAGTTAGGAGTCTACCCCTGGCTGTGTTTTTCTGACTTATTTCATCATTTCTGGATAAAATCTTTTGAAAATTCTTTCATTTGGCTTTTAAAATGTAAAACCTCAGAGTCCTAAGAGTTTAGGACTCTAACCCGGAGTTCCAGTTCGCTTGAGACCCTATTTTCAAAGATCTTGAATTTCAAATATTGATTTTAACCCTTTTTTAAAGCCATTTTCAGTATTTATTTCAAATTTTCAAAACTCTAATGTGGGGTCCACTCAGTTGGCGCCATATCCAGAGGAGTTCTGACCCAGTTGGAACTCTGTGTCATTTCAAAACTTTCAATCTCAAAGTCTACTTTTGAATTTCTTTTCAAAACCTCTCATTTTCAAGTTTTAAAATCATTTTTTTGAAAATTCAAGTGGAGCCCACTCGGGGTGGCGCCACATTTGAATAAGTCAAGGTTAGACTAGGGTTAGTCACTGTACTAGTTAGGTTAAGGGATTAGAGGAGTCAAAATTAATTTTAAAAATCCATTTTATTTAACTTTTAAACCATTGGTTTTTAAAGGTTTTAAATTCAGGTTTTAAAAACCAAATGTGGGTCCATACTAGGTGGTGCCACATTTGGACTTTCTAGGGTTTAATTAGGGTTTAATTAGGGATTAATTAGAGTCCCACCTAGGCTATAATTCTCCAAAAAATCGTTGCCCCTTCATTGGATTTATTAGAAAGAGTTCTAAAAAAATAAAACTCCTTAATTAACCCTAATTAAGGAGGTTTTGAAAACCTATAAATAGGGGACTTCAAGAGGTCCAAGGGAGCTCCTTTTCTCTCAAATTTTCGTGGCCTCTCTCTCCTCTCCAGCACCTCCACCTTCCTCCATTGAAGCTGCAGCCCCAAGGTGAGTTTATTTAATATTATTTTATTATTATTTTATTAGTTTTTATGATTTTTCAATAGATTTCACCATGGAAACTCTTGTGTTCATGGATTTAACCATGGATTTCATCCAAGAACCTCAAAATCGACCTAAGAAGATGATCTAACTCAGTTTGAGGGTGATTTCAAGGATTCTAATCCATTAGAATCGATGAGAGGTACGTTTTTCATGTTCTTAACCGACGAAACGTGAGATTTACCCGTTAAATGGGTTAAATCCATGATTTCAAAGGTGAAAGCAAATTCCAGCCATTTATTCCCTGATTTTATTTTATTTTAATGGTTTATTCATGTTTGTTTTACGTTCTATAGCATAGAAATAATTTTTATTTACTGTTTTATGGTTTATTTTATTGTTTTACATTAATTAATGCATAGTTTTTATAGTTTCTTAGATTTATGTGTGTTTTAAGTTTAAAACAGTAAAGATAATGTTATTTCGGATTTAAATCCTTGTTATTTATTTCTGATTGTTTTATATGTGATGCATGCATATGTGATTGAACTACTGTAAAAAAATCAGAGATTTTGGACTTCGGAAACTTTGTCAGAAAAATCAGACATCAAGTCAGGTTTTTAAAACTTTAAAATCGTTGTTAAAATCAAGAGGGTAACTTGCTGTGATGATATTTTTCTCATCCTATATCTGATTTTAGATCTGTAAATTGCTATAGATTCATGTTGATTAGGTCTATCTACTGTGAAATTTTCAGAATTTTTTACCACTATTTAGTATTTTTCTTCTATCAGAAACTCTGATTTTCAATTTAAAACTCGTTATGGTTTACCAAAACCCTAATCAGAATTGTGTTGTTTATAAATCCCAAACTACAGATCCGATTCGTGATCTGTAAAAAATGAGTATTATTATTTTTTTGTCAACTATTCATTTTTAAAATATTAGATATTTTGAATGAGTTCTGCTATTTATCCTGGAATTTTCAATTGAAAGTATCAGTCAGGACCAAAGTTAAAATCAATATATTCAAGTCCGGATTGTCGGATGGGTATCTCCCTGGTTTTAAAGGCTTTTTCAAATATGTAAAAAGGAAAAGTTTTGTTTTCCTGTCTATTTGTTCTCTGTAAAATTTGATAGATTTTCAAGGAAGTTTGACCCCTGGTTCTGTTCTTGGACTGAGACTGGTTGGTGAGCTAGGTCAAAAATAGCATATTTTTAGGGTTAATGCAATTTTCGGATTAATTTAATGCCAAAAAAATATTTTTATAATTCTAATTTGACATTAAAGTTATCACATGTTCAGGTACCAATTTTGAGGATTTTTAGAATCCGTTTGATGCTTGAATGGCTTGAATTGCAAAACAGGGCACCCGAAGAATTCCAAAACACTGCAAAAATCACAAAATTTGTGATATTCTTAGATTTTTGTGTATAAGCATGTATTTTTAGGGTTTAATCATGTTCATAATCATATTATGATACTTTAGGTTAAATTTGATGTTCATTTGATTTCATTTAGTGCATAAAACCTAAGTTTTTACCAAAATCTATTTCAGAAAACCCTGATTTCAAGGCCATAGTCTTGCTATCGGGGGCAATTTGGTCCTTTGGCCTAAATTTCGAAATCCTTAACCCTAATTTTCATATTATTAATCATGTCATATCATATTTAGTTTGATTCATCATTATTTGTATTTCAAAACTTGCATTTTACCAAATGTCTTTCTAAAAACCCTAATTTCAAGGCCATAGTCTTGTTATTAGGGGTATTTTGGTCATTTTGACCCCAATTTCGAAATTTCATATCTTATCTTCCTTATTTATTCAATTTTATTTCATACTTTATCATTTTGATTTAAGGGAATCATGGCAAAAAGGCTTATATCTAGCAAAATCCAGCAATTTCCTGATATTGCTGGATAAATCTAGAAAAGCCAACATATCATCACTAACAAAGTTTTCTAGTTTTGCATGTACATTGAAGACTTTATTTTTCATGTATTTAAATTTTAATAGTGATGTAAACTAAATTAAACTTTGGAATAAGAATTTACATTTCCTGTTTAGCCTAGGCAGCATTGCATATAGTTTATTTTTTTAAATAATGTTAATGTGTGATGGATGATGGTTCATGCATATTCAAACTCACTATGGTCTACACGAATGGCACATACACTAGCTTTTATGAAGTTTATAAACTTGGTGGAATTTGTATTTATGGCCATAGTCAGAATATGAATGATACCCAGATTTATGATCTTCATATTAGCCACATTCAGCCTACACTCTTAGGCTAACTTCAAAATGCACTGCATTTCTCAAAAATACAAAAAGTATTTCTCAATTCCTCAAATCCATATTCATTCATTTCATGCATTTGCCAATTCCAATTCAAATCTCAACTCAAAGAAGTTCATTTTCTCAAAACTTTCTAAGTCATATGAAGAAATCGATTTTCTCAAAATATGGATTTGCCAATGATATTTCAAGTATTTCCCAAGTTCCAAATTCGATTTTCTAAGTTATATTTTCAATTTCAAAGTTTGAATTCAAAGAAATCAAGTTCTCTAAAGTTATTTCACATTTTTGAAAATCGATTTTCACAAAAATCTCTTGTATACTTCAGAAATCAATTTTCACTTTCTCAAATACAGCATCTCAACCCTAATTCACGATTTTCCATGTGATATCCTTTCCAAGTACTTCAGTTATTCAAAGCAAACATCATGTTTTCAAATATACATTTTCAGAAAATTCATAGCACATGCCTGATTCTATGTGCATTTAGAAATTAGAATATGATTTAGATAAGTTGAATAAAGCAGAGCAGTAGATTGATCCTTGGTTCAATTACCCCTGTTAAAGGTGGCAGGAACGGTTGAACCTCGTACCGACAGGCGAGTCCCATTCTTCGGAATAATCCCGCATTTTAAAAATGGAGGCGAGTTATTTTCAACAACTTTTTCAAGGGTCAGTTTGACTCGCAAAAAGTTAAATTTTTTGCGATGATAACAGGTTTGGCGACCGTGATGGGACCTGTCTTCGTCTGATCAATCTAATGCTTTGCTTAGTTCAAATTGTCAAAATCGTGTTCCATGGAATGTCAGCTTTTTACTTTTGATATCATGTGAACCTAGGAGCCTAGACTTGAACCCAGCTGACATGGACTGCATGTAGACTAAGTATGGTTTGGTAGGACCATATTGAGGAGGAAATTTTTTATGTTCACATAGACTTAGGTCTAATACAACCCTCCCCAATCTAGGTTTGTATGAAAACAATGTTTGCTTCTTCAAAATTTTCAAAATCTATCTCTTTAGGACTTAGAGCCTTCTATTTGCTTGCATGTGCTTATATTTTTCAAAAACCACCCCACCTATATTGTTCCGGTCTTCACGTTGCTGGGCTCTCTTCCAGAACCATAGTTTGGGACAGAGCCTCACAACTGGGCCACCTATTTGGGTGAAAACCCCCCTGCCACGTACCAAGGGCCATAGTCCAACGTATATCGGTAGGTGCTCAAGGATGTTGGAAAACTTGAACCTAGAACCGGAGGAATTGATTTTATGCCACGTACATCGAGCCTTGGCTTGAGTATATAGGCATAACTGGATTGGATACAGTTGATCTGAACCTTAGAGTTAGGATTAAGGTCCTACAGCTATTTCGAAACTTGTGCATCTAGAGTCAGCTTTTAGGGAATGTTGTA
The DNA here is from genome assembly GCF_984573655.1 of Nuphar pumila. Lineage (NCBI taxonomy): Eukaryota > Viridiplantae > Streptophyta > Magnoliopsida > Nymphaeales > Nymphaeaceae > Nuphar > Nuphar pumila. The sequence continues at coordinate 50,308,479 of NC_143253.1, forward strand.
TGTGCATACTTGGTTGTGCAGGATGTGATTAAATGTGTTGTAGTCATTTTATTTCCCATATTTTTCCAATTTTCTAAAATACTGGATGACTTTTCAATTGATAGGATGTGATTAAATGTGAATTCCTAATCTCTCGTACTACTTCTTGTGGCTCAAACCTCGTGCTGCACATGAATTGTTACACAGTAAATATCAATATAAAATATTTATAAATATGCAATAATTGAAAACAAAATACTTACGGTCGATTATCGATATACACTATTCGAATGAGTCTTCTTGTGCCAGACTGAGAAGACCCTGCTTCCTGTGTTGGCTCCTGACTTGTGTGATCAACTGGTGTAGGTGGGTCGTGTATAGGCGAAACATCATCTGTAAAAAAATACGTTAGAAGTTCTCAGAATGCGCATTTGAACTAATCAAGCATCCAATTAGTTAATCAATATACCTATCACAGGAGCCCATGAAGATGAAGGTTGGGCCTGGCTACTACTGGATGAGCGACCACTGTTACCTCCACGAACCATATTCTAACAAATAACATATGTCATACAATACATTCAAATAATTCACATCAAGTATTACAATACATTCAAGTCATTCGCATCAAGTATTACAATAATTCAAATCATTCATATCAGGTACTGCAATGCATTCAAGTCATTCACATCAAGCATTGCAATGCATTCAAATCATTCGCATCAAGTATTACAATGCATTCAAATAACTCAAATAATTCACATCAAGTATTGCAATAATTCAAATCATTTGTTGCATAAATTACAATACATTCAAATAATTTAAATCATTCACATCAAGTATTACAATGCATTCAAATCATTCGTATCAAGTATTACAATACATTCAAATAATTCAAATCATTCACATCAAGTATTACAATGCATTCAAATAATTCGTATCAAGTATCACAATACATTCAAATAAAATTTTTAATCATTCACATCAAGTGTTGCAATACAACTCATGCATTCGCATCAAGTATTACAATACATTCAAATAATTCAAATCATTCACATCAAGTATTGCAATGCATTCGAATCATTCGTATCAAGTATTACAATACATTCAAATAAAATTTTTAATCATTCACACCAAGTATTGCAATACAACTCATTCATTCACATCAAGTATTACAATACATTCAAATAATTCAAATCATTCACATCAAGTACTGCAATGCATTTAAATAGAGGTTTGTAGTACAAGATTTTGCTCACTAGCTTGAGAATTCTTCCTCGTCACTAGTTTGACTTTCTTCTTCTTCTTCTTCATTGTTTGCCCATCCACTTGGTACATCATTTGGATCACATTCCTCTATGAATGTTTCATCGGCCAATGGAGATATGACATGCATGGCTCTTCAACCCATATAACTGTCCATCGTCAATCTTCATAGCCCGAGCAATGTTAGAGACATATCCATCTGGAAATCTCAGTTGTCTCAACCATTGACATACATGTTTTATTTGATCAGGTCCGAGCACGTACTTTGCCTTTGGTTTCAGTACTTTGCCATTATACTCTTTGAGTTTCAATTCTGGTCTTTTATATATTAATTTTAAATCCATACGGACCTTTGGATTATCCTTCGTTTTTCCTTTAACATTCATTACTGTATTAAACACATTATCAAACACATTTTTTTCCACATGCATCACATCCAAATTATGTCATATCAATAGGGTCAGTCAATATGGTAGTTCCCCAAAAATAGATTTCTTCGTCCAATTGTGATCCTTCCCAAATCCACAGAAGGGTGTAGGACATCAGGCATCTGTTAATACATCTAGAAAATATCACAATCTTTTTAAAATCTCTATGCCAGACAATCTTGAGGATGGACCTTCCGTTTCAGTTGTGCCTGCTTTAAACACATTCTTTTGTCGTCGGAATGGATGGTCGCTGGGTAGAAATCGACGATGACACTCAAACCAGCAAGGCTTCCTTCCATGCCTCAATCTAAAAGCTTTGGAATCCTCCATGCAGTACGGACAAGCCAACCTCTCATGTGTGCTCCAAACAGATAGCATACCATATGCAGGGAAGTCACTGATTGTCCATAGAACAACGACCTTCATGTTGAAATTTTATTTTTTGTGGGCATCATACGTGGTAACACCGCCATCCCACAATACTTTTAGTTCATCAATCAATGGCCTTAGATATACATCAAGATTTTGGCCAGGTGAGGTCGGACCAGGGATCAACAAAGACAAGAAAAGATTTAGACGTTTCATACACAAGCTTGGTGGAAGGTTGTATGGAGTTACAAATACTGCCCAACATGAGTATGGAGTTGATCTACCCCCAAATGGCTTAAATTCATCTATACATAGACCGAGTCTAACATTTTGCACTTCCATTGCGAAGTTCTGATGAGTACGATCAAAGTGCTTCCAAGCTTCAGCATCAATAGGATGCGTGATCTTGTTTTCATCGTGTCGAACTTTATTTACATGCCATCTCATGTGTTTAGTTGTCCTTGAAGACATATACAATCGCTGCAATCTAGGAGTGATAGGAAAGTAGCAGAGCGACTTGTATGAAACTTTCTTTAATCTCGTGCTACCATTGCCTCTTGTCTTTGGCTTGAACAGAGAATGCCCACATGACGGGCATGATATGTTGTTTTCCTGCTCCTTGAAATACAACATGCAGTGATTTGCATAAGCATCAATATTTTTGTAACCCATACCTAGAGCGTTGACCATAACTTTCACACGATAAAAATTTTGTGGCAATTTCTCATCTTTGGGCAACATACTCTTCACAATCATGCACAAACAATCAAAACATGATTGACTCAAATTATACTCGGACTTCAAATTCATTAGTTGAAGAACTGCAAACAAGATAGTGTGACTCTCACAACCGTTGCAAAGTGGCTCATCAGCATCTCTAAGTAAATCATAAAATCTACTAGCTGCATCGTTTGATGATTCTTCATCTACGACAGTTCTTACATCACTAAAACTCATAGCAAAACCCAGTTCTGTTCCTGCGGCATCAAATATCAAATCCATATATGGATTATCGTGCATCACATTCACTAGTGCATCAAAATCGTTTATAAATTCTTCTCCATGAAACGTCCAGTTCTAATAATCACTCACAAAACCCTTCCTGTATAGGTGATGTCTAACGCTATGAGGTTCTACAAATCGATTATTCTTACAAATCTTGCAGGGACACCTAAATCTGACCTGTGGGATCCACTGTACTGACACTTGCCCTTGCAAATTCAATAAAACTGTCAACACCATCCATATATTCATGCGATAACTCATTGTCCACTATCATACGGTACATCCATTCATGATTTGTAGTCATTTTCTTATGATGTTACGAATAATAGCCCAATGAATTAAAAGAGAACAATCAGAATGCTATGATGAAGAACATATCAAATTTATCATGCAATATATGATGTTATACAATAACAAGAATTTTGATGCATGCATTGATAACTTAATATTTTCATATGCAAACTATTAATGACACGATACAATCATTTGAAACATGTTTTCAATATACAATTTCACATGGAAGTCATAATCAAATTGAAAGTAACTACATGCAAGCATGAATACAATTATATCAAACATTGCAATACATCGTAATCATTCATATCAAACAAATGACAAACATGTACCTGCAACAAACACACTTCAATATCTCACTAACTACTACCATGCCTAGCATGGACTCCGTACTCCAAAAATAAGAACACTTCAATATTCATACATTAAAATCATGCTCAGCATGATCTCCGAACTCCAACAAAGCAACCATAAATATCAACAACTAAGTGAGTGTGTGAACAATAAAGTGTTACATCTACTAAATTAAATAACATGTGATACACTTGCATCACTTACTCACCACGGGTATTTACCCGATTTGCATTGTTTTTGACACTTACTTACCACAGGTGGCTGAGCACGAGCTGATTCCGTTGAAAAATCTGCACAAAAAAATACTGTTTTAAAATGAAGTCACTACGAAATAAAAAAAAAACTATTCTGGCAAGGGGTCGACTCCCCTGCTGTTCCGACAGGGGGTCGACCCCCTTACAGAACATAGGGGGTTAACCCCCTTACAGAACGTAGGGGGTTAACTGACCCCCTGTTCGGGCAAGGGGTCGACCCCCAACCTTTCCGCTAGTGAGTCGACCCCCTGCCGGAACAGCAGGGGGTCGCCCCCCTGCCCGGGTCGACCCCCTGCTGTTCTGGCAGGAGGTTTAACCTCTGCCGAAAAGGCAGGGGCCCCTTGATGGAAACGGCAGGGGGTTAACCCCCTGCCGGAAACGACAGGGGGTTAACCCCCTGCCGGAAAACGCGAGGGGGGGGGGGGGGGGGGGGGGTCCTTTACCTTCCTCACGGCGGGGCCTGCAGACGGTGGGACCGACGGAAGTGGGACCGACAAACGGCGGGAGTGGCGAACGGCGGGAGCAGCGAAAGAAGAAAAGGAAAAGCTGTCTGGGATTAGGGTTATTCAAAACTTAGCGACGAAATTAATTCGTCGCTAAGCCCACTCAAATCAAATTTACGAAACCCGCGACGGACTGTCCTCCGTCGTTAAGTAGCGACGGACTTGAGTTTGTCGCAAGAGTCGTTGGCAAATCATGCGGCCGCCGTAATGATAAAATAGTATGTCGCAAACTCCGTCGCTAAATAGCGATGGACTGGGCGACGGACTATAGTCCGTCGCTGGTTTCGTATGCTTTATTGATTATAGCGATGGATGTTTGTCGGTCGGTAATCCGTCGCTAACGAGCGACGAAAATATTCCGTTGCTACCGTTTGTCGCTAACGTGTTTTCTTGTAGTGTACGTTGGTACATAGTGGATGACATTATATTGTGTCTTTAAAAGAGAGATCTCAATGAGGAGATCTGTGCACAGAGAAAAGAAACAGTAAGAAGAAGAAGATAGTGCGTTTTATGGCGAATCAACGTGATTAGCATTTGGACTCATGGAATCATCGCTCTCTCCAAGTGAGAGCACACATTCGTTGAGCAAAAGCGAGCATCATCGATCCATTGTTTTTTCGCTTCCACAACAACAAAAAAGGTATGTTTTCGTTCTCTTCATTGGTATCAGAGCCACAGGTTTTAAAGATGCCATTTTTACTTGTGGATGTATTCCCGTTCTTGATGGTCACTTGCGGCGAGGCATCAATCAAGGCATGATTGTATTTTATCGTGTAGCTGATGTCACACACGATCAAGGCATGGGACCGGTCGGCTCTTGTGCCTAGGCCAGATTCGGAACCCTACAGATCATGCGGGTTGCTGCAGCCGCAGGCTCTACGGCTAGGCCGTACCTAGTTTTTGGCCCGATGGGCTCCTGTGGCGTGGGCCTGATTTTGGGTGAGGCTCTGCGACAACAGGCCGCAGGCCGAAACCTATCCCTACGGCATAGGCCAGAGGCGTAGCCCGACCTGAACCCGTTCCTACGGCATAGGCCGTAGGCGTAGCCCAGCCGGACCCAGCCCTGTGGCATAGGCTGCAGACCTAACTCTTGGCCCTGCAGCACAGACAGTGGGCCGAGTTCATGGAACTGCGGCGCAGACTGAGAATTTTTTTTGGTTGAACCCTGGCAGAGCCAAGGTCCATGTGGGTCGAGGCATAATGGCTAGTGGTTGGAGCCATAATTTTATTTAAGCCACAGATGGACTGGAGATTCCCGAATCTAATTATATATATATATATATATATATATATATATATATATATATTATTCATGAATGTAAATGAAAATGACGTAATCATGTTGTTTTGATAAAGAATTTAAAGTACTTTGGAAGTACTTACTCTATGCGTTGATATCTTGTTTAAATAGTCATAATACAATTTAGGTGAATATAATTATCTTTGGGAAAGTGGGAGATGATTGTGAACATAGTGATCTTTCAATTTCACACCCTATGAAAAATTATGTTACCTAATCGTGTGATTATAACTGCATATAGATGTGCTAATGATTAGATCATAACATGCTTGAATAACATTATTTTTTTTGCGCATTTCTTTACTCTTATTTAAAAAGGACATGGATGCACCAAGTAAATCAATAATAGACTTGGCACGAATTGAAAAACTGAATGGTGATAACTATGATATATGGCATAGAAAGATTCAGTTTACACTGGAGGAGGCTGAGGCCTTGGCGGTTCTCAACCATACTGTGGAATAACCTGAAATTGGTACTGGGGCACAATCTCGTAAAGACATGAAAACCTATAAGAAATGGAAGCGCATGAATACTGTTGCGCATGTCACCATGCTATGTTCTATGCAGGATGACATCATGTGCCAATTTGAGCATTATAAGACTACTCAACAAATGTGGATGGCCCTTAAAGATAAGTTTGGGGGAACATCAACCACAAAACTAAGGAGGTTGACCATCAGGTTCGATTCATACAGAAAGTCCCCTCAGCACACCATGAGCCAGCATCTCAGGGAGATGGCAAACATGATAAGAGAGCTCAATAGTGCAGGGCATACCTTTACAGATGAACAACAGGTCCAGACTGTGATTCGTTCTCTGCCATATAGTTGGAAACATATGAAAATTAATATGACTCATAACGAAAGTATTAAGACTTTCGATGATATCGCCCGTCATGTAGAGTTAGAAAATGATCGCCTTGAGGTGACTCAATCATCTAGCATGAGGGCATATATAGCAGAAAGCTCTAAAAGGCCAAATTCTTTTAAGAAGAAATTCTATGGACCAAGGAGGTTCAAGAAGGGTAACAAGAAGGGACAAGACAAAGAGAAAGAAAAAAAGCCTTATCAGCGCTCTGGAAAGCGTGGAAGCAAGAAAAATAAGGCAAATGCAAAATGCTTTAAGTGTGGCAATTTGGGTTACTATGCTCGTGAATGTCATGAGCAGGAGAATGTACATTTTCTTATGACTCCTGTTTTTTGTGTAAATGTTTGTAGTTGTGCACTAATTATTGAATCTAATCCTATGTGGATTATAGACTCAGGAGCCACTGACCGTGTGACCAAAGACCGCACAAACTTTGTCGAATATAGGAAGATGTCATCTGGTTCGAAGTGGTTGTTCCTGGGGAATAACACTAGAGCAGAAGTCAAAGGAATCGGGACTTGCAAATTGGATTTGCGAGGAAGACGATCTCTATTATTATATGATGTTCTGCATGTTCCAGAGATTCGACGAAATTTGATTTCAGTTTCTGCTTTGTCTATGTTAAACTATAAACTTGTGTTTGGGGATGTTAATGTTGACATCATTTGTGGACAAACTTTAGTTGCTTCTGGTTTCTTGATGAATGGTTTCTATGTGTTGGACACAGAACTTATTAATTTGAATGTTAATGATGAATGTTTTTCACTTGTTTCAACTGCTAATAATATGAATGTGGATGTATCTGTATGGCATGCTCGGCTTGGACATATAGGGCAAAAGAGAATAGATAGGCTCGCACGAGAGGGTCTTTTGGGATCCCATGCGAAGATTGAAATGCCTGTATGTGAGCATTGCCTTGCTGGAAAAGCAACTCGATTACCTTTTGGAAAGGCAATTAGAGCAACCTATCCTCTTCAATTAATTCATTCAGATATATGTGGGCCAATGAATGTGGCAACGAGGCATGGAGCTTCATATTTCATCACTTTTATTGATGATTATACACGATTTAGCCATGTGTATTTAATTACGCATAAATCTGAAGTATTGGATTGCTTTAGATCTTTTATAAACATGGTGGAGAATCAACTTGATCGTAGGATCAAGGCTTTGAGAACAGATCGTGGACATGAATATCTATCCGAACAATTCAAGGAATTATGTAATGATAAAGGGATAGATAGACAATTAACTACTCATCGAACTCCGCAACAAAATGGTGTTACAGAAAGGAGGAATAGGACCCTCTTAGAGATGGTCAGGTCCATGATGGCGCAGGCAAATTTACCTATTTCCTTTTGGGGTGATTGCTTATTGACTGTTGCTCATGTATTAAATCGTGTACCATCTAAATCTATTTCTTCAACTCCCTATGAATTGTGGAAAGACAGAAAGTCAGATTTGGCTTATCTCAGACCCTGGGGGTCTGCTGCATATGTCCATAATCTTTCCCATCAATATGGAAAATTGGGTTCTAGGGGAAAGAAGTGTATCTTTATTAGATACTGTGAACATTCAAAAGGATATGCATTCTTAGGAGAGAATACTGATGGAAGTGTTTCTGAAATAGATTCTAGAGATGCCATATTTATTGAAAGTGACTTTCCTAAAAGGAGAGAGATAGAGCGTCACTTTCAGTTCTATGAATTGGATAATGAAGATCAATCTAAAGAGATTGATCATCATGTTAGAGACACAAGAGGATGTGTCTATACCACTATTGGATAGTGGAAGTAACACTCAAGTGGATATTGATTTTGATGAAGATCTGAAAACTCGAAAGAGTCTGAGGAAGAGAATTCCTCGTCGAAGATTCCAAATCGAAGGGGAAGCCTTTGTGGTTTTGTCCCAAGATGATAATATACCTAAGAGTGTTAGAGATGTTCTATCTTGTCCTAAAAGGAATGAATGGCACAAGGTGATGGAAGAGGAAATGAAATCCATGGCGTCCAACGATGTCTGGGATCTTGTTAATCTTCCAAAAGGAAGAAAACCTATTGGGAGCAAATGGGTTCTCAATATTAAAAGGAATGCTGATGGATCTATCGAGCGATATAAAGCTTGTTTGGTTGCTAAAGGATACACACAAATGGCAGTGATAGACTATGATGAAACATTCTCACCTGTAGTCAAATTGACCTCTATTCGCCTTTTGTTAGCCATATTGTCACATATGGATTTAGAATTACATCAGATGGACGTTAAAACTACATTCCTTAATGGAAAACTGGATGAAGAAATATATATGGAACAATCCGAGGGGTTTATTACTGCTGATTTTGAGTGCAAAGTGTGCAAGCTCAAACGATCCATTTATGGATTAAATCAGTCATCCAGACAGTGATATTTAAGATTCCATGAGACCATCATGAGCAATAATTTTGCTATGATTGATGAGGACCACTGTGTTTATCTTAAACGTCAAGGTAAAAAATTTGTAATTCTAACTCTATATGTGGATGATATTTTATTGGCTAGTAATCATTTGGAGTTTCTAAAAACCATTAAAGAATGGTTGTCTATTCATTTTGAAATGAAAGACATGGGTGAAGCATGCTTTATGCTGGGCATAAAGATAAAAAGAGATCGTTCAAAAAGACTTCTTTCTCTTTCACAAGAATCATATATAAAGAACGTCTTAGAACAATTTCATATGCAAGATAGTAAACCCATAGATACTCCAGTTGCAAAAGGGAATGATTTAAGTCTTAAGATGTGTCCAAAGGAATCTAAAGAAATAGAAGCTATGTCCAAAGTCCCTTACTCCGGTGCAGTAGGCAGCCTTATGTATCTTATAATGTGCACTCGACCTGACATATGTTATGCAGTAGGGTTGGTGAGTAGATATCAAGTTAATCCAGGACAAGCCCATTGGAAGGCTGTCAAGAGGATTATGAGATATCTTAAAGGCACATCAGATTCAGTTCTTTGTTACCATGGTGGTAACATGCGTGTGGTAGGCTATACTGACGCAGATTGGGGTGGGGACCCTGATGAGCGTAAGTCTACGTCTGGCTATGTGTTCTTGATGAACAATGGTGCTATATCTTGGTGTAGCAAGAAGCAGACGTGTGTAGCCTTGTCCACAATGGAAGCTGAATTTGTTGCAGGCTCGTTCGCAGTACAGGAATGTGTTTGGTTAAGGAGATTCATCAAACATTTGAGACTCTCTTCTGAAGCAAAACTGCCAGTGACTTTATTCTGTGATAATCAAGCGGCAATTGTATTTGCTAAGGATCCCAAGTTTCACAATAGAACCAAGCATATTGATACGAGATGCAAGTATATGCGCAATATTGTATCTAAAGGCAAGGTTGCTTTGACATATGTTAATACCCAAAATATGGCGGCAGATCCCTTTACCAAGCCAATCAATAGGGATTCTTATGTTAAACATGTAAAATCTATGGGTATTTGTAAGATTTGATATGCTAATGTTATTCATATTTTCTTTCTATGATCATTGTATAGCATGTTGCACATCTATATGAGTATGCTACCAGGTTTGAGATAAATCTTCTCACACGGATTTATCGCCTCAGACGCTGCTTGTGGGCGGGCTGAGATGAGATGTAACAAAATCCAGGATTGATGAATTAAGAAGCATGTCAGATTTTGGGGATATCATGTGATAATAACTCAAAAGAGTGAGAGTACAATGAGTTATGATATCCGCCATATATACGTATATGGGATACATTGCCCTAACTGGGTTAGGACGAGGTCTTGTGTATATTTAACTATATGGAGAGACCGACCTTGATATCTAAATGTCAATGGTAACTTGGTTGACCAGATCTGAGGACTTGGATAGACATTGCATGGGAATGTGCATCCTAAAGGGCTCAAGTTAGTTTCTCAGGGAGGAACTGAACTAATAAAGATCTGTACGGCAAAGAATTTATGGTGTATGCATACACTCACTGGAGTGAGAAAGTCTTGCCGTAATACGTGAGTCATACCACGTATGTCGCATCATGACTATAAGTCGACCACAAAAGAAAATGAAGAATGATCCCTGTTTCTTTATTGTGTGAGTCCTTATTATATATATAGATATATATATTTTGATGTCCTTATTGACTTTTAACCTTATTTGAAGGAGAAAGATGAGTGTTGCTACTTTAGCATGTTGCTTAAGACCATGTATGATTCGGTCTAAAAGAACATGTCTAGGAAAACAACTTATCTTGATTCAAAGAATAAGAGTTGGAAAGGAAAATCATTTAACATTTTCAGATTATGCATATGTTAAAAGCTAGCTTATTTTACTGCATTCTGGGGATGTTTGGGTTTATGATGAAACATGTGGCATAATGAAATGCCTTGTCTAGCATAGCTTAGCACTATAATATGTGCAGAGGGATTTAGTATGCTAGAATATGAAAAATGTATTTGATCTAGGACACAGTGAGCTTCTTACTTGGCTTGTGCAGCTATACCTTGTGTTATCTTATTGTTTGCAGGTTTAGGCTATTATGTTACACTAACCGGTACATAATATGTCTCCACTCCCTAAGCTCACGGGTCGCACGGTCCATTTGCCAGTATGAATACACGAAGTTATTCACCATATGAGCACATTTGATATTCTTTCTTCTAAGATCTCTTCCCATCATGTGTGAGTGGGAGAATATTAGTTTGGGTACCGAGTCCACCCATGATGGGCGAGATCCGGACCCGGCCCACGTTAAAGAAAGGAGGCGGTTTGAAAACCGCCCATTTCCCCACTTCTAGGGCAATGTTTTCTGTTGGGTGTATAGTGGAGGGAAAAAACACCGTAGAAGAACGAGAAAGAGAAAAATACAGAGATTGGGTGTTTGAGAGAGAAGAGAGCCTGTGTGAGACACAGGAAGACACAAAGGTTGGACCTTTGTGTGTTTAAGAAAAGAGGAAATACTGTGTACGTTGGTACACAATGGATGACATTATATTGTGTCTTTAAAAGAGAGATCTCAATGAGGAGATCTGTGCACAGAGAAAAGAAACAGTAAGAAGAAGAAGATAGTGCATTTTGTGGTGAATCAACGTGATTAGCATTTGGACTCGTGGAATCATCGTTCTCTCCAAGTGAGAGCACGCATCCGTTGAGCAAAAGCGAGCATCATCGATCCACTGTTTTTCCGCTTCCGCAACAACGAAAAAGGTATGTTTTCGTTCTCTTCGGTTGCTATCTTTCATATATTGGAAGAAGAAAATGGCAGGATTTGCATATCTCCAAACAACCAAAAACATGTCTTCTTTTGTGAAAGTTGCAAAGAAAAAACAGAGAAATACATTTGATCCTTCAACCAGGCTTACTCAAGGTTTCTCCGCTATCCTTCCTCATTACTGCATCTCTCTCTCTCTCTCTCTCTCTCTATATATATATATATATATATATATATATATATATATATGACCTGTAATGATGAACGAGTTAAATGCTGGAGGTACGTTGATTTCTGACGATTAGTGGCGGTCATGACCACCACTAATTCTCTGGGCAGAAATCAGACGATTAGCATCTGTCATGACAGTTCCAATTAGTTCCTCCAAAAATCCATATGGTGGGGACAGTTCCAATTTTCAATGTCCCATTTTTTTTTGCAAATCTGACCCACAGACGTGTTCAACATGATTCATTTGCTAAGAACCGAGTGTTGGATCATTTTTTTTTATAAAAAAAAATGATTTTACGGCCTTAAGATTTACACAAATTCAATACTATTGCATTTTTGAGCCTTATAAAAACCTGCTCAAATGTCATTATCGGATTATTCAAAAGTCAATTCCTACTAAACAAACATATAGATCACAATATATATAACAACATACAACTTATATAAATCTTTTAGGTTATATACATTATTATTATATATAATAAAATACACATGTTAAAGTTAAGTTTTGTACTATAAATTATGCATTTATTGTTTTTTACTTTTAATAAATTAAAGAAAAGGATGACTTGTCCAAGCCACCGAATTGCATGCGACCAATCCAATACAGGGGGATCCTTACAAGAATGATGGGAATACCGACATGGAGCTGAACTGTAGGAGTTCTGGACCTTTTCCTTTTCTTCGATTGTCTTCAAGCTCATCAAATACATCAATATCGATCCTTTTTTTCAAAATCCACATCAAAGAAGGTATTTGGCATCATGTGAGGTGAGCGTGAAGTGACATCACATAGGTCGGATTTGTCAGAGGTGGTTCCTTAGGAATAGATGGGGGTTTGGTAATTCGGGATCGATTTTAGGTATTCATGACACCCAAACAATGGTCCAGACAGAAGTACAAACAAGTAATGTGGGATTTTTAAAACAATGGGTACCCTAGTTTTTCTTAAAAAATTGTTCTACAAATCTATAAAGTTTCTTCGGGTTCTATAGATTATGGTTACTTTCCGGATTCAACACCGATTTACCAAAGCTAACAACTTGGTACATAACGAATGCACATTTCCATAATCAGCCACAAATCCAACACCTTTGTTTCTCACAATTTTTCTGACAGTTTCTGCCACATTTTCTAAATCAGGGATTTGTTGAAACAATCTACTGCATGTGTTTTGTACTTAGAAGTGCTCAAGCTCTTGCATATATGTACCTGTAAAAAAACCTCGAGTTTGTAGCATTCATTTGTTGGCATGCCCGTTCAGTTTGAACAGACTACTTAAGACTACATTCATAAGAAAACAGTGGAGTCGATGAACGTGATCACACTTACCAAGCAATCAAGCCAGAACTCATACACGTCCAGGTACCAATGCTAGAAATACATGGCTGCATAAAGACCCTTTCTGAAAGTGGTGAATTCATGGTTGTGTCGGATCATTTGATCGTGGATCTTGTTTGGAGACATCTTGTCACCCGTTCTGATTTAATTTCAACAAAAGTTTACTTTTTCTCAAAAAATCAAAAGGTCACCTTTCATCCAAGGAGCCCAACGTAAAACATATATCTACGTTCTGCAGTTTCCAAAAAAAAAAAAAAATCGAGTTACAAATTTATGAAAGGAAAAAATAACTTACAAACTGATTTCCTTTCCCCTCATTGTCCAACACCAATAGCACTGAACCGTTTCATCAACCTGAACTACTCAATCAGTGCCGGCTGGACTAAGAAGCCTGTCAATTAGTCAAATACAGATTACAGTGAATCACGTGAAGTAAATGTTCATGGAAAGCAGAGGGTTGGACAATGGCAAAGACAACATTCATATACCTAATCAACTCAAACCGAGATTAGGTCCGAACTTTAAAGCTAAATCTAGATATGAAATAAGGACGGATATTTCTTGAGAATGAATCTGGAACCTGATAGTGCCCTGAACCATGTGCACTGAAAGGCCCAAGTAGATGATCTAGCCGGTTCTCTTGAAAAGCAATGGAAATTAAACATGTGGTTTTCATAGGGCTCTATGAGCTGATAACCTAGGCAGCTCACAGCAAGTTGATGCAGCTCAAATCTGCTATCAAAGGTGCAACCGCTTAACATAATAACTAACATGATTCAAACTTTCAAATTAGTTGAGCTGACAAGACTGTAAGCAGACATTATTTCAAGAGAATAATAACAGCAAGGCATTTTAAATTGCTGAGTCATCATAGTCAACTAGAGCGGTAAGCATAACTGAGCTCCAATTCGAGATGCTTCCTTGACATCGTTCTGCAGTTCCAGATGCAGAAGAGATGCTTCATAGCAAAGCCCCTCTTGAACATGGAATGCAAAAGATGGGTGCTCACCCAACTCAGGACACTGTAAGACACCAAGTTCTCCAGGACTTGGATGAAAGATTCCAGATATTCTTGTGATTGAGATCCTCAGGTATCCAATCCCACCAGAAATTATGTCCAGTAGCAATCCCCGGGAGCTACTGAGATGAGATATCCCCCAGAAACCATTCAAGTAATATCACCTAGTTCACACTAGAAGCATAGAGAATCTTACGGATGTAACAGCCTCTTGACCAAATAAGGATGAAAGTGCAGTTAGGTTTGGATCATCTTTATGCTTGGCCCAAGCTGTTTTGAACTGCATGACTATGCATCTTTGCAACAGAGAAGGAATTATTAACCATTTTTCCAGTAGGATTAGGAAGAAAATAGAAAACATGAAAGAGATAATTCCTTACTTCTGAAGCAAGGAAAATATCTGAAGGATGTGCCCACGGATGATCTCTCGATCCTTTCTCAAAGATTCTTCCTTGTATGTCAAAGCAAGTTCATGCACTAATCTGAGATTGGTGGAAATAGGAATATTTGAAAATTAGAGAAAAAACAGCAGACAGACCAGCCAATCATATTGCACGTTCAACTCTTGTGAGACATTTTGAAAAGGTGGATCAGATCAAATGGAACAGGATCTGCGAAAAATTGAACAGTTACAATGATCATTTTTAGCAACTCAAGACCAGCTTTGACACAATTGACACCTAGGGCATAACAGGTTTGGATGCCCAAGAAAGTCAAGTGAACTGACATTCTGGTGTCAAACTGAAAGATACAGCAATAGGGGGGCTGAGACTACAGAGGGCCCCTTCTATTCCTGAGCATAGTCACCGATGTCGCTGATATTTTGAAAATGTCGTGATATTAATGGTATTTCAAGGTCAGCCAATATTTTCCAAAGATAAAATGTCGCCATATTAATGGTATTTAAAGGTCAGCCGATATTTTCCTGAGATAAAATATCACTATATTATCCTGAGATTTTCAGAAAACATCATTTTTATATAATTTCAGTATGTCTTTTTTTTTTTTTTGTTTCTTTTATGTTTTCAAAACAAAATTCTAATTTTTCTTTATATTTTTGAAAGAAAAATACTATAAAATCTATTATTTCTTATTTTTTATTATTCTTCATATTTTTCAAATTCCAAAACTTCTGAAATTTTCCCAAGAAAATTTGAAAATATCGCCGAGAAAAACCCTCAGCGAGAAATTAACATGAACAATACAGGTGGCTATGGTCTCGAGTAATCCCGAGTGTTTATGATTTAGTCATGCTTGTGACAGAAAAAATAAGCATGTCTACTAACAAGAAATAAAAATACAATACGTCTATACAAAATAAAATAAAATAAAGGAAACATACTGTTCCACGTATAATGTATTCCGCATCCAAGTCAACTTTAAGATTGTCTGAAGCCTTTCAAGTACCTGAGAAATTCATGGGAACTTCAAATCGGAGTGCATATATGAAGCTACAATTTTGTATATCAACACCTTGTACTCAAGTGCTACACCATGTAAGACATGCATTTTCATTATTTTTAGATCTCAATAGCTGGCATAAAAAGCTACATGGAAATTCTGGTTTCATAGTTTACATTTCCTAACTTGGATCAAGGATTATCAAACCTTGAAGGAGGAGCAACCCTAAAAAACTTGACCAGTTGGAGTTGCATGGAATTCCAGAAAAGTTCTCAGTAAAACCAATGGGAACAATGCTATTGGATTATGAGCTTCCAAGAACTGGTCTTAAATAATTAATAGCAAAGTTTAAGAGGCAAAACTCAAAATTTGTTCTAACAATATACAGACACATTCACAAATAACAGGCATACATATATCGCAGCATTTCCATGTCCATGCTACTTAGAACCACAACAGAATCAATTTCAGTGAAAGTGAGAGGAATAAGCTAGAGAAGTCCTACAAAGTCGAATCTAAACATTGTACACATCAGCTCTATGTCACAGGGACATGCCGTTTTGGTGGCATGTCCCTGGTGACACAAGAAGACACACTCGAACACGTGGACATGGACATTGACACATATGGATAATATTTTAATGCAATTTTATTATTTTTTAATGTTTTAAGGTAGCATCAACTTGTGATTGAATCATAAGATCTTTCAAGCCTAGTATAGCAATCATTCTATTTGATTCTTAGCTACTATAAACCAGAGTTACCAAAAGCTTCTTAGGTAGGCGGGAAGTGTGCTTCCCGAAAACTCGCTTCGGAAGTGCGCTTCGTGAAAACTCGCTTCGAAAGTGCGATACTCCTCACTTTTGAAACTTCATGGGAATCTCGATTCTCCCACACTTCTTCTATGCTTCCCACACACGGTATATGTTTCACATATGCTTTTCTCATGTTTCTTTTCATGTTTTTCATGTATTTCCTCCTACGCTTTCAATCACTTCCTATGTACTTTCTCTAAATTGGTAATCATCATTGTTGGATTTTAACAAAAATTTAACTCTTTTACTGAAAAATCGTGAAATATAAGAATAATCAATTTTATTTTAGGTTTTATTTGCTTCTTGTTCGATTCCTATTTAGTTACCATATTGCTTCATTTTTTTATTTATATTCCACTTTCAAATTGATACTTCACTTCCTGCTTCCTATAAATTTCAAAATGACTCGCTTCTCGCTTCTGCTTCCCATATCGTTTCTCGCTTCTGCTTTCTCTTCCACTTCCTAGTTTGACAACCTTGCTATAAACTATCAAGACCATGTGGAACCTAGAAAGGCCCATTGCACCAGTTCAACCCAACCATCCCAATTGATGATAAGGATGGCATGATAAACAGATCAATGAGGCATTGCCAAAAAGGCTTGCAGCTATCTTGTGTAAAGACTCAATCTATAATTGATGCCACAGAAACCATCCACCATTTTATGTTCTATATGCAAGAAAACAATAGACTAGTCATACACCTAGAAGAAGAAAAATGACATGAATGAAAAAGCCCATCACATGTACAAAATGGACTAGGTAATAAATACTCTAGAAAAAACTGATTTACTTATGCAAGATAACTATGTTTCAGCATACACATGAAACTTCAGAATAAACTCTCTTTTTTACATCTCTGAAAAAATGAAAGCCTAACTGCATCCGAGGAGTGTAGAAGCCACTCACCAGTAGAACTGTTTTGTCATCATCAACATGAAGCCATTTAAATATAAGTAAAAAAATGCGCCTAAAATGGGCTACAATAACAATCCCCATAGCATTGAAGACTGGTTCAATCAGTTGCAGCCATGAAACATAAAGCTCTTTACTCCTTGGATAGCGTTCTAAATGCCACATCTCATTCAGCATTTTCTCGTACCTAAAAGAAAGGTGTAGGAGTTCCCAATTACCAAAAGGATGCATTTGATCTATACTAGCATTCAACCATATGGGGCTTCTCTAATCAAATGAGTGTGCAATTTAACACAAACAAGAGATCACATAAGAATATATTTTGGAACATCTTGCGTACTTCCAAAACCATTGGTAAGTCAACTGAACATTGAATCTTTTTCAAACATTTTCATAATCATATGCATTTGAATCAGCTACTTTGTATTAGGAAGATGACATAGCAAAAATGAAGTTCATAATATATGAACAATACAAGTTCTTAATTTTTCCAAGAGTGTTTGAGGTGGCCTAAACAATAAGCAAGTACCTGCATTGTTGTGCATATGACCTCAGAACTAATGTGGATTATGGGAGTGCATAACTTAATTTCTCAGCCCAGGAAATGACCGAAATGTATAGAAAAACATGAACTAAGGTTTTGAAGAAAATACCTGAAATATCCATATGAAGAAAACAGTGTTGGTGTATGTTCCCCTCATGCATGCAAGTGCTTTTGTCTATAGATATGGCTTAAGGTGGTCCCTGTAAACACCCCAAATTTTCACTCACCTCCCCTACATCTCCACCAAACATCATCATTCAACCTCTGAAATCGTCGAAGGGCAAAATGGTCATTTTCTGAGCTCGAACCTTGCAAAAGTCTAAATTTCATCTGAAACTCTCAAAATCTCTCCAATTTTAACTCAGATGTTCAAAATTTTACTCCTGACAGGAGACAGACATCTCCAAGTCTTGATTCAAGATTGCATTTCATAAGACATGACATTGCATATCATTTTATGAGCATTTCAAATCACTGCACTGCACAACATGTCATTTCGAGGTCCAGAACTCTCGATTTCAAAACTTTCAATCCAGATTAGAATTTCAACTCGTTTCAAAATTGATTTCAAAACCCTGGGTCTTCAAAATGATCAATTCTTCCCATTTTACCCCCAGGACTCTGAATGTCAAAATATTTTCTCAGGAAAACGATCTGGATAGTTTTTAATATGGATTTCAGTCACTTCACCTCAGATTTTGCCCTTTTTGACAATTTCAAATATCTTTCTTTTACAAAATCGCCCTACAAGGGCCAACTCTTTCCAAAATTCCTGTTTTGCCCATTAGTCCAGATTTTATGAAAATTCCAAAAAGAAGTTGTGGTTTTATCCTTATTTCAATAAAGAAGCAATGTGGGACCCACACTGAGGTGGTGTCACACAAGCTTTTCTTTTGAAAAATTTGAATTTTGAAAAAACCCAAAAATATAGGAGCCTTGTCCCCTGGATTGGTGCCACTTGTCTTTTCTCTCTCCTCCCATTTCCATGCCAAGTGTCAGTGTGGGGCTACCCTAAGAAGCCGCCACATGTCATCCCAATTATCTGCCATATGTCACCCTATCCATCCTGCGCCATGTGTCATTTCAAAGACTACCAGGAGATACCAAGTGTCATAGGTTGTCCTGTCTAGAAAAAGTGGAGTTTGTCTCCTCTGAGGTGGCGCCACTTGAAGTGTGTCTCCTGCAGGGGACACGTGTCAACCCCTCCTTCCTTCTAGAAAAGTAGCCTGACACATGTCCTCTCCCTATTTTTTTCAGAAAAGTAGGAGACATGTGTCACTCCTAAATTCCTACAAAAAAGGTAGGCTTGTCTCCTCTGAGGTGGCGCCATCTGGAGTGTCTCCTGCAGAGGACACATGGCAATCTCTCAGTTTCTCAGAAAAAGTAGATGCCATGTGTCGTTTTCTGCTTTCTTCAGAAAAACTAGAATTCAAAAGTTCAAAATCCCTCATAGGTGGCGCAAATCCTGAACTTCTACCTTTTCTAGGTTGTCTGAGATGGCGCCACATGGCCTGGCCCACCTTCTCTCCCCTCTGCCACGTGTCATTCTCTGCTTCTTTCAGAAAAAGTAGAGGAAACATGTCTTCTCCCTACTTCTTTCAGAAAAGTAGGAGACACATGTCACTCCTGGCCTTCTTCAGAAAAAGCAAACCATTCAAAATTCAAACAAGGCACTAGGTGGCGAAAATCCTGAGCTCTGATTTTTCCAGATGGCCTGAGGTGACGCCATGTGTCCCTTTCCCTCCTTTTCCTCCCTCTTGCCACATGGCATTGTAGGAGCCACCCTGAGGTGGCGCCACATGTCCACCCTCCATTCCTCCAGGGCCAACCTCCATTTGAATTTCAAACTTCCCCCTGAGGTGGCGCCATTTGAGAAAGCCTCTCCAGACAGCTGACACTTGTCCGCCACATGTCCAGACCTCCCTACACCAGAAAAAGTAGAAAACCCCCCCCATGAGGTGGCGCATTTTGCTTCCTCCCTTCATGTTCTCCTGCCATATGGCATCGTAGGAGCCACTCTGAGGAAATACCACATGTCAGCCCTTCCTTTCCTGCAGAAAAGCAAAATTTCAAACATTTGAACTCCCCAGAGGTGGCGCCACATGGCATGCCCCTACTGTTCCAACTTTACACCTCAGAACACCTTTTGAGGTGGCACCATTCCAGGACTCCACTTGGCTCCATTTTTTTTATTTTTTATTTTATTTTTAATAAAGGTAGCCCACCATGAGGTGGCGCCACCTGAGGACTCCCTACAAAAAGTGAATTTGAAATTCAAACTCCAAGAGAGCACCCTCTGAGGTGGCGCCTTCTGGGAGTTCCCTGCAGAGAGAATCAAGCAAACTTTTAAAAAATTCCAAATCCCCCTGCTGAGGTGTCTCACCCACAAAATTTTCATTTTCTTTTATTTTTCTCAAAATCAAAACACCTTTTGAGGTGGCGCCACCTGAGGGTTCCCTGCAAAAGACAAATTCGAATTTCAAACCCCTCAGATGACACCCCCTGAGATGGCTCCACATGGAGGGCTCAGATTGAACCTGTTTGAATTTCAAAATTTTTCAGAAAATTTATAAAAACAAGGGTTCACGCCCAGCCTAGAGAAGATCAATTTTTTAGCTCTTGTGAACTTGGAAAATCCGACCTAGCCTTCCTAAAATCCGATTTTGAACTTTGGAAATCATGCCCCCTTTGGCTCATTGAAGAAGGTGGAGTAGAGCTCGTGCTGTGGCGAATTCGATTCCAACAGAGGTCGATTTTTGTGAACCATCAGAAGCCCAGAGCAAAGGACGAAGGAAGCTCGTGATAGCCGCCCCTTTCAAGAGCTCCTACGCTGCGTAACGAAATAAGGTGCACTTCTTTTCCCATTGATTGGATGCCATGATTCGATTCGAGAGTCGTTTGAAGAAAGAGCTCATCCGAGAGATGGATTGAGCTATTCTCATAAAACGACATATATAAAAATGTTTAATTACGCTTCCTTTATGATTTTAACATTCATATAGTTAGCTAGGTTTAATTTGCATTTTATTTCATTCATTTAGCATATTTCATGAATTAATTAGGATTAATTTAGCCTTTATTTCAATTCTGCTTATTTTCAGTAGGTCTCTGTTTTTGTCAGTCAGTCCACACGTCATTTCATGCATTTGTTTTTTATTAAAAATCCCAAAAAATCACGGAATTTGCCCTTAGGTGTCCCTAAAATTTTGCCAAAAATTCGAAGCCATTTGAATTTGTTTACTGTGGTAAACATTCAAAATGGCAAGTCGAGTGTTTTTACCCGGGATGCATTTTGAAAATCATTTGCCAACTTGTAAAATCGAGATATCCCTCATGGGAGATCCGATTTTCGATCCGAAAGATGTTCTGAACTCGAGAAAATGTCTAGTTTGTAATATGATTTTTTAGGATTTTTATGATGTTCTTTATGTCTGACAAAAATCCGAGAGTTCGGGACACGTGTCAGAGCCTAATTTGGGTCTCTGAGATCATGGATCAACTTAGGGCTATGGTTTCTCTTTGTGTGTTGCTCCAAATCCGAAACTGTAAAAAGTAAAAGTGGTGTCCGAGATGTCCTCTGTTTGAATCTGAATACCTGTAATTTTTAGAACAGTGTTGACCCATGCTTCGGATTTTTCTTGTCAGCCCCCTGTTTTGCTACATTTGTCTGTTCTGTTAGTTTAGGCAGAAACACTTATATTTTTATCTGTGTTTCCGTTGATCAAATGCTGAAGTCATAAACATGAAAGTTGTTCATGTGGGTGTCGTGCATAACGCTGATTAATTTCATAAATTTCCATGGCCGTTTTGTATTTCTTTAGCATTTTTCATCAGATTAGTGTGATTTTTACCTCCGTCAGAACTAAATCTCTGTTATTGAACTCACCATGGCTCAAAGCCCAAGGCTATAAAAACCAAAAATGTTCCATTTTGGGTCTTTTAGCAGTCTGCAAAATATCAGAAGTTTCCATAGTGTAAATCGTGCATTATCATATTAGACATTGCATTTGGTTCGGATCCATAGGCAAAATCCACCATTTTAGGACTTTCCTTGAATTTTAGCATTTAAATCATATCATTTCGTGATTTTTAGCATTCTAGGTTGTTTATCAGAGTGTTTAGATGCTTCATTCCGAATTTGGTGCAATTTGGAATCCATTTGGGGTTCGGATTAGCCATAATACCAAAACAGGGTCCCGCAGGACCCCGATCCAAGCGAAAAACAAGCGAAATTCATTATTTTTGATAAATTGCAAAATACCAAATTCTGATTTTACAGTCTTAATGTGTCTAGCAGCATGTCATCATATCTCTTACTTCATTTCATCATCATTGAATTCAATTTGAATTTCGAAATCCCAATTTTACTAAGTTTTCCTTCAAAAGAACCCTGATTTTAAAGGTATAACTTTATAATTACGGGTATTTTGGTCATTTTGACCACCAATTCCGAATTTCAAACTGTTTTCCACTGAATTCCCTGCATTTACATCATTTCAAAACATCAAGAAAGCATGATCATAGGGTTTATATCCAATTAAATCCAATAATTTCATAATATTATTGGAAAATCTTGGAAAAACCCACATATTTGAGCTAACTTTATTTCAAGCTTGGCAGGGACATTCCAAAGAAGGAGCTGAAGTCTGCAAATTTCTTTTATTTCCTTTATTTAGTGATGTAATAATGTAAACTTTGGAATAAGAGATTTAATTTCCTGCTTAGACTAGGATGCATATCATATAGTTTGAATTTATGCAATATCCTGTTTCTATGATTCATGCATTTTATTTCAAAAGCACTATGGATGTTCACGAATGGCACGTGCACCAACTCTTAGGGAGTTGATGGACTCGGTGGGATCCATATTTACGGCCCTAGTCGGAATATGGACGAGACCCAGATCCGTCATCTTTCTACTAGTCACATTGAGCCTACACTCTTAGGCTATCTTAAAATGCACATCATATTTCCAAAGTTTTCAAAACCATGTGCATCAAATCAACTAAGTTCTGAACATATTCATGGCCACAGTCAGAATATGTGAAGGATTTATTTGGACTTAATGCACATTTTTCCAACCAATTCCTTAGAAAATCTTTTCAAAGTGCATTCATTCACTCATGTCTTTTGCATCATGAAATCATTGATTTTCTCAAGATTTTCTCAAGTAAACTTCATTCTCAAGAAATCGATTTCTCAAGAAACTCTAAGGACTTTCAAAATCGGTTTTCCAAAGACAAGTTTCTCCACAGTTTTCCCTGGAAAATGACATTTTCTTAAGAGATTCAAAAGAGTTTTCCAACCTTTCTCAAGGTCAAAATCGATTTCCAAGTATTTCAAGGTTAAGATTCTCAGGTTTTCAACTTCCCAAGTTCCAATTTTCCTTTTTCACAAGGGATTTCCAATGAATTTCCATCCTTTTCCTAAGAAAACTCTCAAAGTCCAAGTTTTCCTAAGAAGTGTTTCCTTTTTCAAAAGGTTCATCTTTTCTCAAGAATCACTTCCATTTTCCCAGGATTTTCAACCATTCATGATTTTCCCAAGTCTTTATGAACTTTCTCGGGATTTCAAAACCCTTTTTCATCTGAGTTTCCTGAGAAATTGACTTTCAGCTTTTTCCTGAGAGAATCTTTTCAACTCCAAATATTTTCCAAGCATACATCATATTTTCCCAAGCTGCATTTTCCAAAATCTCATAGCACATGCCTGAATTCTCTGTGCATTTAGGATAGAACATAACTTTGATAATTTCGCTAAGTCAAGCATAGTTTTGGTCCTTGGTTCGATTACCCCTGTTAAAGGCGGCAGGAACGGTCGAACCTCGTACCGACAGGTCGAGCCCCATCCCATGGATTTTCCCGCAATTTTCAAAAACGGAGGCGAGTATTTCAAAACAATTTCCAAAATCCGGTCAAAGTTTGAAGCGCGAAAGCGTTTCCTTCCTTTTTCTCTTCCGCAAGGAAGGGAAGACGGGGGAAAAATTTCGCGACGATAACAGGTTTGGCGACCGTGATGGGACCTGTCCTTGTCTGACCTAAATTATGCTTGACTCAGTTCAATTATCGAAATTATGTTCACAAAATGTCAGCTCTTTTACTTTCAATATCATGTGAGCCTGTGAGCCTAGATTCTGACCTAGCTGACATTGATTGCATATAGCTTAGGCATGGTTTGGTAGGACCATATTGAGGAGATATTTTCATGCTCACATAGACTTAGGTCTAAACACAACTCTCCTCAATTTAGGATCTGAATGCAAACAATGTATGCTTCTTCAAAGATTTTCAAAAGTTTATCTCTCTAGGACTTAGAGCCCTCTATTTCTTGCATGTGATCATTTTTTCAAACCCCCATTACCTATCATTACCCGGTCTTCACGTTGCTGGGCTCTCTTCCAGAACCCTAGTTCGGGACAGAGCCTCACAACTGGGCCAACTATTTGGGTTAACACCCCCCTACCACGTACCGCGGGCCACAGTCCGAAGTATATCGGTAGGCGCTCAAGGATGTTGGAAAACCTTACCTTAGAACCGGAGTTGAAATTCTATGCCACGTACCTCGGATTTCGATTCGGGTATATCGGCATAACTGGATTGGACAAAGATGATCTGAACCTAGAGTTAGGATTAGGGTCCTACAGCTGTTTTCAAAATGAGGCATCTAGAGTCAGCCTTTTAGGGAGTGCTGAATGTGCATAAATGTTTGTGCAGGATGTGATTGTATGTGTATGATTTCCTTAATTTTTTATATTTCCCAATATTTTCCAACTTATTAGGCCTTTTCTAAAACATCCTTATTTTCCCACAAGATCTTTTTCTCAAACCCTGGATGATTTTTTTTTCAAATATCCCATTTCTTCCAAAACTCCAGGAGATTTTACATTCTATCCTTCTACTGGATCTCGAATTTCTAGCTGCATTTTTATCCTGCCTGCAAAATTTTTCATTTTTCAAAATTTCTCACATTTTCCTAAGTCTCATTCTGAGTCTTTCTCTGTTTTCAGTTCGATGGCATCCTGTCAAGTCGATCCTATCTTTCCTGAAGGTCACATCTCCTTCGAGGTGCGACAAGGTCGTCCTGAACATCGAGCCCTTAGCACCGGAACTTTCATTCCCCGGTGGTATTATTCCTGGCTAAAGAGCTTTTCCCGAATGTTCCCGGACCATTTGAGTGAGTGCGGATTAGAGCTGGCATCAGCAGTCGGAAAACAAACCATCAATGGCAACCTGATCCATGCAATGGCAGAGCGATGGAATCCTTGAACGTGTACCTTCTGGTTCCCGTGGGGAGAGATGACCGTTTTGATGGATGAGTTTTCAGAAATCATGGGGTTGCCAGAACCAGCTGGTCGACCAAGCGACCCATTAGAGCATCAATTCCTTATCAATGTCAAGGGTTTGGACCCCCGAGACTCCTTAGCTCGTATGACAGGCCGCCGATCTTGGCCCCTGATCCAGTTAGAAGGAGATGAATATGTTGACCTACTTGAGTTGTACCGCCAGTACAGGACCTTCGTCGAAGTCAGCTCGCTTTCAAGAACAGCCAAAGAAAAGATTCAGAATGCAATGGTTCTATGCACCGTAGGACTGTCCCTTTTCCCAGATGGACAGAACTACATGGACATCAGGATAATCCAGCTTATGAGGAGATGGGGAAGTCGGCAAACCAATCGCCTCTCTATAGCCATGGCAGCGCTCGCCTTCCTATATTGAGGTCTGACCCGATTCTCACTTGGAGAATCCATTTTAGTTGAAGGATGCATCTACGCACTTCAGTCCTGGTTTTTCCAGCATGGTCCAGCCCGAGCAAGCTCTTTTAGATACAATGGTCAAGAACTCCTTCCAGTGGCGCAGTACCGGTCTATGATCAACAACATTCAAGAGGATGACGTAGTCTGGGACTATTTTGATCGGCAACTGTCTCCTCCTCGATATACCTACGCTTATGGCAAGCGGTTCAAGTTGCTGGGACCTTTCTTCTGCACTTACTACCAACCAGAGAGATGTGTTCGGCAGTTCTCCCAGAGGCAGCAGTATGTCGAAGCCCGACTGTTATCAGGAGTTATGGCAGAGTTTGATCTCACTTCCGCACAATGGTCCGGGGCATATCATTCTGCCCGCTACGGCTGGGATTCCTTTGTCTCTCTTAAAATCTTTCCAGGTCCTAGAGTGTCTGCCGACTATCGTGAATGGTGGCAAATTGTTTGTCCCCCACCTCTTTGTCAAGATCAATAAAATCTTATTCTTCTCATTTTAAATAAAATTCTCTTTCTTTCTATTGTGGTTTGACGACCTCGCCTAGGTAACAAGGCATATTTTCGTTGTTTATTTCTTTTGCAGAAGGAATGACAACACAATTGTCGTGATTCCCACGACGACTCAGTCCCTAGTAATGGGACATCTTTTCCAAATTGTCTACCATATTTTCAGCAAATATTTCTTCCAAAAGCTAATTCCTTCATAATCTAATCAGGTCTTTGCCCTGCAGAGAGCATCCATACCATTTGATGGTTGAGACAAGATCAGGCAAAAGAACCACGGCATCCCAATACTCATCAGCCTCGGAAGAAGAAATGGGTTCCCCTCGATCCGAGAAGAGTCAAGAGCAGCAGCAAGAAGATGACGGCATAGACCCTCAAATGTATGCCATGTTCAGAAAAATGATAAATAAGATGATGAATGAGCAGCCCGGGACCAGCTCAGAAAGGAATCCATTCAGAGAAAAGTTTCATGGTCGTAGGAGTAAGAAGGCTCCCAAGAAGCAGATCCAGCCAGAAGAGATTTCAGATGAATCAGATTCCACTGAAAACACAGATGAAGAATATGAGGTGCCTCCGGCATTTCAGAAGCGTGGCCAAAGTAAAAGCCGCAGATCAAAGAGCAGAGATAAAGAAGAGCCTTTGCAAGCACAGTTTAAAGAAATGGCCCGAGTTGTCAAAGATCTGCAAGCCCGCGACAAGGGCAAGAAAGTCTTCACCAGTGAGGACTTCTATGACGGCTTAGAAGGGGATAATGATCTGGAAAATCTCCCCCGAAAATTCATCAAATTCGATGGTTCTGGCGACCCAAAAGCGCACCTCGCCACTTTCTTTGCTGAATGCTCTCGGTTTAAGAGGGATAACCGAGCATTGTTTCTATGCTTCTCCCGCAGCTTGGAAGGAGTTGCAGCCAAGTGGTATGCTGAGCATATCAACCCCATCGAGCTCAAGGAGTTCGATAAAGTTGTGAATCTCTTTATTGAACGCTTCTTGTTCAACACAAAGGCGCTGCCTACACTAAGTCATCTCTGCAATTTAAGGCAGAACGAGAATGAGAAAGCACGGGACTTCATTCACAGGTGGAGATCAGCCTGTAATAAGATGAGAGATCCTATCTCGGAAAGGCATGCATTGTCCTTAATCCTCAACAATTTCTCGCAGCCGTTAAGAGGATTAATCTCCACAGCGCCATCCAGGACCTTTATTGAGCTGGCTGAGCGAGCTGAATGGCTCGAGCTAAGTGTGGAAAATGGAGTTTATGAAGGCTTCACCTTTTCCAAGAACAACTCCCAAGGTGAGCAGAAGAAGAAAGCTCACTTTACTTATTCTGCCAGCAACAACAACAAAGGCCAAAAACGATACAAAGGGCAGAAGAGAGATTACTGCTACAGCTCAGGCAGTTCGAACCCCAAAGACCAAAAAGCAAAGCCTGCTCCTCAGTACAGCAAGCCTCCTCAGCAGGATCAAGGGACGAAACTGCGTAAGAAGACTAAGCATGAAGGATGGAGTTACGACAGAAAATTTACTCCTCTTGACCAATCACTCGAGGACGTGCTCGAGTACATGCTATCAAAAGAGATGGTCAAATTGCCTAGATTGGCCGATCCCCCTGTGCCCATGGGGAAATGGAAAGATCAGTTCTGCAAGTTCCACAGGACAGTGGGACACAACACCGAGAACTGCTTTGTTCTCAAAAATATCGTGCAAGATCTCATTGAAAAGAATCTATTGGTAGAAGGAGAAGAAGAAGAGAAAATGGACATTCTCAATCACCCCTTCTCTTCGCACACCACAGCAGTAGTGTCTGCACAACCCTTTCTACCGCATGAGCATATCAAGCCATGTTCTGCGCAAGATCTCCAAGTTCAGCATCAGGTGACGGTGCTACGACAAGCAGCTCCAGATTCTAAGAAGATGGACTTAATTTCAGCATTCGGTAAAATGAAAGTTGCGGAAGCACCTGTGAAGTCAGTTCCCAAATCAAAAGGAACTCCTGACTTCTTCAAGCAAATCGTTAGACCTAGGCCAGAGAATTCAAGTCAGAAGCCTCTGACCGCTTTATCCAATGTCTCCATCCTTGACTTGGCCAAGAATTCTAGCAAGCACCGACAAGTACTGGATGATTTACTCAGGAAAATCAAAGTTAAGCCCAGTACCACTCCTGAAGACATGGCACAGATTGTGAACTCTGCCATGACCAATGCACCAATTACCTTCTCAGATGACGACCTTCCTAAGCCTCATTCCTTTCATAATAATGCCTTGTACATTGTCGTTCGAATCAGAGGAATGACGGTTCCCCATGTACTGGTCGATGGAGGTAGTAGCCTCAACATATGTCCCGAAATGACCGCAAAAGCATTAGGGATCAAGGATGAAGAATATATTCCGGATCCCATCACTATCTATGGGTTTGACAATCATGGTCAAACGGCCAAGGGCAAGATATTCCTGGAGGTGTTCATCAACTATTCAGTACATTCAGTGCTTTTTCACGTGGTTAACGTACCACCAACCTACAACTTGCTGCTCGGAAGAACATGGATTCACAACGCTAATGCAGTGCCTTCTACCCTCCATCAATGTGTGAAGTGGTCAAAAGGTGGAATGATTACCACAATATTGGGAGAAGACCCAGAAGAAAGGCTCCCGCAACCCATGATTCCTCGGCCATCATTCAATGCAGATATTTCCAGCATCAGGGAAAGCGAAGAGATCAATCTCGGAGAGAATCGAGAAATACTTCAGGCACCATCAGAGCCATCTCTGCACACAGTAGCCACGACACGATGGAAAGGTCCTCAATTCTTCAAGGTTGGAGGTCGAATCGACTACAGCACCATTAAGGATCATCCCTTGTTCCCTCAATTCATGAAGTCAAGAAAGGGATTCGATTTACTCCTGAAGCATGGCTATCAACCCTTCAAGGGACTCGGCAAGAATGAAGATGGCCGCATCGAGCCAATGATCCAGAAAAATCGTCCCCACAGGGCAGCATTGGGGTTCTCCGGAGGAAGCTCATCAAGGAAGACTGTTTTGTCAAAGGGGCACAATGAAGACCATTTGTTATTTCCTTTCTATTCTTTTCCAAATAAATGGCTCATTTTACCAATGTCATTGATCAATTCAATCAATAAAATTTCAAGTTTTTTTGTCTATCCGGATGCCATCTACTCCCTTTTTGTCTGTCTCATCATTTTATAATTCAATGCCATTTTATGTATGGTTCTTTTCAAATGATTGCTTGTCTTACTATAGGCCAATTTGTCTGAACCAAATTTCTTCTCCAAAATTTTAGAATGACTTCTCGGACAATCAAGAAGCTCGTTCTCAATCCCAAGGCCTTTCAGAAGTCGACAGCAATTCACAGAATCAAAGCAAGCACCGGAAATGACAAGAGTGCAAAGCAGTCTGATGATTGTGCAGAATATGATCAGTCTCTTCAGGAATTACCGGAGTTCGCTGCAGTTCAGAAGCAGGACGAACCATCTCCTCTAGTACAAGATCCAACTGAAGGTGTCAATATCGGTTCAGAGGAAGATCCCAAAATTCTCCAGATCGGAACCAGTCTGAGTTCAGAAGAAAAGAAAAGGCTTACAGATTTTCTCAAGCGGCATGAAGAAGTGTTCGCATGGACATATGAAGACATGCCGGGCTTAGACCCCAAATTAGTCGAACACCGTCTTGTCTTAAAGCCGGATGCTAAGCCAGTCAAGCAGAAGCTGAGAAAAATGGATCCCAGAATAGAACAACAAGTCAAGGAAGGACTTGAAGATCTGCTCAAAGCAGGATTTATTCGAGCTATTGACTACCCGGATTGGTTAGCCAATATCGTCGTCGTCTCAAAGAAAAGTGGCAAAGTAAGGATCTGCATAGACTTTAGAGACCTCAACAAGGCAACTCCGAAGGATGACTATCCACTTCCAAGCATCGATCTTCTAGTCGATAGCACGACAGGACATGCCATGTTCTCTTTCATGAACGGATATTCCGGCTACAATCAGATTAAGTTGGCCGCCCGCGACCAATCAAAAACTTCCTTTACTACGCCTTGGGGCACTTTTTGCTATACAGTTATGCCTTTTGGGCTCAAGAATGCTGGAGCAACGTATCAACGAGCAATGACTGTCATCTTTCACGATCAGATGCGCAAAATCATGGATGCGTATGTTGATGATATTCTCGTGAAATCTAAAGAGGAAGAAGATCACCTCGAAGCCCTTGACCAAGTCTTTAAAAGACTTATTCTTTACAAGTTAAGGCTTAACCCGCAAAAATGTGTCTTTGGAGTAGAATCAGGCAAACTGTTGGGTTTTCTGGTAAGCAAAAAGG